>NW_026526821.1:89720299-90320299 GCF_024362965.1 Panthera pardus | reverse complement strand
ACTCTAAAGTGGACAGGACCACTGCTGTCATTCCCCTTTTACCAAGAGAAACCAGGGGCACCTGGATGGCTCAGTCAGTTAAAGCTTCCAACTCTTTATCTTGGCTCAGGTCATGATGTCAGGCTCTGCACTGAGCGTGGAGCCTGCTGAAGACACAAAAAGAAATCAGCAGGCCAAAGAGGCAAAGTGACTTGCTCAGGTCCTGAGGTTAATAAACCATAAAACAGAGATTAGAACTCATTTCCAGATACCCTGGCTAATAATCTCTCCACTCTGGGACCAAAGAGATGGCCCCCAAACCATTCCATGACACGGTTCAGGTCTTAGCCTCCCTCCCCTGGAGTAGGAGACAATTTGTAAAAGAATTAAAATGTCCTGGTCTGATATTCACGCATCCGAGAAGACCTCCCCTGGATTAATAATCCTCCAGCTTCCTGCTTTAGAATTTGCCAAGGGATGAGTCTTCCCCAAGGGTTAACTCACTTCTTGGGCAGAGAAGCCGAAAGAAGTTGCCAAGATCCTGCCGGCTCACAGACACATTCTTAAATAAACTGCATTAAAGTGCAAAGCAGAGCTACATCCCAGGAATGAGAGAGCAACAGCCGTTTTATAAGCAGAGTAAAACTCAACTAAACCAGCCTCTCGCTGCTTGCTACTCCAGTCTGAGGCTGAGTATAGCCATGTTTTATATGGGGGGTTCATGTGTCTCTGCTCTGAAAGCACCATAATGGCAGCCCACCTTTGCTCTCACAATCCCCAGAATGGGTGTAAGAGCAGGTCCCCGCACCGAATTTATGTCAAGACATTCTCCCAAAATTGTGTTCCCTGTAAGACACAGAAGCTTCAAGTATGCAATTGAGCAACGCTGTCATTGCCTCACAGGTCTGGACACCTCTACCTCCGCCTCAGCCCATCCCCTCTTCTCAAGTCCTAGCTGAGGTGCATGGTCAGGTGCCACTCCAGAAATCCCCAGGATTTCAGAAACTCAATACTCCCTAGAGTGATTGCACCTTGGGCCGGGCCCCACCCCCACCCCCACCCCCACCCCCACCCCATATCCCGCAGCACCTAGAGCTTGGTCCCGGCGGGGCCAGAAGCTCTTTCTTATGGAAATGACCTGGCGAGAGACGGGGGGGCGGGGGAGAGGGGGATAGGGAGAGAGGGAGGGAGGGAGGGAGAGAGAGAGAGAGAGAGAGAGAGAGAGAGAGAAGAGAGAGACTATGAACCTGCCGAGAACTAGGTAGGCAGACCTGTCGGAGCCTAAGGCAGGAATAAGCTCGTTTACATAACAAAAACTTTTCTTAAAAAGACGGTAAAGTGGGGGGGGGGGGGGGGGGGGGGAAGAGATCCTCCTCGAGCAAGTTTTAGGAGCACCAGAAGTATCAACCAAAGTTGGCCCCCTTCTTGGAGGCGGGCCCCGGCCACTCCAGGCCTGGCGGTCCACAGGCCGATCGGTGGGGGATGTACGCCCCTCGCGGGGCCTCAGTTCCGGGCGCCTCAGTTCCGGGGAGGGGGGTCGGCGGGCGGAGTTACTTGGGCCCCGTCCCAACTCCCTCTGGCGGGGGAGGGGGCCTCTCCCCAAGCCCACCTGCGCGAGGCCATGAGGAACGCCGAGGGGAACTGCACGTCCCCCAGACGCGCTCGTTCGGCGCGGGAGCCCCTTGGCAGTCCCACGTGGCAGAGGAGCCTCCCCCACCGCAGCCAAGATTCTCCACACGTGCTCTCGCCGGAACTCCGGCGGCCAAAGGGGGGCTCCACCCACGTGGACTCCTCAGTCTCAGACTACGTGCTGGCTGACCGCCCCTCCAGCGGAAAAAAAAAAAAGAAAAGAAAAGAAAAAAGCGCGAGCGCGCGCAGGGTGTCAGGAAGGCGGAGAGCCGCGCGGAGCGCGAGCCCAGGCGCCTCGCACGCGCGCACACGCCTGCCGGTGCCTAGCGGACGTGGCTCCTCGAGCCCTGGAGTTTCCCGGCAGCCCTGACTTTTTCCGCACCCACGGCCCCGAATGGGGGAGGAAGCGGTCCCCCGCAGGGTCAAGACGGAGAGCCCGCGGCCGGCCGGGGACCGCACAACTTTGTCAGAAGCGAGCCAGCCGCCCCTACACGCGCTTGCCTACCTTCTGCACTTGGTCATGGTTGAGCTCCGTGAAGAAGTAGGCGAGCAGATGTGAGGCGATCATCGTGCCGCGGCCCGTCGGCGCCGAGTTGGGAAACCGAGGCTGGAGCGCGTGCGGGGGCGGAGGGCAGCGCGGTCCGACCGCTTTGTATCCGGGCTTGGCGGCCCGGCCGGGAGCAGTGAATCCGGGCGGCACAAAAAGAAGGCGATGGCACGCCTGACAGGAGAGTCTAGGGTCTCCAGAAACAGGTTTTGGGAGTCCGAATTCCCAGAAGGAGCCCAAAAATCACTCCTGGCGACGTGTCGGGGTGGCCCCGCCGCCAAGGCGCTAACTTCACCACAGAATCACCAAAGGCTCAACTTGGGAAGAATCTCAGTCCGGCCTCACTTGGGCGAGCGGGCCTCTCCGGCTCAACACGCGTGCTGCTCTTGCCCACGGATCTTCGCTTGATGACACGGCGGCGCTAGCGGCGGCCCGGGACTCCTGCTCCGGAGTTTCGTGCAACAATGTGGCTTATTGAGGGGCTGCCGGCTCGCGGGCCTCCCGGTCAGTGACGCGCGCACGCCCATTGGCTGCACGGGGAGGGTGTGTGCGCCCACGGGCCGCCCGCCGCCGCGGCGCAGCCAATCCGCGCCCGCGGCCCGCGGGCGCGGCCCCTCCGACACCCGAGCCAGCAAACTGGAGGGGCGCGCCCGGGGCAGGGGGCGGGGCCGGGCGGCAGGGATGGGACGTGTGGTCCGTGGCTAGAGGCTGGGGCGGAAAGGCGCATGAGCCACCGCCGCGTCAGGCTCAGCTATGGGTGGGGGGCGCGTGATCACAGATCCAGAGTGTGGGCCTACTGGAAAGACAGGTCACCCGGCCCGCACGTGCCTTGTTCGGGGAGAGAGACACCTCTGGTATCTCGGGCTCGTGTGAGGGGCCCCCATTGCCGGGTCACATTTCTGAAGCATCTCAGTCCTCACCTGTTGTGGCTCAACAGGGAGCAACGGTGAAGCAAAATGAGGCACCGTAGCTGCTGCTCAGGCATCGCAAAACGGATAGGGTGTGTTTTTTACTAACCTCGTTTTACAGATGAGAAGACTGAGGCACGAGCCGTTAAGAGACTTGCCCAAAGTCAGACAGCTAGTAAGTGGCAGATGCAGGAAGGAACCCACACCCGCCTGACTTTGAGGCCCAGTTCTCTTCCCTAGTTTCCTATCCTACCTCTCTAAGGGGCCTGGGGAAGGAGAAAGCAGGAAAGGAGCTTTATCTGCATCTGTGGGACGGACGTGTGGGTGAAACTGGGTGGGTGATTCGTGTGTAACCGAATGCGTGTGTGGGGCGGGATGGGGTGGCTTACAGATGCTGAGAGGAGTGGGAGGTCATATACGCGGTGGCAGCTAGTGAGAATGAAATATAGACTGCTGCAGACAGCAGATTGGTGCTTGTGGAGAATAGCGAGCCTGGGGTTGGAGAGGTAGCAAGGGAGGGGAGATGAAGGGCTTCCGTGTTGTACTGAGGAGTTTCTCCTTCTCCCAAAGAGTGGGGTGCTATCTGCAAAGTATGTATTATTGTAGTATTATGTAGGTAATAAATGTTCATGGTTGGAATACAGAGACAGAAATAACAAAAACATCCATGATCCATCCTCTCAGCAAAACTTCTTAAAAGCTATGTACCCTTGCCAACTTCAGGCCTGGGTCCCAAACTGCTTTTGTCATTCTCATCATAACGACCTACATGTTGCCAAATCCTGTGTTCTTATCTCACTTCTACCCTTGTCTTACTGCACTTCTTGTGATACCTGTGCATAGTTGACCACATCCTCCAGATATCTGGACACACCTTCCTCTGTGGGAGTTCAGGAAGCTCCGCCCTCCTGGTGTTCCTCCAGCTCCTCAGACCCTGTTTTCTCTACTGGTGAATGCTGGAATATTCCAGGGCTGTCCTCCACCCTCTGATCTGGTTTTGCTCTCTCCCGGGGTGATCCCTCCCAGCCTCATGACTGTTACATTATCTACATGCTGGTAACTCACAGATATAAATCTATAGCTCTCCAGGAGCTCCAGACATTTCTCCAACAACCATTTGTCACCTCCACTGAATGACTTACATCTCACACTTAACATGTCCAAAGCCAAACACAACTATTTTCCCCTAATCTATGCCTTTCCCAGTTGTCTCAGCAAATGACATCACCATCCACCCTAAGTCATCCTTAATTCCTTCCTGCCACTCACCCTCATATCCAGTCAGTCCATCAGCAAGCAGTCAGTCTGACCCATAAAATAAACCCTGTAATTGATCGCTTCTCTCCATGTCCTTGGATACCTCCTAGCCAAGCCATCAACAACCCAGCCAGTGCCAACACTACATCAGCCAATTTTGTCGCAGCTTCCATTTATGCCTGCCTCCATCATGACCCCTACACAGTCTTCTTACTCAGGGACCAGAGTGACCTGTTTAAAAGATAAACCATTCTGTGTCTCTCCCTCCCTGGCTCAAAGCCATCTAATGGATTCTAACCCTAGAATAAAATTCAAAATCCTGACAATGGTATGATATAGCCCCCGGCTCCCTTTTCACCCCATCCCATGATACTTTCCCCAGCACACTGCCTGGCATTCACACAGGCATGTTGTCCTCAAAAATGCCAAACTCTTTTCCCATCCAAGGGCCTTTACTCTTTGTTTTTCTTCTATCTGGAATATCCTTCTCCAGATCTGTGTTTAGCTGACTGTTGCTCCTCATTGAAGTTCAGCTTAAATATCACCTCTTCAGAGGACTTTCTCCTGACCAGTTTATCTCAAGTGGTTCCCCCAGTCACACTCACATGGTCCTGATGGATTTCCTATTGATTTTCTGTGTGTTCTTTCTTTCCTAACTAGACAGTGAGCTGTTAGAAGGCAAGACCTGTATCTATGTTGTTCCCTCATATCTGCAGTGCCTAGAATGGTTCCCAGCACATGGTGGGCACACAATAAATATTTGTTGAATATCTAAATGAATAGAAGAAATTTTAGAAATAACCATTGTTCATGTTTTATATAACAGTACACACATGCATACACAGAAAGAGTTTATAGTTTTAAATATTTATTTGTCTAATCTTTTCTACCTCTAGATCTTTCCTAGTTCACACACCCAACATCTCTCACCTGACTGAAACAGCCTCATAACTGGGCTTCCCTCTTTAGATATAGAAATACCAAAAAAAAAAAACAAAAAAAAAAACAAAAAAAAAAAACCAACAACATAGGTTTAGACATCCAACAAAGCTTCATAGAGAAGTGATGTGATCAGATTTGCTTTTTTAGGCCAATAACTGTCCTCCATGTGGGGGCCATGGGGGAGGAGGTTAGAGACCAGAGGCAGAAAGAGCCCTAAGCTGTAAGGTAGGACCAGGGCCTGAACCAAGGTGGGAGTGATACAAGGTAACAGGCTACAGGTTTAGATGTTTTAAAGTCTGAGGTAGAATTGATGCCTTTGGCTAGAAGTGGAGGATAAAGAGGAGGATGCCTGCTACCTGGAAATACTTGGAAACCCAATAGTCCAGTGTTATAAAACCTGTTAGCCCCAGGCAAGTGGGACTAAACCCAGTGGGTCAAGTCAGCTCTGATCCCTTCTCTATACACTAACTTTAGAGCCTCTTCTCAACTCCCCTCTCTGGTCCCACTTCATGTGGACCAGGTAATAATCACAGGGTGTCTCAAATACAAACTATCTCTTCTGAAGCCCACAATCCCAGGAGGTAGTTAGAGTAGGTATTGTTATAAGCCACAATTTATACATGACAAACTAATGGTGGTTTTCTCACAAGGCTAAGACTTGTGTCTTTGACTTTTCTAGCTCCAAAATCCATGCCTTGAGTTTATGATTTATTGACTCTCAGACCCCTCTCTCTCTTTCTCTCTCTCCCCTTCTCACGCCCACAGACACACACATACACTCACAGACATTTTAGAATAATGAGATATCCATTAATTTACACTCCACAGCTCCAAGAGAGAAATCAATCAGCAAATATTTATTAAGCAAACCCTTACAATGTTCAGGACAGTCTGTTTGATGCTGTAATAAATATAAAAGAAACACAAGACATGGTCCTTGCCCCTGAGGGATTAATTGTTTAATCAGAGATATAAAACCAACACATAAAACAATTAGTGCAGAATGGAAAGGTTGATTGCTGAGAGCTAAACATGTATGTGTTTCTATATGAGTTTCAGAAGAGGAAGAGACAGAGCTGCAATACAGAGACAGAGTCAGCCAAGGGTGGTATGATGGACACAAATGTCAGCTTTTATATCAGGCCTCACATAGGACTGACCCAAGCCTGGCCATCAGCCTTTAGGGAGCCGTCCTGGGAAGGGACCTCTTTGCCAAAAGATCTCTATCTCCCAAATATTTCTTTTTCTTATTAGGATTTATCAAGTTTGCAGCAAGTTATAAGTGATGAGGTTATGCAGAGGATTTTAAGACTGAGGGTGGTCCTTCCCTGAATGTAAATACTTGGAACCTTGCATTGTGTTGTCTTTAACTTTGGGCCCTAATTATTTCCATAATCGCTTGTGTTTCATAGTTCATAGTTTCGTAGTTATAATGTATGAATTTGGGAGATTAGGGAAAAAAGGCATTGAAAGCAGTTAAAACAGAAAAATGTAAGCCACAAGATACACAACTACCTCATTTTATCAGTCAGATTTACAAAAAGAACCTAGTCAAGCTAGTTTAAGCAGAAAAATAGTTAACTGATGTATATTTAGCCCCTTTCAGGATCTTCTGGAGGGCCAGAGAATCAAGCTCTTAACATTCAAGAGTGATGCCCAAATTATATCATCAGACTCTGCTAGTGGAAATGTTCTTGCTCTGGCCACTGGGCTCAGGCATCTCTGCCCACACTCCTGATGCTGGGCACAGGATTAGCCAGGACAGGCCACAGCCATCTTTGACAATTGAATGTCTGTCCCTCAGCATCCTTGCTAGAAGGAATTCTGCACAGCACCTCCTTTCTGGTGCAATTTGCATCCAAATTGACATCTTGCAGCTGGTTGTCAGAGCTTGCTGCAAGGGAAGCTGGGAAAGCAGCCCTGAGGGTCAGGAATCTTAACTTTGAGAAAAGGGCTGGATGGGCCCAAAACTTTATAAATATCCACCACACCCAGCAGTCACTGAATATGCTACATGATAGAGTTTAGAGGACCCTTCGAGAAATTGGCTTCCTAAAAGTCCAAAATATATCAAAACAATTAAAAAATGGAACATCTGTACTGGACGGGAGTTAAACTAGACAGAAAATAGGTAGTAGGCCAAATGGCACCAGGAAAACAATTATAAATAAATTGACATGTGCTGGATAATTCACCCTCTCCACACACATTCTGCAACTCAGTCCCTGCCCACAGATGTATTCAGTGTCCCAGCAAATAAGGAAAATAGGAAATATTGCCAGGAGGCCCCCCTCCAGTGCCATCCCAAACATGAGAGCTATGGAGTCTGATGCTCTCATCTTGAAAGCCATAGAGCTATATATCCCCCAAACAGTTTGAGAAGAGCATGGGGACATGCTGAGGCTCGCATGACAACACTATGTGGCCTTGGACCTTTCTGGGTCCCAGTTTCCTCATATGCAAAGTGGAAATCAAGAGATAGAATATGCAAAGACTCTAGTTCAGAAACTGATACACAGCAGATCCTGAATACCAGTTTCTTAAACACATCACTCATAATAATCAAGTCTTCTACGCAAGAAGAGTTCAATGATTAAAAAAATCCCAGGGGTGGGGCACCAGGGTGGCTCAGTCAGTTGAGTGTCTGACTTTGGCTCAGGTCATGATCTCACAGTTTGTGAGTTCAAGCCCCGCATTGGCCTCTGTGCTGACAGCTCAGAGTCTGGAGCCTGCTTCGAATTCTGTGTCTCCCTCTCTCTGCTCCTACCCCGCTCATGCTCTGTCTCTCTCTCTCTCGCTCTCTCTCTCTGTCTCTCAAAAATGAATAAACGTTAAAATAAATAAATAAATAAATAAATAAATATTCCAGAGGCACCTGGGTGGCTCAGTTGGTTAAGCATCCAACTTCGGCTCAGGTCATGATCTCATGTTTTATGAGTTCGAGCCCCACATCAGGCTCTGCCTGGACAGTGGGATTCTCGCTCTCCCTCTCTCTCTCTGCCCCTCTACCCCTCCTCTCTCTCTCTTTCTATCTCTCTCAAAATAAATAAGTAAATAAGTAAATAAGTATTTTAAAGTAAATAAGTAAATATTTTTAAAAATAAACAAACAAACATTAAAAAAACAAATCCAGACGTCAAGAATAGTGAATGCAGAGTCTCTGGGACATGGGAGAGATTGGTTTGTTCCAAATGGTATGTAGCACTCTGGTCTAAAGAGCTGATCTCAGTGGGGAATGACAGGAGGAAAGTTGGGCAGGTAGGCAAGGAGGGTTCAACAAAAAGGAAAATATTAGAATCCTGTTGGCACTCAAAGTCAGAGCACCTGGCCTAGAAGCAACATGGAGGACAGATGGTGAGGAGTGAGACCAGAGTCCTGAGGAAAGATGCTGAAAGCCTCTACGCTGTTTATGGCAAAAGGTTGGGGAAGTGAAAGAAGTGAGAAAAGTAAGAGGTAGCTCAAATAGAACATGAGAGATAACTGAATGCAAGGGGTGGGGACAAGAAAGACTCTAAAATGGTCATTCTCACTCTTGGCTGTTCTCTGGAAGAATGGTATGCTGAGGGGTGGGGGCCGTTGGCCCTGGGGACAGACAACAAGGGGTACCTTGCTGTAGAGAGTATATAAATAATAATAAACCTTTAGCCTGTCTGGGTTTTTATTATCTCCATGGGCTGGCAATTCTAAACAATGGCAGTGACAAAGTATGCCTTCCTGATTACAGCTAACCGCCCTCCCTGCAACCCCTCTTCCTGCCCTTATATATCCACTCTATTGGAGTCATCTGGAAAGCTTTTACAAATCCTGATGCCATATAAACAATCAACAGATGTTAATGGCAACTTTTCCTCTGTCGTAATAGTAAACAAAAAGGCAAAAAGTCTAGGAGTTAAAATTACAAGGAATTCAGGATGCCTAGAACAGGTAGGGAGGCTTAATGTTGCTTCCCTGGATTTCAACTCCTCTGGTAAACTTGTAGCCTTTAAATGTGATCCAACTGAAAGTAATGGATTTTAAAAAAATAAACAGGCTGATTCTAGCATCATATGGAAACATAAACAAAACTATCCTCCAAATTCTGGAAACCACAGGAAGAAGCTTGTTCATTTGCTTTTTTAATGTCAGAGTAGTGAAGTCCTTCCTGAGAAAGGCTGAAAATCTAAATGTCATGAGCGAAAAGACCCATAAAAGGGTATCTATTGAGTAAAGTCAAAAGACAACCAAGACAAAAATACATATCAGATACAAAAGGCTTATTTTTCTACTGTATAAAGAGCTTCTTCAAATTAATAAGAAAAAGAAATAAAAATTAAAAAAAAAAAAACCTTTGGGTAAAGAATACAGACAGAGTTCACAGGAAAGGAATACATGGCTATTTGACATATGAAAAAAGTATAAACTTCACTCCAAATGGTGAAAATACACAGTTAAAACACACTGCTAGACCATTTTTCGCCCATCAGCCTGGCAAAAATCAAATAATGATAATACACCTTACCATGAGGAAAGAGATGCTGTTTCACCCAGCATATTATTAATGGAAAAACACAGCCTCCATAAGGTCTGCTTGACACTCTCCAACTGCAAGTACACCTGCCCATTGACCCTGAGAGCCCATTTTTCTTACAACTATACCTACACATGCTGTGTAAGGTTATTCACTGGGGCATCATTTGTCAAAACAAGACTGGGACCAACTTAAATCCTATCATTTGAAGACTGGTTAAGTAGAGTAAAGCACATCCAGATAATAGAATAACTTGGCTGCACATTAAGAAAAGAAAAAGATACTCCCTAAGTATTAAAACGGAATAATCTGTAAGATACAGTTAAGTCAAAATGGAAGATGTAGAAAAGTGTGCATACAAAGTCCTTTCAGATAAAAAGGAATAGGAAATAAAATAAACATATTATCTGTGTTAGTTCTAAACTATCCTCTAGGTAGAGGAACTGAATGACTGGAAGACAAGCATGGGAGAAGACTGTATTGTGTAGTAGTCATCTGTACCGGGTACAAGTATTCACAAAAAAATGGGATGAAGTTAAGAAAAGAATCTACTGGGAAACTAAAGGGACCCCATGAGGGGCACCTGGGTGGCTCAGTTGGTTGCATGTCCTATTCTTGATCTCGGTGCAGGTCATGATCTCTTGGGTTCGTGGGATGGAGCCCCATATCAGCCTCTATGCTGACAGTGTAGAGCCTGCTTGGGATTCTCTGTCTCTGCCTCTCTCTCTCTCTCAAAATAAATACATAAACCTTAAAAAAAAATAAAATAAAGGGACATCATGAAAAACTGCTTTTTTTTCTCCTTTTCCTGATTCTGTTCTTCCTAGGACCTGCACCCCTGCCTTACACACACCTTATGAAACAGGTAATGTATGTCCTCCTTGTAAACATCAAAGGGTTAATGACTTCTTTGGAGGCTTCCAGCACAATAGATAACATCTAAGGAGTGACCAGGCAGGGTTGTCAGGAACATTTTCCTAGACCACTGACTCACCAAGACCCCTGGCTCCAGAGCATAAGTGACTTATGGAGGACACCTAAATACTCATCTGTGTCCCTGGATGCCTGAGAAGACACACGAACTGGACCACAGTCCTCAATAAAAACCCCAGACCCAAAGCAGAGATGAGACTCACTCTCCTTTCTGAGTCTCCCAGATGTCCTGTCTGCATCAGCTCTCTCTATGTATTCAATAAACTCTGCTCTCACTTCCTCTTGGCTTGAGTTTGATTTCTATCCTGCATGAAGCCGAGGACCCTCTTGGCTGGTTCTGTGAGACTGCACTCTAGGTCCTCAGACCCAACCAGCCTGCATCAAAGTCAGAACAATAGAGTAAAAATGACATGGGGTGAGACACCTGAACCCACCAAAAAATTAAAAATTTTAACTTAAAAAAATAATGCCCAGGCCACACCCTAGTCCAATTATATCAGGATGTCCAGGGGTGGCACCCAGGCATCAGTATTTTTTAAAGCTCCCCAGGTGATTCCAATGTGCAGCCAATCGCAAAAACCATGACTGCATCGTGGCTCTGGGTATTTTAGTCTCAGTGCTTGGAACATCTCCTGAACCTATATCAGTTTTGCATCTAAATCTGACTCCTCCACCTACTAAGCACTATCTCTTTGCACTTACTTCTCTGATCTTTTTATCTGTTCCTTCCTGGCCCCATGGTATCTGGTCCTTATCTTTATAGATGCCTCATTTCTTCCCCTCTAGACAGTAGGAGCTCAGTTTTCTTCTTATCAACTTGCCAAAACCCAATTAAATTCCTAACCTCCTGTCACTTCAGTGATGGGAAATGTATTACTTTTAAGAGAGCCCTTGTCCCAGCAGGAATGAGTGAGGGCCCTACCTCTCTCTCTGCCAGTTGGATGGTTTCAGGTGCAAGGAACAGAACACTCTGACTCCAACAAAAACATATTTGTTGGTCAAATGAAAAGCCACCCCAATGGTGGACTGGACTCCTGGCTGGGTGCATCAAGGCTCTGGCCATACTTCTCTGAGAATCTCTTGGCTCTGCCTCGCTTCCTGAGTTGGCTTCATCTTCATGCTGGTAGTAAGACGGCTACAAACATGTCCGGGTTTCAGCCACAAACTACAAGATCCAGAGAAAGGGAAAGGGACTATCTCCTCTTGGGTCTTTTTTGTAAGGAAGAAAACATTTCCTCAACCCACCACCCTCAGCAGCTTTCCTTCCCCCAATCTCATTAGCCAAATGGTCACATACCCATTTTTTTTTTTAAGTTTATTTATTTGGGGAGAGAGAGCATAAGCAGAGGAGGGACAGAAAGAAGGAGAGAGAGAATCTCAAGCAGGCTCTGTGCTAACAGTGGGGCTTGATCCCACAAACTAAGATCGTGACTAGAGCCGAAACCAAGAGTCAGATGCTTAACCAAATGAGCCATCCAGGCGCCTGGTCACACACCCACTCTTACACTAGTTATCTAGAAAGAAGAATAGGATTTTCATGGTTGGCTCACACCAGTGGTTCTCAGTTAGGGGTGGTTTTTCCTCCCAGGAGATATTTGACAAGGTCTGGAGACACTTTTGCTTGTATCAACTGTAGTCAAGGTGCTACTGGCAGAAATGCTGCTCGACATCCTATAACACGCACGACAGCCCTCACAACAAAGAATTACCAGGCTCAAATGTCAGTATTGCCAGGACTGAAACAGCCTGGCTGAGACTAATCAGGGCCCAGCCCTAGAGCTGAGGATGGGGTCCCCTTCCCTTAGTTATTTGATGGCTCACAAACAATATCAGGGTTTTTTTTAGGGAGAAGAAAGGATGTGCTAGGCAGCTAACAATCTTCCTTACATTGCTGCTTCATAGGTATTGGGGTCGAGCATAGATTTCCTGCATTATATTAGCTTCAGGTGCACAACATAATGATTCAATATTTGTGTATATTGCAAAAAAAATGATCATCACAATAAGTTTAGCTAACACCCACCACCACACACAATTTCTTCCCTTGTGATGAGATCCACTCTCTTAGCAACTTTCAAAATATAATACAATATTATTAACTATTTCACCATGCTGTTTATTACATCCTCATGATATTTATTTTATAACTGGAAGTCTGTACCTTTTGACTTTCTTCACCCTTTTCACCCACTGCCATATACCCCTAACATTCTTAATTTAATATGCATGTTTCTGCAGAACTAGAAGGCTAGGCACTCAAAATGGCCACAGGATACTTGCTCACTGGCCAATGGAAGAACATTCTAAATGAACTTTTCTAAATCTTTTCAGATGGATTTTAGCAATCAGGAAAAATGTGAGGCTGGCTGCTCCCTTTCACAACATTGGTTGGTATCTGAAGGAGACATGGGAGTTCAGGGAGTCAAGATTAAAGTATCAGCTAAAATACCCAGAAGAACAATATATCCCTGTTCTTTGTTTTTTGATGAAACAATTATTTATCCAATATCTCTTTGGCCTGAAAACAAAACCATTAATTACAAAGACCAACTTTTTAGAGCAAAGAACAGGGTTGACATGCCATTCCAAGAACCGTATATATGTGTGTAGATTTCTGATTACTAAGCCTCTGGAAATATATTGAGAACTAACTCATGCCCATGGAATGGGCACAGACTTCTGGTGTCATCAGGACTCAGCCACCCTCCAGTGGATAGCAGCAGGTCTGCACGCGAACATAACTATCCCAGAGTTCTCTTCTGAAATTTAAAGTCAGGTTAATTCACCCTATGGCTCATATCCCTATAAGTTAGTCACTACCTGTGGTAATCATTAAGTCTAGCCACCCAATATTTCTAGTTCTCCCTCTAAGTCCATGGTAGGATGGACTTGCACAATCCTGTCCCTTTAAATTTAGATGTGGTCACGTGACTTGCTTTGGTCAATGAAAACTCCAGCAAGCGCACACACAAAAGAATTGAGCTTTGGCTATCATGGAAGCACAGACACACAGCCTCCGTCATCCTGGATCCCTAAATGAGGATGACATGGAGCAGATTCCACATCAACCTATAATGGACAAGTAGTATAAGCAAGAAATAACCTTTGTAGCTTTCAGCCGCTTAGATTTGGGGTCATTTGTTGAAGCAGGATAGCCTATTGTATACTGACTGATACAATTCCCCACATGTTGACCCCTGTCCAGTCATTTGTGTCCTCCATCTCCTTCCTGTATTTCTCGAACCAAACTTTCTATTTCTCTTTTCACATCCCAACACATCGTGCCTTCTGGAGCCCCAGATTTGCACCAAACAAATTACCCTGCATCCTTAGCTTCTCCACAGAGTGTGCCCTTCACCTCTGGGCCTTACCTGAACCTTGGCTCTCCTCTAGAGGCCTCTCTTCTCCCACACCTCAGACCTGAGGGTTGGGAGGTGATATTGGTATTCCCAGTGTCAATTCTGCTTTTATCCTTAAGCAAAAGGTCCATTCCTGTAAGACTCATGGCCACCAGCTGGATCACCCCAGGCCTTTTCACATTTCATTGTGAAATTCACATCCTGGTCACTCCTCCTCTTTCACTGCCCTTTTGGGTGCCTGGATCATAGTTTTCCTCTCTTCTCCAAGTCCTACAGAATCCTGGGAGACTTCAGTGACCCTAGGGACAATTACAAAATGCCCTAGCCTCACCAGCTTCCTGACTTTTCCAAGTCCAGTGGTCTCCACCCTCTTTGTGCTCTGAGGTTACATCCTAAACCTTGTCACCACTGAGAACTGCTTCCGTTCTGCAGTCAAAGCTGTGATGGCCACAGTGGAGGGACAGTGAGGTGGCTCAGGAGGTTGAACTGCACTGGATCCGAAGCAACCTTCCACTTCCCAAACAATGTCCTAGAGCAGAGGTTCTCAAAATTTAATGATTTAGTCTAATCACCTGGGGATCCTGTGAAAAGTCAGACTCTGATTAAGCGGATCTGGTGTCAGACCTGAGTTTCTGCATTTCTGACTAGCTGCCAGGCAATGGCCATGCCCCTGGACCTCACTGTGAGTCACATGAGTGAAGTGTCCATGAGATGTGGCTGCCCTGTGCTTCCTAATCTTCCTCTGAGAAGAGCCCGCCACTGCCTCTCCGAGCTCTCTTCAGTCCCCTCGGAACCCACCCAACAACCCGAGCCCTGTCTCAGGGAGTCCACGCAACTATGAGTTCTGCCTGGAGTCTTACATTTTGACTTTTAAGTTTTTAAAGGATCTCAGATGCAAATGGTTCACTGATCTTCACTGCATAGCACACTCTCATCAGCCCATTAAACGCCCCTCTACTCGTGGTTTATTTCTTTTTGTTTTCATTTTTTGTAACCCTTCAACCTTGATACTGATTTCTTTTTCCTCCCCAACCCTTGTCATAAGTCAGCACTCTAATATGTTTGACATAGGTCCTTAAATACGCATGCATTCAACCTTGTAAAATGAGCCTTGTATGCTTATGTTTTTAAATCACAAAAATGATAAGCAACTTATCAAAAAAAGAGAGAAAGAAACAGGAAAAAAATAAAATAAAAGAGCTTCCTATACGGTCTTATGGTGTGGCTTCTCCTGAGGAGGTGGCTGACATTTATGTCCCTCTTATTTATATAGGAAAATAAAGCATCCCTTATTATTTGAACCAGCCCCAGTTCTTGCAACCAAAATAACCTAAGGAACACCTTACTTCATGGGGTGGTTGTGAGGCTTAACTGAGAACAAAATGTGGCATCTAGACTTCCCAGGCCCATTGCCCCTTAATGTCAGAACCTCTTTTGTTATAGTTGGCAATGGACTAAATAAAGAATGATTTAGGCCAGGATTAAGGATTCAGTCTCCATATGGCCCAGTTAGTTTTGCCAGATATGAATAACACCCCTAACACTAGCCTAAAATATTGTTGCAACCCCTTTGACATAAAGATAGAAGTAAAAAGGCTTAAAACACGCAGCCAGACTTGATTAGACAGACAGACCCCAGTGGGCAAAGTAAAAAGCCCAGAAACAGACCCAGAGACATCGAAGGGTTTAGAATATGCTAAGGGTGGTTTTTCAAATTAGCAAGGAAAAGATGGATTAACTAGTAAATGTTCAACATCAGGGTGACCATCTGGGCAGACAAATTAATTTGGATTCTTATCGTACTGCTTATAACAAAATAAATTCCAGATGAAGCAAAGATTTATATGTTAAAAAATTAAATTATTAGAAAAAAATCTTGGGAAAATTTTTGTGATAATCACCAATTAAAGCTTAAAAGCATCACACAAAAACCCAGATACCTCAAAAGAAAGATGAATTTAGGTACATTAAAAAAATTTTAATTCCTCAAGACAAACCCACCATAAATAAACTACCTTAGAACATAAATAATAAATCACAAATCAATAAGAAAAAGACCATCCTCCTATTTGAAAAAAAAAAAGGAGGGGGCAAGAATCTGAAGAGTTCATAGAAAAAAATACATAAGTGCTCTAAATATATGAAAAAATACTTGAGATCACTTACAAAAAGAAAAATGATAATCACAATGGCAATGCATTCTTCAACTCACAGACTGACAACATTGCAAGATTTAGAAACTAAGCTGACAAAGATGTATGGAAAGAGGTGTCTTCACCAATTTCTCCAGAGGATCATTTGAAAACCTTTATCAAATTAAAAATGTCCTTTGACTTTTAGGAATGTGTTCACAAATATACTTGAATATATGTGACATCATATGTGTATTTTATTAATGTAAATTATGATTTGTCCAAGTAATGGAATACTACACAGCTATAAAAAGTGGTGGAGATTTTGGATTATTGATGCAGAATACGGCACTTAGAGAAGAGAGCAAGATAGAGAACAAGGTAGAGTGGGGGTAGGAGGAGAGTGGAAACACATGCCTGCTTGCAAGTGCATGTAAGATCTCCAGGAGGCTAAGAAAGAAACTTAGAGGGAAGTGGGGTAGTGCAGACATGGGAGGGAAACTTAACATTTGTGTTTACCTTTCATACCAATTCAATTTTATAGCATGGGCATCATTATAAAATGTAATAAAATTTTAAATAACAATAACAAATAAATATATCAAATGCTACGTTTTTTCAGCAGAAATGTTTTGGTTCTAACATCTGTTGACTATATATACAAACAAATAAAAAAGGAAGTTTAAAAGGAAGTAGAAAAAAACTGTAGAGAAAGGGTCTGTTTTAAACCAGAAATTTGGTTTTTCTAGGTATTTACTAATGAAGTAATGTTCTGAAACCACAGGAGCATGAGGAGTGGCTCTCCCTCCCTCCTGAGAGATCACTATGTGTAGCCTCTGAGAGAAGGTGTCAGATTGCCAACATGACGCAGGGATCAGTGAGAGTCCGTGCTGATTAGTGGGGGCAGGCAGACAGCAGGGGCTCTCTAGCCAAGATAATTGGCTAGACCAAAGGGAAAGATGGGAGCATAGAGGCTGTCGACTCAACAACAAGTCAAGGTCCAGAATGTCTGAGACCCCTATGGAATATAGTTTACTGAAAAGAAAGGGTAGCCTTCTGGGCATTGAGAAGGGAGCACCAAAAAAAAAAAAAAAAAAAAAAAAAAGATAGATAAAAAGCAGAGGCAGAACACAGTGGCTTGAGAAAGCAAAGAATATCAGGGTTTGGAGTGGGGGCGTAAGGAGTGGGTGAAAAGGCAAGGGTTCAATGTGACTGAGGCAGAGACTACCGATCTCTCTTCATTTTGTGTGTTTGATGATCATGTCATGAGATAAAGCCTTCAACTCGCACTGCATAGCTTGAGTTCACATTCAGGGTAATGATAGCATGTTAATATTTATCCCCACTTAGAAAACGATCAGCACACAGTTCTAAGAGCTTTCAGGGATAGGACTCTCAGAGCAGCACTCAGCATACCGTGCCCTCTAGCTTCAAGCTTCCCTCAGTATTGGTGCCGTGCTGCTGCTTGATTTGTCTTTACCCAGCCCCCTATCACCCTGTGCCACTTGCCCTATAGACTTGCATTCATTCATTCATTCATTTATTCATTCAACACCAAGCCCTATATCAAGCCCAGAGAGATAGTGGTTAACATGACAAACATGATCCCTACCTTCATGGAGCTTACAGTTTGGGGAGGAAATGGACAGTTAAAAAGCAAAATCCAAATAAGTATGTGATACAAATTATAACATATGCTATGAGGGTAAAAAAATGTGCTCTGAGAGTGAGAAGCTGGCAGCCCAATATAATTGTGTGGTCAGGAAAGAGGGCTGCCTTGATGTACAGCTCTAGGGGACATTGCACATGGAAAACACTGGCATCCCCAGATATCAACCAGGCAGACTGGGACCAAAAAGCCTTGCAGGAGAGGGGAAAGCATACTCACTGGCATGAGAATAGGAAACATTTTGGCAAGCACAAGCCACTGCAAGAAGTACTGATGAGGGCAGCATAGAAGAAGGGAGGCATGAGATGAGCCTCAGATTCATGGAGAATACGGGAGACCATGAGAGGAAAGTGGAATTTTTATTCTAAATTGAGTGGGAAGACTCTAAAGAATACTAAGCAGATGAGTGACATGGTTCAATGTATAAGGTTTGTAAGCCACTCTGGCTACCATCTGGAGCATGGGTTGGAAAAGAGTAGAAGTGGGTACCCAGTTAGGGGGCCATTGAGTCAACCAGGCCAACAATGAAAGTGGCTTGGTCAAAGATGACAGCTGCAGAAAGAGAGACAAATAGATGGAGTAGAGAGACGTTTTGGAGATAGAAGTGAGAACACTTGCTAGTAGGCTGGATGTGAGAGGCGAAGAATGACTCCAGGTTTCTCACTTAAGCAAATGGGCAGTACCACTTATTGAGACAGGGGAACATGGGGAAGAGTGGATTAGTGGGTAGATCCTGAGTTCCATTTTGGACACGCTAAGCTGAAATAATTATGGTAATCTAAGTAGAGATGGCAAGTAGCCAGTTTTATGAGTTTGTGTTCATATCAGAAATGTGGTTGGAGATACATTTGGGATTTGTTAGCATAAGGTTGCATTTATTTTATTTTTTAAATAAGTTTATTAATTTTTGAGAGAGAGAGAGAGAGAGAGAGTGCTAGTAGGGGAGGAGCAGAGAGAGGGAGACAGAGGATCTGAAGCAGGCTCTGCACTCACAGACCATGAGATCATGACCTGAACCAAAGTCAGACACTTAACCAACTGAGCCACTCAGGTACCCCAATATAAGGTTGCATTTAAAGCCTTGGGAAAGGGTGAGATCCCCTAGTGAGGGAGTATGCACAAAGGAGTTTTATTTTCTAATGTGCTTGAAAATTTTTCAAGGTCTCCCATACATTGAGGACCACACCACGTAGTTTTTCAGGAGCAGCTAGCAACACGTCTTCACCTTTGTCTCTAACAGTGCAGACAGTGAAGCTAACTTCTCTCCTTACCAGCAGATGCTTGATCAACTCAGTATTTGTGGTGTCCTGGCTAGAGCATAATGCCTCATTCCCAGCATCTCTGCTCATTCACATGTAGGAATCCTTCATTTATTCCCTACCTCTGATTCTGGGTCTAGTCACACACTGATTAAAAGGCCTCTTAATTATCTTAGGACACGATATTACAGTACAAAATTTTAAGGATAGATCAGAAACAGAGATGACGTTACAAGGGAATGTGAGGGCATGCAAGATCTGTTTATCCTTAACTCTTTAGTTTTCCTGGGTTCCAGTGAATCCTGGACTTGGATGACCCATAGCTTTGCTTACCAAGGGTATGCCAGCATCTGTCTGTGGATATGACATTCATACTCTTCAATAGAGAGGATTTGTTTGGGCTGGTTTGTCACACCCAATATGGGTCCTGAGCTAAGTTTTTCTCTAGTCAACCTGCCATAAGTTGAGCTCCATGACATCCAATCTATACCTAGTTGCCTATAGTAATGGATAATGATCCCCATTGCAGCCAGTCACTGTGATGGAAATGAGGTTAGTTAGTTTCCCTCAGTGTACAGGCCTGAACCACTACAACAAATACAGCCTCTGTTTGAGTCTTCCAGCCTCTGAAGGAGCTGAGGATATACCCTTTAGAGAACTGGCTTGAAGTAACTACAGTTCCAGGTCCCATCTTGCAGGCTATTGCCACAATTCATCCTCATCTGAAAGTGCCAAAGTATGAATCTTCAGTCTGGCTAGGTTATAAAGGAACAAGACTGGTGGTTAGAAGGACCTTTTAGGGGCACCTGGGTTGCTCAGTCGGTTGAGCTTCCGACTTCAGCTCAGGTCATGATCTCACGGTCTGTGAGTTTGAGCCCTGCCTCGGTGCTGACAGCTCAGAGCCTGGAGCCTGCTTCGGATTCTGTGTCTCCCTCTCTCTCTGACCCTTCCCCCTTCACGCTCTGTCTCTCTCAGTCTCAAAAATAAATAAACATTAAAAAAATTAAAAAAAAAAAGAAGGACCTTTTAAACCTAAACCTTCCTAAAGGAAGGTTATTCTCTTCAACTGCCTAATAGTGTCCAGGAGGAAAGGGTTAGGGAGTGAAGGGATGTTGTCATCCCTCCAGGTCACCATTATCAGAGCCTTGTCATTTTAGGAAATAACTCTCCACAGTTTTCTGGCATTTCTGCATATCTTGGGGTCAGAGGACTACCTGACTTTATTTGAGACTATCTTTTCAAGGATGTTGGTATAGCAAACCACCTTGGAAGACAGAGATAATGTCTCCCTCTAGAGCACTGGCAAGTTTACTGTTTGGTGTAATAAAGATAGCATCTCCCTTCAGGGCAAAGTTCAGGTAGGCTTAGGGTCCGTTATAAAATATTCAAGTTCCCCAAACTTGGGATTCCTCTCTTATAATGTAGTCCCCTACCTGCGCAAGCATTACCTGGTCCTTTCATGTATTACCCTATGGAAACTGAGGTTTGAGGAACAAATGCAAAAGTGATGTTACTTGAGTTACTGCTCTTGCTATAAGTAATAAGCTGTGCTTTATCTCTGACACAGGAATCTTGTGTCTTCTGCCAGCATCCATGAGGCAGGCTTATTAGCTTGCAGGTAAAGTAAAATCTCAAACCCTTCACAATTCTTGACAGTCAGGCACCCATGGTGTATGTAATAGGACTCAAGGCCAGTTGGATCTTCCAACTCCCCAACAGCCCAAGTGGAGGGATCCTTTTACTTCTGCAGATTGTCAGACTGCATGAACATAGTATTACAATTCTCATAAGACTCTAAATTTGAAAGTTTATTCCACAAATTCGTCAAAAAAGTCCCAGCACTGAACAAAGTTAGGGGTACAGGCAGGAATGACTATCTGTGACAGTGGTCACACAGCTGGACCAGATATTTTCTAAGTCTTGCTCCCTGGTGGCAGCCAAGAGCCTCATCCCACCACACCAAAACCCCTCTTTCCTCCATCCTGCTGAGGTTGGGTTCTCCCCTCCCCTGCCTATTGCCTCTCCCTGCTAAGTTCTTCAAGTCCACCTTGTTCCCTTCATCTCTGCTGCCTCCTCCATAAGCCAGTATCTCTCTCTCTTTCTTTCTCTTTCTTTCTTTCTTTCTTTTAGAGAGAGAGCATGCACATGTGAGTGCATGCAAGCAGGGGAGAGGGGCAGAGAGGGAGAGAATCTCAAGCAAGCTCCATGCTCAGTGCAGAGCCTGACTCAGGACTTGATCCCACAACCCTGGGATCATGACCTGAGCCGAAATTGAGAGTTGGATGCTCAACCAACTGAGCCACCCAGGCACCCCTCATCATCTCTTTCTAACCCTGACCCCAGCTCTTCCGCCTTCTCCCCCTCCAGTCTGGATCCCCGTCACCTCCACCAGTGGCTTCCAAGATAGGCAAACCTGGTGGCTGCTTGTGGCTGCTTGATATGTTGGACTTCTGCTAAGATTATTTTAGTAAAAAGGGTTCTACTGCTTTACAACCTTTTGAAAAAAATGCTAGCTGAAAAGATAACACTTAAAACCTTTAGCTTATCACTCAAAGCCCTTCATGATAGTGCCCTACTCCAATCCTCCCCCACCCTCAGATGTCCTAATGTGAGCCACTGTTCCCACACCCATATCACCTGAAGTTGTTTGTTTGTTTGTTTGCTTGCTTGCTTGCTTTAACCATACCATTGTTCTGATCAAGACTCACTACCCACAAAATCTGGTCCAAACTACTTAAGTTTGTATTCATTGCTCTCCCTGTTCTGCCATGCGTCCTTCCTGACACAAACCCTCCCACAAACACATTCTTACCAGAATAAAAGTAACTTACCCATTTTTATTTTACTTCTTAATGTACATATCAATCTACCAACATTCTCTACCTTAGTCTTCCCAAGGAGTAAGGAAGGACTGGAAAGAAAAGGAACTGTGGGTCTCCTGATCTTTCCCTTTCCTTCTGCGTCATCATTTGCAGAATAAGTGGCTGGCTGATACAATAAGAAAGGATATGATTAGGGGTCCTTGACTGTTTTTGCTCCCTAAAGTACCTTCTTCCTGCATTTGAAGCAAGTTCTAGTGTAACAGGAAGTGTGGCCTGTGAGGCTATAAAAATCCCACTTATTCAGACACAGAAATAAGACTTACCTAGTATTCATTTTAAGTCTCACAGAACTCCCACACATCATGTGTCCCCCAAATTCCTTTTTTATGCGGCACCATGAGTGCAATACACATGGGGCAGTGAGGAATGGCAGACCCACACGTTGCATGTTCACATATTGGACTTCACTTGCTAAACACAAGTTCAAAGACAAAATTATTAAGAATTTCAAGATGGGGTGCCTGGCTAGCTCATTCAGTAGAGCATGTGACTCTTGATCTCGGGGTTGGGAGTTCAAGACCCACATTGGATGTAAAGCCTGCTTAAAACAAAAACAAAAACAAAAACAAAAACAAAAACCAAAGCTTCAAGATAGCAACAGTAGAGCATTAAACCAATTGTGGGACTCTTCTGAGTGTGGAGCCCTGGGTGACTACCCAGGTCACACCAATGTCAGTGATGAGACAAAGTGGCAGAATCAGATGGCATGATCCTCAAAAGAGTTGGTTTCTGGAGCCCCTGGCTGGCTCAGTCAGAAAAGCACACAACTCTTGATCTTGGGAATGTGAGTTTGAGCTCCACATTAGAAACACAGATTACTTTTAAAAAATTTTTAGTGACATCTGGGTGGCTCGGTTGGTTAAGTGTCCGACTTTGGTTCAGGTCATGATGTTGAACTTCATGAGTTCAAGCCCCACCTCAGGCTCCCTGCTGTCAGTGCAGAGCCTGCTTCAGATCCTTTGTCTCCCTCTCTCTCTGCCCCTCCCCTGCTTGTGCTGTCTCTGTCTCTGTCTCTCTCAAAAATAAATAAACATAAAAAGTTTACAAAACATAAGAGACTCTTAAGTATAGAGAACAAACTGAGGGTTGCTGGAGGGGTTGTTGATGGGTGACTTGGCTAAATGGGTAAGGGGCATTAAGGAAGACACTCGTCGGGATGAGGACTGGGTATTATACATAGGGGATGAATCACTGGAATCTACTCCTGAAATCGTTATTGCACTATATGGTAACTAACTTGGATGTAAATTAAAATTTTTTTTTAAATTTTAATAAAAATAAATAAATAAACAGTTGGTTTCTGAAAAACAAAGGAGACAATGGAGGAGTGCTATGTTAGGAAAGAGTCTGAAGAACAGTGATAACTTCTGCTTCCTGGTAAATACCCCCAGGAATGCCAGATAATACAGTACATTCTCTGTAAGATACAAAATTTAAAACAGATCTATTAAATCAATAATGAGATCAGGAAACTTTGAGTCCAGATATAGGGTAGATCAACTGCATAGTTAAAGTTTTCCAGGATGACACAGAACTTGAACTGGGCAAAAACACTGACCTGAGTTTCTAGGACCTCGAGGACTAGGCAGAAGATCCACAGAGCACGCAGGAAAAACAGGTTGGTACTTCGCCAAATGACAGAGAGTTCCAGACAAGGTAGAGGAAAATTTGGGGGCAAAAGCAGCAAAACACTAGAAGAATTCTGACAACCTGCCTCCACCGCCTAAATGGGAATTGGTCAATGAACAGCCCAGTGCTCTCCAGAAAGAACCAGATATCAGGGAAGCATGGGAAGGTTTTTGTTTGTTTTTAAAGAGATTTGGGCCATAAGGAGGTTTGTTTACCATAACTAAGGGTTCCAGAGATATGTTGGAATGGGACTTGAATTCTGAGTCTAACAGACATCTGAGGCTTGATTGGACTAGTTAGGCTCGAGTCCAAAGAGAAATCGTGCTGTTGGACATAGTCTTGACCCACACAAGCAAAGACTTGGTGAGGCTCTGTGAACTCTCATAGGTATCTCCTAACCAGTCTTCCTGCCACCAGTCCCACTGCATGCTCATCCACCAACTAGTTTCCTACCAGTTATTGTTTTCCTGGAATACAATCCCCAGTACCTTTGCATGACTCACAAGGCCCATCTCAATGCAGCCACCCATCCTTCCATCAGCCTCAGTGCCTGCCACTGACTAGTCAGCCCTGTAGGACAGCAGAGGATTGGCTTTCCCAAACAAGCCAGTGCCTCCATACCTACCTGCTTTGTCTCTCATAATTCCTGCCTAGAATGTTCTTCTCTTTACTCTGACAGATGAGAATCTACTGATGTACTGGTAAATTGGCTCTCTTAAAAATAAATAAGGCCTGACTTGTACCTTTTCCTGATTTCTGTAGTATAAATACTCCCACCATGGCTGATTGCAAGCTACCCACATGAGTTCACTGAAAAGGAAATTGAGACGAGATGGGCATATTCTTTTCTTGGGAGCCAGGATGAATTGCTCCAACACACCACTGTACCTGAGCAGATCACCTTCCTTGCTTAAAAATTCCTCTCAGCAAAGTCTGCACACCGGATCATCATTAAACAAAACAAATATACAAACTAAATCTATACACAGAATGCACTGGAAGGATATACTCTAAAGTAGTCACCAATGTTAGCTTTAGGTAGCAGAAGCATGGGAGATTTTATTCTTTGGCGAGTTGAATAATGCCTGCCTCCCCAATTTGTGTCTATCCAAAACCTCAGAATGAGACCTTATTTGGAAAAAAGGTCTTGGCAGATGTAAATAGTTAAGGATCTTGAGATGAAATCATCCTGGGTTTAGGGTAGGCCAAAGAGATAGAGACAGAGACACAAAGTCAAAGGTCATGCAAATAGAGGCAGAGAGATTGGAGTGACACATCTACAAGCCAACAAAAGCCAAGCCTTGCAGGCAACAAGGAGACTTGGGAAGGCTTGGCGAAAGGCATCAGACAGTTTCTTCCTCAGCAACTCCAGAAGGAGCCAAACCTTCCCACACCTTGAATTCAGACTTCTGGCTTTCCTGAACTATGAGAATAAATTTCTATTGCTTTAGGCTCCCCAGTTTGTGGTAATTTGTAATGACTGCCCTAGGAAACTGATCCAGTCCCATGTTTCAAATTTTTCTGTATCAATTATATATAACTCTTTTAACTTGAAAATAAAAGTTTTATAGTTCTCCTTTTGCCTACCTGTTAAATTTTGTGTTCTTATCTGCCTACCCCTCCTCACCTCAGAATTAACTCTTACTGTTTTCTTGCAAAGTGTCATTTTGCAGTTCTTCTAACATGCCATGTCTTTACATGTTCTGGCCCCCAGGGCTGTCTTCATGAGCACATGGACCAGTGTCGTCACACAAGTTTCCACACTCAGAGGGTCCTGTGCTTGGAGTGTAATGCTCTATAAGTGCTGCCTTAAATTTTTTAATTGTCTCTGAATTTATAAGGGAAGCCAAACGAGGCAATGAAAAGTACGCCAGGGGCTTAGAGCCTCAGTTCATGTGTGATCCCACCTCTCTGACCACCTGCTCTCTGCCCCTGGAGTCTGATATCCCCCTTCCCACTCCATGGCAGCTGCTGCCCTCTGCCTGGGTGACAACTGAGTCATTCCTCCATTGCCCTCCATCCTCGGCCAGAGCCCAGGTGCATAATCCCTTCAGGACATGGAAGCAGCCATCCCTGCCCTGGGCTGAGTTTTGGCAGGTAACTCAGTGGGGGTCTCTCACCTATCCTTGATCCAGGATTCAAACGTGGCCCTGTGCAGAGATCACAGTCTCTTGGGAGTGGGGGGAGGGGGTCACCATCAACATGGGGTGGGCCAGTGAGCCCATGGGAAGGAAAGACTGATTTCCCAGCTCCCTAGCCAGACCTCACATTCTCACTTTGCACCAAGATCTGAAAACTATATAGCCTACAACCCTGTTCCCTCTGTCTGGGATGCTTTTCCCCTCTTCTCCTCCTATTTAATACAAAATAATAGCAAAAATAATAATAGTATTATTTAATGAGCTTTTTATTATTTGCTAAGCACTCCAGACTATAAGGAAGACAAGACATACAGAGATGGTTATAATACCAGGTAGTTTGGGAGTAAAGTAGGTATAGGTGAAGCAGAGATGCCTTCCAGGTGAGGGATCTGAGAGTCCAAAGTTTGGGACTGTCCCTGAGTGAGTCAGCACTTCAAAACACTGCTGGCCTCCTTGTTCTGTGGGAGGCCAGGTGGGAGGCTACGTCCTTGGATAATGGGAACAAGCAGAGAACAGCCACAGAGTCTGGAGAACCATCAGGAAACACAATGTAACACCTCAGAACCAGATGACCCAGTGCCTTTGGAGGACTTCTTTTGGGTAACTTCTAGATCTTTTTAACTCAAAGAGAGAAGCAACTCATTTAAGCAAGCACTGTGAACCTGTTCCTCCCAGATGCTTCTCTGACGGTAAATAAGACCTTAACTAATCACTCAGAGCCAAGTCCTCACCTCACTGCTGCCATGCCAAGGAAAAGCACCTCTCTAGGGCTTAGACAACCAACCCAGGGGACCCGCACAAGAGGCTAATCGATAATCAAAGAAATTGGGTCTTTTTTGCTAGATCACTGGGGGCAGAGAGCTTTGTCCCAACTTGGGACCACTTTAAACCAGTGGTTTTCAGGCTTCAACATGCACCAAAATCACCTGGCATGTTAATAAAACAGAGCTGGGCTCTATCCCCAGGGTTTCTGATGTAATATATCTGGGGGATGGGACTAAGAATTTGCATTTCTAACAAGTTCCCAAGTGAGGTCAATGCTGCTGGTCTGGGGAGCACACTTTGAGACTGACAGCTTTAAACTGGGAGCAAAACAGTATAGGGCCTTTGGCAAAATGATTCTACAAACACAGTCTCTTATCATCAGGCTCCTGCCCCATCTATGACTTCCCCACACACCCTGCCTTCCAGCCACACCTGACATCTTTTGGTTACCCAAACCCTCTTCACTATGTCAGATGTCTATGCCTGTGTTTTATAAAATGCAGAACCATACAGGGGCGCCTGGGTAACTCAGTCAGTTAAGTGTCCAACTCTTGATTTCAGTTCAGGTCATGATCCCACAGTTTGTGGGATCAAGTCCTGCAATGGACTCTAGGCTGAGAGTGTGGAGCCTGCTTGGGATTCTCTCTCTCTTCCTCTCTCTTCCCCTCCCCTGCTCACTCACTCTCTCTCACAATAAATAAATAAACATTAAAAGATGCAGAACCATATAAAAATACAGTAAGAATCAACTTAATTCTGTACCCAGAGATAACTGCCACAGACCTTTGGGTATGTCTGGTAAGAAAACAAAATTGAGTTGCCAGCAAGTTACTTTGGAGCAAATCTTACAAATAAATCTCTCAAGTGCCTGCTTGTAAATGCTCAAGCATAAGCAGTAGCACCATTGCCTCAGGAAAGGTGGTATAAGACATTCTCTCACTTCACAAGGATTGCCCTCCTAAATGAAGGTCTGCCAATTTTTGCAATAATGTCTTGTTCTTGTGTGGCATTTTACAAAACACTTCAGCATATGTTGTCTTATTTGGGTTAAAGATTTGCTGAGACAGTTCGTGACTTGCTCAAGGTTTAACAAACAGAAGTCAAGACTGAAATTCTGGGGTGCCTGGGTGGCTCCATCAGTTAAGCATCTGCCTTGGCACAGGTCATGATCTCATGATCATGGGATCAAGACCCGCATCCAGCTCTGCACTGAGCATGGAGTCTTGGGATTCTCTCTCCTTCTCTCTCTGCTTCCTCTCAAAATAAATAAACTTAAAAAAAAAAAAAAAGACAAATTCTGGTCTTCTGGCTCCAGAATCTGCTCTTCCACGGTGACATTTCCTACCAAGGTCTCACAGTTGTGACCACAGCATGGTCGACCATTTCCTGGGGTGGTCTCTTGGCAACAACAGACACACTCTCTGCCACTTCTAGAAGTTTCTTCTCTGGTAGAAGTGCACCCTCCCCCACTCTGTCCCCACTGTCCCCACTGCAGAGACTGCAGGGAGGTCAAAATCCTCACCTTCAAGACACTATCTCCTTGTCACCTCTGTGCCCTGTTGCCAGTCCCTCTCTCCTTCCCACCATTTTCCTCCTCACCTTGATAGGTCGTCACGATTAAACTACCAGGTAGCAAGGGGTGGTGGGAAATTATGGGGACCATCTGGCCCCAGGGACCCTGGAGCTGGAGGCCTGGAAGCCATCCCCCCACTCAGTGAGTAATCTGAGGCAAGAAACCTGTTTCTTTATCTGTACACTGTGGATAATCCTAAGGGTGTGACATTGAGAAAGCATGCAATAGATTTAAGCAACTCTCATTAGTATTTTTACAGACCAAGGAGAAAGGATAAGCTTGTGACAGGGGAGAGGCTTTGGAGTCACAGGGGAAAAATGGTCATGAAGGTAGTCAGAGCTAAAGATAACCGATTATCAGCAGGCCCTTAACACTCCCGAGGCGATTTGGGTCCAGGTGTCACAATGTCATACATTCTTCTCCCTGTTCTACTTATAAAATGTCCCTGCTCCCTTCCCCCAGCCTCCTCCCAGCAGACAGACACACAGATAGCGCCTCGGCATGCACACATAGTACCTGCTGTTTCCTTGCTGCCAGAAATGATCCTCCTCTAGATATACGCATGGCTCCTCACTTGCTTCCTGGAAGATTTTATTCAAGTGCTCCTTTGCACTTAGGCCTTCTTTGGCCAGTTTGTCTAAAATAGCAAAGGCTCTCACTGCCCCCACCACATACTGCCCATTTCTCTTCCCTGCTCTCTATTTCTCTTTAGCATATTTCATCTTTTAAATACTACATATTTTATTTCTCATCTTAATGATTAAGTCCCCCTACAAGAATGTAAGCTCTATTAAGGCAAAAACTTTTGTCTATTTTGTTCACAGTTATTGGCACAGTGCTAAAAGAATGCCTGACCCGATAACCATTTGCTAAATAAATGAATAAATCATACAGTAATTTTTGTTCAACAGCTCATTCATTCCCCAACTGTTCTTTCTGTATTTTGCTATCAGACACTGGTTAAGAATCATGAAGTCGAGAGATGGCCCTACATTTCTATACACCTCACTTGCTGTTTGAGAAGCTCTCAGACAGGAGCAGCATCAGAGTCACCGGAGGGTGTGTTAAAACAGGTTCCTGAGCCCCACCCCAGAGTTTGTGATTCCGCAGGTCTGAGCAAGGCCTGAGGTTCTGCACTGCTGACAGCTTCCCAGGTGCCAATTCCAAGACCACACTGCAGTACAAGTGTCCAGGTCAGGAGTGAGACACGGTTCTTGGTCCCACTGAGCAGCAGTGACTATGTGTTTGGTCTCCTTCTAGCTTAGGACATCTTTCATCATTCTCCCTGCAGAATGGGTTTCCTCCCCACCCACCTTAGACCCCCATTTGAGCTTCCTTTGACATGCCCTAGAAGGTCCCAGAGGACATCGGGTGGCAATGACCTGCTTTAGTCTCTGGCTGAGCTGGCTCCCAGGCCCTCTGAGCGCTGCATCTCTGCCACTGTCACCAGCCTTTTCCACAGCCTCAGCTACACTTCTAATTCATCCCTTCTTCCCTTCCTTCTTTTCTTCTTCTTTCCCCTGCCTATGGCTTTTTAGTCACTAAAGTCCTGCTTTCATTACTAACATGCATTCGCCCACTGGGCTCTCCAGGTCCGTGGCTAGTTCAAGCCCAAAAGCAAGTGCAAGATGCACTGGTCTCAAGTAGCAGCAGCGGGTTCCACCCCAGCCCCACTAAAGCAGCAGGAGACTGGAGGGAGGCTGATGGGGCAGCGCCTTCCCAGGGCCCAGTACGAGCAAATGTTGGAGGTTCTGAAGTAGAAGAAACAGGGGATGGATGGAAGCAACCCCAAAGGGAACTGAAAGAGAGTTTGTGATGGGGACCAGTGATGCCAGAAGGTTATAGAAGGAATGAGGGAGTCAAATGGGTCAAAGGATTTTAATCCAAAAGACACACATAAAGAGTTGACTATGTGTAAGGTACAGCTTTAGAGCCTCACATATATTAACTCTCTCTTTAATCCCTACAACAGCCTTATCAAGGTGTTTTCACAGCAGGAAAGTTTTACTTTAAGTGCTAACCACCCCCCACCCATGAGACTCCACTCCCTACTCCGAGTGTCTGGCTCTGAGCCAGTGCCTTGAGCTCACCCCATCCCTCACAATTAGGAGAGGGATGTCCTGAGGGGAAACTGCATTTTTCGCTTTGCCCAGTAGAGACTCTGCCTTTCCGGGGCATGTCCCGTCTGCCTCCCTCACTCAACAACTCCAACCTTAGCCCATGTTGCTACTTAACGCCAGCCTCCCCATCCGTGGACAGAAAGTCCTGGCTTCAAAGGGCACCTGCTTTTTACCTTACTTAGCAGTTACCTGGCTTTGGAGCCAGGTGAGGTGTGAGCCGAGCACAACTCGTGTTTACAACTTGCAGATCTGTCGGTCCCATCAGAACCAATGGGGGACCCTAAAAAAGTATCTGTTCCTGGACCCACCTCAAACCTCCTGAAGCCAAATCAGCAAAACTGGAGGGAGCTTGACAAAGCCCAGGGGGTGGAGTTCGGTGAGCCAGGGAAAGAGCAGGGCGAGACAAGGGAGATAGTCTACACATCCATCATGCAAGCTTTTGGCAAAGCCACTCTGTGACTGGCCATTGTTATCACAATAATGATAATAATAATAATGACAATGATAACTAACCATTTTTATTTTGTTTCAGCTATGAGGCTAAGTGCATTCTCCATCATTCTATAGCACATGCACTCAGAAATGGATTCAGCTTTCAGCCTTTATTAATCATATCTTGGCCTTTGAGATTGCAGCCAGAAAATCATAAAGGTCAGGGGCTCTGAACAGTATTCATATATTTGGAACCTGTGACTTAAAGCCACCTCCAGGGTCAGAGTTGGTAGGAACAAATTCATAGAGTATAAGATAGTTTCAAGCGAGTTAATTCTGGCATATTTTAGCCCCAATTCCATACCCTTTATTTTATTTACTTTAAATTATTGACACAAAACCACTTTGGGATGTGTAGCTGAATGCCCTCCTGCTACTGAGAATTGAAGGCAACAAATTCTTGTCTATGCTGCTGATCTTTTACCAAGAGAGGTCTTACCAAATCAGCCCAATTCCTAATTATTGTCAGAAAGCATGACCCAAACAGAATCAACATTGTCATTTATGTGCACTCCTACACTTAGTTGGCTCATTTTCAATAATTGTATTCAGTAAGTTCTATCATTCAGTTACTCAGTGATTCTCAATCCAGGGCAATTTTGCCCCCACCCCCACCCCCCCGAGACATTTGACAATGTCCAGACATTTTTAGCTGTCACAGTTGGGGAAAGGGGCAGAGGATGCTACTGGCATCTAGTACGTAGAGACCAGGGAAGCTACTAACATCCACAGTGAGCAGGACAGCCCCCACAACAAAGAATTATCTGGCCCAAAACGTAAAGAGTGCCAATGTGGAAAATCCTTGATTTACCTGGAAATACATTTTACGATGACTGTATTTTGGGAGATTCAACAGGAGGTTTCATTACTTATAAGTTCCCTGAGTTCTTTGTTGATGTTTTTTTAATGCTATATTAGGCAATTGGTCACATCTCTTTGAAGCTTTTCCAGACAAAATATGTTACAGTCATGCATCTGTGTGAAGAACATTGAAGCTTACTCCACCTACATGTGGAGCCTGTCCTGGGCGGGTACTTCTCAGAGGGGAATCTTGGCTCCCCCTGTATGGCAGGCATATGGCCTGATTAGTAGCTTTAAATTTCACAGAAGAATGTCCTCTCTGTCCTCAGCTTGGCTCACAGAATCACCCTTAATCAGCTTCCCTATCTACACTCAAGATATTGCCCAAGAACATCCATGTGGCAGGGTCTGCTAATAATCCAACACAGACTCTCACACTCTTCCACAACAGAGCGTCATTGCCAGACAAATGACAAAGCCACTGTCTTTGTCAGCATTCTCCTATACAACCCTTTGTGTCTAAATGTGGCCCAGTTGTGTGTGCCCCTTCTGGGCTGTTGTGGTTGAGAAGGAAGTGCACCATCTTCTTGTCTTCCCCCATCTGCTGCCTGGGAGTGGAGCCACCAAGTGGATAGAGCTCAAGTCCCTGAGTCACCCTTTGGAGGAGAGCCGCCCACTCATTAGGAACACCTGCTTGGACAGTACAGTAGCAGAAAGACACTTCTGGTAAGCCGGAGACTTTGAAGGCTTTCTGTTATGGGAATCATAGTTAGCAGTATAGCAGTTATAGCTAGTGTTCTCCAAACTAACCTCAAACCCTTCACCTTTCACTTTCTTAATCAGTTAAAAATTACTCTTTATGGAGGATCATCTGAAGCAGAAGTCGGCAAACCATGGCACATGAGTCAAACCCCAACTGCTTCCTGTTTTTGTACAGCTATAGGCAAGCTAAGAATTTTTACACATTTGAATGATTGAAAAAAAAAGGAACTCTAAAGAATAATAACATTTGGTGACACATGTACTTGATTGTTCTGTCATCAATCTGGGTGTGCTGGGAACTCTGTATCACAAAATTTCCTGACGATCTGGTCATGGGTCTCAGGGGCAGAAGCAGCAGCCATTGCCTCATCTCTTAGAAGAGGTGAGAGATACCCACAAAGGTACCGGCGGCTTTCCCACTCCGCGACCAGCTTCTCTTGTAGCTCTCTGTCCCTATTGCCAGTCCTGTGGACCAGTAGTGATGCCACCTCCCACCACCAGGCACCTTGCTTCAAACCTGCACAGCAATAACCACGCTGAACTCTCTACCTTCCACACACTCCTACACCAGCCCCCACCATGGGGCAACTCCAGCTTCGGGGTGTGCCCTGCCTCCAGATTTCCCTGCAAGTTTCAGCTCATCTACCAGCACTAGGGCTGGTTAGGAACTATTCTGTGATACCTCAAATCCCCTTTCCAGGCTCGTGCTCTCCCAGTATCTCCCACAATTGGAAAAGACCTACTTTCTCCAAGGTCCTTACTCCACAATCTTCACCCTGTTCAACTTCCCTGATTGAGCCCGGACCAGTACAAATGATGGAACATGTTTCATTACACGTAGAACTGTTAGTAAAGAACACTTCTCTATCCAAACTCCTAATTTCTGATCTTGGCTGCATGCGACATCGTTATTAATTGAAAATGTCTTCGTTTCTAGACCCAGTCTGCAAAAGAATTTCTAATTATGCAAATTTCCAGTGCTGAGAAAAGTTTTCAAGCTTTGGGAAAACAGGAGGCGTGGACTGTGTTAGACTTGGGTCTGCTGTGTGCCACTTTGAGCCACTTCCTTCTCCCCGCCCCCCACAAGACAGGTAGTGTGCCCAGCCCCCAAGTTTTTCCTTTCAAGGAAACAGAAGTTAGTGATTTCACTTGCTGTTCCAGACTAAAAACCACCCTGCTGATGCAATATTCCCAAATCTCCTCTCAGTCCCAGCAAACAGCAGCTGAATGGGGTCTTCGGTAACAATGCCTTTATTGTATATTTCGAAAGATATTGGAATTCAGTCATTAGTGATTAATTCTTTGGGACTATTCACAGTAATAAATACATCTGCTTTCAGAGTGTTTTAAAAAGACAAATGCTTCTCGGAGGGAGCCAAGATGGCGGAACAGCATGGAAGTTTTTTATGTGTCTCCCATCCATGAAATATGGCCAGACCAACACTAAACCATCCTGCACACCTAAAAAACTGATCTGAGGATTAACACAGCAATCTGCACAACCTGAACCACAGAATTCAGCAGAAAGAGAAAAAATTCATTTTTATTTTCAATTTTTATTAAAAATATTTTTCTTTAATATTTTTTACCAAATTTTTTACTTTTGTGTAAATTTTTTCAAATTCTATTTTAATTCCATCATTTTATTTTGGTCCACTACAGTGTATTCATTTTTTCAAATTTTCAAATGATTTCCTTTTTTTTCTTTTACTCATTTTCGTTTCTTTTCTTTTTCTTGAATACAGAAGGAGAAAAGCTCATTTTTATTTTTAATTTATATTAAAAATATTTTCCTTAAGTTTTTTCTACTATATTCTTTACTAGTGTGTATATTTTTTCAAATTCTATTTTACTTCCATCATTTCATTTTAGTCTACTACAGTGTATTCATTTTTTCAAATTTTCAAATGATATCCTTTTTTGTCTTTTTTTCCCCACTTTTTTCTCTAATCTACCAAGCAACTTTCAACACCCAGACCAAAACACACCCAGGATCGACCACCATTTATTAGATTTTTTTTTCTGTGTGTGTTTTTAATTTTTTAATTTTAATATTTTTTAATTTTAATTTTTTTAATTTTAATTTTCTCTACCTCATTAATTCCTTTTCTCCCTTCAAAATGATGACTTGAAGGAACTCACCCCAAAAGAAAGAGCACGAAGAAATGACAGCCAGGGATTTAACCAACACAGATACAAGCAAGATGTCTGAACCAGAATTTAGAATCACGATAATAAGAATACTAGCTGGAGCCTAAAATAGATTAGAATCCCTTTCTGTGGAGGTAAGAGAAGTAAAAACTAGTCAGGATGAAATAAAAAATGCTATAACTGAGCTTCAATCACAGATGGATGCCGTGGCGGCAAGGATGGATAAGGCAGAACGGAGAATCAGTGATATTGAGGACAAACCATCAACAAGGCATATCATAGTCAAATTCATGAAATACTCAGGCAAGGATAGAATCATGAAAGCAGCAAGGAAAAAAAAGTCCTTAACCTACAAGGAAACACAGATCAGGTTTGCAGCAAACCTATCCACAGAAACTTGGCAGGCCAGAAAGGAGTAGCAGGATATATTTGATGTCCGGAATCAGAAAAAATATGCAGTCAAGAATTCTTTATCCAGCAAGTCTGTTGTTCAAAATAGAAGGAGAGATAAAAAGTATCCCAGACAAACAAAAATTAAAGGAGTTTGTGACCACTAAACCAGCCCTGCAAGAAATTTTAAGGGGGACTCTCTGAGGGGAGAAAAGATGAAAAAATAAATAAATAAATAAATAAATAAATAAATAAATAAATACCAAAAGCAACAAAGATTAGAAAGGACCAGAGAACACCACCAGAAACTCCAACTCTACAAGCAACATAATGGCAGTAAATTCATATCTTTCAGTATGCACTCTAAACGTCAATGGGCTCAATGCTCCAATCAAAACACATACGTTAACAGAATGGATAAGAAAACAAGATCCATCTATATGCTGTTTACAAGAGACCCACTTTAGACCTAAAGACACCTTCAGATTGAAACTAAGGGGATGGAGAACCATCTATCATGCTAATGGTCAACAAAAGAAAGCCAGAGTAGCCATACTTACATCAGACAATCTAGACTTGACAATAAAGACTGTACCAAGAGATGTAGAAGGGCATTATATCATAATCAAGGGGTCTATCCACCAAGAAGACCTAACAATTGTAAACAGTTATGCTCCAAATGTGTGAGAACCCAGATATATAAATCAATTAATCACAAACATAAAGAAACTCATTGATAGTACTACCATAATGGTAGGAGACTTCAACACGCCACTTACAACAATGGACAGACCATCAAAACAGAATATCAACAAAGAAACAATGGCTTTGAATGACACACTGGACCAGATGGACTTAACAGATATATTCAGAACATTTCATACTAAAGCAGCAGAATATACATTCTTCTCCAGTGCACATGGAACGTTCTCCAGAATAGACCATATACTGGGACACAAATCAGCCCTCAGCGAGTACAAAAAGACTGAGATCATACTGTGCATATTTTCAGACCATAACGCTATAAAACTCGAAATCAACCACAAGAAAAAATTTGGAAAGGTAACAAATACTTGGAGACTGAACACCATCCTACTAAAGAATGAATGGGCTAACCAAGAAGTTAAAGGGGAAATTAAAAAGTACATGGAAGCCAATGAAAATGATCACACCACAACCCAAAACCTCTGGGACATAGCAAAGGCAGTCGTAAGAGGGAAGTATATAGCAATCTAGGCCTTCCTAAAGAAGGAAGAAAGGCCTCAGATACACAACCTAACCTTACACCTTAAAGAGGTGGAAAGAGAACAGTAAATAAAATGGAAAAACAGCAGAAAACAGGAAATAATAAAGATTAGGGCAGAAATCAATGCTATCAAAACCAAAAACAAAACAAACAAACAAACAAACAACAACAACAACAAAAAACAGTAGAACAGATCAATGAAACCAGAAGCTGGTTCTTTGAAAGAATTAACAAAATTGATAAACCCCTAGCCAGTTTTATCAAAAAGAAAGAGGAAAGGACCCAAACAAATAAAATCAAGAATAAAAGAGGAGAGATCACAACCAACACTGCATAAGTACAAACAGCAATAAGAGAATATTCTGAGCAATTATATGCCAATAAAATGGGCAATCTGGAGGAAATGGACAAATTCCTAGAAACATATAAATTACCAAAACTGAAAGAGGAACAAATAGAAAATTTGAACAGACCTATAACCAGTAAGGAAATCAAATTAGTAAACAAAAATCTCCCCCAAAAAACAAGAGTCCAGGGCCAGATGGCTTTCCAGGGGAATTCTACCAAACATTGAAGGAAGAGTTAACACCTAAAATCTTGAAGCTGTTCCACAAAATATAAATGGAAGGAAAACTTCCAAACTCTTTCTAGGAACCCAGCGTTACCTGGATTCCAAAACAGACAAAGACACCACTAAAAAGGAGAACTATAGACAAATTTCCCCGGTTAACATGGATGGAAAAATCCTCAACAAGATATGAGCTAACCAGATCCAGCAATACATTAAAAAAATTATTCACCACCATCAAGGGGACTTATACCTGGGATGCAAGCCTGGTTCAATATCTGCAAAACAATTCACGTGATTCATCACATCAGTAAAGGAAAGGACAAGCACCATATGATCCTCTCAACAGATGCAGAGAAAGCATTTGACAAAATACAGCATCCTTTCTTGATCAAAAACCTCAGGAAAGTAGGGATAGAAGGAGCATACATCGAGATCATAAAAGCCAGATATGAACGACCCAACACTAATATCATCCTCAATGGGGGAAAACTGAGAGCTTTCCCCCTAAGGTTAGAAACAAGACAGGGATGTCCACTCTCGCCACTGTTACTCAACATAGTATTGGAAGTCTTAGCCTCTGCAATCAGACAACACAAAGAAATAAAGCATCCCAATCGGCCAGGAGGAGGTCAAACTTTCACTCTTCGCACATGACATGATACTCTATATGGGAATCCCAAAAGATTCCACCAAAAAACTGCTAGAACTCACTCATGAATTCAGCAAAGTTGCAGGATATAAAATCAATGCACAGAAATCAGTTGCATTCCTATAAACCACCAATGAAGCAACAGAAAGGGAAATCAAGGAATCGATCCCATTTACAATTGCACCAAAAACCATAAAATACCTAGGAATAAATCTAACCAAAGAGGTGAAAATTCTATACACTGAAAACTATAGAAATCTCATGAAAGAAATTGAAGAAGACACCAAAAAATGGAAAAAGATTCCATGCTCCTGGATAGGAAGAACAAATATTGTTAAAATGTCAACAGTACCCAAAGCAATCTACATAGTCAATGCAATCCATATCAAAATAACACCAGCATTCCTCACAGAGCTAGAACAAATAATTCTAAAATTTGTATGGAACCAGAAAAGACCCCGAATATCCAAAGAAATCTTGAAAAAGAAAACCAAAGCAGGAGGCATCACAATCCCGGACTTCAAGCTGTACTACAAAGCTGTAATCATCAAGACAGTATGGTACTGGCACAAGAACAGACACTCAGATCAATGGAACAGAATAGAGAAACCAGAAATGGGCCCACAAACATATGGCCAACTAATCTTTGACAAAGCAGGAAAGAATATCCAATGGAATAAAGATAGTCTCTTCAGCAAGTGGTGCTGGAAAAACTGGACAGTGACATACAGAAGAATGAACCTGGACCACTTTCCTTCACCATACACAAAAATAAACTCAAAATGGATGAAAGACCTCAATGTAAGACAGGAAGCCATCAAAATCCTTGAGGAGAAAGCAGGCAAAAACCTCTTTGATCTTGGCCCCAGCAACTTCTTACTCAACACATCAGAGGCAAGGGAAACAAAAGCAAAAATGAACTACTGGGACCTCATCAAAATAAAAAGCTTCTGCACAGTGAAGGAAACAATCAGCAAAACTAAAAGGCAACCAACAGAATGGGAGAAAGTATTTGCAAACGACATATCAGATAAAGAGTTAGAATCCAAAATCTATAAAGAACTTATCGAACTCAACACCCAAAAAACAAAAATCCAGTGAAGAAATGGGCAAAAGACATGAATAGACACTTCTCCAAAGAAGACATCCAGATGGCCAAGAACACATTAAAAAAATGCTCAACATCACTCATCATCAGGGAAATACAAATCAAAATCACAATGAGATACGCCCTTACACCTGTCAGAATGGCTAACATTAACAATTCAGGCAACAACAGATGTTGGCGAGGATGCGGAGAAAGAGGATCTCTTTTGCATGGTTGGTGGAAATGCAAACTGGTGCAGCCACTCTGGAAAACAGTATGGAGGTTCCTCAAAAAACTAAAAATAGAACTACCCTACAACCCAGCAATTGCACTACTGGATATCAATGGATACAGGTGTGTTGTTTTGAAGGGATGCATGCACCCCAATGTTTTAGCAGCAATATCAACAATAGCCAAAGTATGGAAAAACCCAAACGTCCATCGATGGATGAATGGATAAAGATGTGGTATATATATACAATGGAGTATTAGTCGGCAATCAAAAAGAATGAAATCTTGCCGTTTGCAACTACATGGATGGAACTGGAGGGTATTATGCTAACTGAAACTAGTCAGAGAAAGACAAAAATCATATGACTTCACTCATATAAGGACTTTAAGAGACAAAACAGATGAACATAAGGGAAGGGAAACAAAATAATATAAAAACAGGGAGGGGGACAAAACAGAAGAGACTCATAAATATGGAGAACAAACTGAGGGTTACTGGAGGGGTTGTGGGAGGGGGCATGGGATAAATGGGTAAGGGGAATTAAGGATCTACTCCTGAAATCATTGTTTCACTATATGCTAATTTGGATGTAAATTTAAAAAAATAAAATAAAATAGAAACCATTACATGCTAACAACAACAAAAAAAGACAAATGCTTCTCATAGAGATGATAATAATAGGAAGCCATCATCGAGCTCTCACTATGTACCAGAGATTGTTCTAGACACATCACAGATGCTAACTCACCTAAGCTACGCAACAACTATTTGAAGGAGTTAGTTTTATAATCATCCCCCTTTTTTCAGATAAAAAAAATTGAGGTACAGAGTGGTTAAGTAGCTTGCCCAAGCTCTCCCAGCTCTCCTGTCAGTACCAGGACAGGAACCCCAACAGTCTGGCTCTGGGTCTGTGTATTAACCAGCATGCTGTATTGTATCTTTGCAGAGATAAATGGATTTGGCTTTATTTTATTTATTCATTCATTTAGTCCATAAATATTTATTGAGCACCTACTATGTGCTAGGTAGTTTGCTAGGCCCTATGGATATGGTGGTGAATGTACCCGCTCACCCCCACCTACCCTGCCACCATGGATGTGGTCCCTGCCGTCCTAGACCCATTTGTATCCTCACCCACTAGCCTTTGTATTGTCTGGGATTTCCAGCCTGCAGAATGCTTTGAAAAATAACAGCGTGCAAGTAGCAATAATAACTACCATTTATGAAGTGCATTCTATGTGCTGGATCTTGTGTTTATTTCTGCAAGGACCTGCCTAGTTCCTCATGCAGTAAAACCAACCACCCCACCCTGCCATGCTTCAGCCAACCCTCCACACCCCACCGCTGGAGCATTTAACCACCTTCCTGCCCAGGTCCAGCTCAGACCCACCCTAATTTGTGTGCTCGGTCTTGTGCTTGGTTTGGAGGAAGGACAGGGATTGGGGCAGGACCCCTATTGGTCCTAGAAGTTGGAAGCTGTCATTATACTGGAATTAGGTTGAGTGACCCTTCCCTTTATCTTAAAAAAGACTGGAATATTTTTTAAGAAGGATTTTTGTTTTAAATATTTGCTGAGCACTTCTTTGAGGAGACTTTTAAAAATCTTGTTAGTGTTATCACTAGTTACCTGCACAACATCAAAACATGCTTGCAGACCTCAGAGTAAAAGAAAGGTTTTATCTCATATTCCCCCTTTTGCCCTACTACCTCTCTTAGCCTTGCACTCATTTGCACCTGTTGTTGAGGAACATCAGTAGGGAATTAGGGAGCCCCGGATTTGAGTTCTGACTCCTCCACTCTGTAAGTCATATAAGCTCAGGGAACAGTCTCACCTCTCAAGACTTCAGCCTCTCATCTGAAAATTGGAAGGAGAGCACTGTGAGCATCAAACAACCCAAAGGAAACAGAGTGCTTTCCTCTGTGCCTGGTGCCTTGCGCATGCTCAGTGAATTGATTAAAATGATTATCCCTTCTATGATCCTCAAGGATACTGCTCCAAATTTCTTTCTAGGACTCTGAGGTCTGACTGTATCTTGTCAAGGTGTCCCCAATCCTCCTAGCCTATCTCATCTGGAGAACCACTTTAAGACACTGCTATAGAAACATAGGTGCCAGTGGAGGAAGACGGCAAGAACTAATCCCCTCAGCTTACACGGAGAAAACTGAGTCCCAAAAACAAGTTCTTTGCCTCAGGTCACACAGTGAGTTAAAATGCAGCTGGAATTGGAAGCCAGGTATCCTGATTCTCTGCTAGAAAGTTTTGTTCTGAATAGTTCTCCACCTAGGTCTCTTTAGGGCAGCATACCTTAATCGATGGGAAGAACTTTGGAAAGACTAGAACAAATCCACCAAGCATCCAGTGGTGCCATGCCCAAAGTCCCATACCCCAGATACTCTTCACTCTTTGTCCCCATTGTTGAACTCTCTTCTGAACCCTAGACTCATTGAGCTTGCTGACTATTGGACAACACTTGGATATCTCACAGGACTCTCAAAAAACAATTCAGAACTGAGGTCAAAATCTTCTCCCCCAAACACATTATTTCTCTTATATTCTCCACCTTGCTTAATGGATTCCTCATTCATCAAACTAGACCCCAGGGAGCACCCTCACCTCCTCTTCATCCTTGTCTACTCTTCTTCCCTCCACAGTTAATTTATGTTTTAGTCTGTCAGTTTGAGAGGGGTACACTAAGCAGTGTCCAGAGCCTGCTGTGTCCACATCCAGCTCTAGGCTAACCCCACCTGAGACCAGGTCCAAAAGCTGGTGCCAAGACTATAAAAGGGAAATTGGTGCTTAAGGAACAAAGGCTCCCTTCTGCCTTGTCTCCAGCCAATCTGGATCCTGGGAGAAACTTGTTCAAACACTTTAAGGAAGACAGGTGTACAATTATGTGTTATCCAACATCTTAGCTAAATGTTTGGAAAGCCCAAATTAAAATTCTGGGATAGGATGCATTTATCTTCCAAACAGGAGAAGGCTAATCTCCTCACCTAGTGTGCTTTATCCCTCCCTCCTTAGAGCCAAGTCCTCTTCTGGGTGGTCAATCCCCACAGGACTGAAACTTCCCATTAAAAGCCACTCGAAAATAGCTGCAACCACCAGTCTCTGGGAAAACCAGAGGCAACCAAGGGTCTGACCTGAGATTGGAAGAGTGGAGGATGGAATAAGACTGTATTAAAGGCAAAGAACTTTTGTTGTTGTTGTTGTTGTTGTTGTTGTTGTTGTTGTTAGGTAATTAAGTTCACTCCCTCTTTAACCTCCTGTGATATTGTCTGTTCTCACTACTCTCCAGAAACTATCCTTACCAAGTCACCACTGACCACCTGCTTGCCTATGGTGCTTTTTCCTTGCCACACTTCCAACTTGGGCTCCTGAGCCTTCACCACTGTCTAAGCCCCTTTATTCTTGAACTTAACCAGTTCTCATGGAAATACACTTCCATGTGTTTGCCGTGTTTGCCAGTGTTTTCCAAGGACCAGTCCCTGGATCTCCATTTGTCTCTCTCTACAACTTCTCCCTCAAAGAGACCACCATTCTACCCTTATTAAGCCCAACAATGTCTCTTCCATATGAACTATCCACAGGTACTACCATCACCTCCACCCAATTTCCTTGCCTTTCTCAAGAGCTGTGCCATCTTTTATCTTCCAAGATCAACACTGAGGGGTCGTCACTGCCTCTTCCCCCTCCTTTATCCTCCTTATTCAATCAAACCCCAAGTCTGTCCACTTGCCCAGCTAAACCTTCCTATTCCACTCTTGTTTCCATTGCCACCCCTGTAAAATGAGCCTTCAACAACACATGCTCACATAAAAACCTCAGCCTCCTAACTGGTCTCCATTAGTATAATTCTGAGTGCTGATTCTTGGCTCTATGAAGATGTTATATTTGGCTCTTAAACTCCCCTCAGACCCAAATAAGTCATTTGAGTCATTCTTATCACATCTTCTCTGGATTCAAAACTTTTTAAAACAGATACAGAGAATGACCTTACCTTCCATCAATCCCTATCCCAGTGATATGTTGGGATATGGGATTAATCCTCCTGTTGATAAAGACTCTAGACAAAATATTTTTTTAATTGTTTTAAGGCACTAGAGAGCAGTTTTTGACAGGCAAAAACTGGAGGGGATTTGACCTTTCAAAGAAGGAAAACACACAGGATTAGATCTGTATTTACTCAATCTTTTCCTTAAGTATTGTGTGTGTGGTGAATGGAAATAGAGCTCAAGCAGAAAGCATCAGTCCTACTTAGCAAAGTCAGAGGTCAGAGCTTGGGACTACCATAGCAGCTGGACATTTAAGGAGGGAGATCTTGGAAAGGAAGGAGTCACAAAGGAGGAATCCCAAAATCTGTGTACAAATCCCCCTCAAACCCTTAGATGACTCTGAACTGGACATGTTCAGGGAAAGAATCCAAGAAATCCAACAGAAAGCAACAATTTAAAGCCTGAAAGTCCATGCAGAGATTTCAACAGCTGTCTAATACTGAGGCAACAGTCTGAAGTTAAATACCACCAATTTAGAGGTCCCTAGTTTTCCAGTGAAACCCCAGAAAGGCCATATCTTAGTAGTAAGAATTCTAAACCCTAGGATTAAGAGAAAAATAGCCCTGCTATAGCCAAATGATCCACCAGCAATTTAATTGCCATCGAGAACAAAACTCAACCCTGTTTGGAGTAAGATAGCTAAACTCAGAGTCTCCACAATGTAACATCCACAATATTGAATGTACAATAAAAAATTATTAGGCTTATGAAAAAGCAGGAAATTATAACTCATAATCAAGAGAAAATGAGAAAACAGTCAATAAAAACAGACATATTGGCAATCCATATATTGAAATTAGCAGACAAGATTTTAAAATAACTACCATAGGGGTGCCTGGGTGGCTCAGTCAGCTAAGCGTCATCATCTCATTGCTCGTGAGTTCGAGCCCCGCATCAGGCTCTCTGCTGTCAGAATGGAGCCTACTTAGGTTCCTGTCTCCCTCTCTCTCTTTCCCTCCCCAGCTTGTGCTTTCTCTCTGTCTCAAAAATAAAAATAAAAACATTAAGAAAAATTTTTTTTAAAATAAATAAAAATAAAATAACTACCATAAACATGTTAAATCACCTCTGGTTGAATGAAATGAATGAAAGGATAGGAAGTTTCATGAGAGGTATAAAAATCCTAAAAAAAATAAACAAGTGGGGATTATAAAACTAAAATCTGTAATATCTTAAATGTTTTAAAAATGTATTGAATAAGATTAAGAGATTAGACAATGTAGAAGAAAATATTGGTGAATTTAGCAATAGATCAATTACAATTATCCAAACTAAATAATCACAAAGAGAAAAAACACTGAAAGAAGTTAAAGTAACCTTAATGATTTGTGAAACGGTAAGAAATCTAACACAAAGGCTGGAATCCCAGAAAGAGATGAGAGAATTGAGCAGAAACAATGTTCTTTAAAGAAATATAGGGGCGCCTGGGTGGCGCAGTCGGTTAAGCGTCCGACTTCAGCCAGGTCACGATCTCGCCGTCCGTGAGTTCGAGCCCCGCGTCAGGCTCTGGGCTGATGGCTCGGAGCCTGGAGCCTGTTTCCGATTCTGTGTCTCCCTCTCTCTCTGCCCCTCCCCCGTTCATGCTCTGTCTCGCTCTGTCCCAAACATAAATAAAAAACGTTGAAAAAAAAAAATTTAAAGAAATATAGACCAAAATTGTTTCCAAATATTATTGAAAATATGAATTTATAGATCTAAGAAGTTCAGCAACACTTGCATAGGCCAAATACAAAGAAAAGTACATTACCATTTAAATTTTGAAAATCAAAGAAAGAGAAAATATTTTTTACTTCATTTTTTTCAAATTTTTATTTAAATTCTAATTAATTAACATATAGAGTAATATTGGTTTCAGGAGTAGAATTTAGTAATTCATCATTTACATATAACACCCAGTGTTCAGCACAAGTGCCTTCCTTAATACCCACCACCTATTTAGCCCATCCCCCACCCCCTGCCCTCCAGCAACCCTCAGTTTGTTCTCTATAGTTAAAAGTCTCTTATGTTTGCTTCCCTCTCTTTCTTTTTCCCTTCCCCTATGTTCATCTGTTTTGTTTCTTAAATTCCACATATGACTGAAATCATGGTATTTGTCTTTCTCTCACTGACTTATTTCACTTAGCATAATACACTCCAGCTCCATCCACGTCCTTGCAATATGACAAGATTTTATTCTTTTTGATGGCTGAGTAATATTCCATTGAATGCATATATCACATCTTCTTTACCCATTCATCTGTCAATGGACATTTGGGCTCTTTCCGTGATTTGACTGTTGTTGATAGTGCTGCTATAATCATCAGGGTGCATGTGTCCCTTCAAATCAGTATTTTTGTATCCTTTGGGTAAACATGTAGTAGTGCAATTGCTGAGTCATAGGGTAGTTCTATTTTTAACTTTTGAGGAACCTCCATACTGTTTTTCAGAGTGGCTGCACCAGTTTGCACTCCCACTAACAGTGTAAGAGAGTTGCCCTTTCTCCACATCCTCACCAATATCTACTTTTTCCTGTGTTTCTCATTTTAGCCATTCTGACAGGTGTGAGGTGTATATACCACAACTTCTTTATCCATTCATCCATCAATGGACATTTGGGCTCTTTCCATAGTTTTTTTATTGTTGATAAAGCTGCTATAAACATTGGGGTGCATGTATCCTTTCAAATCAGTATTTTTGTGCCCTTTGGATAAATACCTAGTAGTGTAATTGCTGAGTCATAGGGAGGTTCTATTTTTAACTTTTTGAGGAATGCTGCATACTGTTTTCCAGTGTGGCTTCACCAGTTTTCATTCCCACCAACTGTGTAAGAGTGTTCCTCTTTTTCCACATCCTTGCAAACGTCTGTTGTTTCCTGTGTTGTTAATTTTAGCCATTTTGATAGGTGTGAGGTGGTATCACATTGTGATTTTGATTTGTATCCACGTATAAGGAATGTTAAAGAAAGTTCTTCAGGATGAAGGGATATTATACCATAATAAAATTCAAGTCTACAGAAAGTTATAAAGAGCATAAAAGATGGTAACTAAATGGGGAAATGTTTTTAGTCTACTTTTCTATCATCTGTTAAATTTTTAAAAGACAATTGACTGTTTAAAGCAAAAATAATCCATTATTAGGTATATACCTTTGTGGAAGTAAAATATATAATTACATAAGACAAAAACAGAGAGGGAAGCAAACCATAAGAGACTCTTGAATACAGAGAACAAACTGAGCGTTGCTAGAGGGGTGGTCACTGGGGGCATGGGTTAAATGGGTGATGGGCATTAAGGAAGGCACTTTGTGGGATGAGCACTAGGTGTCGTATCCAAGAGATGAATCACTGGGTTCTACCCTGAAACCAAGACACTGTATGTTAACTAACTTGAATTAAAATATATATACCATCCTCTTGGAATAATTTCCTCCTCTCTTTGTGTAGTTGATTCTTACTCATTCTTCAGATATCAACACAGATATAATATCTTCAGGCAATTTCTCACTGACCTCCCTGCTTCTCCTTCCCCCATAATCACTCCCCATGTCTTTGTCCATGCCTGGGTGCCCTGCTCAGTTTCCCACTTCCTCTGGACAAGTCACCTCCACAGGTATGCCTTAGAACCCTAAAAGTGAGTCCACACAACCACTGCCAAGTTTATGGAATACATACCTACCTGTTTAATTTTCACCTGCCTACCAGGATATAATCTCAACTGATCTATTCAGATCTTCTTGATGCTGATTGATTTCTACTCTGAGCATCTCATCACTAACTTGTGAGATTATTCCTGTCAAGAAAATCTTCTTTTCCTCAATCCATCCAGTCTGCTGGTCGTGGCCAACTTTGTTTTGCTCCATCCTTCGGCCAATAAATGCCATTCTGTTTGCATATAACTGAGATTTGGAGGTGCCCATACTTAGAAGCAGGAGAAGGGCAAGAAGATATATGGAGCCAACCTGGGTTGAGAACCCCTCCTAAGTACTCCTATAGCACCCTCATAGCACTCATGACACCATACTGTAGTTCGCCTATAACACTCTTCTTTATTGTAGCCCCAGTGCCCAACACAGAGTCTGGCTGCATATATGCATTCAATCAATATTTGTTGAATAAATAAATGAAAAATTGAAGAGTCAGAGAAGACCAGGATTTACTAAAGTCAAGGAAGGAAAGTTTCAGGAAAGCATTAGGAATCCCATTCTTTGCTTCCCTCTACACATCTTGCAACATTGGTGTGGCAGCTGGTAGGTGACAGGCACCCATGAGGGGCTATATGAATGCCTGTCCATTCCTGGTGCTAAAGTACAGCACTGAAGTTATGCCTACCTAAGAGGGTTTCAGAGAGGGCCATTTGGGTGTTTTTTTTGTTTTTTGGGGGGTTTTTTTGCACTAAAAGGCAATACATATGAGGTAGCTAGTATCACTGCCATAAAGGCCTGGGACTAATCAAATAACATACTCTTAGTATATTCTCTGCAATATTTGAGTGTACTTGACATTTCAACTAATCGAGTGATTCACAGTCTGTTGTGACTGCTCGCAAGGTGCCTGTAACTGTCTCAAGTACATCAACAGACTCTTCAAATGAAATTAATTCACCTTAATACAGATTCCCAGGACCCACCCCAGACATATTTAATAGGCATCCATGGACAGAGCCTAGAAATCTGCGTTTTTAAATTAAGATCTCAGATCATTCTGAGGCAGCACTTGGGAATCGTCACTGTATTCCAGTCCTCCCATTTCCCAGATGAGCAGACACGGACCAGAAGAGTAAAAATGACTTGTCTGCAGTCATACTGTGACAGAATTAAGACCAGAATCCAGGCACGCTGACTCCTGTTCCAGTGCTCTCTCAACTGTAGAGCACTGCCACCGAGTCCCCAGACCCTTGCTCCAGGCTTCAGGGAAACTGAGCCATGCTTAATTACAGCAATCCTGCCATTCCTCGCCCATCCTTAAATGCCATGCAGCCTGTGGGGGCAGAGGGAGGCACAGGCAGTGGGTGTGGTGCAATGTGATCAGCTATGAGGGGCTTTGCCAGCAACAGTCATGGTGACAGACTGTGAACACCTGCATGAACCACCACCCCACTGGTCTGCTGGGAGCCCCACCACCCACCAGCTCTTTTCCTCCCCAGGCTCTATTCAACATTTCCCCACCTTATTTGCCAACAACCCCTCCTCAACTCCATAGCTTCCTAGATATAAGAAAAATGAGGAGAGACAGCTATGCATGTGTTTCCTTAGAATGAATGGCACAACAAAGGGCACCTAGAGGTTGTCAGTGGAAAGACTGCCTGGGCAGTTTCCATAGCAATGCCTCCATCCCTGCCCTAACAGCTACGTGCTGTCTGGCATGTGCACTCTGTCAGGTTCCTGGAGGGCACTTTTGTCCCTTGCTCACTCAGGGTTCAGAAGTGAGATTTCAATCCTGGTATCCAGATAATAATATACCAGACATTTATGGGACCTTGAACGAGTGGGAGCTGAAGGCACGCTGTCTGCAGACCATCTAGGGAGGGGTGCAGAACTTGGACAACTTTACGTTCCTCCTCCTACCACAGGTCTTGACACGCAGCAGGTGCTTAAACACTGTTGGATGAATGGCCGAACAAAGGAGAGTTTCTCTGAGGCTTCAACAACCTCTTGTGCTCTTTGAGGTTAGAAAAAACCAGAGCAGGGCATGCAGCAGAGCCCAGAGAGAGGAAGGGTAGACCCTCCCCAGTTATGGAGGGCACACAATGATCTCCAAAATGGCTTCTAAGAGTCTCGCCTCTTCACTCTTCACACATCGAGTGTCTGCTGGTCCCTCTGAACTGCAAGCCACCAGTACTAAGGAGATAGAAACAAAGTGTTACCCTTCCCTGGGGGGCGGGGCATGTGCTCCCCTCTTTCTGGAGAAACGTCTTCCCATACCACTCCTCCTCAAAACAGGGGCATGCGCACGCGCGCACACACACACACGCACACACACACACACTTTGGGAGAGAGGTGTGTGGCAGTGGATCACTGAGAGTGGAGTTTGGAACACTAGTGATGAAAATGTTTTTAGGAAAGGGGAGGAAATACTTGGAGTCCTGCAAATGATTTGTCATCATAATCATAACCTGGAGCATATTGAAAAACTCATATATTAAATATCTTCCTTTGAGAGTAGTTTTCATATTTGACAACAGCAAACGAGTCTGGCAAACAAGAGAGGTAAATAAGCTGGATAATGCCTTTCAGGATAAAAGACTCCTTACAGCTTTAAGAAAGTGATGACGACTCTGGATTTGTTTGTTTTGGTTTCTGCAAGGCCAATGAATAATTAAGGAAACATTCCGTGGGTGTGTCCATGATTGGGCACCCTCTAGGGCCCTGGGGACCAGGAGCACTGGATGGGATGGGACTCCTGCCCTGGGACAGAAAGGGGTCCCAGTCACTGGGAAGACAAAGAGGCAGCGACAAGATACAATTGCTCACCCTCTCCTCACAGGGCCTCGGACCTCATCTGCTCTGACACCCGCAATCTGCCTTCTTTATTTGCCACTGGCCCTCTGCTCAGTGTCCCAGGTCACTGAAAAATGCTGGAGAAAACTCAGACTGCCATCACTGGTGGCCTATGGGGCCCTCAAATCTGCCCACTGTTAGCCCCTGCACCTCCTCAATGTTCACTTGATTTCACACAAAAGCTACTTTGAGTTTTAATCACTGTCCTCAGGCCCCTGGGCCCCTCAGAAGCAGGAGATAACTTATCTCATATTTTCCAGAGAAAATAGAGGCCCTGAGGCTAGAACTCTCTAGCCCCACCCCCACGCCCCTGGTTTCACCTCTTTAGGGACCAATCCTCCCATTATCTTGTCCATCTCTGGGAAGGAGGTGCAATATGTTTCTCCTGCCCAAAGTGGGGGGCCTCCCTCGTGATCCCAATTTCACTCCTTAGATAACTGTCCCTTGCAGTGTTTCTTTTCTGCCAATGTTATCTTGGTCACATGAACATGTCAAGCCTTCCCTCAGCTATTTAAAAACACAGGGTAGGGGTGCCTGGGTGGTTCAGTCAATTAAGCATCCAACTCTTTTTTTTTTTTTTTTTTTTTTTTTTAACGTTTATTTTTGAGACAAAGAGAGACAGAGCATGAACAGGGGAGGGTCAGAGAGAGAGGGAGACACAGAATCCGAAACAGGCTCCAGGCTCTGAGCTGTCAGCACAGAGCCCGACGCGGGGCTCGAACTCACGGACCGCGAGATCATGACCTGAGCCGAAGTCGGACGCCCAACCGACTGAGCCACCCAGGCGCCCCAAGCATCCAACTCTTGATTTCGGCTCAGGTCACGATCTCACCGTTTCTGAGATTGAGCCCTGCACAGGGCTCTGTAAGGACAGCACGGAACCTGCTTGGGATTCTCTCTCCCGCCCCCTCTCTGCCTCTCCCTCTCTCGCTTACTCTCTCTCTCTCTCTCTCTCAAAATAAATAAATAACCATTTAAAAATAAATAAATAGGGGCGCCTGGGTGGCTCAGTCTGTTAAGCATCTGACTTTGGCTCAGGTCATGATCTCACGGTTTGTGAGTTTGAGCCTTGCATCTGGCTTTGTGTTGACAGCTCAGAGCCTGGAGCCTGCTTCAGATTCTGTGTGTCCTTCTCTCTCTGCCCCTCCCCCACTTGTGCTCTGTCTCTCTCTATCAAAAATAAATAAATGTAAAAAAATTTTGTTTAAATAAATAAATAAAAATAAATAAAAACACAGGGCAGATAATAACAAATCCTTGACCCTCTGAAACTTCCAGATGCCATTTTGTATTGCTCTTTCCCTCCCCAGGAAAACTAAACTTTATGTAAAAAAGAAGAAATTCTTTCGGAGAGTTTAAACATTCACAGGTTTTTAAAATCAATATTTAAAAAGCACACAGGGGTGCCTGGGTGGCTCAATCAGCATCCAACTCTTGATCTTGGCTCTGTTCGGGTCATGATCTCCTAGTTTGTGGGTTCGAGCCCTGCATGGGGCTCTGCACTGACAGCAGATCCTGCTTGGAATTCTCTACCCAACCCCACTGCCTCCTCTCTAAAGGAGTGCTCTTCCTCTCTCTCTCTCTCTCTAAAAATAAACAAATAAACTTGAAAAAATAAAAAGCACACTGAAAAATATCTTCTTTCTATCCCAGTCCTCTTCCTAGAAGCCACCTTTCTTACCATTCTCTTACATGCATAGAATTATGTCTGTTTTATATCCCTTCTCTTGTTTTACACTTGATGTTTCCACAGAAACAATCATTCCATATTAGCATATATAGATTGGCCTTATTTTAACACCCCACAGAGTAGTCCAAAGTACACATAATGGACACATCAAAATTTATTTGACAAGTCTTCTATTGACAGATGTTTAGATCTATCTTCTGCTATTTTCAACTAATATTGTGGTTTATATTGTACATATGCCATCTGGTATATGAATATTACTATAGAATAAATTCCTAGGTGTGCAATTGTGGGATCAAAGTGTGTGCACACTGGGAATTTTGACTGATATTGTAAAACAGGCCCACCATAGTAGATATACCACTTTATATAATATTATTCCCACCAGCAAGGAATAAGAGTGACTTTTTCCTAAGACCCTTACCAACAACTGAGTTATCCAACTTTTTTTTTTGTCTTCTACAATCTGAGTGATAATGATATTTTAGTGTAGTTTTAATTTTATTTTCTCTTACAATTAGTAAGAATGGTCTTTTTCATGTGTTTAAGAGTCACTTATATTTTCTTTCTTGTAAACTGTTCATATCTTTTACCCATTTTTACAGTGGTTTGCTCTTTTTCTTATTGATTTGCAGAAACTCCTTACATGTAAACCCCTTTTTATGATAGGTTACCTTATTCTTATCAATCTGTGGTTTATATTTTGATTGTGCCCATAATGTTTTTTGTAATGCAATTTTTATATTGTGGTAAAATATATATAACATAAATTTTGTTATTTTAACCATTTTAAAGCATACAGTTCAATGGCATTAAGCTCATTCACATTGTTGTGCAACCGTCTATCTCCAGAACTTTACATCTTCTCAAACTGAAACACCATACCTATTAAACAATAACACCCCACTATTGAATTTATCAGATTTTTCTTTCAGAACTTTCTAGTTTCTCTTTTTTCCCGGATTTTTTAAAAATCTTTTTAATGTTTATTTATTTTTGAGAGAGAGAGACAGAGCAGGAGTTGGGGAGGGGCAGGGAGAGAGGGAAACACAGAATCTGAAGCAGCCTCCAGGCTCTGAGCGGTCAGCACAGAGCCCGACGCGGGGCTCGAACTCATGAGCTATGGGATCATGACCTGAGCTGAAGTTAGACGCTTAACCAACTGAGCCACCTAGGCACCCCTATTTTTTTTTAATCTATACATTTAGTCATACCTTCTCAACCCTGGCTGCATTCCAACCACCAGGGGAGCTTTCAAAACACTGTCTAGGGACACCTGGATGGTTCAGTTGGTTAAACATCAGACTCTTGATTTCCGCTCAAGTCATGATCTGGCAGTTTGTGGGTTCCAGCCTGGTGTCAGGCTCTGTGTACACAGCATGGAACCTGCTTAGGATTCTCTCTGTCTGTCTGTCTCTCTCTCTCTTCCCATCCCCCAGTCACTCTCTTTCTCTCTCTCTCTCTCTCTCAAAAATAAATAAACATTAAAAAAAAAAATGCTGTGTCTAGGTTTTACCTCCAGAGAGGTAAAGTTAGAGTGAAGCCCAAACACTGGCAATTCTTAAATAAATACCCCAGGTGATGCTAAAACTCAGCCAGCACTGAGAACCACTGTTTTTGAATATTTACAATTTTATCTTTTATATTTAAGTCTTTGACTCATCTGGAATTTTTAATTAACTTATTTATTTAAAGTAGGCTCCATGCTCAACATGGGGTTTGAACTCAGGACCCTGATATTAAGAGTCATGTGCTCTACCCACCAAGCCAGCCAGGCACCCCAGACTCATCTGGAACTTATACTAAGGTAAAGTGTGAAGTTAAAGTCAACCTCATTTTTTTTTTCTAGATTGGCGATTCAATTATCCCAATACCATTTAATAAGTGTAATCTACCAAAACAGACCTCAGGAGAGAGAGAAATTCCTACCTCCACTACATAGTATTTGGGTGATTTGAGCCAACTTACTCAAACTCTCTATACCTCAGTTTCTTCATCTGTAAAATGGGGGTAATAAGAACACCTCATAGAATTATTGCAAGGATTAAAAAGGTTCATAAATATAAAGCCCTTGGAACAGTACCTGGGCCTTAGCAAAATAGTATATTAATATTTGCTACTATTATTTGTTTCCACTATGAACACATGCAGAGCCAACACATATATATATGTTGGAATGAATATATATATTATTACAAACTCTACCTTAAAAGAGTTTAGTTTAAGTAAAAAGGGGATATAAGATGAACTCATCCAGATTAAAATCTGTATGCATTAAACAAGCACTGCAAAGAAATACAGTAACATGTTAGCAGTGGTTATATTTAGGTGAAGGCAGATCATGAATCTTTTTTTCATTCTTCCTTAGTCTTTCCTATATTTTTCAGATTGCCTACAGTGAGCAGGCATTGCTTATATTCAAGGATGGGGTGGTGGCAAAGGAGGTTTTAAAAATTGCTAAGTACGGTCTGTTGCTCTGGATTCCATCCCTCAGCACATTTGTTGCCCTGCCTGGTGTGGGTCAAAGAGCCTGTTCTCTATGTTGCATCCATGTCCTGGAGAGCTTTCAAGGGGGGTGATGGCCTAGATTAGAACGCTGCCTCCAGGCTGGCTTGAATAGCATTTTCTGCGTTATTCTAACCCAGCCAATAGCCCTTACGTCCAGTCTGCATTGTGCCACCACTTTATCAACGAGGTCAGAAAGACCTTATCAAAAGCCTTGCAAAAGCTTCCATTTGTTCAGTCAACAGATATGGATTAAGTCTTTATTATGCTTAGGCCTTGTGTCTATTTCCTTAATAGATATTTTATTATAGATACAATATTAAGGAACTAGAAAGGTCAGGCTGACATATTTTATTTTTAAAAATCTCAGGCTGAATGTCAGTGATTGTTGCTTTCCCAGTCTCCCAAACTTTACTACTACCACGACTACGACTACTTCTACTATTTATTTTAAATAATCTAGTCTAGAATCTTGTCCAGGACTGAAGCCAAACCCGGCCAGGAGTATTTGAGCAAACCACATTCTTCTCCCTTGAATATCCAAATGACTTCTGGACTTCTGTCATTACCCTAAAATGAGTCAAAGAGCATCACTGGGGCCATGCCTCTATCCTGCAAACCTTCCAGGAACTGGGATATAATTCCTTTACACTTAGAGACTATTTTTTATAAGTTTATTTATTTATTTTGAGAGAGCGTGTGAATGGAGAGAAGAGCAGGAGAGAGAGAGAGAATCCCAAGCAGGCTCTGAGTTGTCAGCACAGAGCCCCACATGGGCTCCAGCACACAACTATGAGATCATGACCTGAGCTGAAATCAAGAGTCAGACGCTTAACCCACTGAGCCACCCAGGCGCACCCAGAGTCTAAAGCATGGTGAGAGTAGAAAAATGCTGGAAACCCTTCCCTTCTCTTGGCGCTAGTATGGGAGAAGATCACAGGGACTCCAGACACGTTTAAAGTGCTAGAGAAAATTTCTCCCACCTCACTCAAATTCTTTAAAGTATAAGCTTCCAAATGTCATCAAAAAACTTACTTTAAAAACAATACGAAAATAAAATCAGATCCGTTCTTTCCTAATGCACAAAGGACCGCTATAAACTGGTAGGTGACAAATCAATACTTCAAAGAGCTGAATAGTGACACTGGAATGAACGGCAAGTGAATGGGTGAGCAGTACTCTGCACTAACAGATATAATAAATGGCAACTATAAGAAAGTACTTTCAACTGAGGGTTGATGGGGGGTGGGAGGGAGTGGAGGGTGGGTGATGGGTACTGAAAAGGGCATCTTTTGGGATGTGCACTGAGTGTTGTATGGAAACCAATTTGACAATAAATTTCATATATTAAAAAAAAAAAAGAAAGTACTTTCTGTTTTAGAATTTATAAGGGAATTAGATATATGACCCAAAGTTCTTTTTAAAGTGGTCCAGAGACATTTAAAATAATGCTATCTTTAATATGGTGTCTCACTGCTGGCCCCCTTCCCAGCCTTTGTGCTTCAGCAGGTCTGGGATGTAGAAAATCTGATGGCTAAGAAACAGAAAGAAAAGGGTGAGGGGCACTCTTGTGGGAGGGCCTGTGGCTTCTATCACTAGCTACACAAAGAGCAAAGGGGAAAAGCATGATAATAACATCCAACATGTGGGTGTGGTTCCAATGTGCTCTTTTTTTTACTGAATCAATTCATTTAATCTTCCATCAAGCCAAGGAGATGAGTATTGGCATAGTCCTCACCACTATCAACACCACCATCATCATCATCTGCTTCTAACAGATGAGGACACTGATGAACACAGTGAATAATTTAAAAAGCCAAGATTTGGACCCAAGATTTTTGACTTCCATGGTAACATGCTTCTCTCCACACTACAGACCTTCCTGAGAAACATCTGACCACTTGGCCATCCCTCACTAGAGTAGATGTTGGATGGTCTTTCCCCCACAACTTCTCAGCAATGCCTTATCCACAGTCATTCACATGGGGCCACTGATAAATGTGACTTCTCAAGTACCCACCATCTGCCCTGGACCTGGATGTCCTGACCCCATGAACACATGACAGTCCAGAGGAGAACCCTCCCAGGCTGGGTGGGATGGTTTGGCAGATTGGGAACAAAGCCACACAATCAATGCCACAAGCATTTTACATGCATTTTCAAATTTTATTTATTTATTTATTTAAGAAAGAGAGAGCAAGTTAGGGAGGAGCAGAGAGAAAAGCAGAGGGAGAGAAAGGGCTTCAACCCAAGAGACTGAGCCAAAGTCAGACACTTAACCAACTAAGCCACCCAGGCACCCCCTACATGCATTATTTTTAATCTCCAACATCCTCTAGGGTAAATTTTTATCATTTTCCTTATTTTATAGATGAAGAAAGTGTAGCTCAGAAAGGGTAAGTGCATTTAAAGCATTATCATGCCTTGGTGCCTTGGGTGTTCCACTCAAGCATTCAGCACCACGTGCTACCCACAGAGATACTGGAACCACACTGGCCCTCTTGGGCCACCTTCCTTTCCCCCACCTGCCCAGCCCTGTGATAAGATGGGTATAAACGAGCAATCCACGCCCACCCAGCCACCCTGAATTACCTCGGCCTCACAGTGTGGTGTGGCCTCACAGTGTGAGTTTTGAGTCCTGGTTTTGCCATTTACAGCCTGTGGGACCCCAGCACATCCCATAGCCTCTCTGAGCTCAGTTTCCTCATCTATAGAATAGCAGTGAAAGGTAGCACTAATTTCTAGAGCTGTTGTGAGAATTAAACAAAAGAATGCATCTAAAGGAAGCACTGAAGAAATGGAAATTCATTCCTGAAGATCCCTTGTGCTGCCTCTGGCCGTGTTCCCACCATGCATGCAGGGTAGGACTTGAGAGGCACTTCTTACGCCGACAAGTTTTGGGCAGTTTACAATGACAGGAGCCCTTTATTTTGGGTGCTCACTGGGCTTCCTAGGGTGGACAAGGGCCCAATGCTCACCTATGACTTCAAATCTGAGCTTCTAGGGGCCCTTGAGGATCTGCTAGGTGTGGGGGGTAAGGCAGGAGAAGAGGGTAGGGTAAGCAAGAGAGTAAATGAGGAACAATTTCTTTTGAGGAGAGCTTCATGACTTGTTAGTGTTATTTTTAACTTGAAAATCACTAACTTGCAACATCATTTCTGTGATGGAAAATGTGCTTCAAGTCCCAGACCACACACTTAGGATACAACCTATTCCTTCCACAGGTAACAGAAAAACATAATCAATGAGCCAGTGTCAAAAAGCTATGAGGGGCACTGGCACAGAACCTGGCCTCTCAACCCAGACATCAAAAACACTCCAAGTTCAAGGATAACTAATACTGTGACTTCTTTCTCCCTCACTTAACTAAATGCATCTATTCATTGAACAATGATTCAACCAGCTCTTGCTATGAGCCAGCAGCAGAGCCCAGCACAGGGGATACTGAGATGAACACGCTCCAGGCCCAGCCTTCCAGGAGCAATTGGCCTCCTGAGAGAGATGGATAGGGAAGCTGTGTGTTCCTCCAAGTGGGGCAGGAATTCAAAGACACAGGGGAAATCTCCAAGAAGAATGGCCAAGCTTCATAGGGAAGGTAATGCTAGACTGAGACGCAGAAGATGGGAGTGGGGTAATTTTAAAGCATGAGGCACAGTACCGCAAGATAGTAAGGCACAGGTGCCACACAGGTCCACTGGACACCTGCCACTCTAACTTCCTCTTCAGACTGAAAGTGCTATACCCACAAACCCCTAATGTGGCCAGCTGTGATAGTTGGTTTTCAACAAGATTGGGTATGTATGCATCAGACCCAAAGATTCAGGCTGGCTGGAATGTGCTATGAGGTATTCACTATAGGTGATATTAGTTAAATCAGCCAATCACCCTGGCTTCCTCTGGAATTTAAAAAGGAAGAATAGCACGCATTTGGCCAGTAAGTGAACAGAGTCGAGTTCAGAAAAGCAAAACACCACACTAGACTAGGAACTGCACAGTAAATCTGCTCCTGTTCCTGCCCAAACTTTGAGTTCTATTTCAAGTCTGTTCTGCATAACTAATCATCCCCCAAAACCTAGTGGCTTATTATAATCATCATCATTTGAGCTCTCACAGTTTTCATGAGTCGGGAATTTGGGAAGGGCTCAGCTGGGTGGTTCTGGCTCCAAGTCTCTCTGGCGGTTGTAGTCAGGTCACTAAGAGGTTGAACAATAGGGAGCTGGAGCACCCAAGGGCTGGCTCGGCACTTATCTCAGAACATCTCCATGTTGTCTCTCCCCATGAACTAGTTTGGGCTTCCCCACATCATGGCAGCTCCAGGGCAGACTGTTTAGATGGCAGCTGAAGAAGTCAAGAGGGAGATTTCCGGAAGCTGAATCACCTTTTATGACCTAGCCTCAGAAGTCCTACAGTGTTACTCCCACATACACTCTTGGCTGAACTTGTCACAAAAGCCCAACCAGTTTTCAAACCCTCTACCTAATGGAAGGAATACAGAAAAATGTTGTCAACATATTTTAGAATTTCCACACAGTCTCAGCTCAGCTGTCCAGTGAAACTCCATTTTCCCAAGGACTTAGATTAAGGCTAAAGTTGGCTCTCTGTTCCTTGCACATTAGACAGTTACAGTTAGCTCAGCAGGGCTGAAGCATAAAGTCTGAGGGGGAGCACAAGGAAGGATAAGCCTGGAGAAATAGGCAGGGTCTTTCATGTCAGACTAGGGACTGGACTTTTTCCTGCTGGTGCCTACTCTTCCTTGCAGGACAAATGAGGACAGTAATGAGTGACTTTTGTAAGTAGGTGGCCTCTAGGGCAGAGACTGAAAATTGGTGATCCATGGCAGGAGACACACAATGTTCCTCAGACTGAGGTATTTCTTACAAAAATTCAGCATTTCTGGCTTCTCTAAAAAAAATTAGAAAATCCAACTACAGTGGGTACTCCTTGCACAGACACAGACCAGGAAAGAAAATAGCAGCTGTCCTCTAAATGGGGTGTGTGCTCTCCAAACTTCCCACATTTCCTATTGCACCACAGTTGTCTTCTTTCATTATTTACGTAATCTTCCTTGAGTTTGTGACCTCTCATCTCAGGCTTCCAGTGGGCAAGAGCTTTCATGGATCCAGACTAATAAATCCCCCTCTTATTTTTAATACTCCGCCATGAAATGCAGACATAATCTCTCTTCATTTAAAACATAATGTACTTAAACTTTGTAAACACTATATGCACACATGTGTTTTCAACCATTTTTAAAGAGAAGCTTTGTGCTTCATCTCCCTTGCTGAACTGGATTTGATCAATTTGGTTAGAACAAATAGAAACTATTGTATACCCGGTAAAGTGTAAATCAGGTACAAGGTGACACCCCTCCAGAAGTCACCTCAGGTGCATTTGTGAATCAGCATCCTGGCCTGGCATCAGGCCCATTAGTCCACAGGTGAGTTCAGCCAATGAAAGCATGGAAATGCCCTGCTAAGGTGCAAGTCACTGAGTGATAAGTGACCTCACCTCACACGTCACAGGAAGTGGCTTATCATACTCCTTTTCAACTCTACAAATCCTACCCTTTCCTCAAGCCCCAAATCCAGTCCCAGCTCCTTCTGAAAGCCTTCCCAGATCACTCTAATTGTGCAGATAGGGCTTACTACTTCAGAGAGCCTCTATGGCTGGCTTTGTGCCTGTGTTTCCACGTTCCTTCAACCCAGTTCCTTCATCACAATGTCTCACATTCTATCAGACTCCCTTTTGGCACAGAGTCTGACTGGATCAAGGCTGAAAGTCTAGTCTGCCTGGCAGCCTGCTGCTCTGCTATAGCGTCTCTGGCTGGATCGGTCCTGGCTGGATCGGTCCTCGCAAAGCCTGTTCCTCCCCATGGGCTACTTCTAGGGCTAGTACTGCACACCTCCCCACCTCCAACCCCTGTTCTTCCAGAAATGCCTATTCCTGTTTCTGCCAGAGACATTGAAGCCAATGAGAGAGTGAAAAAATGCAAAGATCAAAAGAACAGAATCTTGGGAGGCAAAGAAATGACTGGAAACTCTAGTCAGGGGTTGGTTGGTATCTTCCTTCAAAATTGAAAATGAACCACTGAAGACACAATGGGCACATTAGTGGCCACAGTTAATCCATACCTGTGTTTCTGTTCAAATGTATGTTTGGATTTGAGAAGAAGAGCTTCCCTGAAGGAAGAGTGCAACATGAGAAGGGGGACTATCTGAGGAAGCAAGCAGGGGAAGCACAAACATTAGGAATAAAAGAAGACCAAGAGAGCAGTGAGGTTCCAGAACTGTTCATGAAAGGGGATCATGAGGGTGAGAGAGACTAGATGCTTTTGGTAATTGGCCACTGTCAGTAGGCAGAATTGTATAAGGTGGCCTGACCCAAACATGTAAAAATCAAACACTATTGTAACTGCGGGTGTATAGATGGGGCAGCAACAAGAGTTCACGTAATAGAAAACTTCATGCTTGGAATAAAATAGATGACTTAAATGCTGTAAGAAATGACAAAGATTTTATTCATGTATCTAATACATAATAAATATTGAATACTATCAGAGGCTTGATGAAGATTATATAGACAATATGCTCAGTGAGATCATATTAGATAACATCCAACATGGTGGTTGAATGCTGCCCATCTGTTGTCACACATTTGTGCATTAAATAACCCTGACACCTACTAAAGACCTGCTAAGAGCCAGATGTTGGGGATGCAGGAATGAGTAAGAGAGACACAGTCCCTGACTTCATGGTAATTATGATCTAGGATTAGTTATCCACTACTGGAGGCAGTAGCATCTATATCCTCAAGGGACATCTGGACATAGGGGGACACTCTTAGTTGCACATTGACTGAGGACCTTACTGGCATTTACCTGGTGGGGACCAGAAATACTAACCTGCTACACTGTACATCCTCTGACTAAAGACCAACAGCATCCCCATCAGGAAATACTGGTTGTGCAAGATACGACACATCATTTTTAGAGGCAGATTTTTTTCAAAATATCAGGACAAAGCACATAATGTTTATTTTCAAAGTTATACATTTTTCAAATTCCTTTACAGTGTTTCTACTTAAATCCCACTGAATGTTTGTCTTCTAAATGACACACTTTGGAAAATACTAGAATATAAGTTAAGAGCAGACGCTACGAGGTTTGAATCCCAACTCTTATCAGTTACTAGTTTGGACTATGATAAAGCTACTTGGTGTCTCTGAGCTTCCTAACATGAGGTAAATAATAGCTAATTCATTAATTTTTGTTGAGTTTTGGAGAGGATGGAAGGCAGTGATGTCTATAAACTGCCTGGAAATCTGGATGCCAAATAGAGGTGGCAAGGGGCACCTGGGTGGTTCAGTCAGTTAAGTGTCTGACTCTTGATTTTGGCTCAGATCATGATCTCACAGTTTGTGGGTTCGAGTCCCACATGGGTTTGAGCTCCACACTGACAGTGCACAGCCTGCTTGGGATTCTCTTCCTCTCCCTCCACCCCTCCCCTGCTCACACATGCACATGCACGCTCTCTCTTTCTCTAAACACATAAACTTAAAAGAGAGAGAGAGAGAGAGATGGCTAGTGTAAACAATGTGGCCGAAGTAGTTTGGGTCTGGAAAAAAGATGATGTGATAGATGGAGAAAGAATTGAGGACAGGTGATGGCTTCTTGAACAATAAGGACACCTGAAGTACTCAAGGGCACAGAGGAATGAGAAGGGGAGAGGAAGGCCCAGCAGGTGAGGCTGGAGGACAAGTGGGGAAATTATCCAGGCCAGAAGACACACCTGGAAGGTGTTCTTCCAGTCTATTGCACATCCAAGGAGTGATTCATCTCCCACACAGATTCCCCTGAGCAAATAGGTCCCTCTTGATACTCACCCTACTTCCGTCCTTCGTCTCCTTTGTATATCCAGTGCCACTCCCAGAGGAGACATACAAACCATTCTCTTGGTCTCATGTGGTCCTGCCTCAGATGATTCACCCACAGAAAGGCCCACTGGAGGATAAGGCAGTGTCTAGGCAAGGTCTAAACAAGCCTTTTGGCCTGGCTTCTCTGGACAAGTCATCTCAGGGCCCCATCAGTGTCTTGTGAAGTCAAGAGCAGGGACAACAGCAGGGAACCTAAGCAAGTGGAGTTTGCTCCTTCTCTCTGAGGTTTTGCTTATCCGTTTGTTTGCCTGACATGTCAACTATATTGACAATATTTCTGCAAATTTCCTTCAGATTACTTCTATTGGGCAGAAGTCTGTCTCTTAGCCAAAGAGTTCCCCCACTGGCCATGAGCAGTGTTCTCATGTTCTGGAGGTAACTCACGTGTCAGTTGCATAATATAGTGTAGTGCTTTAGGTGTGTAGTGGGGAGAGGAGGTAAAACCAAGGGAAAGACTCTCTGCTTCTTGACATTTATCCCCAGCAGGCCCTTGTAGGCTTTATAAATACTTGTTGGTTCTTCTTGCTTATTGTAGGAAGCACTAGATCTACAGTTCAAATGTTGGTTTCACACACACTTTAATAAAAAGACAACATCCCAGCTGCTTTCTCTCCCCCCTTTGTCTCCTTACCCAAATAAAAATATTCAGAAACTGGGTAAGAGATGTCCCATTCTTAGTCTCACCCATGCTTTCCCTTCATTCCCACTACTCTATCCAGGTATTTCTCTGAAGCCAGCTGCTCTCCAAGAAGATGGACTTACAGCTGCCAGTCATGGTCAGTGGAGAACACCTCTGTCCTGTGCTTTTGGATGTCATCAAGCAGGTTTTCTTCTTTTGGTTTTGGTATCTGTCCTTGGCTAAATACTGAGCTCTCCAATTGGTCCCCTTGATCAGTGTATGTGGAGTAATTAAATTGTGGTGTTGTTTGGCTTGTTTAGAAAAGAAAAAAGAAAAGTCATGCAACTCTTCTTTCTTTTCCTTATTCACACTCTAGAGTTGATGGTAAGGCAACATTACTTATAGAAGGAGCTTGGCCTTTCAGGAATAGTCCCTTCCACAAATGGTGCTGGGAAAACTGGAAATCCACATGCAAAAGTATAAAGTTGGATCCTTACACCATATACAAAAATTAACTCAAAATAGATTAGATATCTAAGCATAAGATTTAAAACTGTAAAACTCCTAGAAGAAAACATAGGGGGAAATCTTCATGACATAAGATTTGGCCTGGACTTCTTGGATATGACACCAGAAACATGGGCAACAGAAGCAAAAATAGACAAAGGTAGGGAGGCCTGGGTGGCTCAGTAGTTTAAGCTTCCAACTTTGGCTCAGTTCATGATCTCACAGCTCATGAGTTTGAGCCCCATGTTGGACTCTGTGCTGACAGCTCGGAACCTGGAGCCTGCTTCAGATTCAGTCTCCATCCTTCTCTGTCCCTCCCCAGTCCACACTGTCTCTCAAAAATAAATATTTTTAAAAATAGACAAATGTAACTCTATCAAATTTAAAATGTAACTCTATCAACTTTAACATTCACAATGTATAAAGAACTGCAATTCAGGGGTGCTTGGGTGGCTCGGTTGGTTAAGCATCTGACTTCAGCTCAGGTCATGATCTCACAGTTCATGGGTTGGAGCCCCACACTGGGCTCTGTGCTGGCAGCTAAGAGCCTGGAGCCTGCTTCAAATTCTATGGTTTATTCTCTCTCTACCCTTCCCTCACTTGTGCTTGTGCTCTCTCTCAAAAATAAATAAACATTAAAAATAAATAAATAAATAAATAAATAAATAAATAAATAAAACAAATACAAACTATAATTCAACAACAGCAGAGAACAATGATCCAATTTTTAAAAATGGGCAAAGGACCTTAATACACATTTCTCCAAAGATGATATGCCAATGTCCAACAACCATATGAAAAGATGCTCAACACCATTAATCATTAAAGAGATGCAAATTAACACCACCATGAGACCTCACCTTATACCCATAAAGATACTTGATGATTCCACTTCTGTGAGGTAGCTAACATAGTCATATTCATAGAAACAGAAAGGTGAGTCGTGATTGCTGGGGGCTGAGAAGAAAACGGGAAGCTATTGTTTCATGGGTATAGAGTTTCAGTTTTGCAAAATGACAAAGTTCTGGAGATATGCTATTGCACAATGTGAATGAATATACTTCACACTATTGAACTGCATACCTAGAAAATGGTTAAAATGTTAAGTACAATGTGTTGTTGTTGTTGTTGTTGTTGCTGTTTTTTAAAAAGGAAGTTTGGCCTTTCATATTGATAAGATCTTCCCCCAAACCCGTCTTTCTATACAAAATTTCATCTTCCATTTGTACTATGGATTCAATATTCAGAGAGGCAGTAAATACTCTCTGTAGATAGAAGAATTGTAATAGACTGGTAATGTCTATCCTGAAAGCAGAATGTTAAGTAGCAACAGGTATGCCATGTGTCTGTCATCCTTGGTCTATAACCAAGTAGATAATGGAATTGCTTTTCCCATTATTTTTAGGGTTATAGTTCAGCCCCTTCTTTCTGTCCCCAGAACTTATAATTACCTTTGAAAGAAATCTATTTTTATTTGGGTAATTATATCCCATATCTTCATACCACTCAACTTCTTAAATTCAGTCATGAGATATTTATTGAGCCCCAACTATGTGCCAAAAGCTATTCTAGGACCCTGACAAAATAGCACTGAACAAGAAAGACAAGATCCCTCTCCTCATAGAAATTATTTCCTAGAGCAGGGAAGCAAATAATAAATAAACAACGATATACATAAGAACTTAAGTAGTAAGTGCTTTGAAGAAACAGAATATACCAATGTGATAAAGAGTGAAGAGGATTTTGCTATTGTTTGTTTTTAAGATGAGAGATATGCTATGGCGTGCTCATATGATATTGGGAGAATTGCTGCATGGAAGGAGACATGGATTATTCAGGAGAAAGACGGGATCATTACAGGAACTACTTGGATGTCCCTTTCTTTTCTATACTCCCTTCCTTCACAGAGCAAATTAGTTTTTCTCTCTCCAATTGATCCTTCAGTTGCCTGTGGTCATCAGCATCTCTGTGCCCCCAGTGCTGTTTTCCCTCACATACACCATGTTCACCAGCTTCCCAAAGAAAGTCATGCATGAGAGCATTATTTTCCCATGCATCTAGTGTTTTCCTCTAGGTTTTTGGTATTTTTCTACTGTCTAGACTCACTTGCATGTTTTTAAAGTCAATATGACTGCCAAGCATTGTCAGTAAGGATTGATTTCCTTCTTTAACATGCCTTTTTTTTTTTAAGTAGGCCCCACACCCAATGTAGGGCTTGAACTCATGACCCTGAGATCAAAAGTCAGATGCTTTACCAGCTGAGCCACCCAGGAGCCCCTCTTCCCTTATATTTCTTCAAGAGGATCCATTTTCTTGATCCTTTCTCTCAAATAATTCTCTACATCTGTTTTTGGCAACAACGACAAAGACAACTGTCAGCAAACTATTATGGTCATATAGTATAAATCTTTCCCAGCAGAAAGTGAGAAATTCCTATAATACCAAATCTCCAAATTTATGGTCAGCTGCTCATCCCTCCCATAAATTCCTGACAAAATAAGGAAACGTATAGTTCACAAGAGAACTTTGGCCCTAAATCCCCATTTGGATTTCTAAACTTTGTGAGCTCAGTCAGGCCACACATGAATCTTTTGGACACCTTAGCCCAAAGCCCAGACTAACTCCAGGCCCAAACTTAATCCTGGCCCAGGTGGGACTCTTTTTCTCTAAATTCTAGAGCAGAGCCAACCAAAGCTCACTCCAGGGCAGAGAGTTTTTCGTTAATCCAGCTGCTCTAGAGGAAGAGGGCCAAGAGCCAGGAGGTCTCAAAAGAAAGAATCTAAAGAAATATCAACAGGAAAAAAGAACTAATGCAGAAAAGCTTTTAATCCTTGATTGGTTTTACCACCATGCCCCAATTGTTTCCTTGGCTTTGACTCATAACAAAGTTTCTCTTTTCTTCCTCTTCCTCCTGGTCTTCCTTTTCCCTGCCCAGTGTATGTGTGAAGACATTTGGCAGAGAGGGGACCTCCTCTGCCTCTTCCTAGAGATTAGAGCATGCCATTAACATAAAGCTGATTGATTGCAATTAAAAACAATCAGATTTCCACTGTTACTTCTTTAGCAACTTCTCCCCAAAGCAAATCTTCACAGTCTTACCCTCACATTCTAGATTGGAGATTATGACCTGGATCCCTGAAACCTGCACCTCATCACAAGGCACTTCTTTGTGATTGTTCAGTGGAGGAACAGCTCTGAAGAAGCCTGTCCCAGGCAGCCAGGGACAAAGATGAGTTCTTTCAGGAAATTTCCATTTGCTATGAGTCAGAATCTTCATAGAAAATGTCTCCTTAGGGGCGCTTGGATGGCTTAGTCGGCTAAGCGAGCTAAGCATCCGACTCTAGATTTCAGCTCAGGACATTATCTCACAGTTTGTGGGTTCGAGCCCCACATCCGGCTCTGCGCTGACAGCATAGAGCCTGTTTGGGATTCTCCTCTCCCTCTTTCTCTGCCTATCCCCTGCTCTCTCACTTTCTCTCTCTCTCAAAATAAACATTAAAAAAAAAAATGTTTCGTTATGCAGTGTTTAAATTCTCAGGCCAAAGTACTATTTCTGTTTCTTTGCTTCACATCTTAACCCTAACCCCACCCTAACCCATGTTAATTAATCATGTCAAGTAAAATCTCTTTTTAGTAACTTCTCTTGGTCAACTTAATTCTACTATCAGGTGCCAGTTAAATAAAAACGAGCTGCCATATTTGTTAGCGTATTAATTTCAAATGTTTCATACAATTTTCTGTGTTCTATTGTTTCAAGGTGTTAGAATGAATTTGAAGTCAATTATGTTTTTCTTTTGTAAAATGCTTATATTCAGTTTTCTACCCAATTAGCAGAAATTTTTCCTTTTATTTACCTTTTTTTAAAAATATTTTTGAGAGAGAGAATCTATGAGTGGGGAAGGGGCAGAGAGAGTGGGGGACAGAGGATCTGAAGCAGGCTCCTCACTGGCAGTACAGAGTCCAGTGTGGGGCTGGAACCCACAAACCATGAGGTCATGACCTGAGCCAAAGTCAGATGCTTAACCGACTGAGCCACCCAGGAACCCATGGTGGACTTTTTTCTTGTTGATTCATGAAAGTTCTGTCTGTATACAATTATTTTTCCAGTTTTTCATTTGTTATTTGTTAATGTTTTTTTAATGTGTTAAATTTTTAGTTTTTAAGTGATTAATCAATATTTTTTTGTTTTTTGGGTTTTGTTTTTGTCTTATGATAGTCTTCTTCATCCCAAGATAATGAAATTATCCATTTAATTTTCTTCTAGTGTGTTTGTGGTTTTATTTAAGTTTGTATTTGACGACATAGGTCAACAAATTACAGCCCTCAGGCTAATTCCAGGCAGCTGCCTTTTTTTTTTTTTTTAAGTTTATTTATTTATTTTGAGTGAGAGAGAAAGAAAGAGAGAAAATGAGCAATGGAGGGGCAGAGAGAGAGAGAAAGGGAAAAAAAGAATCCCAAGCAGGCTCCATGCTGTCAGTGCAGAGCCTGACACAGGGCTCAATCTCATGAACCATGGGATCATGACCTGAGCCAAAACCGAGAGTCAGATGCTTAACCAACTGAGCCACCCAGGCGCCCCCAGCTGCCTATTTTTGTAAATAAGTTTTATTGGGACACAGGCACACTCATTTGCTTCTGTATTGTCCATGCCTGCTTTCACACTACAATGGCAGTTAAGTAGTTGTGACAGAGATGATATAGTTCACAAAGCCTAAAATACTTATTATCTGGCCCCTTACAGAAAAATTTTGTCAATTGCAGTTCTATAGGATTAATACTTATTCTAGCTCTATATATTAAATAGTCAATACTTTTGCCCACTGATTTAAGTGTCACACTTATTAGATATAAAAACATACACACACATATACAGGCTATTTTGTTCTACTAATCTGCTTGCCTATTTCTACAACAGCATCATACTTTTTAAAAAAAAAATTACAGTTTTAAAATATGTTTAAAATGCTAACAGTGAAAGTTCTTCCACTATCACTGTGAAAATCTTATTGACCATTTTTAAATCTATTCTTTTGAATGAAGCATAGAATCATTTGGTAAAATTTTTGTATCTGTTATGAGCATTCATACACAAGTCAGGATTTTTAACCAAGTTTGGCTTTTGCAATGTATTCCTGTTAATAGCAACTTTTGCTCTGGCTATTGTACTTTAAAATACAATTTGGTAACCATTTTGGAAAACCCATTTGGAAATGTTTATCATTATCTACCAAACTGAAGATATACATACCTAAGATCCCTAGATCTTTATACATGGATTTTTATGTGTGATCTTTATTTATGAATATATATAGAATATATTATTCTATTACATATATATAAGCCCTTCATTAGTCATATGTATTGTATATATTCCCCTTCCATGGCTTTATTTTTATTTTCTTAATGTTACTTTTCATTAACAGAACTTTTTATTTTAATGTGTATATATATATATATACACACATATATATATATACACATATATATATATACAAACAAATGTATAAATCTTTTCCTTACAGTTAATGTTTTTTTATGTTGTTTAAGAAGTCATTCCTCATCCTGAGATCATGAAGATATTTTTTTATACTATTCTCTAGGAACTTTATTGTCTTCCTTTAAAAGAAAAGTTTACCCAGGGGCACCTGGGTGGCTCAGTTGGTTAAGTGTCCAACTCTTGATCTCAGTTCAGGTCATGATCTCACTTTTTGTGGGATTGAGCCCTGTGTCAGGCTGACAGTGTGGATCCTGCTTGGGATTCTCTCTCCCACTCTCTGCCCCTCCCCTGCCCACTCTCTCTATCTTTCAAAATAAATAAACATTAAAAAAATTATAGTTTACCTGAATTTTATTTTTGCTTATGTGCAAGGCAAAAATTAATATTTATCTTTTTCCAAATGGGTATTCAAATATCCCAGTACATTCGCTGAAAAGGCTCCTTTATCCATTGCTCTACCATGTCACCTTTGACATAATCAAGAGTCCATATATCTGTTTCACTATTCTAATCTATTGATACATTCGTCCATCCTTGAGTCAATACCACCAAGTCTTAATTGCTATAGTCTTGTGATAAACTGCTAATTAATTTCTTCCATATTATTCTTATTTATATATAGACAAATATGATAGCATATTATTTTATATAATTAATTAATTTCACATTAAATATATATATTATGTAACAGATAATACGTTTATGTAAATATAATATTTCCATATTATATATTTAGTGTCTGTTATTTTTATATATTTATATATACATTTCCCTCCAGGCATAGCTTTATCTACATCCCTCAACTGTGAATATATAGCATTTTTATTATTGCTAAACTCAAAATATTTTATGATATTATTATGTTCATACCTATTTAGTATTGTTATATCTTCCTAGTGAGCTAAAGCTTTATCTTTTTTCCAGAGTTAATTTATATTACTTCTGCTACATGCCTGGAAACATTAGTAACCTGGGATCATGTCAATCCAATTTCAGAGGCTGAATAATTAAAGCTGAGTTACTATCCTACTAAGGGCCTATTCCCTTCTGGTTCAACCTTGCTCCTGGGGTGGAAACATCCCTTTGAGGTCTCAGTCTGAAGGGAGAAGGGTCTATCAGGCTTCTCTCTGTTTGATTTTTACATTATCAGTTGGCTCACTATGCACTTTTAAATTTTGTTATCTCATTCTTTTATCTCTTTGTGGGTTTCTGTCCTGTTTCATAAAGACTATCTCTTCTTCTACTCCATGGAGGATACCAAACAGTTCCCTGAAAATTTCTTTTGGAGCCTTCAGTGCGCTCTTTCTGAAGATCTTTTGGCCTCTGAATCTTCAGCCTATTTCCTTTCCCTAGTTTCTGTAATTTATTTACAAGTTCTTTTCTATATTAAATTGGTTTTCTCTTTAATCATAATTGTCCTCACCATAATATAGCCACCATTATGGAGTCCTTACGGTGTTCTGTCCTAAGCATTTCTCATGTATTGACTCATGTAACCCTCACAACAACAATGGAGAAAGAATTATGAACTTCATTTTATATATGTGAATGCTGAGACACTAAAGTTAGGTAACTAGCCCAAGGTCACAGAGCTATTAATAGTGGAGTCAGGATTTGAACTCAGACAGTCTGGCTCCATAGTACTGATGCTATACTGCCTATCAGTCATATTTAAATCATTTTTTAAAAGGGGAGGGCCTGGGTGGCTCAGTCAGTTGGGCGACCGATTTCGGCTCAGGTCATGATCTTGCGGTCTGTGGGTTCGGACCCCGCGTCAGGCTCTGTGCTGGCAGCTCAGAGCCTGGAGCCTGCTTCATATTGTCTGTCTGTCTCTCTCTCTCTCTCTCTCTGTCTCTCTCTGTCCCTCCCCCGCTTATGCTCTATCTCTATCAAAAATAAACATTAAAAAAATTTTTAAATCATTTTTAAAAGGCAAAAGCTATTTAAACTCAGTATTTTGACAACAGATAATGTGTGTAGATTTCCCCTGGCTCCATTTCTATTTGTGTGAAGGTCAAACTCCATTCTCAGTCCCACAGCTAAAGGGTGGGTTGGAGTACATAACATTCAGCCCAGTTCTGATTCCAGTGGGTTCATTTAAACCCTGAACCTGATACTCCGAACGAATGTGATTCTTGAAAAGCTACAATTCTCACTGGTTCTGACAGAGCTCTTTCTCTCAGTGCCAACTCAAATAGTTCTTCCCCTCTAGGGATTACATCTCTCAGGATGTAAGTCCTACTGTCAACCCCCACCCCAGTGTTTCCCAACACATACTCATGCATGTGTGCACACACATGCGTGTGCGCACGTACACACACACACACCCCATCCCACTACTTACTGCCTAATTAACTTCTGGGGATTTGCAGTCATTAAATAGATGCACAGAGATAACAAGAAAGAGGAGGAGAGTCAACCTTGATTATCTTACAGGACCCCACAGTGGAATGTCAGTTGGGTCTTTGAGTCAAGAAATAAATAGTGGGGAGGTCTGAAGTGTCTTAATGTTTTTCAGATATGTTCTGTTTCATGATCTAAATGAGGGGAAGGCTTGTCTTAACCTCCATTTATCTATGTTAAAGATTCCTCTAAAATTCTTGGTTTATGCTGCCCATTCGACTTAGTTTTGGGAGTGGTTATAAGTTTCCCCTTACCTCTCCCTGATTCCCTGTCATGGCTTCATAGATACTTTATTGAAAAAGTGAGAGGGGCGCCTGGGTGGCGCAGTCGGTTGAGCGTCCGACTTCAGCCAGGTCACGATCTCGCGGTCCGTGAGTTCGAGCCCCGCGTCGGGCTCTGGGCTGATGGCTCGGAGCCTGGAGCCTGTTTCCGATTCTGTGTCTCCCTCTCTCTCTGCCCCTCCCCCGTTCATGCTCTGTCTCTCTCTGTCCCAAAAATAAAAAAATAAAAATAAATAAAAATAAAAATAAAAAAAAAAAGAAAAAGTGAGAGATGCCATACTAAGGGCTGTTCATCCAGAATTCTCCTCAGCTATTGTTTTTAAAGCTTACCAAACAGATCAGATCAGACTGGTGATCAAAGAAATTCATAAAGGTATTCATATTCATAAAGTACCATATTAAGTTCTAAACCTGATTACAGCTTCATCAGTGGCCTTTGCGTATCTTTAGATACTTTTCACTTCACTTAGCATCTTGCAAATCCTCAACATATAAAAGTAACCAATCAAGTCTGTCTATAAGCACAACCCCCTTTGTTGGATATAACTAGGAAGCAACCACTGTTTTCCTACCCAACCAGTACTTCTCTCTTCTTTTTCCTGAGTAAGACAACTCCAATTTTATGTGGAATAACTACATTTTTCAGCATTCTTTAAAACTGTATGGTCCTGTGACATTATGTTAGCTAAGGAAATGTGAGTAGAAGTTGCTGGAGGGTGGGTAGTGCACAGAAAAACTCCTTGAGGGGGAAAGGCAGCTGGAGATTGCTCCTCTCTTCTTGTTCTTCCCCACTTGCTTCTGTTTCCTGCCTGAACACACACATGTGATGGCTGGATTTTCAGCAGCTGTGTGAGGCCATGAACAACCTAGAGATGGAAGCCATGCACTACAGACGGCAGAGCAGACGGATAGAGTAACTGGTACGGGTCCCTCATGCCAGCTTTGGACTTCATAACTCTGGACTTCTTTTACAATAGAAAATTAATAATCTAAGGGTGTCTGGGTGGCTCAGTCAGTTAAGTATCTGGCTCTTGATTTTGGCTCAGGTCATGATCTCATGGTTTGTGAGTTTGAGCCCCACCTTCAACTCCATGCTGACAGTGTGGAGCCTGTTTAAAATTCTCTCTCTCTCTCTCTCTCTCTCTCTCTCTCTCTCCGTCTCTCTCTGTCTCTCCCTCTCTCTCTGCATCTCCCCCCACCAAAATAAATAAACAAAAATAAATAAAGTAAAATAAAATAATAATAATAAAACCCATATTTTGTTTAAACCACAGCTATTTATACAGTCTTTTACCAGCAGTCCAATGCAATTTCTATCTGAGATCCGTCTCTAAACAACAAAAGTAATAGGGGTTCCTGGCCATCTCAGTTGGTAGAGCATATGAGTTCAAGCTCCATGCTGAGCCTGCAGCCTACTTAAAAAAAAAAAAAAAAAGTTATAAAAAGTTAATGCTTATTAAGTACCCACTATGCGCTGAGCACTCTTTTAAGCGACATTAATTCCTTTAAGCCTCAGAGCAGCATTAGAACCTCACCATACAGGTAAGGAAATCTAGATGAGAACACCTTCCCAACTTGCCCAAGTAGCAACTAGTAGACCTTGAATTTGATTCCAAGAAGGCTCCACATTCACACTCTTAGCCACATGCTAACTGTCTCTAATGTGCCCGTGCAGACATCAAAAATGGCCCAGAAGATGCACCAGGCACTGCCATTGGACAAGTGCAGTCTGAGCAGTTTAAGCTGGGTAGTCTCCAGGCTCCTGTGTGTCTTTCATGGTATTCCCTGACTTTGCTAAGCATCAGATCATAAATGCCAGCAAATCCCCAAACGGACAGCCTGCTACACAGACAGAGCTGAAATCCTGGGCAGGGAGTGGCCACGGCTGTGGCACCAGGTGCTGGGCTTCCTCCGGCCTTGGGGCCTGCCAGCCAGCTGCAGCTCCACATTCAGGATTCCCATTCAGGAATCCTACAGTCTCAGCCACACTTTGGCAAAATCCCATTACTTTTTCCCTGAGTAAAACAGAAGCAGAGCAGTTGTAAAAATTACTTTTTAGCAATCCCTCCACGTTTCTACCACAATGCAGTCAGGCACATGTGTTCAGAGTGTTGGCATAGACCAACCATTCCCAGTTTTTCAGTCTGTCGCTGTGTTGTATTCACAGGTCACCACTGAGTAATGAATAATCCAATTCATTTATAAGAATTTGCCCAGATTCTCTGGGACATTTATACATGCATTCATACAAGGTGTTTTCTAGCCCTTTCTCACTCGACTTCAAGTTAAAATGTTATTATTATGCTTACAGAAAGGTGCTGCTTTTCCCCCTTCTTTTCTCTTTCTCACCCAAAATCTGTTAACCAATCATACTGAGAGCATCTGACTGAAAAGGCAGAGTCAGAGATACACCAATTTCAACAAACAGGAAAAACACTGAAAATGTTACCAGCGCTCAAACACACGTGAGCCACTATTGCCATAGGACCCCAACGGAACACATGCATTGCTGGGCTCAGGGTCTGAGCAGCCTGGAGAGATGTGACCAAGGGAAGGGAACAAAGGACCACTCCTACGGCAACCTGGGTAATTCCTTCCCTGCAAAGCATGTTTCCATAGTGGATAGGAAGGCTTCTCTAACAGCAAATGTACCTGCCCCTCCCCCACTGACCTATCATTAATATTCTGAAATCCTACCATAGAGTTTTTTCAGTTTTTAAACTTAGGGGATGCAGATGCTACTGGAAAAGATAGCAACATACAACGATTTTCTTCCCCAGGTAGAGTAGTTTATCTGGGCCTAAGAGCCACATAAATCAGGACACCAAAAAAGGATCATGAAGTGGGGGGAGGTATATGGATCCCGAGTGCCGAGTGGGAGGGGGTGTTGCACTCACTCACCTAGGCATGAGAGGCGCCAAGAGATACGCAGAGGGTTTGGGGTGCAGAAGAGTAGGGCAGCAGAGGAGGGACATGAGGAGAGGTGAGATCTGCGAGGGATGGGGGCTCACGGAGAGGTGGGGCGCACAGCAGCGGGGTCTACAGAGGGAGCCTAGGAGAGGACAACTGGACATAGGGTCTTCAGCACCCAGCATTGCTCAAGGAGGGGACATCTGGTAGAAGATCTGATCACTGGGGAGTGAGGGGCAGCAACATGTGGGCCCTCAGTTCCGGGTTCCTCGGTTCAGGGATGGGGGGGGCGGGATGAAGGAAGAAATGGAAGAAGACAGCATAGTCCATTGTCTCCCACTTCACGCAATCACCCTTCTCAGTGAGACCAGCACTGACACGTGGTGGATGCTTTCCCAGTCAGCTCTGAGTACCACCTCACCTCTCCTCTTGCCAAGGTCGGTCTCCAAAAACTGGTTGCCCAATCACGTGGGAGTGAGTCAGAGCCCTTCCAGGCTGAGTAGGGAGTGGGTGTGGGCGGGAGCCTTGCACAACCCTGGACCGCTGAGGTCACTGGAGGGAGCCCAGCTCCCTCCAGAAGCCGCAGAGTGGCTGCTCCAAAGACTTCAAGAGGAGGGGCACCAGGCAATAAGATTTCTGGCTTCCCATCTGGCTTGGCCCTCTGATGTGCTCTCACTTCCTGGACCAGGGAATTAGCAGGGATAATTCTGTCTGCCTCTGTGGGTAAGGGAAGGGCCTAGGACATGTTAGAGGCAATACCCCTGACATCCCCAGGCTTGACTTTGTGTTCCTGTGACTGGCACAGGGCACTCCTGGACTAGAGAGTGGGGTCATGGCATCTCAGGGGGGCTTCCCAGAACCTCTGGTGGGGTAGAATGCCACACCTTTCTGAGGAAAACTGACTTTGGGATTCCCGTCCAGTTTGAGTGTGAGGGGAGGGTGATAAGGGATGCCAAGTCTCCAACCCAGGTCAGCTCAATCTTGGAGACTTCAGAGCCAGCCCAAACCTGTGGCAAGTTTAGGATCCATTCACCCCAGTCCTTCAAAACCATCTCTGAAGCAGGAAGCCAAGTTGCTAGGAATAAAGACATGTATCACTGGAGGTGGTACAGAAGACCAGTAAGCTAGAAATAGAGGAACCTATCCCTTCTCCTCAAATGTAGAGCTTGTCACATCTGAGCTAAAGGCAACAAAGACATTCTAGTGCAGTGATTCCAAGAAGATTTGCCTGTAGAGGTGCCTACGTGGCTCAGTGGGTAAGCAACGGACTTCTGCTCAGGTCTGATCACCGGGCTCGTGGGTTCGAGCCCCAGGTCAGGCTCTGTACTGACAGCTCAGAGCCTGGATCTTGGTTGGGATTCTGTGTCTCCCTTTCTCTCTGCTCCTACCCTGCTCTTGCTCTCTCTCTCTCTCAAAACTAAACATTAAAAAAAAAACTTTTAAAAAGAGGGTATGCCTCTGAGGGTGGGGAGGGGGGCAATATGTGATTCTCCGTAGAAGGAAGGGAAATTTTTTTAATTCCCTCCAACTACCACCACACCTACTTGCAGAAATTCTGAATCATCTTCCAGGTAAGAATGGCTATAGTACTGACAGCCAAAAAGTTTCAGTAACTATTTACTAAGCACCTCTTGTGTTCTCCTACCATGTGTAGGTTCCTCAAGGTACTGAGACACACACAGTTAAAGAACCTTTGCTCCAGTGGGTCATCACTCTGGACTTGTCTGAGCATGACAATCTGTTTACTGACAAGACAGTCCTGCAAGGAGTGTCTGAACCAGCCTACCTTCATCCTTGGGGTGGGATGGTACTGGGGAAGTGACCCTGTGGCCCAACCCGATACCAGATGCTCAGCCAGGCAAGTGAGGCTGGGTATCACTGTCATGGACAGTCACCAGCTCTCGTGGAAGCAGGTAGTGAATAGTGTTGGACAAAGCAGGGGTTAACCTCACAGGTAGATGGAGTGCAGGCAGTATTAACAGAGCAACGTTTGGAAGTCTGGCCAAGCAGGTTTCCACAGCCAGGAATCTACAGCTGAGCTCTGGGATTTAGCAGAATTCTTCAGTCTTGGAGCTAGGCAACTAAAAGGTATAGGCAGAGAGGCAGGGGTCTTAGGAGGTTGTCAGAAAAGGAACCCAGGAACAGAGGCCAACAAGAAAACAAATGGGGTTCGGGCCTTGGATCTTGGGTATTGGCCCTGGATCACCTTGCCTTGAATTAGAGGGAGGAGGGGAAGAGGAATAAATGACACAAAGTCATAGAAGAATATGGATTTGCTGGAGTACTGTGAGCCTGCCAGAGAGAGGATCTGTGGGCTTGGCTGAGGAAAACTGGGAGCTGGAAATAACAGTCAAGTCCCTGGGCAGCAAAGGAGTCTGTCATCTGTCTTGTTAGGGTGCACAACCAGTGCCCCCACTAACCCACATGGGGCCCTTATATGAACTGAAAATGGCACCCCCATTGAGCAGACCATTTGAGTAGATACACCAGAGGCACTCAGATGGCACCTTTGTATGAAGAGAGAGATTCTGCTTCCTCCTGCAGGTGCATTCCACGCCAAGACACTCAACTTGTGAACAGAGCAGGAGCTGGATTGCAATGCCCACTTATTCTCTTGGTCAGTATCTGTGTGCAGTCCACAAACTTCACATCTGTAACTGCATGCCCTGGGAACTGCTCAGGGAGAGGCTGTGTTCTCTCTGGCAGTGGGCAAGCCTGGACCTCCCAAAAAGAAATACTGACTGTAGGTGGGCTTAACTCTGTGGTGGAGGAAGGGGTATTGAAATTAACTAGACTTTGTGCCTTGGAAAACTAGCCCCACACCTCAGCTACCGCCCTGTGGTGTAGCCTTTAATCGATTTCTTGTTCACACCATGTTGGAACTTCAAGAATCCGAGATAGTGAAACCCCCTTCCCCATCCAGCAGCCACCTAGCCATAGCTAGAGAGAGACTGACAAGGTAGGTAACCTCAGACACAGGCTTCTGGCTTGAATCCTGACCTGCAGGTTATAGTAATTACCAGTAACAACTAACATTTATGGAGCACATTGCAATTTATCAAGTGCTTTCACACACACCATCTCATTTGCTCCCTTCGAGGCAGAGGTGACTGGCACTTCTCTTACAAATGAAAAGACAGCTTCCGAGAAGTCTGACGTGGCCAGGGGGGCATAGCAGGTAGTTGGGAGTCTGCGTTCTGGAGGCTGACTGCCTGGGTTCCCATTCCAGTCCTGCCATTTCCTGGCTGTGTGACATAGAGCAACTTGCTTCACCTTTCTGTGCCTCTGTTTCTCCACACACGAGATGGGGATGTTAGTGGCTACTTCATGTACCCAGTGGTTGTGGCAATTAAAATGCTCAGAACAGTGCACGGCATGGGACAAATGACCCCAGCAGAGAGTCTGCTTTCCTGCCAACTATGGAAAATAAGATCCACCAATATATCTAAAATCTCACATCCTTTGGCAGCCCATTTGAGGCACAATAAGATTGGGTCAGATTGCAGTGTCACATGTGGGAAATTTAACTGCCTATAAGTTTGTTGAGCACAAAGTAGCCCCCATGTAGCTGGACATAGTGGACAGGACACTCAGGGAGGGTGGCCACAATGCAGGTGACAGGATGAGCGAAGCAGGGAGAGTGGGCCTGAGCTGGGCTGGACGGTATGAAGGACCATCTGGCCAAAGGGGCTCTAGAGGGAACACAGGCTCAGTGCAGCCCTTCCCCCTTTTCAGCAGAATCTTCCCAGTTTCAACAGAAGCCCAAAATGCTGATTTTTTATGTGCAATATCCTCATTTTCAAATTTAGCAACTATTTTGAATTTCTTTAAAACGCTGCGTGGGCCACACCAGACCCAGCTGCAGGCCACTAGCCTATGCTACCTCTCCAAGTCACCCTCTCTGACTGCCACTCTCTGGAGCCTTCAGTGCCTGCTGACCACACACCTCTCTTCAGGCCCATCCTTGTCTGTCCCCCTGATGGACACCACCCTGCTTGTTCCTCTCCTTGAGGTCTGTAGGTGGTAAAATGCCTGCCGAGAAAGCACTAGGTGTTCTGCCTGGAGCACAGCAGAGGCAAGGTGCCATAAGTCATTCATTACTCAATTACCACATAGTATGAAAAACACTCTGCTACATAAACAAGATAAGCCGAGATGTGCGTCTGAATGTAAGCATGCAATGGAAAGTGTTGAGGAAACGCTACACATATGTAAGATACTATGTGCTCACTGTAATTTTTAAATAATATTTGTCTCAGGGGAGAACCTCACACCACATGAAAACCCCTTATTAAAGGAAGGAACCTCAAAGTCATCTCCCCCAACCTCTCATATCAAGATGGGGGAAACTGAGAGGAACATGCTTAAGATTCCAGAGCTAGCACCCAGCCTCCTTACACCACGGCAGTCCCCGTGCACTCACTAAACCCACTCTCCCAGCTGTGATTTGCAATTCCTGCTTCCCAGGGCCTGTGATTTCCCTCCTTGGGGTGCGTTCCCATTCGTGTCACCCAAGCATGCTCATTAGAAGCCCTTGTGCAGGATAGCACTGGAGCCTCAGGAAGGTTATGACACATAACTTACATGTATAGGGTGCCTTATATGTTATCTACGGGCCTTGCGTGTCTCTGTATTTTTTCTGAAAGAGGCACAGGCATGGAAGAAAGAACCCAGGCTCAGGGTCAGGCAGACCTCATATAGACACCACATAGGAGCCAAGTAACTTTGTGTGATGTATTTGACCTCCCTGAAGTGTATTTCCTCTCTCTGGGTATGCATGGATACTAGCTACCACTTAATGTTGGTATAATCATTATGAGATCTCCCCAGCCCCTAGCTAAAGACATGTTTTTTTCTGTTTTTTATTTTAATTCTTTTAATGTTTATTTAATTTGAGAGACAGAGTGTGATTGGGGGAGGGGCAGAAAGAGAGGGAGGCACAGACTCCAAAGCAGCCTCCAGGCTCTGAGCTGTCAGCAGAGCCCAAAGCAGGGCTCGAACTCACAAACCACAAGATCAAAATCTGAGCTGAAGTAGGATGCTTAACCAACTAAGCTACCCAGGAGCCCCTTAAAGACATGTTGTTGAATGCCTGCAACACAGAGTCCCTGACTCTGGTCCAGGAATGTTTTTTAACTAATAAGTAACATCTTGAGAAATGGCACAAGGTCCCTGAGCCCACCAAAGGGAGAGTTACACACACAGAGATACACATAGGCATAGACATACACACACACACACACACACACACACACACACACACACACACGTGCACGCGCGCACTGCTGAGTGGCTGCAGGCAGAGGGCTGCTGGGGAGGCAGCTTTTGGGAACCCAGCCCTGACAGCTACAAACCAGACTTCAGGTCACTCAGGTTCTCCTGGCAGCAGGGACCAGCAAATGCCTTGGCTGAGGCTAGTGGCCCTTGTCCCCATCTGGCCACTGACACTGAGACACCTTCTCCCTGACTTCTGAATCCATTTGGCAATCCCGGTGCACATTGAGACCAGACTGTTTTAGCAGCAAATTACAGAGACAATGATCTCAGCAAGATTGATTAGAGCTGAAGAGCAGCACCTGTACTCACACATGTGTCAATAAAGTTACACAAGCTACTAGTGCCTAAACTTGAGAGGATCTACATTCTGAGTAGCAAGGATTTTCCAGGGAGGAATGGCCAGGGACTGAAGATGAGCAACATTTGAGAGACTATATGGGCAGTGATAAAACAGGCAAGAGAAATCAGGGACTTATTCTAACTCCATCACTTGGATCCCAGTTAAGAAAATAGCCTCAGTTTCTTGGCTATTGTCTTCTCCATTTATGAGGGGGTAAACTATCTAGAAGTCAATGGCTAATAAATGTTTTCAATATGCCAGGTGCTGTGTTAAGCAAGGGAATCAATACCTGCCTACGTACAAATGCATGTTTGCCAACACACAGGTGGAATCTAGACCAAGGAAGAGAAAATGGTGAGAGAGAAACTGGGAAGGAGGTGATTATTTCTGAGAGGTAGAGGAGTAAAGAGATGGGTCACAGAAGCCAAGGGGGGGGGGGGAGACAGAAGAGGGAGCAGCTGGTCAGCATTTCACATGTTGCTAAGAGGTTAATTGGATGAGGACTAAAAAAAGGTCCTGGGATTGGGCATGAGAAGGTCACCAGGGATCAGACCGACAGGTCATTGCTCTGTAGAGTGAGACACGAATGGGAGATGAAGGAGTGAAGGCAGTAAGGACAGACTCTTGCATTCAGGAGATTTGCAAAACAAAAGACTGTGGAAGAGTGATGGGTTCAGTGCATTTTGTAGTTTGTAGGGAGTAATGTGGAGCACAGCCTGGGAGGCGAGCTTCTGGATGGTGGAGGGACACAGGAGGAAATAAACCTGGCAGTAGAATGAACGTTTGACAGTGGAGATGTCAGGCAATAGAGATGGGGAGAAAGCTTAAATCTAAGTTACAGCTGTCCCTTGGAGTGACAGCTGAGGTGGAGGTGTGCCCTCTGATTGAAGGAATTGGAGAAATGGGTTTCTATCATTTCCCACGCAGAAGCATTGCTGTGGTCATTGCTGCAGCTGCAGAATCCTGACACTTATTCCTGTTCACCCCCTGCCTCCCCCCCCCACCCACCCACACACACACACACATACAAGCACACACGTTTAGTCTCTCCAAGTCCCCAGGGCAGTCCCTTCTCTGGGCCTCATTTTTCTGCCTGAGGCTCCTGGCTACCTAGGGGGCAGCTGGGGAGGGGAAGTGGACTACAAGGGATGGGGGAGGCAAGGACGGTGGTAACTCGGGGCTTGACAATGCAAGATCAAGGCTCAGGGATTCCACATTCAAATCCCAGCTTCCCTCAGAGGGCTGGGTTCTCCCCAATTGATGGACAATTCCCGTTCTGCCTGTTCGCCAATAATGCTTCCGTTTCCATTCCAAAGATGAATTCAAAGAAGCTTGTACCCAAAAGGATTAAAAAAAAAAAATAGTGACTCGGATGGGAGAGGTCCACGGCTGCCAACATGTATGCAATGTGGCCTGTTCCTGGGAGCTTACATAATCGACAGTGAGTCACAGCTGCCGCAGAGCTGAAACATGATTAAGTCCTCCTCCTGGAGCAAGGCAAGGCGTGCTACTTAACCCGTCTGCTGCCGCCACCTGGCACGGGAGAGGGTGGCCTGTGGGCAGGCAGCAACTCAAGATGATTGAGTTCAGAGCACTGGGAGAGATCCCCTGATCTGTAAAATTCCTCCGACTATAGCCAAGTCCTTTTGTTCCACCATACAAACACCTCTGGGAAAGAAAGCACATGGAATCCCAGCATTTTATTTATTTGCTTTTATTTATTATTTATTTGTTTGTTTGTTTATTACTGACTGCTTATAGTTCATTGTCCACTTGGTGCAAGGCACACAGTTACAGGTTGCCAGGAAGGCTTGCGTGTGGCTTGGATAGTAGTGGGGTTCTCTCAACTTCCTTTTTGGTGTTTTGCTATTTTGATATCAAAGAACCCAACTGCTTCTGCTTGCTGGAGCCTGTCTGGTCTACGGGGAAGGGAGGGAAGGGGAGGGGAGGGGCTCTGATGAGCCCAGTGCCTCCTGAAGCCTGGAGGTGGCCACTCAGGACTGGGACCTTGGCTTTGCCATGCCGGCCACTGGGCCTCTTCCTCATGGCTTCCAGAGCCAAGTCACAGGTGACCGTGCCGCTGGAGGCCTGGAGAGATTCTGAGCATTCTGGGGACTCCAACACCATAGCCAGGAACAGGAGAGTGGACTTCCCAAAAGACAAGCTTACCCACCAGTGGCAAGCCTTGGGTAGACGGGGGTGGTGAGGGATGGCTTCCCCAGGATACTGTACACTTCCGCAGGAGCGCTTACTGGAAGTGGAACCTAGGTGGCACGGGTAATAGGTAATAGTCATGGGTAGCCACTAGTGAGTCACTGGAGAGGATGGCTGCCATGCTGTCACTTATGGGCTGGTGGAAACCTCAGCCAGCTTCCCTTGTCGGGCCTCAGTGAACCATCATGGAGACACTAGGCCATGGAGTCCATTTGCAGAGGAGACCATCCAAGGCCCCTCCACCACCAAAACCCGCTGGGGATGGAATCCCAGCACTTTATAGCTTAGTGGAACTTTAGACTTGTCCAGTCAAATCCTCCACATTAAGAGATGAGGCCATGGAGCTTCAGTGTCCAGTGAGAGATCAGCAACCACTCAAACTCACAAGGTGAGCTAGTAGCAGAGTGGGGACTTGAACGTGGGTCTCCTGACAGCATGCCCACAATGTCGTAGACATGATGACCTACTGAGAATACTGTCCCCCCTATGTCCATGGATAGATGAGTAGGTAAAGCAGATGTGGTCTACATATATAACGGAATATTATTCAGCCACAAAAAGAATGAAATCCTGCCATTTGCAACAACATGGATGGACCTGGAAAGTAGAATGCTAAGTGAAATAAGCCAGTCAGAGAAAGACAAATACCATATAATTTCACTCATATGTGGAATTTAAGAAACAAAACAAATGAACAAAGAGAGGGAAAGAGAGAACCCAAAAACAGACTCTTACCGATAGAGAACAAACTGATGGATACCAAAGGAGAGGTGGGTGGGGGATGGGTGAAAGGTAAAGAGGATTAAGAGTACACTTATGATGAGCAGTGAATAATGTATAGAACTGCTGAATCACCATATTGTACACCTAAAACAAGTATAACACTGTTAACTACACTGGAATTAAAAATTGTTTAATTAAAAAAAACAATACTGTCCCCCTATACTTCAGGCAGGGGACCAAGTGGTTCCCCACTTCACGGTGGCCTGTGCACACCTGCTCTCCTCACACGGTCCTAGTAAGAATAAACCCAAAGAGTTTTCCCTCAATTTCCCAAGTTCTACTTAAAATCATCATAGCAGGAGTTCTTGAGGAAATAGTATCTGGATGCTGGTGGAATCTCCAGCTCAGTGACTTTAGGCACGTTATCAAGCTTATTTGAATCTCAGTTGCCTCATCTGTGAAATAGGATAAAAACAAAAGGACTGTTGTGAAATCACTGAAATAATTTATGAAAAGTGCCTAGCACAGGGCCTGGCACAGAGTAAGTGCTCATCAAATGGTAGCCACTATTTTAATGGCAGAAGCAGGGCCTCTGGATGGTTCAGTTGGTTAAGCATCTGACTTCGGCTCAGGTCATGATCTCACGGTTTGTGGGTTTGAGCCCCACATCAGGCTCTGTGCTGACAGCTCAGAGCCTGGAGCTGCTTTGAATTCTGTGCCTCCCTCTCTCTCTCTCTGCCCCTCCCCTGCTCACACTCTTGTCTCTCTGTCTCAAAAATAAATAAACATTAAAAAAAAAAGCTTAGGGGCGCCTGGGTGGCGCAGTCGGTTAAGCGTCCGACCTCAGCCAGGTCACGATCTCGCGGTCCGTGAGTTCGAGCCCCGCGTCAGGCTCTGGGCTGATGGCTCGGAGCCTGGAGCCTGTTTCCGATTCTGTGTCTCCCTCTCTCTCTGCCCCTCCCCCGTTCATGCTCTGTCTCTCTCTGTCCCAAAAATAAATAAAAAACGTTGAAAAAAAAAAATTTAAAAAAAAAAAAAAAAAAAAAGCTTAAACGGCAGAAGGTCCACTGCCTCCACAAAGAATGGGGAGTTCCTGCTGGGAGCACCCAGGGAATGCTGCCTGCAGGTTGACCCCCGGAAACCGGCAACCCTCATGATAATCTCTGTCCAGAGCCTTTCTGAGAACACCTCAAAGTTTCACCAGCAATGTAGGCACTGTGTGACCTCAATCCTTTCTAGGTCCTGGCCCTTTAGTTGCTGGTGTCCAGGTGTGATGACATCTGAATTGCCACATCCTACCTGGCATTGTCGTGGCAGCAAGGGGTTGCCTGTAGGAGAGCAGGTTGTCTTATTGGCTTCCTCCACAAAAGGTTAAAATGCCACCCCCCTGCCCCAAACATCTGTCCTGATCTCACTTAATAAGCAATCAATTCTTTCATCCAAGAGTTGTCTAATAAACGATTGCCAGAAAACCTTTTCTTTTTTTATAGTAGTTTTATCTGAGCATATTTAAAGTGTGTATTCTAGAGGAATATTGACAGAAGTAAGAGGGGACAGCAGGCAGAGCAGAAGGTGAGATGATGAGGTGGCTTAAAAACAAGGGATGAAATAGGGGCACCTGGGTGGCTCAGTCAGTTAAGCAATTGACTTCAGCTTAGGTCATGATCTCATGGTTTGTGAGTTCAAGCCCCGTGTTGGGCTCTGTGCTGTCAGTTCAGCGCCTGCAGTTTGCTTCAGATTCTGTGTCTCCCTCTCTCTCTGCTACTCCCTACTCACGCTCTGTCTCTCTCTCTCAAGAAATGAATACACGTTAAAAAAAAATAAAACAAGGGATGCAATAAAAGTCTACAACTGAATGGTGAGACCTCCTTGCCCTTCCCCTACTTAGTTCCAATAAGGCTGGAAGCCAGATTCATAGCCCCCAGGAAGGAAAAGAAAACATCTTGAACAGGAGAATTGAATCACACTTGGAGCAAGACCTACAGATCCTACAGATACTGACATTCGGAAATGCCTCAGTGTAAGAGTTCCATCGTTGCCTCATCACCCTATGACAGTTGGCCTCAACTCAATCAGACTCAACACCTTTTTTTTAAATTGGGGTATAATTGACATGCAATAAACTGCTCAAATTTAGGGTATACATTTAGAGAGTTTTGACATATGCATCCACTCATGAAACCATCACTATAATCAAGATGTTGAACATATCCATCTCCCCAAAAGTTTCCTCATGCCTCTTGGTAATACCCCTCCTGTCACTCTCTGTCTCACTGCCCCCCATCCCCAGGCCATCATTGATCTTCTTTCTGTTACTATAGGTTAGTTTGCATTTTTGGGAATTTTCTTAAAATGGAATCATACGTATATACTTTTTGTCCGGCTTCTTTCATGAAGCATAATAATTTTGAGATTTGACCATGCCATGGGTGCATTTATTTTTAAAATAAATATTTTGAAATACCCCCTTACAATCTGAAATGAAATTCACAGTTAAAATAATCAACCTACACATAATTTTTAAAAAGCCATTATAGTGCCTTTACAAAGAAACAGAAGGAAAGTAACTTATGATATAATAATGGTGTTTCACTGTGAAAGCACATGAGCACCCTGGAAGACATAATAGTTAGATGTTTTCATCTTTTTACAATGAATAAGTTTGAATTTAAGATAAGTTACACAATATTCAGCTGAATTTTGTTGACACTCCTTTCATTATATTTTGGTGTGAATTTTATAATTTTTAACATTTATTTTTTGAGAGAGAGAGAGAGAAGAGAGACAGTGTAAGCGGGGAAGGGGCAGAGAGAGAGGGGCGAGTGGGGAAGGGGCAATCCAAAGCAGGCTCCAGGCTCTGAGCTGTCAGCACAGAACCTGACGTGGGGCTCGAACCCACAAACTGTGAGATCATGACCTGAGCCAAAGTTGGATGCTTAACCAACTGAGCCACCCGGCCACCCCTGTTGTGTTTTTTATATTTGCCATCTTGAAATAAGGTCTAAATTAAAATATTTGAAATTCCCATGAGTAAGGCAACTGCTTGCAGACTAATATCAGCATATTTGATCACAAGCAGGGCTGTTGTCAATGATATATCATTCTAAATGGTGAACAGCTCTTGGTTAAGTTTTAACAAAACAAAGTCCCGTGTCCCCTTAATTTACATGGTAGTTTCATTCTTAGAAATGCAAATCTATAGAAATTTCAGGGTATATTAAATCCATGCAAAAAAAAAATTTATGTTTATATATTCTAGATCAAATCATTAAAAACAGTTTTTACCTATGTAACTGCCCAGGAGGACATCAAAAGTAAAACAGAACACAGATAGGGGTGCCAGGTAAAAAAGTAAGATTTGAGACATACATACAAAAAATACATTTTTGTGTATCTGAAATTTGATTTTAACTGGATGTCTTATTCAATCCTTAACCAATGGAAATCTTTGTTGTATGGCACTGTCCTACAAGCCAATTAGCGTGCCTCACCCCCACATCTGAGATACTAGCAGACCTTTAAAGGAAAAGTTAATTCCTCTACACTTGCAATGCTTCTAACACCAAATGTGTCAAATTCTCTAGCTTTACAGGTATGCATCAATTGAGCATTCTACAATTCAATTTTGATACTAACTACCCAGAGTTAACACAGACTCCACAGATTAAGGGCTCAATACCACAACACTGCCCCCATTTTGGACACCAATCACAAGTCCCAGGTTGTCCACCTGTACTTTTGACCAACCAGTTATAAACTGGGCTTCCCACAACCCCCCTCTCAGGTTCGACAATTTTCTCTAATAGTTTACAAAACTCAGAGAAAATATTGCTTACATTTACCAGTGTATTATAAAAGATATGATAAAGAATACAGATGAACAACAAGAGGAAGAGCTACCTAAAGTGAGGTCTAAAAGGTCCTGAGCACAGGAGCTTCTGTCCCCGTGCAGTTTGGGGTGCATGACACTCCCAATACCTCAATATGCTCACTAACCCAGAAGCACTCAACACACTATAGTTTAGGAATTTCTATGGAGGCTTCAATATGTAGGCATGTTTGATTATTAACTCAATCTCTAGCCCCATACCCCTTCCCAGAAGATAGTAAGTAGGGCTGAAAGTCCCAAGCTTCTCTCTTTTTTTTTCCAAAGCTTATTTATTCATTTTGGGTAAGACAGAGATAGTGCAGATAGGAGAGGGACAGAGAGAGAGAGGGAGAGAGAGAATCCCAAGCAGCTCCACGCTGCCAGTGCACAGCCTGAGGCATGGCTCAAACCCACGAAACCATGAGATCATGACCTGAGCCGAAGCCAGAGTCAAGATGCTTAACTGAGCTACCCAGGCACCCCTGAAAGTCCCAAGCTTCTAATCATGACTTGGTCTTTCTGATGACCAGCTCCCATCCTGTCCAGGAACCCAACAAGACATGTCTCGTTAGAACAAAAGATGTTTCAATCACCAGGAAATAAGTCAAGGCATTTAGGAACTCTATATAAGATACTCCTAGCACTTCTGTTACTCACGAAATTACAAGAGCTCTAGGAACTATGTCAGGAACCAGGGGAAAAGACCAAATACATATATATTTCTTATTATGCCACAGTCCCCCAATAAATATGACAACTAAAAATCCTCACAGCTTTCCAAAATGTCCCTAGGAACTATCCCTATTGAGAACCACTGTCCTACAGTGAAGATCACCAGAAGAAAACCCTAACATGCACTCAGAGTCCCCCACCAGCATTTTAATAATTGGTTTGAACATTAATTAGCAGCTAAGAATCCACAATGAAAATGACCCCAAGGGGCGCCTGGGTGGCTCAGTCGGTTGAGTATCCAACTCTTGGTTTCAGTTCATGTCATGATCTCATGGTTCATGGGTTTGGGCCCCGAGTCAGGCTCTGTGCTGACAGCATGGAACCTGTTTAGGATTCTCCCTTTCCCTCTCTCTGCCCCTGCCTGCCCCACTAGCTCAAGCTCTTGGGGACATGCGCATTCTCTCTCTCTCTCTCTCTCTCTCTCTCTCCCTCAAAATAAATAAATAAACCTAACAAAAAAAAAGAAAAAGACCCCAAAGGTGAAAAACAAAGAACAGAACAAATTCACAGGAAAAAAGACTTAGAGAAAAGATCAAGAAGAAAAACACTTTAAGGGCAAAAATTGTATTCAATCTTTGGAGAGATAATAAGAAGAGGGAGCTTATAGAAAGGGGAGGAGAAATAGGAAAAGTATAAGGGTACTTGAAAATTAAATATGCAATAATCAAAGTTTGGAGGGTTGGGGGAACCAATAGGAGAAGTGGAAAAATTCAAGGGAGTCTTCCAGTAAATAGGACAAAACAACAAAGAGAGAGAGAATGAGCTGGAAACTAGGACAGAGGAGCAAGAATGACGGAAAATTGAAGGACCAATTCAGGGAGTCCAATAAGAATTAATGAGAATTCTATAAAGGAAAAAAAAAATAACTCTGTAACTAGAAAACAAAAATGAGAAAGGAACAAAATTCAAACAAATAATTCAAGAAAAAATTTTAGTACAAAAAGACTTGAGTTTCTATATTAAAAGTGCCCATGAAATGCCAGCACAAAGAATACACTCCATATTATGATAACATTTCAAAACACCAGGGAAAAATAGGGGTTACTAAGGAGGGAAAAAAAAAGGTTACATCAAAATAACTTGCAATAAGAACGGCCATTTCTCAGCTGTAATAGAGGAAGCTAGAAAGCATGCAACAATGTTTCAAAATTCTAAGGAAAAAATCATTTTGAATCTACAATTCTATACCCAGATGAATTAACTACCAAAGGTGAGGATAAAGAAAAATTCAGGCTTGAAAATCTCAAAAGACTTTTCTCCCATGCATTTTTTTTCCAGGAAGCTATTTGAGAATGTGATCCTTGAAAATGAGGGAGTTAATACACCAAAAAAGAGAAAGACATGGGATTCAGGAAATGGGATCAAACACAGGTGAGAGTCAAGGGGGATTTCCAGGATGATGACAGGAAGTTCCAGAGCCACAGCTGTTCAGCTGGCCCAGAGAGTGACAAGTCAGCTTGGAGCAAGACTACAGAAGTGGGAAAGTTATCTGAAGTTACCTGGTAAGTTATCTGATACATTTAGTTATGTGAACAATCATGTTAAGATTGGAACCAAGACATTTAAGCAACAGGATTGGGCATTATTAACCCTAATGATACTAAAAAGTTTACAAGAAAGGAAGTGTAATTACAATATAATCCTTAGCTTTACAATGAATGAACAGTGTTTACATAAATATTGAAAATGGATTTAACCAAAAATTACAATATTGGCAGAAAGAAGAGTGGAAAGTGGAGGTGAAAACAAGAAAGCTCATTTAAACTATGAGAAACTCAATGGATACATCAAAAATTCACAACTCAGACCAACAGTATATGCATAGTACACAGAAATAATATAGAGAAAAAAATTATAAAGAAAAAAACACTAAAAAATAGTTTGAGGAAATGGGGCAGGAGACAGCTGTTTTTCTGATGAGGCTTTTGGCATTGTTTAACTTTTGATGCTATGTGTGTGCTTCTTAGATAAAAGTGAAAATTAATTTCCTGAAATTAATATGGCTGTGGTAGAAGTGGTCTGGAAACTTTTGAGAGCAGGAAGATCTGCTGCATTCCAACTAATTTAATCATTGACCTACTCTCTGCCCTGTGATGAGGCAAAGCAGACCAGCCCCTCTGAAAAGGGAAACCAATGACTCCTGATTGTAAAAGGACCCCACAGCAGGAGGTTTGGGAAGGACCCTGCTGTGCACACCTGCCATGGCTATTATCTGTCTCTCTGTTCAGTTTTGCCAAGTCACCGGGAACAGGAAGCTGCTTTCTCTATTACACCGACCAGCAAAGGGGGAATGAGTGGTTTGCTAATGAGGACTGATAACTGTCTCACACAGAGAGAGCCAGGGCCTCCCAAAAGCTTTAAATTACAACGTTAATGGCACTGATCGGGGCTCCCAAAGTTGCAACTGGGACATGGAGAAGCCACAGAAGATGCAAGGTGTTTTTCTCCGACACAGAGAAAGACCTGGAGTCAGATTAAACAAAGATTCCCAGCTATTGAAGCAGACTGGTGGGAAAAGAACTAAGAGATGTGTCTGTCTCTTTAAATCTTGCTCTAAATTGCAGGTTGCCTTGTATGTATGGTGAAGATTAGAAATTGTTTAATTGCTGTTTGGTTTTAATGGAGATTTTTATTTTGGTAGGAAAAAAACACAAATGGGTTGGGTGGGGTGCTATCGTTTGTGACTCAGTTAGCCATACTTAGGAAAAACCTGTCTGCTTGGATCACAAGCCCACGATTCACACGGGTGTCAGCTTTACCTGGGCGACAAGAAATCACCTTATGGCCTCGCCAACCTGAACACAGGCCGTGATAAGAAACAGCACATCCTTTTGGAGGCTATATTTTCTTTTCGTTTTTTTACTTTTTTTTTAAATGTTTATTTACTTTTGAGAGAGCACGAGCGGGGGAGGGGCAGAGAGAGGGAGACACAGAATCCAAAGCAGGCTCCAGGCTCTGAGCTGTCAGCACATAGTCCAACGCGGGGCTTGAACTCACCAGCGGAGAGATCATGACCTGAGCTGAAGTCGGACGCTTAACTGACTGAGCCACCCAGGTGCCCCTCGAGGCTATATTTTCAACCTAGACATGGCAAGCCAGATAGGATTACAAATTCTTGTTGAGACATTGACATGAATCGGCCCTGCAGACCAGAGTGGCCCAGGCCGTGTTTCAATAACTATCCCATTAAGAAACTTTGGCTGTTTAATAAGAACAGTTGAAGATCTGTAGACTAGAGATTGAAGTAATTATTTCTGAAGAGGTTTTTGCCAGATTTTGGCTTTTCATGACATATCTTATGAGCTAGACCCTAAATACCACCTGCCAAATGGATTTGACTAAAAAAGACAAAAAGATGGACATGGACACAAATGCAATGTTTAAGGGTACCCTCTGTAGAAAGAGCAGCTCTGAACTCTCAGAGGCGACTTACAGGGTTCATTTTACCCCAGCACATCTAAAACCACTGTCTCAACCCACAGAGCTCTCAGCTCCCCAGAGAATCTATGGCAAAACCTCCCTTCATGACTCATAAAGTTTGGAGTTTTCCTGGACTCTGTCTATAGGGGCCTGCCTGGGGGTCAAGAAATAGTCACTGGGGGCACTGTGGACACTCCCTGGAAGCTCTCAGTGGAGGAGGATGTCAGCCGCATGACTGTCCACACCAGCAATGCGTGCGGCAGCTCAGGGTGGGATTCGTGAGGGGGTGTACATCCTGCCTCACTCCTTGTTTTCTGCCTTCCAACTTTCTCTAGTAATAACATACTGGCAACATACCTTCCCCACTCCTCCGGAGACCAGATACTATTCAATTACTGCTGTTACCAGATGTCATTTACGGAGTGGTTACTATGCATCAGGCATGCACTTTATTTCATTCAAACTCTGTGACAACTTTATGAGAAGATGGGTACCATTTTCCAGAAGAGGGAACACAGACTTTAAAAGGTTAGGTAATAGGGGAACCTGGGTGGCTCAGTCAGTTAAGCGTCCGACTTCAGGTCAGGTCATGAACCCACAGTTCGTGGGTTCTAGCCCTGCGTCAGGCTCTGTGCTGACAGCTCAGAGCCTGGGGCATGCTTCAGATTCTGTGTCTCCCTCTCTCTCTGCCCCTCCCCCACTCATTCTCTCATTTTCTCTCTCTCTCTCAAAAGTAAATAAAACATTAAAAAATAATAAATAAAAAAAATAAAAGTTTAGGTAATATGCTAAAGACCAGGAAAGAGCCGGTAGCCAAACTTATGCAACCTGAGCAGACATCTGGTGTCTATTCACTTTTGCATAAATAAATGTTAGTTGCACATCTGTCACTTACAACCACAACCTCCAATAGAGAAGGTCAGTGTGATGGCAATGATCATCCATGGGCAAAACATAAAACCACCAAGCCACAAGCACTGAATCTCAGGAGATTCTGGAGCTGAAGGTTCACATGTTTCCTGTGCTTTATATCTTGTTTCTGTCTCTACGTGTATTTATTTCTTGCATTGAGTGATTGGTGGCCATGTTGCACAGAGTGATTACTTCTGAGAGTCCAAGTGATTTTTTTTGGTTATTTCAATATTTTGTCTTTTTCAGAAAGTTTTTCTGCAATGAATTTTTATTTCTTATGTCATTTTTAAGAGGTATGAAGAAAACATGTAAAATCAAAACAAACTTCTGAGTGCTAATTGCTCATCATCACTTAGCTGCTCACAATTCCAGAAAACTAACAGGCAGATTCCTGAATGCCAGAAGGGTGGACTACAAGTGGCTGGAAAATATGTTGAAATGTCCTTTTTTTTTTCCTCCCTCTCATTTTCTCTTTCATCCCAATTTAAAGATCATCCTGCTCCCTCTTATGGATGGTATGTGGTGGGACAGAAAATAAAAATAGCATATAACACACTTTCCTTCCTGGCTTTTAGTTCCAAAGGTATAAGCACTAGAGAGAGGAAAGGTATTGTGGCTAAAAATAAAATATGTGGAATAAGCATGAACAGAAAAGGGTTTCCTTAGTACTAGAAAAAGATTCCCCAGGGGGCTGAGTAGATGGCTGACACAAGTCTCCGAGCATTGGCACTAAAACTTAAGTTTTTTGTTGTTGTTGTTGTTGTTGTTGTTGTTGTTGTTAACATTAAATAATTGTCTATAAAAAGCTTAAGCAACTTTCTAGTAATTCATATACTGAAGAACATAAAAGTATACATGGAAAGCACAGACATAAGGCAATAACTTCACATCACCACCTAAACAGGTGCTCCCACCAAAAAGTTTTAGGAAGTTTTGAAGCAAGGAAAAAGCTATTGAATCGAGGGTCTGGAATTATTTCTACTCTAAAACCACTCCTTCAGCTTTACAGCTCACTAGAGACAGGGATTAAGCAAGAAGTGAAGTCCTATGAAGACATTTTTGGTACTCTGCTTTCTTAAAAGCTTAAGAGAATTGAACTTTCATGTTTTTTCTGCCCTGGTTTCATGCCTCTGTCCTGGTTTCTGCTTCTCAGCTTCTGAATGTCATCCACCAAGGATCTGTGGACTGGAGGCTCCACAGATGGGAGCCACAAAATCTTCCCTGCTGGCTTTTTTCCCTCCATCTGGGGATCAGCCCAAGACCACAGGTAAATCACATCCTCCTACTAGGAGGATAACCAACTGCTCAAACCCAAGGAAGAGAATGGGGCTGGGAGTTGGGGGAGGAAAAAGGCAGCATCTTACCACTTGATTCAGTTTTCTGTTTATTTTAAAGTCTTTTTTAATAAACTTTTTATTTCTGAATAATTTTAGATCTACAGAAAAGTTACAAAGATCATCCAGAGAATCGGTATGGTTGTCCAAACTAAGTATACCATATTAGTATATTATGAGTAACTTTATTTGGATTTTACCAGCTTTTCCATGAATGTCCTTTTTCTGTTCTGGGATCCAATTCAAGATACCACATTTTGTGATTCATCATTTTAAATTTTTATTTTTATTTTTATCAAGGTTATATATGTTTAGGGGCATCTGGGTGGCTCAGTCAGTTAAGTGTCTGACTCTTGATTTCAGCTCAGATCATGATCTCATAGCTCTTGAGATCAAGCCCGATGTTAGGCTCTGCACTGAGAGCATGAAGCCTGCTTGGGATTCTCTCTCTCCCTCTCTCTTTGCCTCTCTCTCTCTCTCAAAATAAATAAATAAACTTATTTTCAAAAATGGTTATACATGTTCATGGTTTAAAACATGAAATGATCATGTATGACTTCTAACAAAGAAAAGCAGTCTTCTGTCAAAACTCTCCTCACCTCCATTCCCTTCTTCCAAAGCCATTTTCAGCATTCCCATTGCTTTCCCCCTCTCCCTGCAGCCCACTGACCTCTGCACCAGTCTCTGAACATGCCAGACCTGCTCTTGTTGTAAGGCCAAGTCTTTACTCAAATGCTTTCTTCCCAAAGAAGTCTACCCTGACTACCCTATTTAATATTGTAATACTCCTCACCCATACACTCCCAACCACTCTTATTGTTTTGTTCTTTTTCCTTACAATACTATGTAATTTGTTTATTATATAAACTGTTTATTATCTCTCTGTACTGGAAGCTAAGCTCTACAGAGGCAGTGACATCATCAGACAAGTCCTAAACACCTGGAACAGTGCTTGGCACACAACAGTCACTCAATAAATCTTTGTTGAATAGCTGAATGAATGAATGAACACTGAGATAGAAAGAAGCAGATGATAAGGTGTAAACTCTTTCCTCTTCCAGCTCTGCACTGTCACCATAGCTCCCCTGCTGACAGAGCCTCACACAGAACCAGCAAGGGAGAAATGTGGTTTGCAGAGTGGCACCCCAGCATCACAGAGCAGAGTGTGGAAGGGTGGGTTTGAAGCTGAGACATGATAGTGTAATAACTGGCTCACACACACATACACACACACACACACACACACATTTATCATGTACTGATCTTTACAATATAGTTATATTTCAATTTTTGGTTAAATCTATATTTATATATTGTTTATGTTATCATTGATATATAATATTATTCACAGCTGAATCATATAATGTGCCACGATAACACTTCCTTTCTGGGACAGCTTTCTGTTTTTCCTGGATTATATCATTACTTTATCTTTCTCTGTCTCAATTTCATCTCCCAAATTCTCACCTAGACCTGTAAACCTCTTCTCAATACAGCCAAGCACATCAAGAGTCTATCAGCTCAATTCTTTTCTTGGCTACATCCTTCCATGTCACTCTCTGTCCTCCTACCTGTGTTCTCATCATTAGTTTCTTTATTCCTTTGGTTAAGTATTCCCATATTCTGCCACAGCCTTTCAATACAATTTTCACATGTATGAAATGATCTCAGTTCTTTTAATTTTCTTTCTTCCTAGAGCCCTGTACCCTCTGCTCTGTGCCGGTTGTTTCTTCTTCTTCTTCTTCTTCTTCTTCTTCTTCTTCTTCTTCTTCTCCTTCTCCTTCTCCTTCTCCTTCTCCTTCTTCTTCCCTTAAATGTTTATCTCTTTATTTTTGAGAGAGAGAAAGGGAGAACACAAGCAGGGGAGGGGCAGAGAGAGGGAGAGAGAGAATCCCAAGCAGGCTCTGTACCATCAGAACAGAGCCCAACATGTGGCTTGAACCCATGAACCCCCAAACTATGAGATAATGTCCTGAGCTGAAATCAAGAGTCAGAGGCTTAACTGACTGAGCCACCCAGGTGCCCCTGGTTGTTTCTTCTTGAAGCCTGCTGCCTAGTAGTTGTTCTCCATCATCCTGAGTGTCTTCTCTTTTGTGTAAAATCCACTATTTCTTCAATTCCAGGCTTCCTCTTTCTTGGCTTAATTGTTTTAGAGGCTCACATCCTGCACTATCTTCCTGAGAAAGTATACACAGGAGATAAGCATTTTGCCTGTCTGAATTGGCCTCCTCTCAGACTTGATGAATGGTTTGTCTAGGTAAGGAAATCTAAGCCAAAAACTATTTTCCATAGAATATTGAAAGTATGCTTCTAGGGGTGCCTGGCTGGCTCAGTCAGTTGAGCGTCTGACTTTGGCTCAGGTCATGATCTCATGATTTGCGGGTTTGAGCCCCACATCCGGCTTCTGGGCTGACATCTCAGAGCCTGGAGCCCACTTTGATTGTGTGTGTTCCTCTCTCTCTCTCTGCCCCTCCCCAGCTCATGCTGGCTCTCTCTCTCTCTCTCTCTCTCTCTCTCTCCCTGTCTCTCTCTCTCTCAAAAATAAATAAATAAACTTTTTAAAAAATTTTTAATAAAAAAATAAAAGAAAAAAGAAAGTATGCTTCTATTGTCTTCTAATTTCCAAGTTACTATCAAAAAGTCATATGTTATTTGGTCTCCCAGTTGTTTACATAAAACCTACTTTTTTTTTTTATACTCCTCTCTGGACTACAGGACCTTCCCTGTATTTCCTGTGCTTTTCATTTGTTTGTTTGGGTCTATAGTGGTCATGACTATCTATTCATATGTGAAAGTGAGAAACTAAAGGCAGATTGACAGCCCAGTGTACATGAGTGGTTTGTTGGAAACTAGCCATTTTGTTGATCAGTCCTTTCTATCAGTATTTCCTCTTAAACTGGTCATTTTCTCCAGATAGAAGTGACCCAGGTTTTTTGTTTATTTGTTTGTTTGTTTCAGGTATTTTTGATGACAGTGTACTAAGGGAGGAGAACCTGTTCTGTGTGTGGTCTCTCACTTAACTCCGCTCTTTTCAGTATGGTGCTCTGCTCTGCCCTCTGCTGTGCCCTGAGTCCTCAACTCCAAAGCCTCTTCAACTCAGCCTCTGCAGAGAACACATTTGCTCCAGCCCCCTGCCAGAGGACAACTGACTGGCTGTGTGGGGTAGGGGAAGTGATAGGAAGTCTAAGGGTTTTATTCAGTCTTCCTGTTTGGAGTCACACCCTGAAATGTGTGACCCTGAGCAAATTGTGTAGGGGCCTCAGTTTCCTCCTCTGACACCTGAGGGCCTTTGAGACACACGTCGTCTCTAGGGTGCTCCCAGCCCTGGCACTGTGTGATCTATGAACCTTCACAAGGTGGAGCTCTCTGCCTAGTGAGTAACACAAACAGGAAGATACTGGAGGTCAAGGAGGAGGGGGTAACAGAGCGACAGAGTGGTAAGAGACTGCAAACAATAGGTGGAACTTGAGAACGGGAGCTGTTTGGAGAAGGAGGGGCAGGGGATTCCTCCTCAAGTGGTCCAATTTGAGTACATATATTGGGGTCCAATAAGTAGAACAGAAGGTTCCAGAAGACGATGATGTTGAAGGGTAAACTTGAGTCAGAATGTGGGGAGTTTGAGTCTATTCTCTAAATTGGTGCATCTCATGATGAAAATCATCTGGGGAGCTTAAAAAAAGTTGCCAGACCTTGTAAATCAGAATGTCAGAGAATAGAGCCGAGGAACCTGTATTCCTTTACACTTGCCACATGATTCCAACAAACTGGAAAGCTTTGGGACCACTTCCGTAGGCAATGAACCATGGGTGGTATATAATCAGGAATCATGATAAAAGTGGGAATTTTAGAAAGATGAACTTGACAACAACATGCAAGGTGGACCAAGGTTGAGGGACAGGAGACAAGGTTGCATGTGAAGCAATTTCACCACCCCAGGCAGAGAGGGTCGTGAGCACTTACACAGAAGTGGGGAAGAAGAGACTAAAAGGGGACTGTGCCAACCCATCTGTTATGGTTTGAATTGTTCCCCTGCCCCCAAATTCATATGTTGAAGTCCTAACCTCTGGTGCCTCAAAATGTCACCTTATTTGGAAATAGGGTCATTGCAGACATAATTAGTTTAAGTTAGGACAAGGTCATTAAGATGAGTCCTAATCTAATATTACTAGTGTCCTTATAAATAGAAGAAATTTGGGCCCTGTCATGGATATACATAATGAAGAAAAAGAGGGACAAGACAGCCACCTACAATCCAAGGAGAGAGGCCTGGAACAGATCCTTCCCTCACAGCCCTCAGAAGAAACCAGCCCCACTGACACCTTGATCTTGGACTTCTGGCCTCCAGAACTGTGAGACAATAAATTTCTGTTATTAAAGCCACCCAATTTGTGGTACTTTTATGGCAGTCCAAACAAACTAATACACCATCTTTTTGTATACACATTCTTGATTTTGAGTTATCTCTTCTTCACTTTCTAATGAGGAATGATTCCCCAGAGCCACCCTCCTGAGAGGGCTGGAAGCAGTGGTCTCAGAATAAGGCATGTGTTTCTAACACCATAGGATGCTCTTCTATCTGAGGAGTAAGTGGGGGTGGCTTTTCTGGGTCATTGCTCAGTTTGTTCCCAGAACCCACCTGAGAAATCAAAGAACCAACTCTATTAGTTGGAAATTGCTGGAGAGGGAAATGCCCATTCTCCTCACTTGAGGAAGTAATCAGCGCCAAGAATCTCAGACTGTGAGTAAAACCACAGAGGAGAAGGAAGACTCATCTCTGTGGAACCATGAACATCCCGCAAGTGGCTCATCCAGAGAGAACAGAGCTGCCAGAGGTGGAGCAACCTACAAGCGAGGTAAACCCTGGCTCTGTCATTTTATGACTTGGCCTTTGCCGAAATAACTGTCCTCCTTGGCTAAACAAAGAATATCCAAGAACTCTACATATCAAGGTCAATGGCATAATGATTGATGTAACCCCATGGGACCAGGGACAAGTCTACCACAGAGTTCTTGGCCTCCAGCCATTCAGTGCTACCCTTGCTAACTTCCTTGGCCCCCTTGGCCCTTTTACCTGCCAATGCTCCCAACACCAACCCTCACTCTAGGTCACCCGCCATCTGCTCACTCCAGGGCTGCCAAGTTTTGTTAGAGAAAGTATCACAACTGTACCACAGGGCCTGCTAAGTATTCCCACTCCCCAACCTCATCTGGGCACCCTCCCCCCCTGCTCCCATGGTTATGCATCTGGAATTAGCTTCCTGTTACTTCTCTTTCGTCCTTTCAAAGAATTTTCTATGATCTACAGGTCTCCAGTTTCATCCCTATGTCTCTCACCTTCATCTGAGAATTTCATTTTCATTTTCCTATAAAGTAAAAAGTCTGCCTCACTTCTGTTTCTCTCCACCTTAGAACTTCTCTCTGGACAGATCCATCTTCTCCTGGATTCCTCCTATTTCAGAGGAAGAGGTAAGGTTTTTATTTCCTTGTCCAGGCAAACCCATCCCTGCTGTGGCTCCTATCCCCTATTATAACATCAGTTATATCATTTATTTAAAAAAAAAATTATTGCAGGGGTGCCTGGGTGGTTCAGTCAGTTGAGCATCTGACTCTTGGTTTCAGCTCAGGTCTTGATCTCACAGTTCAAGGGCTGGTGGGGTGGAGCCCTGCATCATCCTCTGCACTGACAGCATGGAGCCTGCTTGGGATTTTCAGTCTCCCTCTCTCTCTGCTTCTCTCTCTTTCTCTGTCTCAAAAATAAACAAACATTTAAAAAAAACTTATTATAGGAATGTTTAAACACATACAAAAGATCTTACTTTTGTATTTTCAAACTCCTCTGACTTTCCTGACTACAAGCTCAGGTCTCCTCCAGTCTTAAAAACAAAATGTTTAAAAACTATTGTAATCTTGCTACTCCCTTGAGCTACTTTCTAACTTCTTCACATTTTTTAATGGTCAGATATTGCAACATGTTCTTTCCTGTCTCCCCTTTATTTCTTAACTCCCTACAATGAAGCTTCAATCTCTGTCACTCTACTCAAATTCCTTGTTCAACTTTTTAGCTTTTTTTGAAGTAAATTCAGACTTACAAAAAAGTTGCAAAAATTGGGAAAAGAGTCCCTATATATACCCTTTACCTAGCCATCCCAAATAATAACATCTTATAGAACATCTTATAGTATACTTATCAAAACCAAGAAATTAATGTTTCTACAGACTTTATTAGAATCTCACCATGTTTCATCAATGTCTAATTTCTTTTTTTTAATCATTTATTTATTTGTTTTGAGAGAGAGAGAGAGCTCACAAATGCAGGCAGATAGGGGGTAGGGCAGAGAGAGAGGGAGAGAAAGGCCACATGTACAGGCAGCAAAGGGTCAAGGAGAGAGAGAGAGAGAGAGAGAGAGAGAGAGAGAGAGAGAGAGAGAGAGAGAATCCCAAGCAGGCTCCACACTGTCAGCACAGGGCCCAATGTGGAGGCTCAATCCCACGAACTCTGAGGTTATGACCTGAACCGAAATCTAGAGTCCAATTCTTAGCCAACTGAGCCACCCAGGCACCCCTCATCAATGTCTAATTTCTTAATCCATGATTTTAAGACATGTTTTGTTTGTTTGTTTGTTTGTTTTTTTACTAAAGCCATCTTAAAGGAATTTTTTTTAAAATTCTTAAGCTCTGAATATAAAATAAGGAGTAATGGGGACACCTGGCTGGCTCAATTGGGAGAGCATGTAACTCTTGATCTTGGTGTCATAAGTTCGAGCCCCACATTGGGTGTACAGATTATTTAAATAAATAAAACTTAAAAAAAAAAAAAACACCAGCCAAAAATAAGGACTGATGAGTACAAAACTTGGAAAATGTGGAAAGATATAAAGAAGAAAATAAAAACCACCCGAACACAAGCTATTCATCTACAGGACATGTAAGAGACAGAAGAACACATTAAATGATACCATGATGGGGATACCATCAGCAAAATCCATATTGTGGATTTCTTCAGAAAAAAAAAAAATAAATTCGAGGAACAATAGAAGAAATGAGGGGGAGAATCTGCAGTTTAAACAAAATTCATGAGCTAGAGTAATTGCAATGTGTGGACTTTGGACCCCAATTTAAATAAAATTTAAAAATATTACAAGACGAGAAACTGTTAACTCTGAATATTTGATAATCTAAGAAATTATTGGTAGTTTCTAAGTGTGCAATTGGTACTATGTTTATGTTCGAAGAATATTTATTTTAGAGATACCTATTAAAATATTTATAGATAATATAAAGTGGGAAGAGCATGTGGGGCATGAGTGAAACAGACTGGCCATGTACTAGTAGTTGGTGAAGCTGAGTAATGGGTGAATTAGGTGCATCAAACTATTTTCTCTAGTTTGTGCATGTTTGGAAATTTTCTATCATGAAATGCTTTTTATTTTTTTAAGGAGGATTCATCTAGCCAATATCCCAAAAGTCATTAAAATAAATTTATATTTTTTGCCTCAATTTTTCCAGTAAACAACATAAGGAATTGCATTGTTTGAAACATGGTAAACATCAGTGAAAACATCAGCAGACTTTTGTGTCTTCTCCAGCTCTCATCAACTCAAGCCATGTTTTCCCTCCCACTGGCAAGCCCTCTGCCTTACCCGGGCTCTTCTGCCTTCTTCAACCCATGTCACTCTCGCCCCTTCCTTCCCTCTTCCTCATCTTCCCTGATATTTCATGCCCTTGCTCTAAGCCCTTTCCAATATCAAGCAGCCCAGCCTTTCAAATATCCTTCCAGTTCTCAGCTCTGCCTGTAACTCTTTTCAGCTCAAAAAGAGCAGGATCGCCTGGCAGAAAACATCCTAATATTGGTTAACATTCTATTCATTACCAAATCCTTAAATATTCTTAAAAAACCTGGTTTGTAATGCCTGCAGAATATTCCACCACATACACACACCATAATATGTGCCCTTCATGTTCTAGCGTTAGATCCAGTGACCGCCTAGTTGTCAAAGCAATTCAGTCCTCTTCCTCTGTGACTTTCTGCAGTACTTGATGCTACTGACCATTCCTCTGCCTTGGAAAGTTCCTACATTGGCTTTTGTGATGTCCTCTCAGTCTCCCTCTTCACTAACCAGACCCTCTTTTGTCTTCTGTGACTTGTCTTTCTCCAGTTCCTCCCCAAGGTTTTGTCTGGACTCCCCTGGCCCTCTCTCATCCTTTCCTTCCTCTCTCTCCCTGGGTGGGTTCTCTTTCCCCAGGCTTCATTGTGAAGGATTCCTAAATCTATATCCTCAGCCCTAACCTCACTCCAGTGTTCCAGAACAGCATCTGCCCTGTCTGTCCCCACATGACCACCAAAATATAGTCCAGTGTAGTTCCGCCAACACTACTAACCAAGAAAAGGGAGCCATCTTGGACCACCTCTGCCTGCCTCCTGGCACCCACCCGTGTTGCTACCATTTCCTCAGAGCCCATCATGTTGCCTTGGAAACACTGTCCAGTCTTTCCTTAACCCTGCACTTCACTAAGTCGCCAAGCCCTACGGAATCTATTTCTAAAACATCTCCACAACAACTTTTTACATTCCATTCTCACTGCTCCACTCAGACTTTGAGTTTTTAATCCCCCATTTGCATTCCCCTCCTCCTTGGTCTTTCCTTCTCTGTTTCTGCTCCTTCCACTTCATCTTACCTCCAGATCCCATATTAATTTTCCTAAAGGCTGACTTTCATTAGGTGGTTTACCTGTTCAATAATCATCAGTGGCCCCCCATTAGTTACCAGTTGAGTTCTGACATTCAGGGCACAATTTAAAATCACCTGACAAAATACATGAATGGATACTTTTCCAAAGAAGACATCCAGATGGCTAACAGACACATGAAAAAATGCTCAACATCACTCATCATCAGGGAAATACAAATCAAAACCACAATGAGATACTACCTCACACCTGTCAGAATGGCTAAACTTAACAAATCAGGCAATGACAGATTTTGGAGAGGATGCAGAGAAAGAGGAACCTTTTTTCACTGCTGGTTGGAATGCAAACTGGTGCAGCCACTCTAGAAAAGAGTAAGGAGGTTCCTCAAAAAATTAAAAATAGAACTACCCTATGACCCAGCAATTGCACTACTAGGTATTTATCCAAAGGATATAAGTGTGCTATTTCGAAGGGTATATGCACCCCAATGTTTATAGCAGCACTATCAACAATAGTCAAAGTATGGAAGAGCCCAAATGTCCACAGACAGATGAATGCATAAAGAAGATGTGGTATACACACACACACACACACACACACACACACACACACACACAATGGAGTATTACTCAGCAATCAAAAAGAATCAAATCTTACCATTTGCAACAACGTGGATGGAACTAGAGTGTATTATGCTAAGCAAAATTAGTCAAAGACAAATATCATATGACTTCACTCATACATGGAATTTAAGATACAAAACAGATGAACATAAGGGAAGGTAAGCAAAAATAATATGAAAACAGGGACAAAACATAAGAGACTCTTAAATATAGAGAACAAACAGGGTTTCTGGAGGGGTTCTGGGTGGGGGGATGGACTAAATGGGCAAGGGGCATTAAGGAGGACACTTGGTGGTATGAGCACTGGGTGTTATACATAGGAAATGAATCACTGGATTCTACTCCTGAAATCATTATTGCACTATATGCTAACTAACTAGGATGTAAATTTAATAAACAAACAAACTCTTCCTAGAAAAAAAATAAAAATAAAGACAAAATCACCTGCTAAACCACCTTCTCAATCTTGTTTCTGACTTCCTTCCACACACATGTTGGAGGGGGAATGGCATGACTCCGGAGTCAGATCCCCACCTGGTAGTGCTAAGGCCTTGAGTAAATTACTTAAGCCTCTGTTTCCCCATCCATAAAATGGGAGTATTAGCAACACCTACCTCATGTGCTATTAAAGGATGGGATGAAATAAAGTACGTAAAGCATCATACCAGGCATACAGTAGGCTCTTAATAAATGTCATAAATTGTTACTTTTATTACACTACTGCAATCAAACTGAGCTGCTTGGTTTTTCCTCCACAAATTTTAGTAGTTATTTTCCATCCCCCTAATTTGGCTTATGCCATTTCCTCTGCCTGCAACTCTCATCCATCATCTTCACCTTCTGAAATCCCTCCTATACCCAGAGGCCCTGTTCAGATGCTATTTCTATGAAATTTCCTTGACCACCAGCTACGGAAGCTCTCTTGTTGCTCCTCTGAAATTTAGGGCTCTGCTTCCAACACTCCTGAGACATTTATGCTGCCTTCTGGTGAGCTGTGTGAATGCCTGATCCCCCTACAAATTAGGGTAGGACTTGGTCTTCCTCATCTTTAATACCCTTGATATAGTCTCACACACAGGGTCTTGGCACAGAGCTGAGACTCGGGAAATGTTCATCAAAAGATGAAGTCGATGACCTCCCCTGTTTCTCAACAATAAAGTTTCATCTTAAGACCTGTCTATTAAACAAATATTTATTAAGCATCCTATTAATCTTATTAATACATCTTATTAAAGCTAGGATTAATGGATATGGTTCTTGCCCTCTTGATACTTACAGCCTAGTTCAGAAGATTACACTCTCAGAAAGAAAACTGACAAGTCAGGGCAATATTTAATCATGTGTTTAATCAACTGTAATCAAATTTCATAATGTATAATCTAGACAGTTTCCTGGGTGGTCAAGTTAAGGTGGAGTCTGGAGAATTTAGAAGGTGAGGAGGGTAGGGGAAGAGGCAGAAATCTTCACTGGAAGGCTGAGCTTCCTGAAAGGCAGAAGAATTCAGGTAGGGAAAGCAGAGGGAGAAGTAATTTTACAGCAGAATGATTATACCTGCTTTCGTGAAGAGGGGAAGGGCACAGATAAACTAATAGGAATTTGCCACCTACTAAGTTAGTGATTCTTTGTGCTGGAGTACCAAGAGATGACAACGGGTGCCAGCTGGTGTTCACATGTAGTAATTATCATAATTACAAACACCAGGGATTAAGATTTACCTGTCAGAAGTCCGTGTGAGGAATGGGTGTCTCCCAAACCTGTAGCTGAATAAAAGCAACTGTAGTCAAAGCTGATTTGATTAAAGAAGTTTCTGAGTTTTATTATTTTTCTATTTTGAGATTCTAAATTGCTGTTCAGATTAATAAATTCACTTCTCCATGCTTCACCTAAGAGAAGGAAGTTTGCCAAAATGTCAGACTTCCCTTTCAGCCACGTATGTTTGGCCTTACAGAAGGCATGAGCCCATTGTGAGTTATGAGAGGTAATTTAAGGAATCCTGGAAAGAACCTACTGCCCAAAAAGATCTCCCCCAACAGCCTGTCCACATGTATGAAATGACACTATTATTTATCACACAGTTGTATACTGTTCTCGTCTTTTTTTATTTTTATTTTTTTATTTAAATCCAAGTTAGTTAACATATAGTGTAATAATGATTTCAGGAGAATTTAGCGATCCATCACTTCCATATAACACCCAGTGATCATCCCAAGTGCCCTCCCTAATGCCCATCACCCATTTAGCCCATCTCCCCCACATCTCCCCCACATCTCCCCTCCAGCAACCCTCAGTTTGTTCTCTGTATTTAAGAGTCTCTTATGGATTTACTCCCTCTCTGTTTTTATCTTATTTTTGCTTCCCTTCCCCATGTTCATCTGTTTTGTTTCTTAAATTCCACATGAGTGAAATCATATGGTATTTGTCTTTCTCTGACTGACTTATTTTGCTTAGCATAATACTCTAGTTCCATCCATGTTGTTGCAAATGGCAAGATTTCATTTTTTTGATCACCAAGTAATATTCCATTATACACACACACACGCACGTGCACACACACGCACACACACACACACCATCTTTATCCATTCATCAGTTGATAGACATTTGGGCTCTTTCCATAATTTAGCTTTGGTTGATAGTGCTGCTATAAACATCAGGGTGCATATGCCCCTTCAAATCAGCATTTTTGTATCCTTTGGATAAAAACTAGGTATTAAGTTAGGTATTTAATATTATTAAATACCTAGTATTTATCCTATTCTCTTCTTACAAATGTAAGTACTCTCATGGAAGTCCACATTAATTCTTTGATCTTTTGGTTTGCTATGATTAGCATTCATTTGAGGGGAGGAGAAAGGGCATAGAAAGAGATGATGAACAGTTCCCTGCACAGCAAAATTGGGCTAAAATAATCATCACCCGGTCTGACCTAAAGGGAAAAGCCTCCTGTCCCCAGACTGGAGAGCCAGGAACGATTCCTCTGCTTTTGTAGGGGCCTACACCAAACGGGAACTCAGCGCGGTTGAGCCCACAGCAACCCACCCCCTGGGAGGTACGCAGCTGCCGACCTCGCCTGTCCCCTGGAACAACACACGTGGATCCTCTGTGGCAGAGGATGCAGTTATATAGGGTTTGTATTATGACCTTGAAGGGACTGATAACCAACAGGACATTGCTCCGGCTCCTGCCCCCACTGGCCGTCACAAAGCCTCTGGTGCAGCCTGGCAAAGGACCCTGCACCTGCCTCCCTGGCCTGCCCCGCACGGCAACTCCCCTGGGCTCGCGAGGGCTGAGCCTGGGAAGTTTCAAGTTCAGCTAACCTGGAAAGGTTGAAATGAATGGCGTGTTTTATCCGAAGGTGGAGTTCATGAGATCTTATTTCTGTATCTAACCCCATTCTCTTCTTCTGTCTCTAAATCATTCTTTCTTGCCCTCGCGCGACAGCAATGGCACGCGTGCTGCCGCCTGCAGGTGAAAGGGGAAACTGAGCGAACTGTGGTTGGGTGGCCCGTGACTAGAAGTCAGGACAGGGCAGAGTGCATTTCAGATTACTGAATCCCTGGAAATACTGGCGTTTAGATATATTAATTCTAAGGAGCATAAAAATGGACAAAAGATTTTATCTAGCCTCCACACATCCTCTGGAGGTCTCCCTTTAGTTTGTTTTTCCATTTTGCTGATTTGGAAGGGGATTGATGATAGATATCTACACTAATGTAATTCAGTGTAGATGTTCACCACCAAAGCATGAAATTGATCCATATGGGTTAGCACTTCTGTGTTATCAGTGCCCCTTCCGTGTCACTGTGATCTCCATCACAGTCGGCTCTACCCTGCCTGTATTGCTCAACAGAGTGACCCCTATGATATCCCCAGGGGTCATCCCCTGGGGTTACTCATGGCCCTGTGGGTTACCCCATCATCCTATACACTGCACCATAGCGACTCTTCCTTCAAGCATCCCAATACCATGATTTTGAAAGTGATTGATTATTTAAATAATAATTTTAGAACGATTCCATTAGAGTGATGGCTAGGATCATACGCCCTGAGGTCAGGCTGCTGGAGTTTGAATACTGATTCCAACTTTTTAACTTCATGACCTTGAGAAAGTCACTGTTCTCTCAATGCCTGAGTTTCCTCACCTACTAAATGGAAATGATAATACAGCCCTCATAGGATTGTTGTGCATTTTAAAGGAGGTAATGCCCGTGAGGACCTGCAGTGTAGCATGCTGAGAAAGAGAGTGTGTGCTGTGCTCAAAGCACCCAGAGGTGGGTTCAGGCTTTGCCACTTGCCAGGTTAGGGGATATATGATGAGTTACTTCACTTCTATGTGCCTTGGGTTTCTCACCTATAAAATGATAGCTAAGAGTATCTATTGCACAGGTTATTTATGAGAACTAAATGAAATATGAAATAGACATAGTTAGTACTCAAAGGTTAGTCTTTTAAGCCTGAACTTGTTTTTGTTGTTTTCAGCATTCTTTTGTTTGGAAGATTCTGGTTTTTAGACTCCCAGATAAATAATGCCATCTGCTTGTTCATCATTTTACAGTTGTCTTGAGTACAATTGTACATAATCCTTCCATCACCCTGGGAGTTAGATGTTCTCATCCATTTTGCAGATGAAGAAACTAAGGCTCAGAGTGGTTTATTGACTTGCCCAATGTCATACAGCACATGGAACCAGCATACACTCAGCTTTTCTCTCCCCAACACCAGGGCTGTTTTTATACCATATCATGGGTGTCTTTATAATTCCTCTATATGGGATGAGTACACACTTGAGTATAAAACCCTTTGCCAGATATCTATGCTGTGCATGAAATCTTTCAAGCCACAGCAACTTCCTAAAAACAGTTCTCAAATTTCAGAGAAACTAAAAGAAATACATTTAAAGCCTTTTCTTGGTAATAAACTTTTTCTAGGGCGCCTGCATGGCTCAGTCAGTTAAGTGTCTGACTTCAGCAGAGGTCATGATCTCACTGTTTCTGAGTTTGAGCCCCGCATGGGGCTCTGTGCTGACAGCTAGGAGCCTGGAGCCTGCTTTGGATTCTGTGTCTCCCTCTCTCTCTGCCTCTCCCCCGGTTGCGCTCGCTCTCTCTCTCTCTCTCTCTCTCAAAAATAAATAAATACATACATACATGCATATATACATACATAAATAAAACATTTTAAAAATTGTTTAAAAAATAAACTTTTTCTTCATTGACTTATCAGTGGACTGGCCTGTTAGGTGTTGCTCTGGGGAGGGAGGGAAGACAGGGGCAGCAGCTTGGGACATTGGGGGAGTAACATCTTAACCACAATGAGTTGAGCCCTCCTTCTTTTGAACTCCTTCCCCACAGTAGTGAAATTACTTATTCCCTCCTCTTTCTTCCCTGACAGACTGTGAGCTCTGTGAAGCTCAAGATGGTATCTAACATGTCAGTTTTCTAACTGTAGGAAAGAAATACAGAGAAGAAACACTTCTCACTAAAAGGAGTCAGGAAATGATTACATTTCCTTAGATACTTGATAACAGATCCATCTCAATCTATAGAGAAAGAGATTAGGGATAGAGTTGATAATTTTTGGCCAAATATCTCATTGATGACTTCTTGATTAATAACAATAACAACAACAACTAATATTTATCAAATGGCAACCATAAGCAAGCACTAAACTAAGCATGTTACACACATGAGCTCACTCAAGTCCTGCAGTAACCCTGTATACTAGGTACTCTCCTTATTCTCATCTTACTGACAAAGAAGTATGCTGAGAGAGAGCTTGGGCTTCCCAACATAATACAACCAGTAAGTAAAGTAGCAGGACTTGAACCCAGGTCTGTCCAACACTGAGAAGGCTCTAACTTCTGCCCGGCCTGCCTGGATAAGATGAGTGTGTGCATGCTATCTACCCTAACCACCTTGATTCCCTCTCTTTGATTTATTTTCCACCTCAAGCAGCCATAATTTATATCAGAGTCATCTTCTTTGGCTCTTTCTCTGTCTGTGCCTGGCATTCCTGGCCCTGCCTCAGGCCCAAAGCATTCTCCTCCCTAATTCCCGGCACCAGGGCAAGAGGGAGTATCCAGTGTCAGAGATCAGCAAAGCCCTCTATGTGACAGATGGGCACTTGTCTTCCCAGCTCCGCACCCATGCCTCCGATGAGTGATTTCGATGATGGTCAGCCAGACTGAGACCTTGTCTCTCCCTCAGCAAGTCCTGAATGCCCAGTTCACGAGGAGCAGCTGCTCCCTGCGTGCTCCTGGCTCTGAAGGCCAAACGTTTCCACTGGGTTCATGCAGCCCTGAAGCCTCCCCACTCTCTTCCCATGTCCCTGTGTGTCCCTACCCATCAAGCCTTTCAGGACTAGACCCTTTTATGACAGATGGCACAGCCAATTCGTTTCTGGAATTGGATTTCCAAATGCTCACTCAACACTCCAGTAATTTCAGCAATAACCATACACATAATCCCAAACCATTCATGGCTTTTGTTCCCAAGGGGAAAAAAAAAGTTTTGGGGCACCTAAATGGCTCAGTCGGTTAAGCATCCAACTCTTGATTTTGGCTCACGTCTCAGAGTTCATGAGATCAAGCCCTGCTTTGGGCTCTGTATTGACAGCACAGAGCATGCTTGGGATTCTCTCTCTCTCTCTCTCTCTCTCTCTCTCTGCCCCTCCCTCACTCTCTCTCTCTCAAAATAAACATAAATAAATAAATAATTTTTTTGCGTTTCAAAGGTTGTTTAGAATTTCAAACCATTTTCCTGTCATATCTGGTTCTGAATAATCATTAGGTGTTGTGGCAGACCCTAGGAACCACACTGATAATTTGCAGTGCAAGGCAATGGAAGACCAAGGATCTCTATGCCAATGAGATACTTGTGAAAAGGCAACTTCAACTAGAGAAGGAGGCAAAGGAGGTGGGGATTCAGGAAACAGGTTCTGAGTAACCTCTGAGGCCACAGACCAAGAGCTTCTCAACCGCCAGATGCAGAGGAAGCAGCAAGGGAGCTTGTTAAAATGCAGATTCCTGATTCTGATTCCTCAGGTCTGAAGTGGAGCCCAGAATTTCTGAGTCCAGCAGAATCTCTTCCTACACAGGAGGTCTGTGGATGACACTCAGAAGAAAGCCCCTTGTGGGAACAGGAAGACCTGGGAGCAGGAGGCAGAGCTTACCAGGGAGGAGGACTCAGAGCCCAAGGAAGAGGAGAGAGAGGAGGGTTTCCTAAGGCAGGTGTTTAGAAGGGAGGACAAACAGGAAGGGGGAGATGGAGGAGAAAGAGATTCAGAGACCCCCAGAATCCCACATCCTGGAGGCACCTAAAAGTTAAGCTCTTCATAGAACCCATAAATCTCACATTACCAGAGACCAGTCAGGCAGCCTCTCTCACAGTCTGGGAAATGCAACAGCGGTTCATCCCATTTTAATTCTTCTTCTTAGAATTATTTTTACTTTCTTGAACCAAAACCTATCTCCCTTTTTTTCTATCTTATCCCCACAGAATAAGAAAACTTAGAAAACTAATTAATATATGACTGATTTATATCCCATAATCCTCTTAGAGATTTTTTTTAAACTTTATTTTCCAATCCAGGATCATGAACTGTACATATTTTTCGAAGACATATTTTTAAATATAACCCAAGTGAATCTCTAGTTGGTCAAATGCTAGATAAGAGAGAAACGGAGACCCCAACCTTTCCCTGCTAGGCCTGGCCTAGGATTCTACCTACATAGTCCAGCCCATCCCTAGTTGTTCACATTTTTCTCCAGCTTCTACCTCTGCCCTCTGCTCCTCTCCTTTCCTTCTTCTCTGACACTTCCAGTGAACTGGAGGCCTCTAGGTAGTAGAGAGGAGGGAGTGGCACACCAGGGATCCTGCCTGGTCACCGCCTCTAGGAGCCTCTACCTGGTCCCTACAGACAGGATGTCTTCCCCTTCATTTGGCTCTTCAATGAGTGTCCAAACACTCAGAAGTGTTCGACGGGGCACAAAGACAAATTAAAAAGAAATGAAGAGATCTCAAACAAATAGACAAACCCAGGAGTGAAAATCAATGAAACCAAAGCAGTCCCGCCAGAAAATAAATGAGGGGCAAAAAGCTCAGTCATGAAATAGGAGTCAGCAAACCTTATCCAGGCAACCCTAGTCAATACTGCTTGTGCCACAAGCCTCCTCACATCGTCTCCAAAACTCCCCGTCTGCTCCCCCGTGCCCCTCTTTGCCATTACACCCACATACTCTGGCCTTCTGGAAAAGCCCTAGCCCCAATTGTTAATTACTGAAATCTGACATTGCGTCCACATCAGATCTTGCTCCCTAGTTGCAGTGGCCAGAGGCTGTATCTCTGCATCTCCAGGCCCTCTGTTATGCAGTTCCTATGCCACCAGTCTGGGTCCACCTGGGCTGAAAGTCTTTGGGTATGTGGGTCCTAGGCCCCTCCCAGACTGCATGTGCTGTCTGGAAAAAGCTCATGTGCTGTCATGGAAAAAAAATTAAATCTATTTGAATAATGATACGTGCTCTGGAGTCAGACCCGGTTTGAAATCCCAATGGATATAAGACCTTGAGCGAGTTCCTAACCTTCTGTGAGCCTCAGTGTCCTTATCTGTAAACTGGGACCATAGTATCTCATGCAATTATGGTGAAAGTTAAATGAAATAAGTTATGCAAAGACCTCAATCCAGCATCTGGCATATTGAAAACTTTCCACAAATGTTTGTTCTCTTCCCCTTATTCATTTTTGAATCCCCAAAGCCTAAAATATGTTGCCGGTAATTTTATGCAAATTATAACTTATAATTATATGATTAACTCACACTCATTGTAGAACAATTGGAAAATACAGAGACGTAAAAAGAAGATAGAAAATCTTAAGTAATTTTCCAAATCCAAAGATGCTAGTGTATAAATTGGTTTGTACCTTTTGAACCTTTAAAAATACATAAATATTCATTATAACACCCTGTACACAGTGTTTTATAATCTGGTTTTCTATATGATAATAGATGGCAAACACCTTTCACTGTCCATAAAGAGATTTACATAACATCAGCCACAATGGCTACAGAGTGATCTCTACAGGAATGTGTCTCCACTTACTCAGTCTTCACTTACTCAGCCAATCCCCTACTCTTGAACAGCTAGGTCATTTGCAATTTTTTCACTGATTCTAAGCAATTGTTGTGATGAACAAGCTGTGACTCTTCACTGTCATTTTCAACTAAATTCCTATGAGTGGAATTGTTAAGACGAAGAGTATGTGAGAATGTTAGGGTATGAACACTTTTTTTTAATGTTTACTTATTTTTGAGACAGAGAGAGAGAGAGAATTAGAGGGAAGGCAGAGAGAGAAGGAGACACAGAATCCAAAGCAGGATCCATCCAGGCTCTGAGCTGTCAGTACAGAGCCCAATGCAGGGCTCAAACTCACAAACCATGAGATCATGACCTGAGCCGAAGTCGGACGCTTAACCAACTGAGCCACCCAGGCGCCCAAGGGTATGAACACTTTGATACACGTTGCTGACTCACTGTCTGCAAAGATTATATCAATTTATATTCCTCACCTACTCAAGGTATACAGTCATTCTTTTCTTGTATTTTCCATAGAGAAAATGGTGTCTAATCGTTATTTGAACTTTCTTTTAATTTATTTTTTATAAAGTATTTTTTTAGTTTTATTTATTTATTTGTTTATTTATTTATTTATTTATTTAGAAAGAGTGTACATGAGTGGGGAAGGGGCAGAGAGGGAGAAGGAGAATCCTGAGCAGGCTCCATGCTGTCAGGACAGGGCCTGACATGGGGGCTTGATTCCATGAACCGTGAGATCATGACCTGAACCGAAATCAACAATCAGATGCTTAACTGACTGAGCCACCCAGGCTTCCCTGAACTTCCTTTTTTTTTTTTTTTAATTTTTAAAAAAGTTTATTTATTTTTGAAATAGAGACAGAGTGCAAGTGGAGTAGGGGCAGAGAGAGAGAGACACAGAATCTGAAGCAGGCTCCAGGCTCTGAGCTGTCAGCACAGAGCCCATTGCAGGGCTCAAACCCACGAACTGTGAGATCATGACCTGAGCCAAAGTTGGACGCTTAACTGACTGAGCCACCCAGGTGCCCCTACCCTGAGCTTCCTTTTTAAAAATACCACTTGCGTTTAGTAGCTGTTGAGGTGACTGAAAGCATTTCTTTCATCCTGACCCTCAAACCAAATCTGTGTACATATTTGCAAGCTTTGCTCATCTAGGATGCGTGGCCCCAAAGAGAAAACGATCATAATTTGGATGAAGCTCACTGAAGGACAAAGAGGTTAGGGAACAAGGACATCTGCAGCATTGTGAGGAACTGAAGAGGAGTGGGGCAAGACTGAGACACAGACACCTATGGAAAGGCTGAGACACAGCCTCTTGCCAAAATCAGGGAGAGAGTTCTTCATGTTGGATTTCAAGGAAGATAGGAATAAAGCTCACGATTGTGGGGCTGGGTTTGGAGAAGGAAAGAGGATGGGAAGGGACATACCCAGGGAGCAGTCTGAAGGAAATCAGGGCCTGCCAATTGGGAGCATGGTTGGAGACGTCTGGTTACGTTTCAAGGCAGTACAGTTTTTACTCTTTTTAAGATTTGTTTTATTTTTAGAGAGAGAAAGAGAGTGCAAGCAGGGGAGAGGGGCAGAAGGAGAGAGAGATGGGGGTGGGGCAGAGGGAGAGAGAGAGAGAGAGATAGAGAGAGAGAGAGAGAGAGAGAGAGAGAGAGAGAGAGAGAGAATCTTAAGCAGGCTTCACACTCAGCATGGAGCCCCACATGAGGCTAAATCCCATGATACTGGGATCACAACCCAAGTCAAAATCTAGAGTCAGATGTTCAACCAAATGAGCCACACAGGCGGCCAACTGTTTTTACTCTTATGTCAACTTCTTGTACAATATTTGTTCCTTAATAATCATTCTTCCTCATTTCCAGTTGGCTAAGTAATAGTAATAACTACCACCTATTGAGCACTTTCCACATGCTGGGTGTTGTGCTCTGCTTGCATTTTCTAAATTGACCCCTACAATGGCCTCATGAGGTTTGCACAATCATCATACCCATTTTTCAGATGAAGACACAGGCTCAGAGAGATGTAGTGACTTGTTCAAGGCAACAGAGCTAGAAATGGAGGGAGCCAGGATGAGAACCCAAGCCTGTCTTTCTTCAAATCCTAAGTTTTTGGGTTTTGTTGGTTTGTTTGTTTGTCTTAACTTTTTAATCACGTTTTACAAGGGCCACTGACTTTACCAAGCACATGAGTTATATTAGATACCAGTTCAATTCGAAGACCAAACAGCCATTAGAAAATAAAGGTAAGACTCTAATAGCAATTCCACATGGAGAATGAAAATTGATCAAGAAATCTCCTTCCTCCATCCTCAGTGTACTCGAAAGCCCCAATTACCTAAGTGTTTAATTTGGTTTTTCCCCCATCTCCTTTGTTAGAGCAACGCAGTGCCTGCCTCACCAAGCAGGGGTAAGTTTAATGTACTTGATTCCTTGGAGATGTTACTCATTTAGGCCCAAAAAACAAATCTGTGTCCTGATTCACACATCCTGACCTCTGTCTTCCCTTGCAATCCAAGGTGTGGGACTTGGCCACACCTATAGAGAACAGGTGCAAGCTCAAAGACTTAGGAAAGACACAGAAGGACCCTCCTGCTGGTGGCTCCTTTTTCATGCTACAAAGATTTGGAATCACCCGCAAGCTGGGGTTGTTAGTACATCTCCAGGAATTGAGTTTCTACTGAGTTCAAAGTCTTGCCGTGACCTGAAAGCTGTGTTCTCCCTCCAACCCAGTCTGACTGGACATGTGGGGTTTCACTTAAGCCACTGTGACAATTGTCTGTTCCTGTTACAGTGTCTTCTCATTACAGCATCTTCCTGGGAAATGCCAAGTTTCGTGTTTCACTTCCACCCATTACAACACAGCTGCTTCCCAGCAGCAAACAGGAGGGGAGCAAGGGCAAGAGGAAAAGTTGTTTCACTGTTTTCCAGCTAAATTCCACTTCCTTCGTGAAACTTTCTGACTACTCCTGCCAGTGGGTCATTGGGCTGCATCCCTCCCCTGCTTTCCAGCTTCTCTGACCTTCTAGAACACTGTTTGTCTCCACCAGCCATTCACATGCCTTGTTTGTCTCATCACTGATTGACATACGAATGCCCCCTTGCCTCTTTAACCAGTTCATGCATTTCTACAGGGCTGACACTGTATTTTAAGATATTTTTATATCTTCCTCCAGCTCAGAACATAGTGTTATGTGCCTTCCCTGATCACCCTATTAAAACTCCAAAGCCCCTACCCCTTCAACCTCAAATACAAATTATTTTGTTTAATATCTGACCCCCATTCAAAGATTAGCTCCATAAAGCAGGGATTTTTGCCTGTTTTGTGCACTCATTTTTTTTTCCCAGCATTTAGAACAGTGCCTGGCATATAGTGACTATTCAATAAATGTGTATTGAATTAATGGATGAATTAAGGGATGAATAATGTGAAAACTATGAAGTAATACACCAATATTTATAGGAAAATGATCTTTTTCCATTTCGACTCTTTGGTGAGTATTTTATGTATTGTTCTTTATGAATTTCAGAAGAATTTCTTAAGGCTCTCAAACCAATTTCATTTCTTTACTTCTAACTCAGGAAATCCTAAGGTAAAGAATACCACCAAAGGGTTCCTGGGTGGCTCAGTCAGTTAAGCATCAGACTTTGGCTCAGGTCATGATCTCACGGTTCATGGTTCAAGCCCCGCATGGGACTGTGCTGACCACTCAGAGCCTGGAGCCTACTTTGGATTCTGTGTCTCCCTCTCTCTGCTCCTTCCCCACTCGCACTCTGTCTCAAAAATAAAAACAAACGTTTAAAAAAAAAAGAAGAAGAAGAACTACCAGTACTTCAATGAGCTTTCACTATGTACCAGTAACTGTTTATATTCTCATTTAATTACTACTCCTCTTCCTCACTGATACTGTTAAAACCATGATTTTACTAATGAGGATCTGAATCTTCTAGAAGGCAAATAACTTGTCTGGTTCTCAAAGCTGGTAAGTAGTGAAGCCAGGACTTGAACCTAGGCCATTCTGGTTGATCACTGCTCAGCTTTCCTGCCTTAATGGAATCCAGGCTTCCGGTATGACCCTTGAACTTCCTCCCTGAGATCTTCAGGTCCTGACCAGCCCAGCTTAGCCCTCCCTAGGATGAGAGGCCTGCCCTTCCCAGGAAGGACCAAAAGACACAGATACTACCCAGGAAACTAATGTGGGGTAGGTTTCTGGTAGGCAAAGCAACTGAAAACAAAACAAAACAGTTGCTGATCACTGAGATTTCTTCATTAGATGCTGATGGACAATTTTAGCTGCACCATGAACAGGAACCAAGATGGAAATGACTACAGATAAAACAGGTTTCAGGCACAGGGAGGAGTTAGGTTTTGGTCCTGTTGAATATGTGATATCTGTTCAATACTCAAGAGTAGATGTTATGTAAATAGTACAATACACAAGTCTGAAGTTCAAGCAAGGGGGCTAGAGATATAAATTTGTGAGTCAACAACATCATGGAACCTTGTCTAAAGTAAATGCCTCAGGGCTACCAGATATGCTTCTTAGCTGTCAGAGGCCCAGTCCTGAGGATTGTGTCAAATGTTTTTGAAAGGTTGATCATGTAGAGATTTCATTGTTCCTTGCATTGCTTCAGCTGTTGTATTATAAAACTCAAATTTGAGGGGTGTCTGGGTGGCTCAGTTGGTTGAGAGTCTGACTTCAGCTCAGGTCATGATCTCATTTTGTGAGTTCGAGCCCCACATCAGGCACTGTGCTGAGAGCTTGCAGCCTGGATCCTGCTTCTGATTCTGTGTTTCCTTCTCTCTCTGCCCCTTCCTCCACTTGCACTCTGTCTCTCTCCCTCAAAAATAAACATTAAAAAAATTTTTTAAAGCTCAAATTTGCCATATTTTCCTTCTCACTGGGGTCCCAGTGGGATTCAATGAGTGTGTGTGTGTGTGTGTGTGTGTGAGAGAGAGAGAGAGAGAGAGAGAGAGAGAGAGAAGGCAATCAGTCACAACTGTTCAATGACTGAAATGGTGAATCCTAAAAATTGGCCTGGAACTCCTTTTCCTTGGGCTTTCACGCCTGACTGAAGCACTTATAAACAGACACATTCTTCTTTTTGGATATGTTAAAACCATAATCCAGGCCTGGAATCCAACCTGTCTCTTCTCAGTGACTGCATATTTCTGATCTGAAGCATAGACACCAATTTCATAATGTTATCTGAGGACCCTCTGATTTCCTTTCCTTGAATATTCCAGGCATATTATGTACCACCTTCATTAACGACTCAGTCAATATGCATCCCATCTCTGCCCCAGCTGTGAGGGTGGAAATTATAGAGAGGAGGCTCAAGAAGCATGGCCAGAGCTCAGAGCTATTGACATGGGGTATCTGAAAAGTACTGACTGATAGAGGAATAGAAAAAATTTTTGGCCACATTGAGAACCCAGCTGAGTTTGGAAATCATAAATTTGTTCTGGGACCAGTCAGCCTGGCTGTGGAATTTTCTCTAGCTGAACTCCCACAGAGAAAACAAATAGTAGGGACACTTCAGGGTTGGGAAATGGTCCAACAGGTGCATAGGGAGAGCAAGTAGTAGGTCATTGATGAGAATGTAGCCAGTGGGTCCCAGGCTGGAGAAGGGGACTATGAGAGGCAACTAGAAAAAACTGATACTCAGAATGTCCCAGCTTAGACAGGCTGTGACCTCAAGAACAGAGCATGGGGGAAACCTAGGAAAGACAAGCCCAGGACAAAAGAGACTAATGCAGCTGGACACCCCCATGCCATGTCTGGCTCAGTAACCCCAACAGCCACCTTCCTTCCTCAAGCAAGACAGCAGGAAGCCTACACAATCTCCTGTGGTCAATACCATTCCCTGCCCCTCAGAGATCCCCAGATATCAGGGCTAAATGCAACTTCAGTTTCCCAGAAACAATCCAGCCCATCCAGGAGAATCTCTCCAGTTTCACCTTTTATTAAAATGACACTGGGTTATCTCACAGTATCAAAGGCATAGCTGAATAATTAAGTCTCAAGAAGGCAGGAACCAGGAAAGCTTGGACCTTGAGGACTAGAACCAGGGACTCAGACACCATCGGGACCCTCACCTTCTCTGTAGCTTCCTTCTCTCCTCTGTTCTACAAGTTACCTTCATTCTCTCTTACTGAAGAAACTTAAGAGCTCTGGAACCAGATACCTGACATTGTAATCTTAGCTCTGCTCTTCCATTACCAGCTAAATGACCTAGAGCAAGTTACTTACCCTCTCTGTGCCTCAGTTTCCTTGTGGAGGTTATAATAGTGCCTACCTAATGGGGTTGCTTCAGTAATAAATAATTTGATACTTCTGAAGCACTTGGAATAGTCCCTGGCCCCTCAGTCTCTGTCTCATCCAAGAGTTTGAACACTAAAATGTTAATCAGGGGGCGCCTGGGTGGCTCAGTCGGTTGAGCGTCCGACTTCGGCTCAGGTCATGATCTCACAGTCTGTGAGTTCGAGCCCCGTGTCAGGCTCTGTGCTGACACCTCGGAGCCTGGAGCCTGTTTCGGATTCTGTGTCTCCCCCTCTCTCTCTGACCCTCCCCCGTTCATGCTCTGTCTCTCTCTGTCTCAAAAAAAATAAATAAACGTTAAAAAAAATTTTAATAAATAAAATAAAATAAAATAAAATGTTAATCAGCAATTAGCCCTCAAGTTTGAAGGTAATAAACTGGGTTCCCATCCAGGCCATTAGTGGGATCCACAGGGACCCACTCTCATGGACAGGGGGAGGGGCAGCAGAAGCTGTAGTGCTATTCAGAGTCAGGCAGGGACACATCATTTTGTTAGGAGCAGGGGAATCTATTCCAAACCCTCATATTTAGTCTCAGACTCTACCATTGCTTCATTCAGTCATCAGCAGGTAACCACACCTACTATGTCAAGGGAAAACAGGGCATCCTGACCTCTTCTCTCTACTCCTACTCCCTTTCTCCTGGCCCCTTCTCATTAGCACTGAAGTAAGCTCAGGTCTCTTCTAATCTAGAAACAAATAGATCTTCCTAGACTCCCCCTCCTTAGGTCCGCACTTTCCTTCCCAGCTCACTGACTCCATTCCCCCCCCCCATTCTCAACTCTCCATTCTCTAGCCCCCACCATCATTTGTCTCCAGCTGCCAAATGCCTACACCTCAGCTGCATTAGACATCACTGCTACCCCTATTTTAAACTCTCTCCTCCCTGGGTTTCCATAGTAACACTCTCCCCAGTCTCTCCAACCACTCCTTCTCCATGTCCTTTGGATGTTCCTCCTTCTTCATCCACCCATCCTTGAACAATCCGTCTTCCCCCAGATTCCATCCTTCCTTCACCTTGAAGCCTCCCTGGGAGACCTTATCTACCCTTAAGGTTTTGATCACCCCTTACACAAGCGAATGATTCTCAATTCTATATCCATCAGCTTAGGCCTCTCTTCTGAATGTCAGATTATCCATCCATCCAACAACCCATGTAGCATCTTCATTTGGAGGCCCCTTGAAACACTGAAAACTCAGCCTGTAGTTTAGGAGACAGCTTCTAAGGAGAAAAATGGAGAACAGCTGAAGACACTAGAGGTGTCTGATCCACAGAGACAACTCAGATGGATTATGGTGGTAAACTGGGCCATGGTGGTCAACTGGAAAAGGAATTGGAGATATTCTGTATGGATGCCAAAAGGTCAAATGCAGACCAAGGATTAGAAAGGCGGAGAAGACAGATCTCAGCCGAACCTCAAAAAGACCCTTTGGAAGTCAGAATGGCTCAAAGATGGACTCAGCTACCTTAGAACGTTGTGAGACCTTGGTTACTTAGAGCATACAAGCACCAGAATTTAAATTCCTTCCAAATTCAGGATTCTGTGGGAAAGCAAAACTGAGCTTATGAAGATTTGACCAAATGCAGTAAAACCTGATAATACTGGTGCTGGTGCAAACTGGGCATTGGCTTATTGGATGAAGTCCCTAATCACGTGAAATGGAAATAACAGCAGAGACATTTTAGGATAGCTGAAGGGACAGAAGACATTGAATAAATGCTCAAGTGGGCAAGGACTTATAGGCAAAGAGGACTTACTGCAACATGACTTTCTTGGGGGTATTCATACTTTACCCATACTGCATCTTTGAGTTCAAGTTCTATCTCAACAAACCTAACCAGGTGCTATTTGAGGCCAGAGCCCTGAGTCTGAATGGAACATAACAGCCTGACAACTAGTCTGGGGAGGACTTTTGTGCCTGAGTCTACAGATACCTCTGCCTTCTGAGTAAAGGACAGAAGACTTGAATTACTGTAGGGAAAAAATGTTTCCCACTTACAGCCAACTCCATGTATCTTCACATGACAAGATACCCCAACTCTAGGACAGCTCCCTCTCTGCTCATCCCTGGGCCATCCCATCCCATAATATATATTGTACTTGTGCCTTTTTATTTCCTGGGTTCCTGCAACTTCTGTCTTCCTTGAGATGCAGGTTGGAGTCAAGCCAAGGAAGAAAAGGGGGTGGCTGGAGGCTGGCACCTTCCATTTGTATTCTTGCTCTGGATCCTGCAAATCCTAGAGATGAAAGGTATGAAGGAAGGAGTTTCGGTCCCTGGCCCCAAGGAACATCAAGGACATAGAAAACTAGGTTTTAAAGTAGGACTTGAACTAAGTATTGTTTCTTTTTTCTCTTGTAAGCCTGGAACCTAGAGCCAGCCTTCAATATGCTCCTCTCTACTCCCTATGCATGAGCCACATCTGCCCAGTAGGAGGTAACCCAGCTCAAAGTTCTCCCCTCTCAAAATGCCCTCCAGGTCGTCAAGACCCCAATCTTACATCTGAGTCCCACCCCAGGAGAGGAGGGGGCAGTAAGAAAGTGCTATCTCACCTCTCTGTGCCTCGGTTTCTAGATCTGTCAAATGGAAATCCTAATAACTACCTCTCAGGTCCAACAGAATCACTTCAAGGATAAAATTAGAATTGGCCACCTGATTACCCAACATCCAAGGCTATTCTGAGCAGAGGCAAGGCTATTCTTCTCTCAGAGAGAAGTTCAGGGAAGAGCTAATTTGGGGTGAGAGACATTGATACTCTGGACTATATATCATGCACTAGATATGCCAAGTTTTTAAGTCTAAGCTGGTTCCCCATGTTACCTAGCATTGCCTCAGAACTAATGCCCCTCAATCGATTCCAACTGGTATTTATTTACTCAAAAGATGAAATATAATTTAATATTAGTCCAAGCAGAGTATAACCTGCAAAGACAGATCTCCAACAAAGAGTAACTCTAACTGTGGGGAAATGGTCACACTTCTACTCTGCTGATGGGATTGGAAAATGATACAGCCTCGCAGAAGGCAATTTGGCAACAATCTATCAAAGCTCCATGTGCAGTTATCCTTTGACCTCACAAATGCACTTCTGGGAATTTATCCCACAGATTCACCTACATTCCCACAGATGACATAAATACAAGGTTAGTTAGGGCTGCAAGGGTTATTAAGGCAAAAACCTAGAAATCATCCAGGGGTCCATAAATAGGGACTAGTTAAATATACTGTGGTGCATCCTTACATGCAATACCTTAGAATGGAACACGGAAGCTTTGTATGTATTGATGTGGAAAGATTTCCTCTATAGATTGTGTTAGAAAGAGTGGGAAATAAAAATGCATTCTAATATTTTTAGATTTGCTTGTATTTTCACAAAGAGATCCTAGAAGGATTGCATAAGAAATTAACAAGAGAAATAGGAGGGAGGCTTTTCAATGTACAACTTTTCATATTGTTTTTATTTTTAAATCATTTGAATATTTTAACTTTGCAAAAAAGAAATTAATAAAAGAAAAAAAAAACCCTCTAGAATGTGTTCCAGAAAGGCAAAGGGGACTGGACTGGGTGGCAGAAGATCATATTTGGTCCTGGCTGGGTCTCTGGTGGCCCTGAATTTCCTCATCTGAAAGACAAGAGGGGCTGGCCCTGTCTGCAGTCCCGCCTTCCAGCCCCAATCTTCTATAAATAGAGCCTTTCCCGGATTGTGACTTATTTTACATCACTGTCACCTTCTGTGCCCTTTCACTTGTACAGACAACTGCAAGTTGACTGAGCACATTTAACACAACTTTCCAGAGAATTCCCAGACTCTTACAATCCATATTTAGTTACTTCTCATTGTTGCATTAAATTTGTCAATTGTCCATGCCCCTGTACATCTCTCTTAGGCTTTATTCAAAAGGCTCTTAAATTTGCACTTTAACTTGGATGCATATTTTACAAAGCAATTTGGTCATATAAAAGGTAAATTATAAAAGTTTAATACAGCATCCTGTTTCTTTGGTAATCACCCTCTATATGACAAAGTCCAGTTCTTGTTTTGTTCATTCATTTGGGGTTAACTTCAGTGAAGGGTTCTGGGAATGAGGGTGCAGGGGTAATAGAAACCCATGGACATGGGATTTGGAACCAGATATGAGCTGAGTTGCTCTGTTGCATTACGGGACAGGGCAAAAGGAGCCAGAGAGGGCAGCGACCGCACCTGGGGCTTTTCAATGCTACACAGGACTGAGGCCCTGCTGGGTGCTGAGTGTTGTCCAGGGAGATTCCCTGCATGAGAGGATGAGAGAGGGGTGGGATGAAGGCTAAGGGGGCCAGAGGAGCTCTGTGAGTGTAAGGCACCAACTCAAGGTTGGGTCTGGGCATAGCTACACCTGGCCTAGTGCCTGATGCTGGTGTAGACAGTGTTGGTATAACACTGAGATGCCCAGAGAACCCACCATCTCCATTTTCTTCTTTTTTTTCTTTGAAAGTCATTTTTGTCCAAAAACTTACTATTTCTGAATTAAAAAAAAAAAATCCATACCATCATCCAAACATAAATCTTTTGATTTCTCAGCTTTTACTTCCAGGCCCTGATTGTTAAGAACTTAACTTTTGGGGCGCCTGGGTGGCGCAGTCGGTTAAGCGTCCGACTTCAGCCAGGTCACGATCTCGCGGTCCGTGAGTTCGAGCCCCGCGTCAGGCTCTGGGCTGATGGCTCGGAGCCTGGAGCCTGTTTCCGGTTCTGTGTCTCCCTCTCTCTCTGCCCCTCCCCCGTTCATGCTCTGTCTCTCTCTGTCCCAAAAATAAATTAAAAAACGTTGAAAAAAAAAAATTTAAAAAAAAAAAAAAAAAAAGAACTTAACTTTTCCAGAAGTGGAATCATTGTATAGGCAAACTTCCGCGCTTTTCATTTAACATTATTTTACAAGCCTGTGGTCTCAAAGTCTTATTATTCCATTGCAAAAATACACTATGGTTTAGTTAACCATTTCCCTATTATCTTGGAGTTCCTTGTACATTTAGCTTCCCTATTCTTAACATTTTTCCTTACAATAAATTCTCAGCAGGAGGATAACTAGATTAAAGGATATGAACATTTTGGACAGCTTCATTACTTTCTTACTTTTTTTCCTCTCCTGACATTATCCTATCTCTAGTCATGGAGTTTACTAATATAATCAGGCAGATTATCTGTTTACATCTGTCTATGTCTCTTGGTCAGTATTTGGGGTGGAGGTATTGTTTTCTTATGTGTTTGAATAAGCTTTTATAAACTTGAGTTTAAGTTACCATAACCACTATTTTTTTAATTTTTGTTAACGTTTATTCATTATTGAGAGACAGAGAGAGAGAGCATGAGCAGGGGAGGGCAGAGAGAGAGGGAGACACAGAATCCGAAGCAGGCTCCAGGCTCTGAGCTTGCAGCACAGAGACTGACACCGGACTCGAACTTACAAATTGCGAGATCATGACCTGAGCTGAAGTCGGATGCCCAACTGACTGAGCCACCCAGGTGCCCCTACCGTAACCACTATTTTTATTTAAGAAGTAATGCTTGTTCACTGTAAAACTTAGAATGGCTTTTATAAATTTTTGTATAATCTATCACATTGACACATGTAATCTTTTTGTTTTCCTATTTATTTAAATTCTCTTTTGAAATTTTCCATTATTATCTGTCAATCTTTTTCTTTATCATTTTTTTCTGTAGTTTCAGTTGTTATAAAGTTATTCTCCACAACAGAAACGAGTACTCTTTGCTAGTTTTTTCATGACTTGATTTAGATGTTTAATAAGCTGATAGATCTGGAGTTTACTTAAGCATGTCGTGTGAGAGCCCCAGGTCGGAGCAGAAACCAGTCTTGATTGACTGTATTTATTTTATAACTATTTTATAATGTACACAGTCCCACTTCTGGGAAGTCAGCTTGGCAAATTACACAGTGGGAGTAGTTATTTTTAGGTCAACCAGTCAACTTACACATAGTTTTATAACGTTAGGCTTCAGTGTGTCCAGGCATGAGACATTTTTTTTGGGGGGGGGGGAGAGAGGGAGGGAGGGAGGGAGCGAGAGAGAGAGAGAGAGAGAGAGAGCAAGAGAGAGAGTGAGCTTGAGCAGGGAAGGGACAGAGGGAGAGGAAGACAGAGAATCCTGAGCAGGTTCCACACTGGCAGCACAGAGCCCAATTCAGGGCTCAAACCCATGAACCATGAGATCATGACCTGAGCCGAAATCAAGCATCAGACACTTAACCAGTTGAACCACCCAAGCACCCCTTTCCAGGTATGAGTCTTGATTTACACTTCTGTACTCCCTACAGCAACTAGCCTCATGCCTTCCTCATGGCAGATGTTAATCCAACCTGATTTGACATCAGAATGAAACAAGCACACAGAACTGTTGTCTAAAAGAATAATCCATAAGCTGAAGGGTACTGTTTTTAACTTGCAGGACCTATCCCCACCAGTCAGTCTTTCCCAGGCTATTGTCAGGGTAGAATGGGAATGGCAGCAAAGATGGGTAGGGGTAAGGCTGTGGAGCAGACACATTTGACTTCAAATTCTGTATCTACCACTTCCCAGCTGGGGTCCTTGAGCAAACTGAGTTCTGCATCCCTCATCTGTAAAAAGAGCATAAAAGAGCTCCTGCTGTGGCTAAAATAAGGGTTAGAAGTAAGACACAGCACTCAGCATGGTGCCCGGCCCTGGGAAGGTGCTCAATTTGTGGAAACAATTATCATCTTCCCTGCTTCCATCGTGTCCTTGGAAAATCTAAGTGCAAACCCTTAAGGCTGAAGGATATGGTAGGTGGTGGGAAAGCATGAGTATCAAGAAGAAAGCGAGAAAGGATCCAACAATCACTTCCCTCCCACCGCACACACACATACATGCAAGAGTCCCAGGCCCAACTGGTTTTGCGAAGGTCACTTTATCAAACATGGAAATAGATCATTGCCAAGTTATCTGAACTCTGGTTATCTGAGTCAGAGTTTATGTGCCTAAGTTATTATCTCTAAAAGACTGAACACTTCCCAATTCATTCTTACGTACAGTGGTCCTATTTCTGAGAATTATTTTAAAGTATACCCACACATCTATGAAATCATGTATTCATGAGGTTACGCACTGTGACAAAAGATTGGAAATACCCTGGTGGCTGTGACAAGGGAACTAGTTGACTAAAATGTGGCACAGCCACACCATGGACACTTCATAGCTGTGAAAAAGAATGCAGAAATGCCCTATGAACTATAGGGGACAATTTTCAGGATGTGGTGCTCAGTAAAAAAGAGTAGGTTGAGCACAAGGCATGAAGCATGCTGCCTCTTCCACAAGATTTCCAAAAGCAGCAACTTCCCCCTCCCAGGTTGCAAAATCACTAACACAGGCCGACTCAGCATCAGAACATTAACGGGCTAAAGGAGAAAAACTATACCATCACCTTAATGGATGCTAGGAAGCTGTTTGACCAAATTCAACATCCATCCTGATTCTCCTAAAAGAAATATATAAAGCTCTGCTAGTGTTTGCGATATAGAAGGAGACTCCATTAATACTATAAACATATTAGAAACCGATTGGAATCAAGAAAAACAATAGTAAAATCCTAAAGTCACCACTACTAAAATTAGATTCAAATCAAGAATGAGTTCTGTCTGGGCTTGTTCTGGAAGTTCTAGCCAATGTGCTGAAATAAGAAAAAGAAGGGAGAAACAAATTTACCACTATTTTAAGCTGATACAGTGTTAAGCGACAGAAGACTAGTTAAAATAAGAAATACCAGGTCAGAAAGAATCCTATGTAGCGATCAAAGATGATAATGTAGAACCACATTTATTATTATAGAAGTTCCAAGATAGAGTACCAAATAGATGAAGCAGGTTACACAACAGAATTATACCATACTATAATTTAAAAATATATATGTATATACCTATGTTGAATATATACATAAAGTCTGAAAGGAAATTCACCAAAATATACTAGAAATTACATCTCTGGCTTATGGGGTTCCAGGTGGTTCTTATATTTTTACATTTTTCAGTATTTTCTGAATGCTTCATAATAAGCATATTTATATGACCAAAAAGAAACCAATAAATCTTTTTGCCCACAAATACATGTACATGGGAGCACATACAAACTCATTTCAAGGTCGTCAGGATGAGCTATGTTTCTCCTAAAGCAGTTAATGTTTGTGACTTAGTTCAATTCCCAACTCACCCTGATCTCCCAGAAAAAAACAGATTGGTCTGCTCTGCCTTGTCCCTTCCTCCCTGAAGGGAGCCCCAGACCCATGGATTCCAGAAAGGCCTAGTCTGGCCCTGATTCCCCAGGTGACCATGGCCCCTGGCATCAGCACCTACAGCCAGTCCTAGCCCATCCCAGCTGTCTGCAAAGACTCCCAGCCCTCTGCAGGCTGCCCATCATACCAGAAGTTAAGAGGGCTCTTCCTTGCAGTCATCCAGCAGGAGTTTTTGCCTTCCCAGTGGGTGATTTAGAAATCATTCTGGCAGCCTCAAGCCTCCACATGCCAGGCCTCTCTGCCTCACTACTGAGCTGAAAGGTCACAAGCAGAGCTTGCCAGGTCCAGTAACCTCATCCCAGGTCTCTTGGAGACCTTAAATGTCTCTCACTTATTCTCCTTCACTGGGGCCCCAGTCCTGCACTTCAGACAGCTGACTGGGTCCGTTCTGCTACCTCATTCCTGCTGGCCACAGTTTTGTGTCTGAACCCTGCATCTACTACCCACCTCATTGTACACACATTGCCTGGCATAGGTTGCTGCTCTATGTGGTACATCCCTCATACTGAGTCTCCATTCTGCACCTTGGAGGTTCTAAGAAGGTTCCTACTGGGTCCCGATGCCTGCTGGGAAGAGGACTAGATTTGCCATCTCCCTGTTTCAACTTGAGTCATAATCTAGCAGGCCCTCCCTGGAGCTTCTTGTGCCTCATACTCGTCTCACACCCTACCAACTTCTCTCCTGGCCCAGAAGCCACCACACCATCAGAGAACAGTCAGGACAGATCCATAAAGCTAGACATCCTCTCCCTAGCCTGGAGCATTCTCTCCAAATTGATATAGTATTGGAGTGAGTGACCAAGTCCCAAGGTGGCTCAATAGACCAAAATCAAGGTTGGCCTTGATTATATTGGGACTTTAAAAGAAATTGGCATAGGGGCGCCTGGGTGGCTCTGTAGGTTGAGCGTCCGACTTCAGCTCAGGTCATGATCTCGTAGTTCATGAATTCGAGCCCCGCATCGGGCTCTGTGCTAACAAACAGCTCAGAGCCTGGAGCCTGCTTTGGATTCTGTGTCTCCCTCTCTCTCTCCCTCTCCCCCTCCCCTGCTCATGCTCTGTCTCTCTCTGTCTCTCAAAAATAAATAAATGTTAAAATAAATAAGTAAATAAATAAATAGTTTTTTAAAATTAAATAAATAAATAAATAAAAGAAATTGGCATAGTCATTCCTCATCTCTCCAGACCCAGCTCCCTATCAGTATCACTGTTCCATAATTCGGGTGCAAACCAGGACGTAAATGCACAAATACACATGCTTCAAATAGACTAGCTTTGAACCTGATAAACTTTACTTTATATGCATTTCTGTCTAGTTTGGTTATTTGATTTCTAACCCCATAACATTTGAGGAAAAGCAAACTAGAAAGGAGAAAGCAGAGGGAATCAGGAAATGACAGCCTGAGAATGATCACAGGCTAGGACTGGGAAAGTTTGAGAGCTCAGAAAAAGCAGCACACAGCCCTATGAATGTGACACTACCATAGAGCACAGTATGATGTTCATAATGCTAACCCCAGGTTCTGGGTGGCTCAGTCAGTTAAGCATCTTGATCTTAGTTCAGATCTTTAACTCAGGGTCTTAGTTCAAGCTCCGCATTGGACTTGGCACTGGGCATAGCTCCTAGTTAAAAATAAATTAAAAATTTGAAAAATAACCCCAAATCATGCACAAGCCTGGCTCACATTCAGCATTTTCCCCAAGGATGCCTACGTGTTCACAAAGAACTCCCAGACCTCTGAAGGCTGCCCACCTTGCCCAAAGGTAGAGAGGGCTCCTCTTTATACAACCAGACTGCACAAACAGCATGGGTTGATTCTCATCATTTGGATGGTAGTTCTCAGAAAGTAAATCCAAATGTATTTTTACTGTTGATACATTTATATACTAATACATTTAAAGCACAAGTAGTGTTGTTTTGCTGCATATGTGCTAATTTCTAGAACTAGCCAACAAAGAGGAAAGAAGGCTGGACCAATGAACTGTTGATGACTTAATTTCCTGGTTAGCTTCACTTTCGTCATCTTTAAAGTGGAGTATACAATAGCTGCCTGAGTATTTCAAATTACTGTGGTGATAGGCTGGCTATGTGAAAGGAATAACGAGTGTGTTTAACTGTAGTAATTCCTCTTATCTCAATTGAGGCATGGATTAAAACAAGAGGAAGGGAAATTACAAGTACATAGTACTCAAATGTTAGAGATTAGGTATATCTCCAGACAATTGACTTAGAAATGGACACTGTTCAGAAGACTTCCCGGGAGTATAGCAATGTGCCATTCTCTGAGAAAGAGCGACACCTACTGCACCCTAACTGTACTGCAACTGACTCAGAAAACCAGAAGGCTTCAAACCTAATAATGATTTGGGTACAATTTCAGTCAGGTGTGAGATACTACCATAGAAATAAAATTAAAAACAGTCATATGGTATTCCTTGAATAGTTTTCTCTCATTTAAAAATAAAGTCATGTTTTCTCTCATTTAAAAATAGTGGTCTGCCTATTCACACTTTTGCTGCCTATAGGCAGACCAACTGCCTATTCACAGTTTTCTCTCATTTAAAAATAACTTCTAGGGATACCTGGGTGGCTCAGTTGGTTAAGCCTCTGACTTGATTTCAGCTCAGGTCATGATCTTACCATGGTGGGATGAAGCCCAGCCTCTGGCTCCTTGCTGAGTATGGAACTTGTTTAAGATTCTCTCTCTGTCAGGGAGGGGCCAAGATGACGGAATATTATGGAAAGTTTTTTTGCATCTCTCATCCATGAAATACAGCCAGACCAACACTAAACCATCCTACACACCTAGAAAACTAGATTTGAGGATTAACACAACAATCTGCACAACCTGAACCACAGAACTCAGCAGGTACATGGCGTGGAGAGGTGAACTGGGGGAGAGAGAAGCTGCAGAGGGCAGGGAGCTGTTTTTGCTTGCAGAGAGAGGACAGAGATGGGGGGGAGGGGGAGAAGTATGCAAAAAGCACCTCCCAAAAGCAGCTGGAGAGAAAGTAGAAAAGTGGAAACAGCCACAGGGACTGAACAAAAAAGAGAGAAAGGAGAAAGGAAAGGGTTTAAATTCCATTAAGAATCTATAAACAGAGAGAACGCAGAGTATGAAACTCCGCAGCTCGATACCTGGCGGTGCTCTGTGGGAAGGGCGAATCCCCAGGAGCAGAGAGCAAGGTCCTTGGAGTACTCGGGCCACATGGGGAGAGGTGGCTCCCCTGCTGGGAGGACATTTGGTAGAGGCTGTATGTCCACCCCAAGCAGAACCCAGAGAACAACCACATTCACTGGTGCTGGAACAAGGGCATTAAGGGGGAAGCCTGGTGCCAGATGTGTGTTGAGATTTACCATAATGCCTGAAACACTGCTACACAATCACGTGAACTTGTTCTGGGGTGGGCTGGCACCCAGACGCAGTCTCTGGGCATCAGCAGCAGCACGGTCCCACAAACGTTCCTGAGGGCCAGCGGGCATCAGACCATTGCTTGGTGAGACTCTCCCCCAGAGGTCAGAACAGGTCAAAGCCACAGTCCCTCAGAAGTGACGTGTCAGAAAATATAGCCGCATCTGAGATAAAACTCAGGAGGGAAGTGCTGCCTGGCAACCTGACGGCTTGGTCACGGACTGTAAAAGCAGAGAGTGGACGGAAGCCAGAGAGACAAAGGACAGGTGGGCGATTGCTGATCAGGAAGAAGAGTTCCAATATTAGAGACTGATACAATTTTCACCCCTCCCACACATGTGCATACACACCTACATGTGCCACAACAATCCACCCCAGTAAGCTAAGCAGCGCCATCTAATGGAGGATGGAGCCGTTACACTAAGCCCCGCCCAACTGGGCCAACCTCCCTCTTCAGGAACACTAATCTCTCCGCCTGCTTAGTTTACAGACTATAAAGTGCTTCATAGTCTGACTTCTACAGGAAACTGATGTAATTTCAATCATATTTCAGTCTGTTCGCTGGTTCATCTATTCAATTTCTTTTCCTTTTCTTTTCTTATTCTTGAATAAAGAGAAAATTTTATTTTTATTTTTAATTTTCATCAAAAATATATTTCTTTAATTTTTTTCTACTATATTTTTTACTTTTTTGGAAATTTTCAAATTCTATTTAATTTCCATTATTTCATTTTATTCTATTTCATTGTATTCATTTCATCAAATTTTCAAACATTTTCCTTTTTTTTTCCTTTTTTTTTCTTTTCTTATCTTTCCCTAATCTATCAACCTCCTTCAACAACCAGGTCAAAACACATCTAGGATCTAGCATCATTTATTTGATTTTTTGTGTGTGTTGTTTTTAATTTCCTAATTTTAATTTTGTTTACCTTAATTCCTTTTCTTCCTTCAAAATGATGAAACAAAGGAGTTCACCCCAAAAGAAAGAGTAGAAAGGAATGACAGACAGGGACTTAATCAATACAGATACAGGCAAGATTCTGAACCAGAATTTAGAATCACGATAATAAGAATACTAGCTGGGGTTGAAAACAGATTAGAATCCCTTTCTGTGGAGATAAAAGAAGTAAAAGCTAGTCAGGATGAAATAAAAAATGCTATAACTGAGCTGCAATCTCAAATGGATGCCACGGCAGCAAGCGTGAATGAGGCAGACCAGCAAATCACTGATATAGAGGCCAAACTTATGGAGAATAAAAAAGCAGAAAAAAAGAGGGAGACTACAGCAAAAGAGCACAATTTAAGAATTTCTAGGAATTCTAGGAAGCCAGCATTACCTTGACTCCAAACCCAGACAAAGACCCCACTAAAAAGGAGAATTATAGACCAATTTCCCTGGTTAACATAGATGCAAAAACCCTCAACAAGATATTAGCCAACTGGCTCCAACAATACATTAAAAAAATTATTCACCATGACCAAGGGGATTTATACCTAGGATACAGGGCTGGTTCAATATCTGCAAAACAATTAACGTGATTCATCACATCAATAAAAGAAAGGACAAGAACCATATGATCCTCTCAATAGATGCAGAGAAAGCATTTGACAAAATACAGCATCCGTTCTTGATCAAAACCCTCAAGAAAGTAGGAATAGAGGGATCATACCTCGAGATCATAAAAGCCATATATGAATGACCCAATGCTAATATCATCCTCAATGGGGAAAAACTGAGAACATTCCCCCTAAGGTCAGGAAAAAGACAGGGATGTCCACTCTTGCCATTGTTATTCAATATAGTATTGAAAGTCTTAGCCTCTGCAATCAGACAACACAAAGAAATAAAAGGCATCCAAATAGGCCAGAAGGAGGTCAAACTTTCACCCTTCATAGACGACATGATACTCTATATGGAAAACCCAAAAGATTCCACCAAGAAACTGGTAGAACTGATCCATGAATTCAGCAGCTGTGGGATATAAAATCAATGCACAGAAATCAGTTGCATTCCTATAAACCACCAATGAAGCAACAGAAAGAGAAATCAAGGAATCGATCCCATTTACAATTGCACCAAAAACCATAAAATACCTAGGAATAAATCTAACAAAAGAGGTGAAAAATCTATACACTGAAAACTATAGAAAGCTTATGAAAGAAATTGAAGAAGACACCAAAAAATGGAAAAAGATTCCATGCTCCTGGATAGGAAGAATAAATATTGTTAAAATGTCAATACTACCCAAAGCAATCTTACATATTCAATGCAATCCCTATCAAAATAACACCAGCATTCTAGAGGACGGAGGGGGAGCCAAGATGGTGGAACAGCATGGAAGTTTTTTGTGTGTCTCACGTCCATGAAATACAGCCAGACCAACACTAAACCACTCTGCACACCTAGAAAACTGATCTGAGGATTAACACAATTAACAATCTGCACAACCTGAACCACAGAATTCAGCAGGTACACGGTGCAGAGAGTGAACTTGGGGAGAGAGAAGCTGCTGGGGGCAGGGAGCGGCTTTTGTGGGTGGAGAGAGGAGGGAGACGGGGGCGGCGGAGGGATAATATGGGAAAAGCACCCCTTCCCAAAAGCAGCTGAGAGAAGGTGGAAAATTGGAAACAGCCGCAGGGACTAAACTAAAAAGGGAGAAAGGAGAAAGGAGAGGGTTTAAATTCCATTAAGCCTGTAAATAAGGGGAACACAGAGTCTGCAACTCCGCAGCTCGATACCTGGTGGTGCTCTGGTGGGAAGGGCGAATCCTCAGGAACAGAGTGGGGTCCGGGAGGTTCTCGGGCCACTCGGGGAAAAGTGGTTCCACTGCTGGAAGGACATTTGGTAGAGACTGTTGAAGCCACCTGGTCCCAGCAGACCCCAGAAAACGGCTACATTCACTGGTGCTGGAACAAGGTGGTTAAGGGTGAAGCCTGGTGCCAGATGTGTGTTGTGATTTTCCATAATCCCTGAAACACTGCTGCTACACTATCTCGTGAACTTTTTCTGGGGCAGGCTGGCTGCAGTCTCGGGGCACCGGCAGCAACAGGGTCCAGCAGGTGTTCCTGGGTGCAGCCAACATTCAGTCATTGCTCATTTGGCCATTGCTTGGTGAGACCCTCCTGCAGAGGGGCAGAACGGGTCAAAGCCACAGTCCTCCGGAAGTAAGGGGCCGGGGAAAACAGCTGCATCTGAGACAAAACTAGGGAGAGAGGTACTGCCTGGGGCTTGGTCACGGAGAGTGAGAAAGTGGGGAGTGGAGGAAAGCTGAAGACAGAGGACGGGCGCGCGATTGCTGATCTGAGAGAACAGACTGGGTAGCTGGGTACGGCATTTTCACCGTTCGCGCGCATGCGCATATGCACCTACGAGCGCCGCAATAATCCACCCCAGTAGGCTAGCAGCGCCATCTAGTGGAGAGCGGAGTCATTACACTGAGCCCTGCCCAACTGGGCCAACTTTGCTCTCCAAGAGCACAAGTCTCACCACCGGCTTAGTTTATGGACTATAAAGCACTACATAGACTGACTCCTAGCGGAAAACAAAGCAATTTCAGTCCTACTTCAATCTGTTAGCAGGTCCATCTATTCAATTTTCTTTCTTTTTTTTTCTCTTTTACACTTCTTTTTCTTGAATACAGAAAGAGAAAACATTCATCTTTATTTTCAATTTGTATTAAAAACATTTTAAATTTTTATTACTATAGTTTTCACTTTTGTGTAAATTTTTTCAAATTCCATTTTACTCCCATCATTTTATTTTAGTCTACTACAGTGTATTCACTGTTTCAAATTTTCAATTTCCTCTTCTTTATTTTTTTAATCTTTTTTCTCTTTTTAATTTCTTTTCTTTTTCTTGAATACAGAAAAAGAAAAAAAATCATATTTATTTTTAATTTTTATTAGAAATGTTTTTGTTTAATTTTTTCTACTATATTCTTTACTTTTGTGTATATTTTTTCAAATTCTATTTTACTCCCATCATCTCATTTTAGTCTACTTCAGTATATTCATTTTTTCAAATTCTCAAACAATTTTTTTTCTCCCCCCCTTTTTCTTCTCTAATCTGTCAAACCACTTTCAACACCCAGACCAAAACACACGTAGGATCTAGCATCATTTATTCGATTTGTGTGTGTGTGTGTGTGTGTGTTTTAAATTTTTTTAATTAAATATTTTTTTATTTTAATTTCTTTTTAATTTCAATTTTTCTACCTCATTAATTCCTTTTCTCCCTTCAAAATGACAAAACGAAGGAATTCACCCCAAAAGAAAGGGCATGAAGAAACAACAGCCAGGGATTTAACCAACACAGATACAAGCAAGATGTCTGAACCAGAATTTAGAATCACGATAACAAGAATACGAGCTGGAGTCGAAAATAGATTAGAATCCCTTTCTGCAGAGATAAAAGAAGTAAAAAATATAGCCAGAATGAAATTAAAAATAGTATAACTGAGCTGCAATCATGGATGGATGCAGCGGCGGCAAGGATGGATGAGACAGAACAGAGAATCAGCGATATAGAGGACAAACTTATAGAGAACAATGAAGCAGAAAAAAAGAGGGAGATTAAGGCAAAAGAGCACGATTTAAGAATTAGAGAAATCAGTGACTCATTAAAAAGGAACAACATCAGAATCATAGGGGTCCCAGAAGAGGAAGAGAGAGAAATAGGGGTAGAAGGGTTATGTGAGCAAATCATAGCGGAAAACTTTCCTAACCTTGGGAAAGACACAGACATCAAAATCCAGGAAGCACAGAGGACCCAATTAGATTCAACAAAAACTGACCATCAACAAGGCATATCATACTCAAATTCACAAAATACTCAGGCAAGTAGAGAATCATGAAAGCAGCAAGGGGAAAAAAGTCCCTAACCTACAAGGGAAGACAGATCAGGTTTTCAGCAGACCTATCCACAGAAACTTGGCAGGCCAGAAAGGAGTGGCAGGATATATTCAGTGTGCTGAATAAAAAAAAAAAAAACATGCAGCCAAGAATTCTTTATCCAGCAAGGCTGTCATTCAAAATAGAAGGAGAAGGAGAGATAAAAAGTGTCCCAGAAAAAAAAAAAAATTAAAGGAGTTTGTGACCACTAAGCCAGCCCCACAAGAAATTTTAAGGGGGACTCTCTGAGGGGAGAAAAGATGGAAAAAAAAAAAAAAAAAAAAAAAAAAAAAAAAAATATATATATATATATATATATATATATATATATATATATCAAAAGCAACAAAGATTAGAAAGGACCAGATAACACTACCAGAAACTCCAACTCTACAAACATCATAATGACAATAAATTCATATCTTTCAGTACTCACTCTAAACATCAATGGGCTCAATGCTCCAATCAAAAGAAATAGGGTAACAGAATGGATAAGAAAACAAGATCCATCTATATGCTGTTTACAAGAGACCCAATTTAGACCTAAAGACACCTTCAGATTGAAACTAAGGGGATGGAGAACCATCTATCATGCTAATGGTCAACAAAAGAAAGCCAGAGTAGCCATACTTACATCAGACAATCTAGACTTGACAATAAAGACTGTATCAAGAGATGTAGAAGGGCATTATATCATAATCAAGGGGTCTATCCACCAAGAAGACCTAACAATTGTAAACATTTATGTGCCAAATGTGTAAGCACCCAAATATATAAATCAGTTAATCACAAACATAAAGAAACTCATCGATAGTAATACCATAATAGTCGGAGACTTCAATACCCCACTCACAGCAATGCACAGATCATCTGATCAAAAAATCAACAAGGAAACAATGGCTTTGAATGACACACTGGACCAGATGGACTTAACAGATATATTCAGAACATTTCATCCTAAAGCAGCAGAATATACATTCTTCTCCAGTGCACATGGAACGTTCTCCAGAATAGACCATATACTGGGACACAAATCAGCCCAAAGTAAATACAAAAAGATCAAGATCATACCATGCATATTTTCAGACCACAACGCTATGAAACTCGAAATCAACCACAAGAAAAAATTTGGAAAGGTAACAAATACTTGGAGACTGAACACCATCCTACTAAAGAATGAATGGTTTAACCAAGAAGTTAAAGAGGAAATTAAAACATACATGGAAGCCAGTGAAAATGATAACACCACAGCTCAAAACCTCTAGGACACAGCAAAGGCAGTCATAAGAGGGAAGTATATAGCAATCTAGGCCTTCCTAAAAAGGAAGAAAGGTCTCATATACACAACTCAACCTTACACCTTGAAGAGCTGGAAAAAGAACAGCAAATAAAACCCAAAACCAGCAGAAAATAGTAAATAATAAAGATTAGGGCATAAATCCTTGCTATCGAAACAAACAAACAAACAAACAAAAAAAAAACCAGTAGAACAGATCAATGAAACCAGAAGCTTGTTCTTTGAAAGAATTAACAAAATTGATACACCACTAGCCAGTTTGATCAAAAAGAAAAAGGAAAGGACCCAAATAAATAAAATCAAGAAGGAAAGAGGAGAGATCACAACCAACACAGCAGAAATAAAAACAATAATAAGAGAATATTATGAGCAGTTATATGCCAATAAAATGGGCAATCTGGAAGAAATGGATAAATTCCTAGAAATATATACACTACCAAAACTGAAACAGGAAGAAATAGAAAATTTGAACAGACCCATAACCAGTAAGAAAATCAAATTAGTAATCAAAAATCTCCCCCCAAAAACACAAGAGTCCAGGGCCAGATGGCTTTCCAGGGGAATTCTACCAAACATTGAAGGAAGAGTTAACACCTAAAATCTTGAAGCTGTTCCACAAAATAGAAATGGAAGGAAAGCTTCCAAACTCTTTCTAGGAAGTCAGCATTACCTGGATTCCAAAACCAGACAGAGACCCCACTAAAAAAGAGAATTATAAACCAATTTCCCTGATGAACATGGATGCAAAAATCCTCAACAAGATATTAGCCAACCAGATCCAACACTACGTTAAAAAAATCATTCACCACGACCAAGTGGGATTTATACCTGGGATGCAAGCCTGGTTCAATATCTGCAAAACAATTAACGTGATTCATCACATCAATAAAAGAAAGGACAAGAACCATATGATCCTCTCAATAGATGCAGAGAAAGCATTTGACAAAATACAGCATCCGTTCTTGATCAAAACCCTCAAGAAAGTAGGAATAGAGGGATCATACCTCGAGATCATAAAAGCCATATATGAACACTCCAACACTCATATCATCCTCAATGGGGAAAACTAAGATCATTCCCCCTAAGGTCAGGAAAAAGACAGGGATGTCCACTCTCACTGTTATTCAACATAGTATTGGAAGTCTTAGCCTCTGCAATCAGACAACACAAAGAAATAAAAGGCATCCCAATCGACCAGGAGGAAGTCAAACTTTCACTCTTCACAGATGACATGATACTCTATATGGAAAACCCAAAAGATTCCACCAAAAAACTGCTAGAACGATTCAAGAATTCAGCAAAGTTGCAGGATATAAAATCAATGCACAGAAATCGGTTGCATTCCTATAAACCACCAATGAAGCAACAGAAAGAGAAATCAAGGAATCGATCCCATTTATAATTGCACCAAAAACCATAAAATAGCTAGGAATAAATCTAACCAAAGAGGTGAAAATTCTATACACTGAAAACTATAGAAAGCTTATGAAAGAAATTGAAGAAGACACCAAAAAATGGAAAAAGATTCCATGCTCCTGGATAGGAAGAACAAATATTGTTAAAATGTCGATACTACCCAAAGCAATCTACATATTGAATGCAATCCATATCAAAATAACACCAACATTCTTCACAGAGCTAGAACCAATAATCCTAAAATTTGTATGGATCCAGAAAAGACCCCAAATAGCCAAGCAATCTTGAAACAGAAAACCAAAGCAGGAGGCATCACAATCCTGGACTTCAAGCTATACTACAAAGCTGTAATCATCAAGACAGTATGGTACTGGCGCAAGTACAGACAATCAGATCATTGGAACAGAATAGAGAGCCCAGAAATGGACCCATAAACGTATAACCAACTAATCTTTGACAAAGCAGGAAAGAATATCCAATGGAATAAAGACAGTCTCTTCAGCAAGTGGTGCTGGGAAAACTGGACAGAGACATGGCCAGAAGAATGAACCTGGACCACTTTCTTACACCATACACAAAAATAAACTCAAAATGGATGAAAGACCTAAATATAAGACAGGAAGCCATCAAAACCCTCAAGGGGAAATCAGGCAAAAACCTCTTTGACCTTGGCTGCAGCAACTTCTTACTCAACACATCTCCAGAGGCAAGGGAAACAAAAGCAAAAATGAACTACTGGGACCTCATCAAAATAAAAAGCTTCTGCACAGGGAAGAAAACAATCAGCAAAACTAAAAGGCAACCGACAGAATGGGAGAAGGTATTTGCAAACGACATATCAGATAAAGAGTTAGATCCCAAATCTATAAAGAACTTATCGAACTCAACACCCAAAAAACAAAAATCCAGTGAAGAAATGGGTGAAAGACATGAATAGACACTTCTCCAAGGAAGACATCCAGATGGTCAACCGACACATGAAAAGATGCTCAACATCATTCATCATCAGGGAAATACAAATCAAAACCACAATGAGATACCCCCTTACACCTGTCAGAATGGCTAACAACAGGCAACAACAGATGTTGGCAAGGATGCGGAGAAAGAGGATCTCTTTTGCAGTGTTGGTGGGAATGCAAACTGGTGCAGCCACTCTGGAAAACAGTATGGAGGTTCCTCAAAAAATTAAAAATAGAACTACCCTACAACCCAACAATTGCACTGCTAGGCATTTATCCACGGGATACAGGTGTGCTGTTTCAAAGCGACACATTTACCCCCATGTTTATAGCAGCACTATCAACAATAGCCAAAGTATGAAAGAGCCCAATGTCCATCAATGGATGAATGGATAAAGAAGATGTGGTATATTCATACAATGGAGTATTACTCAGCAATCAAGAATGAAATCTTGCCATTTGCAACTACGTGGATAGAACTGGAGGGTATTATGCTAAGTGAAATTAGTCAGTCAGAAAAAGACAAAAATCATATGACTTCACTCATATGAGGACTTTAAGAGACAAAACAGATGAACATAAGGGAAGGGAAGCAAAACAATATAAAAACAGGGATGGGGACAAAACGTAAGAGACTCTTAAATATAGAGAACAGAGGGTTGCTGGAGGGGTTATGGGGGGAGGGGAATGGGATAAATGGGTAAGGGGCATTAAGGAATCTACTCCTGAAATCATTGTTGCACTATATGCTAACTAACTTGGATGTAAATTAAAATATGTAGATGTAGATGATATAGATATATAGATATAGATATAGATATAGATATAGATATAGATATAGATATAATTCTCTCTCTCTTCCTCTCCCTCTCTCTCCTCTTCCCCTTTTTTTTTTTTAATTTTTTTTAACGTTTATTTATTTTTGAGACAGAGAGAGACAGAGAATGAACAGGGGAGGGGCAGAGAGAGAGGGAGACACAGAATCCGAAACAGACTCCAGGCTCTGAGCGGTCAGCACAGAGCCCGACGCGGGGCACGAACCCACGGACCGTGAGATCATGACCTGAGCCGAAGTCGGACGCCTAACCGACCAAGCCACCCAGGTGCCCCTCTTCTTCCCCTTTCAAGTGGGTATTCTTTCCTTCTCAAAAAGACAATAATAATAAAATAAAATAAACTTCTATTATTTTTCGTATTCAAATATAATGCATATTCATTATAGAAAATTTAAAGAAAATAAAGATCATCCAATAACATTATTCTCGACACTTAATACTTCATTTAGAACCACTGCCACTGTCATCAACATCATTCTCTCTTCATTCTGCTTTCTTTTTTCTTCTTCCAGTTCTCTCTCTCTCTCTCTCTCAATCCATGCATATTGTTAAAAAAAAAAATCCTTCATCATGGATAACCGTGTGCTAACAGCTTGGTGTGTATTATTCCACACACATTGTCATTTTTTTATGACAATGGAAATGCATAGCTATTACAAACAAAATGGACTCTACAGGTTGTCATTCAAACCAAAGACCACCATGAACACACCTGCACTTGAGCTTCTCACTCTGCAGTGAGGGAGAACACACACCATGGAAACTGCAGGCATTTCAGTAAGAGGCTGTTAGAATTTAAAGGATTTGGGTTTGAGCTCGGCAATCTACGGGAAGGTTTAAGGAAGCAGGGCTCTGCTCTGAATTGGCTGTTTCCTGGCAGCAAGACAATTCTATGATTGGGTACCTTAATAAATGTCATCCAGAAGGAGGGCAAAGTAACGTGAGGCGCAAGGCTAAAGATAGGAACAGCAGTCCCTACTATTAACCAGGAAGGGTGCGTGCTTGGTCATTTTTGTGGTTTGGACAGTGTTCCTGTTTTGTCTGTTTGCAGACATGATTACAGAGTGGTCTTGTTTTTATCTGCTCCATCATATCACGGTGGCCTTACTAATGTTGCTGTGCTGTGAAACACAACTCCACAGCCTCACAGAAATGCCAGGCCAGCTCCCATGGTTTTCTCTTTTTTTTTCACCTAACAATGTTGTTCCAAATTGACATTTCTTCCAAGTCAACATTGAGTCTTCTTTAACCAAATTTCTCTTGTTAAATGATTGGATTTTTCTAATATTTTAAGCTTACGATACTAAAATGAAATCCTTTAGAAATACATCTTTGCACACTTATACTGTTATTTCCTTAATAGATGGGGCACTTGGGTGGCTCAGTGGGTTAAGTGTCAGACTCTCGGTTTTGGCTCAGGTCAGTCTCGCGGTTTTGTGGGTCTGAGCCCTGCATCCCGCTCTGCACTAGAAGTGCAGAGCCTGCTTGAGATTCTCTCTCTCCTTCTCTCTCTCTGCCCCTTCCCCACTTGCGCTGTCTCTGTCTCTCTCAAAATAAATAAATAAACTTTAAAAATTTTTTTTAAAATAAATTTCTAGACATGTAAATACTGGGTCAAATGATGTACACATTTTAAAGTGTTTGATATCACCAGATTGCCTTCCATAGGGCTTGTACCAATTTCACTTCCCACAATAGGATAGGCGAATACTCAATTTCCCACCCCAAACCCTTATCAGCACCAAGTCATGAAGTATCATCAATCTTTTTTTTTTTTCAACGTTTTTTATTTATTTTTGGGACAGAGAGAGACAGAGCATGAACGGGGGAGGGGCAGAGAGAGAGGGAGACACAGAATCGGAAACAGGCTCCAGGCTCCGAGCCATCAGCCCAGAGCCTGACGCGGGGCTCGAACTCACGGACCGCGAGATCGTGACCTGGCTGAAGTCGGACGCTTAACCGACTGCGCCATCCAGGCGCCCTTTTTTTTTTTTTTTTTTTTTTTTTTTTTTTATCTTTGTCAGTTGTAGCCCAGGGAACATCTTGTTTTGTTGTGTAAAATTGGATACATAACAAAGACCAAAGGAGCCACATAGGTCTCACTAGACTACACTATGCTAGACTGTCTCAGTCATTTCAGGGAAGTCCAGTCAGGGGGCACAAAGCCTTTTGTTGATGTCTCAAGTCTGTTTCTCAAACTTCCAGTTAAGAAGACATATATACAGAAAGGGGCATCTTTGGGTTCCTTGAGATTTGGGACACACTCTGACAGTAGTGCTTTTCTTTTCTTTTCTTTTCTTTTTTAACTTGTTTTGTTTTATTATTTTTTTAAATTTACACCCAAATTAGTTAGCATAGAGTGCACCAATGATTTCAGGAGTAGATTCCTTAGTGCCCCTTACCCATTTAGCCCATCCCCCCCTCCCACAACCCCTCCAGTAACCCTCAATTTGTTCTCCATATTTATGAGTCTCTTCTGTTTTGTCCCCCTCCCTGTTTTTATATTATTTTTTTTCCCTTCCCTTATGCTCATCTGTTTTGACAGCAGTGCTTTTCAAAATGTGTTGTTCTCTGCTCACTAGTCTGCCTCTCCACTGAATTAGGAGTTTCAAGGAGGCAGGGACTGTGTCTTAATCATTTTCTTTTCCAATATTTTTATTGTGATAAAATCCACATAACATAAAACTTACCATCTTAATCACCTTTAAATACATTCATACTGTTATGCAACCATCAGCACCATCTGTCTCCAGAACTCTTTTGCGAAACTTTTTTTGTAAAACCTTGTAAAACCTCTGTCCCCATTAAACAATCGCTCCCCGTTCTCCTCACCCCCGGCCCCTGGTCACCTTCTCATCATGTCCTCAAGGTTTATCCTTGCAGCATGTGTCACAATTTCCTTCAAGCATTGTAAGAAATAAATATGTTGCTTTAAGCCACTAAGAGTATAGGGCTGTTTGTTACTGCATCATAACAAAGCCTGTCCTGACCAACACAGCAATAAATGCCTACAAGAATAAGAACATATCTATCAAAGCTCCTAATGGCAGTTTGTCATAAACGTGTGTAGAGGTGGCATTGGTTCCTCAACTAGGACCCATAAGTTCATGTTCCCTTCTTTTGAGGATGTTCACTCAAGAATTACAAGGTGATCACAACTTGTGATGAGCTATAGTGTTATGATGAAACCATAAGTTGCCTAAATCCAGTAAATCTGAGAGATAATAGGTTTTGAGTCTGATAAAAGATTGATTTTGTGGATATGTATGAGGAGAGGCTATCTGAGGGGGACTGTCTCCTACAAAAGGATGAGGAAGGCCCTCTTTCTTCACTTCAGACACCTAGTGTTCACTCAGCTCTACCCTGTCCACAGTCCATTCTGCTCTCTCACTTTCTAGGCCAGTTCATAATGCAGGCACTCTGGACTCAGCCAGGGTTAAAAATGCTGCTATTCATTACAACAGGCATGAATTTTTCTCCATAAACTCACAGGTGAGAAAAATATTACTTTATTTCTACACAGCAAATTAACTGGTCCTCAGCTCTCTGTCACTTCTGGGGGAAAATATTCTATCTCAGCCATCTTGAGGGTGGCCATCCTTCTCTCGAGAATTGAGCATGAATTCAGGGAACTCAGTGTGGCTCCCAGCACAAGGCAGGAGTCTCCAGTTCCTATGCTCAGTGATGAGCAGCTCATAATCTGAGCTGACAGAGACAAAACTTCTACACCAAACATGGGGACACTTCCCCATAACCTCAAGGCCAAGACTGTCTCCAACATTCATACATTAGATCCCTCCAGAGCTTGTGTCACTCCTGGAGAAGCTGCATGGAAGCAGGGTACAGGTCTACATCACTAAAAGAATAAAACAGCCATCCCCATCCTCACCTCAGGGAAGGGCCACTTCTGCCTCCTCACTTCTTCTAGAGGAAGGAACAGGAGCTTACCTATCATGCACAATTACATGTGTCTTAAAAGGGGAGTCTTGGGAATGGGTGCCAAGTCTTTGCATTCTTGGGCTTGCAGGGGAGAATTTCAGTGAACGAATGCATGTGGGACTGACCAGAACCCCTGAGCTGACAGATACAAAGTATGTCCACCAAGGCCTGAGGCCTGGACTTTCCCCATGAGTTCTCTACCTCAGCCACTACCAGAAAGGTCTAACCAGCCTCCTCTTCAATACTTAACCCTCAGAGAACTCCTGGGGTGAACCCAGTCCTGAGAGGATTTTATTCCCAGCCTCATCTCCAAGTCCTTGCGTGAACTTGAGGGTGGGACATGGGTCTTTGAGTCCAGTACCAGTTGCTGATATCTCCTGCTCCAGGGCTCCAACTGCAGGTGGTGAAAGCGCTTAGCTTGTGGTCTGCCAAGCCTTGGAGTTCACGAGAGGGCTGCCAACTGTGACGTAAATGAGGAGTATCACACCCCCCAGTGGGCAGGCCTGGGATTCACCTAAACCCCAGGCCCATTAGGCCTAGGGAAAACTAGTCCCATGGCTGCGAGTCTTTGAAAAAGAGAGGGGCAGAGAGTTCCTGGCTTGTGCTAATTTCTCCACACAGCCTGGAGCAGCTCCCTGAAACTGATCTCTTACCTGTACCCTTCCAACCATACCTGGCTTCATCTAACATCCCAGGGGAGCTAGATCATTCTGTTGCTTGCCCTTCCCTACCTCAACCAGGACCTGGTGTTTTACATCAATCCAGATGGACCTCTCTGGAACCACATCTGCTATCTACTGGCCACACAAATTGCCATGTCACACAGAGGCCTCTCCCTAGACCCCACCAGGGGTCTGCATTTATTACTTTTTATTTTTATTAATCTTTTGTTTAACGTTTATTTATTTTTGCAAGAGAGAGCACAAGCGGGGGAAGGGCAAAAAGAGAGGGAGATAAGAGGATCTCTGTGCTAACAGCACAGAGCTAGACGCGGGGCTCAAACTCACAAACCGCAAGATTATGACCTGAGCCAAAGTTGGTCACTTAATCAACAGAGCCACCCAGGCACCCCAGGGGTCTGCATGTAAAAACTGTGGAACTATTTCTTATTTTTATTGCTAGTTTCTCCTTCAGTTGGTGAAGATGATTTTTAAAAATCCCAACCTTGCCTTTGTTACACCAAAAAGGCCAGTCTTTATATATATATATGCCTTTTTTAAGTTTCTTTATTTTGTAAGAAGAGAGAGACAGAGCTTGCAGGAAGGGCAGAGAGAGGAGAGACAATCTCAAGCAGCCTCCCACTGTCAGCACAGAGCCTGATGCAGAGCTCGAGCTCACGAACCATGAGATCACAACCTGAGCCGAAACCAAGAGTCAGAAGCTTAAGCCACCCAGGTGCCCCAAAAAGGCCAGTCTTATCCCCACACCCTTGAGACACAGTCTGTGTTCAGTCGACCAAGAAACATCAGTTGTAGCCATGACTGCCCCCCTCTGACAGGGACACAGTAGCCACAAGGATCAGGGCCTAGCAGATACCAAAAGAATCCCTTTACTGCCATCACTGAGCCACCAGTGAAGTTGTGGGGCTGCTGGGGACAAGGAGGGCCCCTGGAAAAGGAAGTGAGTCTGCCTGCTGCTGGGTTAGGGCCAGTGGTGCCCTGGAGCTCACTTGGCTTGTGAGAGCCAACAGCAAGCATCCTTCTCTGACTCTGCTTTCAGTGAGACCATGTGGGTAGCAGCATACCACTGGGTAGGGGTGACAAGATGAGAGTCACAATTTATGAACCAGGGAACAGAGTCAAAAGCAGAGGGGAATTTAAGAGTGAGGGCCAGAAAGTGGGCAATCAGGAGGTAAACACAAACACAAGGCCCAACCCTCCCCCTCCCCATGGCTGCTTTAATGTGTGAAACCAGGCAGGTCTCTGGCTTCCAGAATCCTCACAATTCTCCCTGAGGGAACCCTGCATCTTTCTTGAGCCCTCTTATCCACAGACAGATCCTCTACCTTCCCACGCAGGTAAAAGATCATGCAGTTATTCACACTATTTCTTTGGGAGTTGGCTCCACACTCCTGTGCTATCACTCATTCCTGGGGCTTGAACTTTACACCAAGAGGTGACTCTTTTCCCTTCGTGCCTATTTCCCTCGTCTTCGTTTTTTCCTACATTTCTCCTCTTGGTTCCCCTCAACCAGAGCCACTGTCCAAGGACCAAATGCCCCAAAGCTACTGTGATCTGGTCCCCTCCACCTCCTCACAGAGACCCCAGGCCCCTCTGACATCTCCTCACCTTTCCTCCTCCCCCAAAAATGGAACAAACCCATAATCTCAAGAGAATAAGCCCAAGAACACAAAGACTTCTTCCATTCTCATATAGGACTAATAAAGTCACTAAGTTCAGGCACATCTGATTATAAAAACTACAGGTCCTGCCTCCCAAAACCTGGACACCAGCAGCTAAGATCTGGCCTGAGACGATCCAGGACAAGATGTCTGTGTAAGGCAATGATCCTTCTTCCACAGAATGGAGCTTAAAATGATGGCATGTGTCATGGTTATCATATGGTTAAGCTATATGATTATGGCACGATAGGTCAACTTTTATAATAACAACATCTACTGGAATAGATAGCGCTTTATTGTTTACATGTTTCCCCATTTAATCCTTGCAGCAACCCTGAGGTAGGTATTATTATCCCCACTTTACAGATGAGTAAACCAATGTTCCTATATTAGATTACTTGCTGAAAATCATACACTTATTAGTGGCAAAGCCACTGATAATCCCAAACCCAAGGGGACTCTTTTGAGTAGTTCACAGGCTGCTGCCAAGGTAAGTAGAGTTGAAACTTCAACTGAGAAGGGCTGGATCATTCACTGGAGCTCAAGGGGGTCCCCCACCAGGGATGAACGAGGCACATACACAGGCCAAGACCAGGACTGAGCAGGAGAAGCCTAGAGCATCTGGGAGCTGTGAAGCAGGAAGAGGTCTTTATGTTTGGTAGGAGTTGACAGTATCTTCAAATACACACAGAGCCCAGTTTCCAGGGATGGGAGAAACAAGAGGGCATCCAGCAGCTGCAAGTCCAGGGCGGGCCACAGGGAAGGGATGGTGGGGCAGGAAGAGCTGCCGCTGTGTGGCACCCCTCAGCTTGGCCAATGTGTGGCGACCTCGAGGCGTGGTCCTTTAACTTTGTTAAGGCCTTGAGAATCTGATGAAAGCCATAACCCCCCACCCCCATAAAAACACAGACTCACAGGTACAGACAACATTTTGCATATGATTTCAGGGAGTCCATGGACCCCAGGTGGAGAACTTCTGATTTAGGGCGAAGGTGTCAACCTGAGTAAAGTCATGGATACAAACCTATTTTTTTGCAACTTCTACTTCCTATGACTATTCCCCTTTTGTTGTCCCTTACACTTAGAATGTTGTGAAGTTTTTTAAATGGGAGCCAAAGAAGGCGGTCCAGCCTGTACTCCAGCCAGAGAAAGAACAGCTGTGCGTGGCAGTGGTGGCAGCCAGGAGGCAAAAACAAAGAGAAAGATGGGGTCACATGTACCGCTGTCCTTCCCACCCAAAAGGTCACTTGGGGAGTTTTTCTCTACTCAAGAGAAGGGTTGTAGGAGGTGATGGGGATGGGGTGGTGGCTTGTTTCCTTTTAGAAAGGAAAGCCATTCCTTCACTGCCTGCAGGGTCTGAAGTTCTGCAGGCAATGCCTCCATTCCCACCTTCCCCTCCTGACCCCTCATGAGTACACCTGAGCATTGGCCCAGTCATTCATGCACATGTGGCCAGGCCTCCAACGAACACCTGTGTATACACACACACTCTTTTACAGAAGAAGGAAAACTGGGTTGGGGGACATCTCAGGGCAGAGATTTCATGTTGCGACATGGGGATCATGCACTCCCCACAGAGAATCCAATAAACTAAAGAGAATGAACAAAAAGATCAATGCACACTAGCCCCACACCACCTCTAGGGGCCTTCCTTCCGGCCAGGGCCCACCAGAAGGCAAAGTCATAGCTATGTTCTGTTCCCCATCCCCAAACTAATGGGCCCAAGATGGGGGGCCAAGGCTGAAGGGGTCGCAGCGGTTCAGAGGGCAGGCATGGGAAAAGTCCTGATTTGCTGGAGAGGGCAGCTCTGATCTCGCATGGCAATCAGGAAATCAAGCACAGGCTTGGGCCAGAGCCCAGCCAGGCCCAGAGTAGGCAGACACGAAGTCTAAGTGATTACACAAAGACCAAAAGAGAACCCAGAGGCCATGACCGTCTTCCAGGCCCACTACCCCCAGCATCTTAATGGTCATTCCCCTCCAGGGGCTACCAATGCACTAGCGGTCATTTGCCCTAGATGGATGTTTCATCACATGTGGCTAGAGGAGCCCCGGTGAGCCGAATGTGGGCTGGGCTCGGGCAAGGATCAAGCAGGAAGGGGGGAGGGAAGCCACCAAAGCCACTGCTCCTCTTGGCCAGGGCCAGGGGCAGCCGCTCATCTTCAGGAGAAGGAGAGGGAGGGTCCTGGCTGTAGCTTGTGGTCCCAGATGGTGGGGCCCCTAGGTCCAAGCCCACCTTGTCTCTGGCCAGAAGTTCCCTCTGTCGCCGTCGCTGCTGACGCCGACCAATCAGAAGGAGAGTCAGGGATGCTGCAAGAACCCCCAGAACAAAGCCAGCCAGTCCCGCCCCTACTGTGTGGGCCTGACTTGAGGGGCCCCGCTGGCTGCCCCATACCAAGCTGTAAGCAGCCACCACACGGGCAGCACCACCCTCCTGACATTCACAGGCATAAGCACCCATGGCTCCTGGGGTTACCACCACCTCCAGCCCATCCCGCCGGGGGGTAAGTGCAGTCACTCCACTGGGCCGGTGCCACACACAGGACGCCCATGCTGAACTTGGGGAACATGGCAAGACCACATGTGCAGCTGTAGCCACAGGAACTTCAAACACTACTGGGCGTTCTGCAGAGAGACAGCAAAGGCACAAAAGGTGGTGATGCTACCGGCTGGGATGTAATGCAGAGAAATGTGGCATGATATCAGATATAAGGGGTCGTGGAGACAAAGATAAAAAGTAGGGCCATGGGTCACCGGCTGCCCAATCTTCCAATTTTTAAAGCGGATCCAAAATGGACAACATTCTAGCCCGTTTTCACCCACTCCACCCACATTTCCCTAAACCATACAGACCTCCGGGCTCTTTGGGACACAAAGATGAGACATCCGCTGACTCTATGTCTTGGACCAACCTGTACAGAAGAGAATACTTGGTAAATCCGTGTCAACACCCCCTTCTACCTTCCTCAGTACCACCGAACATTCAGTAACATAATGAGATTACAGCTCCCACCATCTCATAAATCACTCCTGAAACTATCAGTCAACGTCCTCTTCATCAATAAAATTTCCCCCGATACCCCTTTTACTCCTCATGACACTTGCCATATCCAATTCTACAGATATTTCCAGAAGACCACAGGGAATTAAATTTGCACTAGGTGTGCTGGAAAAGTGTTTGTAGGGTGCTTTTAAAAAATACATGGGAACTTGGGGCGCCTGGGTGGCTCAGTCGGTTAAGCGGCCGACTTCAGCTCAGGTCATGATCTCACGGTCCGTGAGTTCGAGCCCCGCGTCGGGCTTTGTGCTGACTGCTCAGAGCCTGGAGCCTGTTTCAGATTCTGTGTCTCCCTCTCTCTCTGACCCTCCCCCATTCATTCTCTGTCTCTCTCTCTGTCTCAAAAATAAATAAAACGTTAAAAAAATTAAAAAAAAAAAAATACATGGGAACCTTCTAAGAAATGTTATCTGGGTATCCACAACCACAAGATTTCTCTGGGGAAAAGAAGTCCATAAAAACTACAGTTAACTTTTTTTCTGTTAGAGAGAAAACTTCTTTTCTATACAAGTTAATCAAAATTCTGTGAGGGTCATGGCTTGTGAGTTCAAGGCCCACATTGGGCTCCTTGCTGGCAACTCAGAGCCTGGAGTCCGCTTAGGATTCTGTGTCTCCCTCTCTCTCTGCCCCTCCCCCACCTCTCAAAAATAAACATTAAAAATTCTGTGAGGGCTGGTGATGTGACTTTTTGTTTCATAAAAGCTGTTCATCTCTAAGTAGGACCATTCTGTCTCCAACAACTGTTGATATCTATTAGCCTCTAATGGATATATTTCAAACAACACAATCCTGGCACTTCCAGGATGTGGGTGGACTGTGTCTGACAGAGGGACAGCAGGATAGACTGCTCACTCCGAAAACCTCACCACTCCCCAGAGGGAGACCTCTATCAAGCTGTCAGTGGAGATCAACCAAAAGCCTCAACCAAAGATAGGCTCCATTTGAGTGTGAACTCCTTCAACATGAATTAAGGCATCTGAAATGAGCTCCAAGACTGGTATGAATACATTACAGCCTTCTGGGTAAAACCAAGGTCACTTGGTCTGGCTGAGAGTGGGGAACATGGGAAGGCCATATGTGGGCTATAGCTACAGGAACTTCATAGTCTTTCTTGCTTGTAGGAATTGAGGTTTGGAGCATAGAGTGCATACAGGCACCAACTTGGTAATTTCTTGTATTACCAAGAAATATATTAGCATATACACATACCCCACACTCCCCACACACATTTATATCTTAAGAGGACCCTGAGGCTCAAGTACACAGTATACCCAAGAACAATGAAGTTCTTATTTTAATGGATATTAAAACAATGAAGCACTGGCCTTGTCTTAGACATTTAAGAGTTCTACCAAGAGAAACTACCAGATCAAAGTTCTTAATGAAAAACAGATCCCCAAAACAAGTACTTTTAATTCTAAAATACTGGTAACCTTACAGTTCAGCAATATGTACAAATATACTGCAGATTAACTGGGCTTCAACATAGGAAATCTCAAAGTCAGTTTTGAAAAAATACTTTCTAAGCAATCAATTAAAAATGCTTCATTAAAGGGAATCTTACTTAAAAATTGAAAGTCTTGGGGCACCTGGGTGGCTCAGTCAGTTAAGCCTCTGACTTCGGCTCAGGTCATGATCTCAGGGTTTGTGAGTTCAAGCCCCCCGTCAGGCTCTGTGCTGACAACACAGAGCCTGGAGCCTGCTTTGGATTCTGTGTCTCCCTCTCTCTCTCCCCCTCCCCCACTTGTGTTGTGTCTGTCTCTAAAAGTATAAATAAACATTAAAAAAAAATTAAAGTCTTATGAAACACATCAATCAGGGCGCTTGGGTGATTCAGTCGGTTAAGCGCCCAACTCTTGATTTTGGCCTAGGTCATGATCTCATGGTTCATGGGATCCATCCCCAAGTCGGGCTCTATGCTGACAGCATGGATCCTGCTTGGGATTCTCTGTCTCCCTCTCTCTCTCTCTGCCCCTGCCACATGTGCGTTCTCTCTCTCAAAAATAAATAAATAAATTTTTTTAAAAAAGAAAAGAAACACCTCAACCAATTGCAATTGATGGACATTATTTGAATCCTAACTTAAGCAACTATTTTTAAGTCTACCCACTTGAGGAAATTGGAACATTGATGGGATGTTTCATGACATTAAGTTTATGGTACTATAATGATAATACACTTATTTTTTTTAATTCCTTCTGTGTTAAAGACGTACTCTGCAAGATATATGGATAAAGTGACATGATATTTGAGATTTGCTGTAAAATAACTGGGAGTGAGTGAGGGTATTGATGAAGCAAGATTGGCCAAAGAGTTGATAGTTGTTGCAGCTGAGCAACAGATGATGGGAATTCATTATGTTATTCTGTTTTTGAATGTTTGAAATTCCCAATAATAAAATGTTTCTAAGAGAGTCCTTATCTGGTAGAGACACATATTGAAATATTTTATGAATATGATGCCAGGGATTTGCTTCAATGTGACATGTGATTTTAAACTATCTGCTAAGGGGAAAATAGATGGTAGGGTCCCCCAATGGTCAAAAGGAGACCAATTAAGGGGTTATTAGAATAACCCAGTCAAGAAGTGATGATGGCTTGGACTAGGGTGATAGTGGCAGAGATGGAGAGAAGTGGCTGTGAACTGAGGAAATCACAGGTGGAGCTAGAATGCAAACTATAATACAGTGCAGGCAAGTCTGGCTGGAGGGATTGGAAGGATGGAGATCCCATTCTCAAGATGAGGAAAACTATGGGAGGAGCATGTGAAGGAAAGAAGAAACAACAGTGCATGCTAAAACTTGCTAAGCTTGAGTTGCTTGTGAAGCATCCAAAAGGAAGATCAAGTAGGTGGTTAGATAGGGGATTCCGTAGCTCAACTAAAGGCTCATCTGTAGTTGTCACTGGCACTCAGTGCCAGCAGTTGGTGTTGAAGATAATGGGAATGAAATTACCTAGAGAGTGTGCAGAAGTGTAAAGAGAAGGACTGAACCCTGAGAAATATCAACATTCAGAAGTGGGATAGAAAAGGAATCAGTAAGGGACACAGACTGGTAGGAGAGGGAGGAAGCCCAGGAGAATGCAGAGTCATAGAAGGCACGAGGAAGGAAAGAAGGAGGAGTCAACTGTGAAAACACTTCTGAGAGCTCTTGTAAAATGAAAACTGAGAAGTGTGTGGCAATCTGGAGGTTGATCAAGGTCAGCGTAAGAGGCAAGGACATTGATGAGGCAGCATCAGATGGACAGACACATGAATCAGTATGGGACTGACAGATGGACACACAAGTGACACAAACAGCACACACACACACACACACACACACACACACACACACACACGTAGGGCAGCATTAACAGATGAGAAACAGACATAAACATGTGGATGGGCCAGTACCCTGAAATGGCAGGCAGGAGACCAGTGCAGTGACACTCACCCTCCATGCTCCCCAGCGTGGGCCACACACGCATCCAGCCGGAAGCTCCAGGCACACACAGGGTCTTGGGCCAGGATGCACTCTGAGCAGCTCTGGAGACGGCCACAGTTGGTTGTATTCACTTGTGTCACCTCAGTATGGGAGCCCACCAGGAGCCAGTTCTACAGAAAAGCAGTGAGGAAGAAGAACATGCTGGATCTCTCAGACTTCAGGGTAACCAACTGGATCTGGGCTCAGATGTCCCCCCAGCAAACTCCCCAAAATCTACAACTCACTTGATACAATTTCATGCTCTCAATTGGCTGTGGCTCAGGGAATAAGGCCAGGTCCTCCAGGACGCTGAGCTGGGCTCCAATCTGCACTGCTCGGTGGAGGTGTCCATCCTCTAGGAAGCAGGCAAGGGGCAAGACACAATGACAGCTATACCTGTGCCTGGGACTCTGACACCTATATGTATGGGACCCTCTCTGTGACAGGGGCATGTGTGCACTGGATGGGCAACTCACTTGACTATGAAATGTACCTGTCCCCAGGTAGAGCACATCGTACTCTTTCCCTGAGAGGCTGGTCACCCTGTGGGCCACAATTCTGAGATAGGCTGTATCTGTAGTGACAAGCAGGGGATGACCATCGGCGGGAAACACTGGCCTGTCCATGAGTGGGTGGTCCCGGATGAAGGTGAGCACACGGTCAGGCAGGGAAAGTGATGAGCCAAACTGCTGGAGTTTCATGTTGTTGGCGATGCACTAGAGGAAATACAGGATGGGTGACAGTTTCCCAGGGGCCAGGAAGTCTCCGTGATGCTTACTTGGGCCCTTTCTCTCATGCAGCAATTCAGGTGTGAAGGGAAGAGATGCCTCAGCCCCCTCACCTCTCCAGGTCTGGGCTGGGGTACATCATTGTCCATGACAGGCAGTCCCCTGTTGCAATCATGTTTCAACTCTCTGAAGGGACCATTCAGCACTGTCCGAATGTCTTGTGGTAGAAAGGCACAGACAGCAGAGATGGCAGCCCCCTCCCTGTAAGAGCACAGGTTGGAGCCACATATCTAGAGGGAACTAGGAATCAGCAACTCATCCCAGGAGATGACCCAGGAGAAATGCAGGGGCCATGACCCAGGGAGCCATGCATCCTGCTCCAGGGCAGAAGGAACAGGGCTCCAGGGAGAGCCTACCCATCCCCACGTCTCTCCCACCCTGTAGCTCTCCTCCACACCAGGACCTCCTCACCACTGGGAGGAAAAGATGCCATAAAAGATGAGGGTCCCCGATCCATGCTCAGGTCGAAGAATGGCCATGTCCTGCAGGACACTGGAGGCCCGGCCATGCTCAGGCCCTGGACATAGCAGGTCAGCCTTCAGAAATGTTGTCCATCTGTGCTGGAGGGTCTTCCGGCCCCCAAGGTCCCCCTGGGTGACAAGCACATGGGAAGTTCTTCTTAGAAGGCCAACATTGTGGGAAGGCCACATTGTGTGTGGCCTTAGAAGGCCAACATTGTGGACACCAATATAGGTTTCCCCTGTCTTCAGGGCAGACACAGACAGATGGGAAGACAGATGCACAGAAATGCAAGGATGACGATACAGAGCACTGCATGGGATAATGAGATACAGGGTGAAAAAGGTCACAACAACGATGGTGACTAAGTTCATTGTGCACTTTTGAAATACTGTCCTACATGCTTTACATAAGTTACTTCATTTTGTCCTCAAAACAACCCTTATAGCTAGAGGTCATTAATACTCTACCTTACAAAGGAGGTTTAAAGATGCTAATGAACCTGCCTAGAGCCACAGAGGCAGGAACTGGTGGACCTAGCACTTGAACCCAGGACTCTCTATTTGCAGTTCCTGCCTTTACCTCTCCACTAGTCCACCTCCTGGGGACAGTGTGTCACAATGGTAATTATGGGGGTGAAAAGCCAGAGCCCTTTCCCCATGCCCCCCAACTCCCAGAAAAGGAGTCAAGGCAGAGGGAAAAAAGGAGACAGAGGAGAAATGCAAAAACAGGGGCCCAGAAAGGAAAAGACAAGAGGACAGACAGAGAAGATGACAGACAGTCAGGACGGTGGTCTTACCGCACACACACGGGCCACCCGTGGGACCTTAATGCGCTCATACGAGTCAAATGCTCGGGAAGTCTCCGTAAAGAAGAAGTAGATCTCATCATCTCCGTCTTCATCTCCCCAGTCGGCTGGGCTCAAGGCCACAGCTGCAACAAAGGCTGGGGCTGGGGAGACCAGTGGCTTCAGATACCAGACACAGCCTGGGGCCACCCGGCCTCAGCCAGCTCTGTCCCCCATGCACCCTGCCCCGTCTCCCCACCGTTAAGCCAGGATGGCAAGGTCTCTGTCCGAATCCAGTCCTCAGCGCGACCCACAGCCCGGGAGATAATCGGCTCCGTCCCCAAGTAGTTTTTCACAGTGGCAGCATACAGGACCCCCCCTGCAGGGCGACAGGGAGGAGATGAGCTGTCAGAGATGACTGAGGGAAGCAAAAGGGGTTGTAGGCAGCACAGAGGATAAAGCAGGGGGCAGGAACCCTAGGAGCTGAGCGCCCGTGATATGGCAGGCACTGCTAAGCACCTGACAGGCAACATCTCACTTAAAATCCACATAGACAGGGGCGCCTGGGTGGCTCAGTCGGTTGAGCGTCTGACTTCAGCTCAGGTCACGATCTCACGGTCCGTGAGTTCGAGCCCCACGTCGGGCTCTGGGCTGATGGCCCAGAGCCTGGAGCCTGCTTCCGATTCTGTGTCTCCCTCTCTCTCTGCTCCTCCCCGGTTCATGCTCTGTCTCTCTCTGTCTCAAAAATAAATAAACGTTAAAAAAAATTAAAAAAAAAAATCCACATAGACATAAAATGCTCTGGGGCAGTAAAGGCAACATGCGTTAAGGGAAACCTGTCGGAACGTTAATGTGCAGGAAGGAAAAATAAAGGCTGCCTTTGTGCAAATTGGGCTTTTTTGTCTGTTGGTTTGTTTGCTGTTGTCAGTGTTTTCGGTATGCTTCTATCCCATAATGTACTAATTATACTATGACTCTCCAGGAAGGAGGTTTGCTTTGCAGTATGCCCAGTCTTACTTCCGCTCTCCCACTCTGGTAAATGTCTGACGGAACTAGTCTTCTTTCTGATTGGGGGTGGACATTGCTCTGGAATAAGTCACAGCTTTAGGGTATACCAGCATCACTTAGGGAATTGATCGAAACACAGATTCCTGGGCCCTGTGCCTAGAAATTCTCACTTAGTAGTGTTAGGGGATGGCCCAAGAACTAGTTTCAAACAAGCAGTAGGAGTTACCCTAATGTGTAACTTCACTTTGAGAAACCTCACTTTGGGAAACAGCAGCCTGGGGGATTAATGAATACTGCATGGCCAGCCAGAGGAAGCAATGAGGAATCAGCTCGTCCCTCCTGGTACAGTGCCGGGGCAGAGGCACCCTACAGATGGTGAGGACTGGAGAGGAGAGAAATCACACACTCTGAAGGAAGGGGAGGTGCAGCCCTGTGGGCGGAATGTGAGACAACCATAGCCACCCTGTAACACAGACAAGGCTCAGACAGAGTAGGAGAAAATTGCTCCAGGGGTAAAAGAAGGTCATGACCCCTTGGAGGAGTTTCAAGTATCACAGGAGCTCTGGACAGGACAGAGTGGCATTTTCCTTCACCACCTACTGCACAGAAGCCACTGTGCCAGGTGTTAAGCACATTGCTGCCCCCAAGAGCTCCCGTTTGAGTCTAGAAGACAAACATGTGATCAGATTCCAGGAGGCGTGGACTAACAGATGTGGAGGGGAACACGGAGGAGAACCCAGACACATCTAACGGGGGGAACAGCATCCAAGAGGTGACATCTGAGCTGGGGCTGAGGAATGAGCAATCCGCCAGGTGGAAAGACTTCAGGGAGGAAGACAGGCAGGTGGCGACAAGAGGAGCCATGTTCAGGGATATGGGCACTCCCCATGGCTGCAGCTCTGGCAGGGCCCAGGGGGCTGTGAGACTAGTGAGCAGAGATAAGCTGCAGGTGAAAAGATGGGCACCCAATTATAACAATCTGCTCTGCCATGCCTGGCAATGTGGACTTTATCCTACAGGGAAGAGTACAGCTGCAGGTTTTCTTGAGGAAGAGAGTGACATAATCAGTCCAGGGTGTTAAGAAGACAGTGGTAGTTAAAAGGCCATTCACACAATCCAGGCAAGAGTGGAGGGGCGGAACTAAGGTAGCAGCAGAGGGGGAATAAAAGGGTTGACTGGGGAGATATTTCTGCGGCAGAATCCATTAACAAGATTTGAAAATCAGTTGAATATGAGATGTGAAAGAATGGAACAAAATAATGTCTTTAAGGTCTCCAGCTTACACGATGAATGACAGCACAGGGTGATACCATGAGCAAAGGCAAGTAATGACAGGAGAAGGCCCATAAAGGAGGTAGTTGGGGAGGAAGCAACTTCAGATGTAGAACGTGCTAAGGTTGCAGTCTCCTCAGGACATCTGGTCAGAGATCCTGGAAGGCAATCGAACAGAAGGGCCTAAACAACAGGGCCAGTAGGCAACTTGGGAATTGGGCTGAAGCCATGCCATGAATATGACAGCCAGGGAGAAAGAGAAAGTGAGAAGAGATCCCTGGGGATACCACCATTTAAGGGGAGAAGCTACATGAAGACAACTAGGAAAATCAAGTCAGAGAGAGGCTAGAGAAGCAAGAGAGGCTGGTGTTTTAGAAGCCAGTGCATGGAAAGCCCAACAAGAGCTATGAGGGCTCATGCACCTTGAAGGAAGCAGTAGTGAGTAGGGCCACTCTGGGGAAAGCACAATCATCCTAGGGTCACAGATGCGTGAGCAAAGTTGCATGTCTCAGGCACTGGAAAAATAACCCTATTTTCAAAAATACTTTATACAAAGCAAAAAGAGTTGGAAACCCTCTGAGGGCAGTGGAAAAAGTCCCAACATTTTGGAGCTCAGAAGGCTTGGCTTTGGACCCTAAATACTTACAAGTAGTATGATCTTGGGCAAATTAGCTTCAGGTACCGCAAATACAGCATGGAGATAATAAGGCCCTCCACTCAGCGGCACTAAGGGTTAAATGCAACACAAACATAGAGCCACACATAGGCCTGGCACATGGCCGGCATTCAGTGCATGTTGAGTTGTGGTTCCTTATGTGGACCACAAAATGGCACCCCATTCCCTCCCAGAGCATTTCAGGAAGGAGAAAACCAGGTTAGGGACATAATCTGGCAGTACATGGAGGAGCAAACGAACCAATCTTCTGTACTTCCAAGGTGGGGGGGAAAGTTGATACAGAAGCCAGAGCTACAATGAAAAATCTCCCTACAAGCATTGTACACAAAACACTATAAAACTTAAAACCCTGGCAGAAGCTGTGTCATGGATGCCCTGAGAATTGAGGGAGATGTGTGGAAGAGATAGTTACGAACATTTAGAAGCATGATTTGGTGTGGGGGTTGGGGGGGATGGGGAGCAACAGTCATAAATGATTTCCAGGGACCCAGCAGTGGATGGAGGTAAAAGGTCCCCAAAGTTTCTAAGAGATTAATGGGGGCATTCAGAAACTCGGAGCCTAGAATTGCAGAAGAGCACACTCACTCAAAGAGAGAGAGCAGAAGGTCACTGACCTAAGGGACAGCAGGAGGGGTCAGACACTTTGGGAGGAAGTAGTAGGGTTCCAGGTGTTCCAGGAATATCAAGGGGCTTGAAACACAGTCTTACACACACACACGCACACACACACACACACACGCACGCACGCACGCACACACACACACCCTGAGGAGAAGGAACAGCGGCCATCACGGTCCACAGGAGGACACAGGATCACCACATGCCCTCGATTCTCCAGGATAGTCTCAATTTCAAATATTCTTTTGGATTGCTCCTATAATAAAATATCCCTGTAAGTGCAATTGTGGCAAGTTAGTACTGAATGAATCAATTCAGTAAACATTAAAACACACATTTGTTATTGGCAACAGATGATGTACAAAAGAGAGTGGTTCCCATAGTGCTAAATTCAGTGAGCAAGCTGGTTAGGAAAAAAACACCAGGTATCACATAACCCTATTTAAAAATATACATATATGTATATATGCCTGTAGATATAGGAAAGATTGGAAGGAGCCATAACTATACAGTGTTAATGATATTTATTTCTGATCAATGGAATTACAATGATTTTTATTTTCTCCTTTCTACTTTTTTGTACTCACTAAATATTTTTTGTAGTTACCATCTTTTATAACTCAAAAAATTAAGATATTTTAATTTTAGAAATACTGAGGGAGAAAAGGATTGAAAGCCACAAAAAGTAAAGAATCACAGCCAAAGAAAAATCACATTCATGTGGAAATAGATCTCCACGTACCCAAGCATAAAGCCTGTGACATCGGCCTCCCAGGTGTACTAGCAACCAAACACCGACAGCCTAGAATGCCACCATGGCAGTGAGTGTCTCACTACACCCTGGGGGTTCAAATTTTCACTCTGGTATCAAAATGGCCACTTCTACACTTGTACCCCAATGTTTACAGCAGCACTTTCAACAATAGCCAAATTATGGAAAGAGCCTAAATGTCCATCAACTGACGAATCGATAAAGATGCGGTTTATATACACAACGGAATACTACTTGGCAATGAGAAAGAATGAAATATGGCCATGTGTAGCAACGTGGATGGAACTGGAGGGTATTATGCTAAGTAAAATAAGTCAGGCAGAGAAAGACAGATACCATATGTTTTCACTCATATGTGGATCCTGAGAAACTTAACAGAGAATCACAGGGGAGGGGAAGGTGGGGGGAGTTAAAGAGAGGGAGGGAGGCAAACCATAAGAGACTCTTAAATACTGAGAACAGACTGAGGGTTGATGGGGGGTGGGGGAAAGGAGAAAGGGGAAAGTGGGTGATGGACATTGAGGAGGGCACCTGTTGGGATGAGCACTGGGTGTTGTATGGAAACCAATTTGACAATAAATTACATTTAATATAAAAAAAATGGCCACTTCTAAAGAAGATTTACAATAGGAATAATCATTCATTAGATTTTTAAAAAAAGGATTTTAAACATGCTCTGGCCTTCCTCCACTCCCTTTTCTTCTCATGGCCAGAAATTTGCAAGACACATAATTCCTATCCTAATATTCTCTATTCCCTTATCTAAGGATTAGGCCAGCTAGACACTTCTTTTTTAAATAACAGTCTATAAAGAGGACATAATTAGATAGTTGGAGATGCAGTGTTTATTCTACGTTTTCCTCTGTTGGTTACCTAGGATTTCTAAGTGTCTTGTTTCAGTGTGTGCATGCTAGTCTTGGGACAATCACACTGAAATTTAAGAAGGAAGCTTGACCCTAAAATGCTGGCAGCATGCAGTGCATCTGAAACATTTGCAAAGCTTCTTGGCAGATGCAGTAATCGCAAGATGCAATGAGATTAAACAGAGATAAAACACAGGGCAGATTCTGAAAGAGAAAGAACAAAACCTCCCTCCTTCTGCTCTTCTTGATAAAAACCCTATTTATTATAGGATGTGACAGGGAGAACCGAGGATAACTGACTGCTGTCTCCAGCTTGGGTACTTGGGGCAGGGGTGGGGGAGAGGAGGCAATGGCACTATGCACTCAGAGGAGAGGACACTAGTGGTGGAGCAGGTTTGGGGGAGATGAGTGAGGATGATGAGCTCAGTTTGGGACATGCTGATTTTCAGATTTCTGTGGGACATGTATGTGGAGATGTCTGGAAGGCAATTGGATATATAGTCTGTAGCTCCAGATAATGTCTGGGGGGGCATCAGAATGCAGTGGAAGCAGAATCCACGCAGCTGGTTGAGATCACAACTGCAGTGAATAAGAAGAGAATAGGACCTTGACTGGGGGTCCAAGGAACCACAACACTGAAAGGATGAGAGGAAGACAAAGACCCCCAAAGGAGACAGAAGGAAATGCCAGTGTTCTTAGGCTAATGTGAACATTACTGTCAAAATATTTGCATTTTTCCAAACTGGAATAGTGCAAATAGAAATACGGAGATAATTTTGTTAATTTGATCTAAGCGCAATACAAATAAATGTCACATTTGAAGAACATGATTTGAGACTTTTTCCTAAATAAATACAAGTACCAATAAACACATGAAAAGTTGTTCAACCTCACTAATGGCAATGCAAGCAAAAACATATAAAATTGGGCTCTGGAAGAGGTCACTGTATGTTTATTAACTATATTACTTGGGGGGTGCCTGGGGGACTCAGTCGGTTAAGCCTCCGACTTCAGCTCATGTCATGATCTCATAGTTTGCGAGATCGAACTCCGCGTCAGGCTCTGTGCTGACAGTTCAGAGCCTGGAACCTGCTTTGGATTCTGGGTCTTCCTCTCTCTCTGCCCCTCCCCAACTCGTGCTCGCTCTTTCTCTCTCTCTCAAAAATAAAAACATTTTAAAAAGTTAAAAAATAAAAATAAATAAATAAACTATATTACTTGGGATTGACAAGGGTGTAATGGAAGAGGTCCTCTTGTCAGTGCTGGCGGGACTAACTGGAGAGCAATTTGGCCAAATCTACCAAGTATCACAAAAGCCTTTACACCCTTTGGCCCAGCAATTCTACTTTCTAGATTGACTCATATGCAATTAATTAGATCATGTAAAGGATTTACATAAACATTTATGCGAAAAGATTTCTTCCACTGCATTATTTATAAAAGCAATAATTTATTTTAAATTTTGAATGTATAATTACATGGGAATAGATTGGGCTACATTCAAGTGAGAGAGGAGTACGTAATCACCAAAACTCATGTTTTGGGTAATTAATACTATGACAAAATGTTCAGTATACAATGCTAAGTGAAATATGCATAATAATTCCAATATGTTACAAATATACACACAGACACAGCCGAAGAAAATACAAATAACAGTGGCTACCTAGTGATGATTGAATTACAATGAACTTTTCACTTCCTTCTCTATATATTTCTGTATTTTCTCAATTATCTATAATGCACACTCTAATTCTTATAATTTAAAACAAGAGATACTCCTGCTATTATATTCTAATATTTTCATTACTAAAAGCTCTTCTTTTTATGTCAAAATACCTCCATTATCCTTAAGGACATTTTCATAGACCCTAACTGCGAATTTGGTTCTAGTTCTTATGTAATGTTGCCACTATTTTCTAGACCGCTATTTTCAAAACAAAAGGACAGCAGGGCTTAACAGATCAACATTGAAAACTCCAACCAAATATTGGCACTTAAGTCAAATTTAAAGAAACTTAAATTATAGCCCTATAAAGCAAAAACTTCAGAGGACAGTGTATAATGTTGGGATTGACTGTGATTTGGATCTAAGACAGAAAGAGGCATGGGAAAGCTAGCCATTCTAAACTGTTAAAACTATTTCCAACCATCAATTATCAGCTGAAAGCAACCTGAATTTCATTACCTGGAAAAAAAAAAAAAAAAAGACTTGAAACCCTCTTTAAAAATGTTTTTCCTTTTAGAAAATGTTCTTTGTCATACAATGATCTTATTTATGAAATTTGTGTTGTCAAACCACATGCTAATGTGAATTCACTTGCTGACTAGAACACAGAGAAATTACATGCAGAAGGTTAGATATAAAGATTCCTGCTTGCAACAAAGAAAGTACGTTAATCGATTGCCTTAGATTGTTGTAATTGAGAATTCATCTTGTTGATAAAAAATTATGTAGAATCAAGAGATATTCATCATTTCTAAAATTGATGAATCTTTCTTAATGAGCCAATGACTGGCTCAGAGTTTTGCCAAAGATGCTTGATAAAAAGTCAGGAAAACTATTGAGTAAACTGTTTTATGCAAACATGTATAACTATTAACAAGATCTTGTCAATTTCAATTGCAGATAAAAGACAAAAATGACAAATCTTGTATGCAGTAGGTTTATACCTGATGTTCGTTTTCAAACACTTTTGTTATTTTATTACTTTTCAGAAAAGGGAAGTCATTAACTGTCTAAGAGTGATTTCATCTGTATAGCTAGCTTTTTAAGACTTTTCCTATAAAGTCATACATAAGAAAAAAAATGTCACTGTTAGATCTTGTATCCCAATTTTTGTCTTTCATAAAATGGAATCCAAAACAATAGGTAAAAATTAATTTTACAATAAAGTTCACAGCAAAAGTCAGTCAGTGAAGAGGAAAAAAAGCAGTATAATGAATGATGCTGAGTCAACTGATCAACTAAATGGGAAAAATTAATTTAGATCTCCATCTCATGCCATTCATCAAAGTAAGTTCTAAATAGGGGCGCCTGGGTGGCTTGGTCGGTTAAGCATCCGACTTCGGCTCAGGTCACGATCTCACGGTCCATGAGTTCGAGCCCCGCGTCGGGCTCTGTGCTGACAGCTCAGAGCCTGGAGCCTGTTTCAGATTCTGTGTCTCCCTCTCTCTCTGCCCCTCCCCTGTTCATGCTCTGTCTCTCTCTGTCTCAAAAATAAATAAACGTTTAAAAAAAATTTTTTTTTAAAAAGTAAGTTCCAAATAGATCAAAGAGTTAAATGTTTGGGGGAGAAACCTGTAAGAAGAAAAAATTTATCTGCTAACTGGGAAAAGATTTAACTTAAAAATGTAATCACAAGAGGGGCGCCTGGGTGGCGCAGTCGGTTAAGCGTCCGACTTCAGCCAGGTCACGATCTCACGGTCCGTGAGTTCGAGCCCCGCGTCAGGCTCTGGGCTGATGGCTCAGAGCCTGGAGCCTGTTTCCGATTCTGTGTCTCCCTCTCTCTCTGTCCCTCCCCCGTTCATGCTCTGTCTCTCTCTGTCCCACAAATAAATAAAAAAAAAAAAAAAAAAAAAACGTTGAAAAAAAATGTAATCACAAGAGAAAAAATATAGATTTGAAAATATATTCTATCTAATAATTAGCCCAAGAATACAAGCAGAGGATTTACCAAAGAAGAAATAAAAATAAGTACTAAAACGTGAAAAATGTTTAACCTCATTAATATTCAAAGAAATACAAATTAAAACAAGGTGCCATTTTTAGCCTCAATTAGCAAAGATTTTCAAAATGACAATATGATTCTAGCGAAATTATGTGAGAAAAAACAAACACTCTCATTCCTGCTGATTTAGGGTGTAAATTGGTATACTCTTTCTAAAAACTCAATTAGCAACAAATAATGAGCCATAAAATGTTCACACCCTTTGATATAGTAATCCATTCCCAGGAGTCTCAAGATAATCTAACATGAGGATAAAAATTTATGCACAAGTATGTTCATTATAGTTTTATGGGTAATAGCAAAAACTTTGAGATAAACTAAATAAACTTGGAAATTAAACTTACATAAGTGATTTAGGATTGCTTAATTAAATTGTGGTATGCTCAAAGAATAAGTAGTATCATATTATTAAATTTCTTCATAAAAAATTTTAAATTGTATAGAAATGACTATGATATAAAATTACATGACAAAATTCAAAATTAAATCCATGTAGCATGACATTTAAAAGTTTTACAATAGGGGCACCTAAAATGGCTCAGTCGGTTAAGCATCCAACTCTTGATTTCAGCTCAGGTCATGATCTCACGGTGTGTGGGTTCAAGCCCCGTGTCTGGCTGTGTGCTGACAGCACGAAGCCTGCTTGGGATTCTTTCTCTCTGCCCCTCCTTTGCACACATGCTCATGCTTGCTCTCTCTCTCTCTCTCTCTCTCTCTCTCAATATAAATAATCTTTTTAAAAAGTTTTATAATACACACATGCTCATAAAATTTTTATTAACCTTATTGTTTTGTACTATTGTGAGAATATGGCCGGATTCTCACTAAATGTGAAGGGTGTACATGGGGTGATCTGCCCTAAAATACAGGCTACGTGGCACACAAACAATTCACTTTGTGGCTACCTAAGGATCAGGCAGTCATTCTCCAGAAAACATTTGGGCATAAACTGTGATGGAACCATTCCACACTTGAACAACTGTATAGAGCTCGGTCAAAAGAAGTAACAGCAGGAATTAACAGTCATTACTGATGACTGGTTCCTCTGAGCAACAAAGGACTGGCCAGCAAAATATATGTGCATGAGTGCACATGCTTGTGCACACACACATTTAAAAAGCTAGAAAGAAATACCCCATAATATTAGCAGTGGTTTTCTGATATTCTAGAATTGTGCCAAGATGCTGGACACTAGACACATGTGGTATTTCTGTTTAAACTAAAATTAAATAAAATTTAAGATTCCTTCGTTCCGCCAAACTAGTCACATTGTTCAAGGACTCAAGAGCCACATGTAGCTAGCAGCTATCGTTTTAAACAGCACAGACATAGAACATTTCTATTGTTCCACAAAGTTCTTTTGAACAGTGCTGTTCTACAAGATTTCTTATGTTCTTCTTTATACTTTTTCCAAATTTATTACAATATGCATTGTAGTAGATTCCTCTTAGAAACAAGAGGTAAAACACCATGAGAAAAGAAAAAGAGGTTAACAGAGCAAACACTCATACTAGAGGTGTAGAGGACATATTCTCTAGAGAAAACCCAGGGGAATAATAATCTGGGGAAAAGCAGGAGGACACAGGCACCGTGGGAAAAACAGGAAAGGCTAGAAAGAGACACGGGAATAATAGACATTGCAAGAAAAGGAAAGAAAGGACACAGAAATTCCAACAGCAGGGGTGGGGAAGGAGGCAATTACAGCAAGGAGCCACAGATTCTGGGCTCTCCCCACTCACCAGCCATTACAGCTGCTGACCGCTGAGCTGGCTCAAAAGGACATTTCCCTCGGCCACTCTCAAGTCTTTCAACCTGCTGGAAACTGGACACATCCTACAGACCAGAAGGGGGCAATTGGTTTAGGGTCATGGGGAGGTTCATGATGAGACTTACAAAGATGGTCAGATGAAAGAACAGTTCAATTTCCATTCATCCCCATCCGCTACCATCCCCATACTCCCAGTCTATTCCTGATTCCCCCACCCACCCCGTCATTTCCCATCTCTGCCATCCCTCTTTTCATCCATTTGCTCCTCTTCCCTCCATTCCCCTAGTTCCAACACCCACATGTCCTGATGAAAGAATACCACAGACAGCCTTAAAAGATGCTAAGAGGCTGAGGGGGCAGATCTTTCCTCTGAAATGCTAGGGTTTGCAACTGGCTGGAGAATATGTGACTGGACAAGGGGGACAAAGGGAAGAAAGCAAGTCTCCTGAGGGCTAGAGCTCTTAGGAAGGGTAAAGAATAGTTCAGGCTGATATAATACCACCGGAAGCAGGGGCTTAGAGAGAAGGGCCATACTCCCCCTACTCCTACCCAAGGATGAAAGACAAGACCAGAGTCAAGGAAACATAGAAGGGGGGAAGGGAATCTGTAAAGTCAGTAAAGACCTGAAACTCAGGTAAGAATTTGAGGATTTGGCAAGTAACTGCCTTCTTCATCCAGGGACTACAGCAGGACTGACCTGGACAGGGGCAAGAGATGTAAGAGTTCCACCAGGGCCAGCTGGAAGTTACCTCAGCTGAGCATCCAGCACTGAGAGCGCTTCAAGATAACATCTAAAAATGTCAACCAGGGATGATGTCAACCTAAGACTGGCAGAGAAGTTAACTGTGGCTGCTTAGGAATCAAAGTTATGGCATAGAAAAGCCAGACACAATACCTCTAGTTCACTAGGGAGGGCATATGGTATTGCTGGAGCCTAACTACACTGATGGCAGTTGGAGTGGGAACGTAGATCTATATCCCCTAAGTGTAAGTATACTACTGACCCATTCTGACTGCTCATCTATTTGCTATGGTTGGCAAGCAATGTTTTACTTTACTGAGAGCCTTGAAGAAGGCCTGTTAAAATTAGATGTGATCTGAGGTCTCAAAAAAAGGGAACACTGGGTCAAGAAAGTCTTCTGGAATGAGAAAGTCTTCTGCCCCCACAGGGGCACAAGCATCTCACATGTGAGGCAGTGGGAGCAGCCTAGCCTGAGAAAATGATGGATGACAGTGAGAGATTACCAAGATGTCTGGGCACTTTGGACAAAGGTTAGTACATGCTGCTGTGGCCCATCTGTGACCTCTCACCTAAACTACAGCAGTAACCTCCTCCTCTCCACACTGCCTAGCCTTGCCCCCAATTTACTCTACATACCCCCCACAGATCAATATTCCTACGGTATCAGTCACTACCCTGATAAGTTTTTGAGCAAGGGAGTGACAAAATGGCCCACCATTGCCTAGAGTACAAACACTTTAGTCAAAATTACTTACTTTCTAATACTTCTCAAAATGAATACTTTCTTCTAACCAAACCTGGGTCACTTGTTATTCCTAGAAAACAAATTGTGTTTTCTCATCCCTCTGCCTAAAACTACTCCCTTACATTTCATCAAGGACTCCTTTTCTCAATGCTCACCCTCCTAATCTTTAGGCTGTATTTGATATTTTTGACTCACTCCCTCCTTCAAATATTGTCTTGATTCTCTTGGAATTCTACCATCCTCCTCCTATCTAATTGTTTCTCTATCTCCTTTGGTAGTTTCTATTTTCCTTTCTAGCCCCTAACCATGTATCATAAAGATCAATCCTTAGTCCTTGTCACACATATTTCAATGACCTCACTCATTCTTACATTTCCAGCTAGATTTTCTATGCAAATTATTGCCCAAATTCTCTGAAAGTGTGATACCTTCCAATCTCTAGTTTGTGTTGGCACTTGACTGCTGGACTTCCTCACAGAGATGGTCTATCAGCCCCTTTAAAACCCAGTATGTTTTACTGAAGTATGAAACAATTCCTCTTACAGTTTCCCCAGATGGCATCATTGTGTTATCTAGATTTATAATCTTTCAGCAAGTGAGACTCCTATTAACCAGATAGGTTATGTTTACTGTCTTATCAAAGTGACATTTCATTAGGGTCTGAAGGGGGCAAGACCACTCGACCACAGTCTCTGTCTGAGTGTTGAGATTCCTCACTGCATCATCAGTTGTGGTGGAGGCAAGTCTCGCTAGCTGAAACACAGCTAGGTAGGAAGGTTCTCACCAAGCTGTAAGGTTGGAATCCATCCTTTGGCTTTGGCCAAGAAGGGTATAAGACATATAAAGGACCCTCCCCAGGTGGTTAGGGGGAAAACAAAAGAAAAGATGGCCCCTGTTACACGAAACAGGTCAAATGTCACAAGATAATGAAACCAGGTAAGGTCATCTGTGCTGCAGACTGGAATAGAAGGACCGGGGGGTGGGGCAGAACCAGACACACCTGGATTTAAATCTTGGCTCTGCCCCTGCCACTTATATAATACTAGACATGGTACCTAACATTTTGGAACTTCCATTTCTTTGCTTGTAAAATGAAAATAAATAATACCTAAATATCATAGTGTGGTGATAAGAACTAAATTCAATTTTGAATGTAAAGTACCCAGCACCAGCCTGGGACAGAGTACATCTTCAACTGAATGCAAAATCTTGTCACTGCTATTGTTGTTTAAGTCTAGCATTTTTCTGTTAACTGCTGGAATTCTCTCAACAAAGCAAACTAAAATATTTTCCTCCAGGGGAGCCTGGGTGGCTCAGTCAGTTAAGCATTTGACTTCAGCTGGGATCATGATCTCATGGTTCATGGGTTCGAGCCCTACATTGGGCTCTCCACTCTCAGTGCAGAGCCCGCTTCAGATCCTCTGTCTCCCTCTCTCTCTGCCCCTGCCCTACTCACATGCTCACTCTCTCTCTCTCTCTCTCTCTCTCAAAAATATATTTTCCTCCAATGAACTGTCACTCAATGGCAGAACTTCACTTTTAGTTAGAGCTGGTAGGTCCAGTGCTCGAACTTCCTTTGTAAGAACTTTCATTTCTCTGAGCAATCAACTCTGAGTGAGTCATTGTGTCTGGATCAGCTAGTCAAAGCTCTCACATAATAGTTATACATAGTCTCAAAGTCATCAGTCTGGGATGTGAGAAGTTTAGCACTAAGGATTGAGGCAAGAACTTCCTTAAGCAGACGGGAGTGCCAGGTAGCAGGATAAGACAGTAAAGGCAGAAGAGAACTTTCAGGAAGTCTAGAGGTCAGTCTTAGTATATGGCCTGAAGTGTTAACACAGCTGATTTGGGGGGCAGGGGGCCTGTGCCCTACATTCTCCTACAAACAAGCCGTGACCAAAGGATGCTCCTTCATTTCATACGCCTGCTAGATAGGAGTGTTCAGAGAAGGAGCTAAAAGTCATGGGAGTGCAGGACACAGATCCCTGGCTTTACTCTGGTTACTGATTTTTCTCAGGAGTAGATAAGAGCCCAAGTGACACCAATCCTGACAGGACGTACAGAACATTTTATGTCCAGATACTTAGAATCTAACAACCATCAGGATCCCCTCAGACAGCCGAGGAAGAATAGAAGGCCCTGGGAAATTAACTTGAAGTGATCATATTGTCTATAAGCCATGGTGCTGCTATTCACACCCTTGGGTTCCCCAAGTGTGTGCAGCCTGGAAAAAGACAAATATGGCGATGGCAGCTCCACACTACTTTCTGAGCTTTGTAAGAACTGTAGGGAAGCTATACCCTCAACATTACTTGATGGAATATAGAGATTTTCAATACCACCCTGACCTGGAAACCTTGCCAAGATGAGGAAGCTATGCACACCTTGGGTGGAGAGTCTTTCTCGTCCACATTATGAAAAGGACTCAACATAAGCCCAACTAACCCCAGGGCCAGCCGAGAGGGACTGACCGGGGCAGTCAAACATATACAGTCATAACACTGGAAACAAGAGACCTGAGGATGGCCTTCAGCAAGGAGGGGTTTGGAGATGCACACTGATAAGATCCAAGTGGCAAGGAGTACTGCAGTTTGCAAAAGGATCAAGTCAAAATCTACAGCTAAGGATCAGGGTCAAGAGAGAGAGTCATTGCACTCCCTCCTTTTGCTCCTTGGAGCAGAAAGGGAAGCCAGTGAATACAAAGAACAGGGGAGGTTTCTGACTCATCCCAGGTTGTTGTCACAAGTGCATACTGGCAGAGGACCAGTAACTGACTGTTGGATAACTGATGGATAGCTGAGGGTTCAAAAGCATTAAAACCTTCCTGAGATGCTACCAGTCCCAGTAACTTTAGAAGCCATGACTAGCTAGATATGATTAGGGGTGTACATGTACCAAGCCTGCCTGAGTATGAGGGTGAAGATGCCCAGGGCTCCGGCAGCAATGAACAGGACCTAGAAGGAGAGATGGCTGACAAAGTGCCCACTTTGAAGGCAAGACCCAGAATATGGGCCAGCAAGTACTACATTAGTGGGTAGTGACCTCAGAAGCCATGAGAGCAGAGGGTCACAGCCTGCGCAGAATGAAGTCAGCAGTGGGAGAAGAAGACAGTCACCCACCTTGGGAGGAAGAAGCAGGCATGGATTATGCTGATTAAGAAATGGATCTAGGCTGCTGGGACAAAGCATACACAGGACAAAGGAAACACGAGATACTAGCCTCGGAAGTCTCTCCTGAATTTATCCTCTCCCTAGCCTAGCTAGCATTCCTAATTTCCTTCACCATCCCTCTTCTCTCTTCTCACTCTGTGTACCTCACCTTCTAACAGACAACCTGCCTCGCCCTCCCACTCCTACCCCCACCCTGCAAAGACATCCCTCACCCCCAATGCTTTTCATGCACAAGTGTTGCTTTAAGCATGCTCCCTGTCATGGACACTCACAGGAGACCTTTCCCATCCTCCCACCCGTCACTCACAATAACCCCGCACTTCGGGTCAAAAGCGAAGGTGCCACAAGTGAGGAGGTGAGAGGCATTGGCAATGGCGAGAATCTGGACAAAATTGTGGCATTCATCCTGGGGGTCAGAGATGATTAGAGAGAATCAGAAGCAGCAGGTACAGGGAAAGGCAGGGTAGTGTCAGGACAGTTAGATACAGCTCTGGGATCAGAGATGACAGGGGATGACATGGTGTTAGAGCCCCTGCCTGGGCCCACTGCTATGGGAGCACTGCAGGGGACAGACACAGAGCCAGGGCTGGAACTAGGTCTCAATGGGACACTTGGGACAGGGTCAGGATTCATACCTACCTCCTTCTTGCCTTTCTTCCTACAGTTCTGTCTGTGGGCCTCAGGCACCATCCAGTCAATCTGAGAAAGGAGGAGTGACTGTTTCTCCCAGATTCTCCCCAAACTCTCTCCAAGTCAGGGTAGGTGAAACAGTTCCACTACCACCATCAATTTGAGAACTTCAGAGACAACCCACCCCCCAGCCCCCGCCTCTTCAGTCAGAGCATCATTTTTCAAACTGGAGGTCTCCACCCATTAATGAGTAATGAAATCAATTGTTTTTAATTTTAATGACATAGAATATATCAGAATGTATCACATACAGGAGAGTAGATACTGTTTCAAGAATGTGTTCTTTAAATACACACTTCCTGTACTGGGTCAAAATGTACCATATATTTCTTACTAAGGGATGATAAAAAAAAGTTTAAAAGCTATTGCCCTAAAGAAATGTGATTCTAATGATTCCTCTGCCCACTGTCACCTGAAACCTGGTTACTGTGGCCTCCTCTAGCATTAACCTCCCTCATAATGTCCCCAGTCACCATGACCCCCTCCCATCACCCTTAGCTGAGATAATGAAGCCAATATTCTTCCTATATTCATTTTTACCGACACTCCCCCCTGCCACCACCACCACTGTTCCATATTTAGTTATTATGAACACACACCCCATCTCATAACACTGTGGATCTAACCACATGCTCTGGAGTCTGGGGTCCTCCCCACTTTCATTTCTCACCCTGCGGGGTCTCTCCCCTGAGAAGGGCAGGGATAAAGCGAAGATGGTGTCCCGGGCGCCGACATAAAGTGTATGGGAAGCAGGATCCACAAGGAGGACAGAGTAATTGTATGTCTGAGGGACGGTGAACCGGGTGAGATAGGAGTCAGCCTCTGGCAGGAAGAGAGGGTGAGAGGGGAGAGTGACATCAGCCATTGCTTCATAAGGGTTGGGTCCACAAAGACAAAGCCAAAGGGCTCAATTTCTGTTTTCTTCCAAGTATCATTTATTTAGCAGCCATGAAGGGTAAAAACAGGGCTTTGACAGGCCAACCATCTAACTTCCCCAAAGATAGATAACTGATGAGGCCAGAATATTTAGCATACAATGCAGCCAAGTATGCTTTTTCTATAAAAAAAAAAAACACTTTATTAAAATAATAGCATAAATACTAAGTCTGTAATTTCTATCCATAGCAACATGATACATAATTTGAAAATACCTATAGGAAGTACAAGGACCTTCTTCTCTAAATTTCCTTTTAAAAAAAAAAATAACTACTTATTAGTAACTTGTTTTTACTTGGAAGGGAAATGATTCACTCTCTTCACCAACACTTTAGGAGACTATCTCCTGTCTTCTCACTGCTCTTGTCCTCCCCAACCCCACCCCATTTCCACCCAAAGAGGGAAAAAGTGGGCATGAGAATGTGCTGTGGAGAAGGATCAGCCCCAGTTTAAATGTGGCTCTTTCACTTACCAGCTGTATGATCTTGAGTAAGTTACTTGCCCTGAGCATCACTTCCCTCATCTGTAAACACCACCAATCAGGCTTGTTGACAGAATTAAATGAGATGACATAGGTAGAAGCAACTGACATATAGTGCATGTTTCACAAATGGTTCCTTTTTTCCTTCCTTAGGCATGTGCTCCATTTGGGCCAAGTCTAAACTTCAGTGTCATCATTCAAAATTCCATTTAAAGATTATAACAAATAAGTTAGCAGGAATTTATCTTCTTAGCTCACTCTGGAGCCCCTATCCTTGTACCAATACAGCTCTACTCTACCTGGTTCATCTGCTCAGCTACCCTCAAGACTTGACAGAATGGCTACGAGCCATTCATTCCTGGATGTGCTGATGTATGGAGCCCCACCCACCCCATCCTCCCACACCCATACTCAAATCTGCGCTGGACCTGCCTACTCTCTCATGCTCGTTATAAGCCCTGGAACACCCAACCTCCACTCTCATCCCCAACTCTGTTTCACCTTGCTATCTAGACTTCTCTGAATTTCTGGTTATCAACCTCAACGCCATTTTGTGGCTATTGCTCCAGCACAAACCAACCCCAGGCTCTGACCACAACTTTGTCTTCTGGATTCATAGTAACCCTATGTCACTAGGCCGAAGTTTAGACTCTAAATTACTATTACCCAGTTGCGAGTTTTTGCCAACAGGTTGCCCTCTCAACTTCACTGGGTCTGCACTAGGTGCTAACACTCAGTGCCCACTGAGAAGAAAACGAGGTCCATGGCCATGCCCATGCCCACCTCAGCAGAGAGCCTTTAAAGTGTGAATCATTCCAATGACCATTTTTAGCCTGGTGGCATCCCTTGGCTTCTTCCAGATCTTTTCAAAGGACCAAATCTCCTCCCTCCATTTTTTTTTTTTTTCTTCTGAAGACTTTAGAAATCATTTAAACAGAACTTTAAATCAACTCACTGAATGATTTCCCAACATTCAATGTAGGGAATGGGTAGAGAAAGCACGGAATGCTGAGGAGTTAAGAGGGTTACGATGGATCCACGGATCGTGTATCAGACAATGGGAGTTGGTGTAAGAGCTGTGAGAGGCCTGGGAAGTGGGTTAGGGAGATGAGGGCTTCGAGCGAGGCAAAAAGCCTGCAGGGAGGTAGAAATGATAAGGGAATAGATTTGAGAAGTGGGCAGATGGAGATGCTGAATTGGTCATCAGAAGGATGGGTGGCTGGAATAGAACGAAAGACCAATGAGTTTGGAAGCAGAATAGGCATCAAGCTGGCGTGAGGGACACAGGTGTATGTTTGGGCAGAGGGGAATAAGGGAGTCCATTCCCCGAAATGGACGACCTCGGGGAAACCTCCATCCCCTCCCTGGGCCTCAGTGCCCGCTTCTGCACGATGAGGGGCTTAACTCTCTCGCGGTCCTGCCAGTAAGGGGCAGCAGGAGCAGCCTGGGCGTGTCATGGGAGCCGAAGCGCGAGGCCGGGAAGCGATGCTGCGGAACAGCACAGCGTGGGGGTCCCACCTAGGTCCTGGAGGGGCGTGGGCGGCGCGGGACTCGGTGCGCAGCGCGGAGGGGCTCCAGAGCGCCTGCCCGGGCTGTAGGTAAGGGCAGGTGGGTGCCGGCACCTGCAGGCGGGGCCCGGGAGCGGCGCGAATGGCTGAGGGCGAGGGCACCCACGCCTTACCTGAGATAGGAAGCGAGGTCCTGGGAACCGAGCGGGGAACGCGGCCGGATACCGGGCCGCTCAGCACCGCCAGCAGCAGCAGCGGAAAGGGCGAGGCCGGAGGCGGCTGGGAGCCCGGGCGGGGCCGCCTGGCAAAAGCCAGCATCTTAGGCTCCGCCTGGCCGCTGGGTGGGGCGCACCCTGCCACCTCCGCTCTGGGCCGCGGTGCCACCGGCCTCGGCCCCACTCGAATCTCCTCGGTCCGGTTCGGCCTGTGTCGGCCAGAGGAGAACGCAACCCAGCTCCGCCTCTTCAAGAAGGGACTAATGGTCGGGCCGATTTCCTCCTCCAGCCAATCGAAATTGGGTGGAGGCGGAGCTAAGGAGCGGAGAAGCCCAACCCAGGTACAGGAGGAGCTAGACCTAGGTCTAGGTGGGAGTTCTACTTCGGAACCGGCCTGGAGGTGCGGCTCCAGGTCCTCCAATGGCTGGTTTGCTCAGTGAGTTCCAAAAGCTTAAATGCCCATATGTGTACTACCAGGGAAAATATGTGTGTAAATGGGTAAGCACACCAAATTTCTCAAAATTATTATTTTAGCAAGCATTTAACCAATAACTGCAAATAGATCATTGCAAGGCAAAGTGATCTATGTTTGCATAAAAATGTGCAATACGTGCTCATAAAAGTTAGGTTTTGCCTGAGAAAATCAAGAAGGTTTCACAAAATGACATTTGAACTGAGTGTTCAAGGATAAGTAGTAGGCCTTTGAGAGTGAGGGGGCAAAGACTCTGGATATGTCCACTAGGAAATCCTACATACAAGACAAACACAGGGCCTGAAAATAACTCACTGTCTCCATCATCCCACCCTCCCTGCTCCTTCATCAAGCACTTAGTCCTCCAATTTATAGCCTTGTAGGTAATCTTTGCTTTCTTCTCTTATATTCCCCATTGCTTAGTTATCTAGGCTGCATACCAGATGTAACAAATTAACATCAAAATTGAGTGGCTTAAAACAACAATAAACATTTATTATCTCTGTGTGTCAGGAATTCAGGAGTAGTTTAGCTGGGTTGTCTAGCTCCCAGTCTCTCATGAGTTTATAGTCATGATATTGGACGAAGCCACCAGTCATCTGAATGCTTGACTAGGGCTGGACGATCCACTTCTGGGATGGCTTAATTTCATGCCTGGCAAGTTGATGCTGGCTATTGGTAGTAAGTCTCAATTCTTTTCCATATGGACCTCTCCATGGGTTGCTGGGATGTCCTCACAATATAGTATTACTTCTTTAGAGCTAGTAATCCCAAAAACCAAGGTGAAAGCCACAATGTCTTCTATAATCTAGCCTCAGAAGTAAAAATATAACTTCTGCCATATTCTGTCGGTCACACAGGCCAATCCTCATGCACTGTGGGGAGGGATAACACAAGGATGGAATACAAGAATTTCAGTGGACCATCCTGGAGGTTGTCTATCATGTCCAAATGTAAGCAGTCATCTTGTCCTGATAACTTACACTTATGAATCATAAATAACTTAAATTTGTCATTTTCTTTCAATTATTATCATAATTCAGGACTTTATTATTGCTCACCTAGACTATGCAATAGTTTCATTAAAAACAAAAAACAAAAACAAAAAAACCGGCCTCCAATCTCTTTCCAAGTTATCATCAGGGTAACCTCTCTAAGGTGCAAATTCTGTTTTATTTATTCAGTGGTTATTGAGGACCTATGATGTGCTAGGCATTTTATTAAGTAACATAGATAAAGATTATTAAAATATGATTCCTGCTGCCTGCTTTGGCAGCACATGTACTAAAATTGGAACAATACAGAGATTAGCATGGCCCCTGCACAAGGGTGACATGCAAAACATGGATCCTGGATTCAAATTGCTTAGTCTAAAAGGGAAAATAGACACTGAAGATTGATACTTCAAGTCTTCTCTCTGAAACTTTTTTTCTAATACACCAGCCTCAACACAACAGGACCCTCCTCTGTGCTACTTCCTTTGGCACTGATATATGCCTCTCCCTAGCTGCTCCCCAATAATCTAACCTAGACCTTAGCCCTTCTCTGAACATGGTTTAAATATTGATTTTTTTTGTCTTTTGTTTGTTTTCAAAGAACTCTTTCCATTTTTGTGGCAGCAACACACAATACGAAGTTCTTTTTTACATTGCAACCTAGTCATACTTAAATACTTTTGTAATAGTGAAGTAAACTTTCACAAAGTCATACTTTCACTATATTTCTTTAATTCAGGAGCTAAACCCTGATATTTTCTATGGGATTGCACTTTATTATCTTTCATTTTTTTAAATGCTGGTTGCAGCCCACTAAATTGATTTTACTACCTATTAATAGATTGAGATCCCCACTTTGAGAAAAATCGCTGCTCTAAGCTGACTGACTCATACTAGCTTAATCAATATCTATTCCTTAAATCTACATCTCCAACTCATATTTTTCTCTTCAGTTTCTGACACATATATCTAACTGGCTGTTGAACATCTCCACTCAGTGTACCACAGGCACCTTGCTTTCAACATGTCCAAAACAGAACTGTCATCCTCACTCCCACACCAGCCTGGGTAACTGGGTAAGACGGTAGAACCAATGTTTTTTTATATCTATATATAGCACCACTATCTTTCCAGCTATCCAAGCCAGAAAATTTGCACTCATTCTTCAATAAGTATTCGCTGAACGCCTACTATGTTCTAGGCTCTGTCATTCTGGATTCCTCCTAATCAATCCAATTACTCATGAAGACCTATTCATTTTAACTCCTAAATATCTCCTCCACATCTTTGCATCCCCCTACTAACACCCTTATTCAAGCTGCCATCATCTCTTGCATGGTCTACTTCTTACTCCTGTCCTGCTTCCATCACCAGGCACCACCACCCCAACTCCAGCCCCCAATCCATTCCCTTCAGGTAAGATAGAATTTTCTCTCCAGTACACAAATCAGATCACTCCTTTGCTTAAAACACATCAGTCCAGGGGCGCCTGGGTGTCTCAGTCGGTTAAGCGTCTGACTTCAGCTCAGGTCACGATCTCGCGGTCCTTGAGTTCGAGCCCCACGTCGGGCTCTGGGCTGATGGCTCAGAGCCTGGAGCCTGCTTCCGATTCTGTGTCTCCCTCTCTCTCTCTGCCCCTCCCCCGTTCATGCTCTGTCTCTGTCTCAAAAATAAATAAAACGTTAAAAAAAAAACACACACACATCAGTCCAGTTCCTCACCATACCTTCACTATGGGATGAAATCCAAAATCCTTAATATAGTCCACAGGGCCTTTTATATTCTGGCCTCTTGCCTACCTCTTCCACATGCTGTGCTCTGGACTGGTTGAGCCTCTTAAGAATTCCCTCTACATGGAATATTCTCCATGTCCCTTATTTGGCTAACTCCTATTCACTCTATTGATTAAGCTCAGAGTGATAATCCCATTCTCTAGGAAGCATTCCCAATTCTCCAAGTCTGTGCTTTTCCTATATGTTCCCATAACCTTGTACTTCCCTTGCCATAGCCCATATCACACCACATTGCCCATTGCCTAAGTACTTGTCTGTCCCTCATAGGCTTTAAGCCCCAGGAGGGCAAAGATTATTGTATTCTCAGATCCTAGCACAGTGTCTGGTATATAGTAGGCAGCCAATAAATATTTGGTAAATGCTTTTTATCTTTGTTCGTGTTTATTTTATTGTCTGAAATTACTTGTTCAAATATTCATGAGTTAGTCTAGGTCCTCTGAGAAGCAGACACCAAGATGAGATTAAATGTACAAGGATTTTACCAGGGAAACACCTGTGAGGGAAAAGGGAAAGGGCTGGGAAAGGCTTCAAGAGCAGTCAGATGTGTTGCAAGTCTAACCCTAAGTGAAGAAGAGAGGGAATGAAGCATCCTGTGCCTCCCAGGATCAAGTCTTCCTTAGTATCCCGACCACACTCAGGCATTGGCTAGGAACAGCCTGTGGTCTTCACAAATATGACAGTGGATTTCTAAGACAGTATCTGATGCCTTTGGCCAGTTGCCCTCCCTGTAGTTTAAAACATGCAGGTTGCTTTCTTCATGCAGGTTGTCACCCTCAGAGTTTAGTAGAATCTTGGGGAAATCACATCATATTCCCCCACATCTAGCACAGTCTTTGGCACATTATCTAATAAATGCTACTCCAGATAGATAAAACAATTTATAGAGAAACAGAGAAATTTACTGTAGCTGGGAGCAATAGGTGATGTGATTTGCAATCAGTGTAAGGATATTGTTTGAGTTGAGCCTGATAAGGTAAGTGGAGTCAGTTATAACAGCCTTTGTAACCCAAACAAAGCAAAACAAAAAACAAAAACAAAACTATGTTTGAGCCAAAGAATGATGTCATCAAATATATTTTTACTAGGATAATTCTAGCATCAATGTATAGAATAATCTGGAAATTAAAGACGGAAAGACTAATTTGGAGTATGTGAGAAAGAAGACATGTTGAGAAGCTACACTTTACATTGAATCACAGGAAGTCTATTGATCAGATTACACCTGGGAGCCTGGATTAAGTATTTCTGGTTTTACTCTGAGGAGCAGTTGAGGGGACCAAAAATTGGTGTTGTAGGACTAAAACATAGGCAGGTGGTTCTTTTCCTATGGGTTCTAACTCGTCCTGAATCACTCATTGGTAAACTGATTTCCCCTCCCCCAACCTGCATAGCAGGCAATGAACTGAGTGAGGGGTGGAAGGAGATGACAATAATAAACAGGGAAACAGGAGAAAGCGCTTGTCCGTTTCTGGTTTGGTACTAGCATTATTTTTTCCTCTCCTGTGGGCTAATTCAGAGAGGAATTCCTTCAACCCGGGTTGAAGACCCGGATCAGCCAAATGATCCTATCTCAACTGGATTTTGGCAAAGAGACTATAGGAATCATCAGCAAGCAAATGAGAATGAGCATGAGTAGAGAGGGGCAGACCCTCTTGGGATGTAGAGGTTTGAAGACTTGAAAGGACTTCTTGAAGGTAAACTAAACTCTAACTTCCATGAGGGCAGGGGACCATTGTGTGTCCAGTGTACCCCAATCCTAGCACAGTGCCTGGCACATAGTGTGCCCTCAACAAATATTTATTGAATAAAAGAGTGACCAACTGAATAAGTGAATGAATGATGAGGAAGAGAAAGGTTAAAGCTAAGGACACAATGGCGGTGCCCCCTGGAATGTTTCATTGCTGGGGGGGAGGGAGGTGTTACTGGAATGTTTAATTGGGGGTGGGGTTTAACTACCGAAGAAGTGTCAAGTTTAGCATGATACTCTCAAAGAGAGATCCAAAACTACCTCAGGGCCAAAATAGGGCCATTTCCCCGGCGCCGGGGGGCTCGGAGACTGTGGCCCTGAGGTAGACCCTGAGACGGCCCCTGAGGCGGTGCGCTCAGTGAGCAGTCCTGCGCAGCCGCAGCCTGCCGGACGCAGGCGCTTTCGACGGCGCAGGCGCACGCCGAGAGCCTAGAGGAGCAGGTAATGGGGTCTTCGCCTTCCCAAAACAAGGGGGGAATACCGCACTTTCTCCCCGCCTCAGGGCAGGTGGAGGGCCGAGGGCCTAAGCTGGAGGATGGCCCCGAGAGAGAGCGGCCGGCAATGCCTCACAAGGTGGGCTTGGGCCGAACGGGCGCCCTCAGGGCGGTGTTGGCGGACCAGGCCTGGGCAACACTGACGCCCACCGATCCTCAACCACCGCGGGTTCTCGTCCCTCCGCGCACGTGTCTGAGATCCTTGACGCCGCGTGTCCTTGGCTGGCCCTCCCGGGCCCTGGGGGATGGGTGGCCAGTCCGCCAGACACTGTAGGCATGGTGTCCAGGGCCCTAGACGCTTTGGGGGCGGGGGGCTACGACGGTCTTCTAACTTTTGGGAAAGTCAGGAAAACAACGACCCCTCAGGTTCAAAGAAAATGTTTTGATTTTTTTTTTCTTACAACAAAAGAAAAATGAAAATTTTAGGGCCCACGAAAATCTATTAATTATTATTATTTTATTAAATTTTTTTTAATGAGGTAGGGGCTCTCGAAGGCAAAAGTGCTTAGGATCCACGACATTTTTAATGCAGCCCTGCGGGAGGAAGAACCATTAAATAGTTTATCACACACAGTGTCCTAAGGGCTCTACAGACATGGTATAGGTGCTTTTGTGAGTGAGGGCACGTAAAGAGGCCCTAACCTTTTAAGACCTAAAGCCTGAGACCTAAAGAATGAGTCAGGTTAAGGAGGGTAGTGATGGTAAAGAACTTCAGCAGCTGAAGGAATGAAAGGCCCAAGTGTTTGTGGACCTGAAAGGTGCCTCAGGGACAGAGAAGGGTGGGAGGAGGTTGGACAGGGGATGGCATGGCTGAGGATGGAGAGTTGGGAAGGAGATACATGCAGAACTTCGGGGCCAGGATAAGGATTTGGGATTTTGTTCCAAGTGTAATTGGAAGCTATTGAAGGGTTTTTAGTAAGGGAGTAACTTGATGCTTTTGGTGGTTCAAGGCCGAGTAGAGTTCCAGGTTAAACCAGTTTGCAGGGAGACCCCAACAAGTGGGTGTTTTGACAAAAGTGGAGAGTACAGGATCAAAAATTGTCAGATCCTGCTTACAACTATGCCCAGATACATCAGAGCATTCATTGATCATGTTTGAGAATATAGGGAAGAGAGCTGCCTCTTACCTCATTTAAAAGACAGTCTTGGAATTGCACATAAGTGTGGGATTTAAAAATGACCGTGCAAGCTGAAACTGTTCAAAGTAATCTTAATCATCAATGGGGAAAAATTAAATTTGTTCCAGGACCTCTCAAAATTGTCAGAATGTTAAAATCTCTTTTACCATCAGCTCTAAGTGGGAAATGAAAAATAGTAAGGCTAGTACCTATTTAGACACTGTAATTTAAAACATTAGAAACCTTGAATATCAGAGTCTTCTATTTCTTTGTAAAAAAAAAACTTAATCAAGAATAGTTTGAACAGTGCTTGTGCTTGTCTTCTCCTCATTGTACAACTTATGATCCAGCACGCATCTTCTTTATGCCTTAGCTAATTGTCATACTCCTTTCTATGTTTGGATCAACTTTCAACATTATATCCCTTGGGCTTTCCAAGGATCTCCAAGAGATCCTTTAATATGCAGTTTTTTGCTGGTGGCACTTTCTCTGGGCTGTCTTCACACTTTTTGTCACAACCACTTCCCCATTTATGTTAGGTTAGGTTCACCTTCGCTAAGATCCTCTAGCTGCTTATCTAGAGTCTATCAAATGGTGGCATTGTCAGCATTGTTACAGTCAGCTTTTTCTTCTACAAGTCCATTTATGTTCTATCCCACTTTCACTTTTTAGCATTACCACATATCGTTTCTTCGCTACACTTTCATCTTGAAATGGCCAATTTTAGCCAATTCCCTCTTTCAGTTATCCATTTTTGTAGAATGTTACATGGGTTTATCACTAGCAGACACGGAGGTAAAACAACTACACGCTTTGTTGTTTGCGCTTAAACCAAATAAGTGATCTGCAGTGATTAGTCACTGACAGACCTTGAAAGAAGTGACATAATTGATCACTGATCATGATGAGCATCTGTTATTTATGTAGTGATTTGTGGACTGAAGAGCTAGCTGTGATTTATATTTCATGTAAGTACTCACAGTTAATATTCCACAGTAACTGAAATTTGAGCTGTGTTAATGAGGGACTGGTGTTAATGAACTAAACTCTAGCAAGATATTTGTATATATTAGAACCATCCAAATTTAGAACTGCCCATACTCTAAAATGACAAGAGTTTCAAATGTGAAGGAGGATGGAGAGAGGGAGTGGAAGCTCGTTCTGCATTAAATAAGGCCTCTGTCTGGGTGCCTGTCTATATGAATCTGTGTGTTAGTTTCAAATTCAGCATTACGTTGGTTTCATGCACTTAATTTAAAAGTACAGTTAAAATATATTACAATATTTGCTTTCTTGCGGAATACATTAGTCATTGATTTGGATTTCTAGTTCAAGATTATTTTTAATAGATTAGCATATTCATTCACTTATTTGTTCAGCTGTCCTCGGCACATAATTGGAACTCAATAAAAAATTATTGAACAAACGCTGAGTTCCACTAACCAAAAAGGAAAGATTGAAGAGGAATAAATTCACAGATTGATTTTGGGGAACACATTTATCTATGTACTATTAGATCATTTTTAAAGATCATAAATTCTAAAGTGTTTCTGAAAATTATCATAAATAATAGGATATTTCTCTTGGACCTGGGGACATCAAAGAAGTTTTTATATTCCCTGCATTCTTTAGCTAACAGACAATTATATGGAATTATTTTAGCTCCCCAAGATGGGAACATATTTTTTTAATCTAAAAAATATTTTATGATTTTCCTAATATTCTTTTTGAAATATTTTTATTATTAAATACAACATATAGAGAGAACATTTCATAAAACATGAAAAATACAGCTTAATAATTATAAAGTGAGCACCCATGTAACCACAATAAAGTTCAGGAAATAGGGGTGCCTGGGTGGCTCAGTTGGTTGAGTGTCTGACTTCAGCTCAGGTTATGATCTCATGGTTTCTGAGTTTGAGCCCCACGTTGGGCTCTATGCTGACAGCTCAGAGCCTAGAGCATGCTTCAGATTCTGTCTCCTCCTCTGCCGCTCCCCACTTGTGCTCTGTCTCTCTGTCTCTCAAAAATAAATAAATGTAAATTTTTTTTTAAAGGTCAGGAAATAGAACATTGCTAATGCCCCAGACCTCCCCTTTTGTCCCTTCTAATCATAATACCCCCCTTCCTTTCTAGAGAAAATCACTACCCTAATTTGATGATAGTCATTTCCTTGATTTTTAAGAATAATTTAGCCATTATGTACACATCCCTAAACAATATAGCTATTTGTGCTTATTTTTTTAATCTGTGTAGGGGTGCCTGGGTGGCTCAGTTGGTTGAGTGTCTAACTCTTGATATCAGCTCAAGTTGTGATCTCACAGTTGTGAGATCTAGCCCCTCACTGGGCTCTGTGCTGGGTAAGGAGCCTGCTTAAGATTCTGTCTCGCACTCCTAATGATAGAGAACAAGCTATGGGTTGATGGAGGGAGGTGGGTGAAAGATGGGCTAGATGGTGATGGGTACTAAGGAGGGCACTTGTGATGAGTACTGGGTGTTGTATGTAAGTGATGAATCGCTGAATTTTACTCCTGAAACCAATATTGCGCTGTATGTTGACTAACTAAAATTTATATTAAAAAAAAGGGGGGGGCAGGGGGAGAATTCAGTGGTGAATGAAAAAAAAATTAAACATTTAAAAATAAGGGCACCTGGGTGGCTCAGTTAGGTAAGCTTCTGACTTCAGCTCAGGTCATGATCTCTCAGTCTGTGAGTTCGAGCCCTACATCAGGCTCTGTGCTGACAGCTCAGAACCTGGAGCCTGCTTCTGATTCTGTGTCTCCTTCTCTCTATGCCCCTTCCCCACTTGTACTCTGTCTCTCTTTCTCTCTTAAAAGTAAATAAACATTTTTTTAAATTTTTAAATAAAAAATGAAATAAAATCTTCCTGATGAAGAAAAAAAAAAGATTCTCTCTCCCTCTCCTTCTGCCCTTCCCCTGCTTTCATGTACTCTCATGCCTCTCTCTCAAAATAAAATAAAATCTATGTAGACAGATTTGTACTATATGTATTCTTTGTGTCTTGCTGCTTATATTTTGTTTCTTGGAATCATCCCTGTTGTGTGTAACTATTTCATTCATTTTGATGCTACATGTGTGATGATACAAGAATTTATCCATTCTAATGTTGATTGACATTTGTGTTGTTTGCAGTTTGCACCAATTGTGAATAAGACTGTCACGAATAGCCTTTTGCTGTTATGATCTGACTTTGTTCATGTATCCCAGTGCCTGTCATTATTCACAGATTATATGATTGTGGACGAAAAATCCAAAAGGATTTACAAATAAATTATTGTAATTAGAGAGTGCAGCTGGGTTGTTAAATACAAAATCAATGTACAAAAATCAACTTTATTTCTATATATTAGCAATAAACTAACAATTAAATTTAAAAAGATGTCATATAAGTTAACATTAAAAAAATAAGATCTCTAAGAATAAAATTTAACAAAAGATGAGACCTTTTGGGAGAAACTATTAAATTATAAATTCTTTTAGATTTTCCATATACACAATCCTGTCATTTACAAATAATAACAGTTTTATTTCTTCCACTGCTATGTGTCATATTTATTTATCTTGCCTTATTGCTGCCTTCACTACAGTGTTGAAGTGGTGTTAGCAGTCTCCTAGTCAGATAGAAAGCTTTCAATATCACCATTAAGAATGATATTTGGGCATGCCTGGGTGGCTCAGTTGGTTAAGTGTCTGTCTTCAGCTTATGTCATGATCTCACAGCTTTGAGTTCGAGCCCCGCGTCAGGCTCTCTGCTGACAGCTCAGAGACTGGAGCCTGCTTCAGATTCTGTGTCTGCCTTTCTTTCTGCCCCTCCCCAACTTGTGCTTGCTCTCTTGCACTCTCTCTCTCTCTTTCAAAAATAAATAAGAAAAAAAGGAAGGAAGGAAGGAAAAAAAGAAAGAAAGAAAGAAAGAAAGAAAGAAAGAAAGAAAGAAAGAAAGTAAGTTCCTACATACCAAATAAACACTGTGCTGAACACTGATAGATCAAGTTGGCAAGTCCGGTTCTTCCCCCTTGGGAATCTCACAATGTATTGGGAGAGGCAGTCATAGAAACAAATTGTAAAAAATAGAACAATAAATGCCGATACATAAATAAAGTTTATGAGGGCAGGTAGCTTACTTTAAGACTGAAATTTGGCCTTTGTGTCACTTTTTGTTTAGTTCCACTCAGCATCTGTAAGCAGTCTCAGCCTTACGTTATAGGTAAATATCTAGATCCCTTGGGAGTTAAGATGGGATAGCCTAGAGAAACTTGACTTAATCCCCAGTCTGACTCCTTTCTGGATTTAGTCCTCTAGGACTGTGTTCATCATTTCAACCAAGCATATAATTCAGTTTTATGAAAGGCAGTGATTTCTCTTTCCTTCCCTATAGGTACAGAGAACATCCAGGTAGTGACTGCAGTTCCACCTCTGGTCTGGTTGGCATGTATCATGGGCGAAGTACTGGTAAAGGGCCCTCCACTCCCACGCAGATTTACCAGCAACCTCCAAGGCTTCTCATTGTGCATATTGCTCTACCGTCCTGGGCTCACATCTGCTCCAACCTCTGTGAGGCTCTGCAGAACTTTTTCTGTCTAGCCTGCAGCTTGATGGGCCCCAGCCGCATGTCCCTCTTCAGCTTATACATGGTACAAAATCAGCATGAATGTATCCTTCCCTTTGTGGTGAGTATATCTATATTTGATCATTTTATCCTGAAAACAACTATGAGGTTTCTGGAACAGAGATCACAGTTATTATGACTTAAAGCAGTAACTGTGCCCATTCCTCACACCCAGTACCCCACAGGCAACACAGGGAGAGCCAGATGTCATCCTGCACATGAGGGGTTTATGTAGAGGCCACTTTTAGACAATAGGTTTGAGCATGGAAATTTGATCAAGGCAGAAGAGCCCACAACAACCACCTGGCTGAATACAGTGTACAGGCCCATCAGGCAACCCACCTCAAAATATCCATAAGTCTTAACTGATCAATGGACTACTTAGAACCAGAAAAAAATAAAAATAAATTTTAAAACATTTTTTTAATGGGGTGCCTGGGTGGTTCAGTCTGTTAAGCATCCAACTGCAGCTCAGGTCATGAGGTTCTCAGGTTTGAGCACCGTTTCGGGCTCTGTGCTGACAGCTCAGAGCCTGGAACCTGCTTCATATTCTGTGTCTCCCTCTCTTTTTGCCCCTTCCCCACTTGTGCTCTCTTTCTCTCAAAAATAAATTAATTAATTTTTAAAATTAAAAAAAAAAAAAGAACCAGGCACAGTTACCAAACAGGGAAAATTCCATATATCCTCACACCTCCTTACCATCCCCTTTTAAATACACCTCCCACCCACTGCCTCATTGCAGTCTCTCCTTTGCTGTCTTGCCTGCTGTTCCCTTGCAGTAAACTTCTGCCCCTGGTGAATCCCTTCACCTCCTGCACCACTGGCTTCCACTCCACTGCCACCCCACATTTGGGGGGCCCTATCCAATCGAGAGAGAAACTACAGTTTATACTACAGAAGAGGAACTCCAAAATTATTAATCTGAGAGTGTAAATAAACCACATCTTGTCCTCCTCCACTCCAGAGAGGGAGAGAAACCTTGGGATTTACAGTCCTTTGGAATGTAAGCAACTGACCCCTTTTATCCCCCTTTGAAATGTAAACACAGGGAAACAGGTCTAAATGTCTTCAGAAGTCTCTGGCTAGTAAATCACCCTTTAATTTCCAAGACTTGTTCTTTAACCAGGGTTCCAGCTTTCTTTGCTCAGAAAGCCTAACTGTGAAGAAACATGAAAATATTTTCTCTACAGTTCCCCATAGGACTCCAGTGAAAAATCCCCTGAGATTTAAGAAGGCAAATGCTGGGCCAGGGGCAGTGCTTTTTTTTTTTTTTTTTTTTTTTTTTTTTTTTAACATTTTTTATTTATTTTTGGGACAGAGAGAGACAGAGCATGAACGGGGGAGGGGCAGAGAGAGAGGGAGACACAGAATCGGAAACAGGCTCCAGGCTCCGAGCTATCAGCCCAGAGCCTGACACGGGGCTCGAACTCACGGACCGCGAGATCGTGACCTGGCTGAAGTCGGACGCTTAACCGACTGCGCCACCCAGGCGCCCCGGGGCAGTGCTTTTATGAAGCTTTCTCATACACAGACAACTGTCTCTCCTCCTCCTCCTCAAAGAAATGCACATCTTCACCTTCTCCCCTATATAAATCACTGGGATGTAAAAGACTTAAGCGGTTCTGGTGCATCCCTTTCCTGAGGTAGCCTTGCTGCTGGGAAAGTCAGAGAACGCCTAATGGAAATTCACGAGTTTTATCCCTACCTAGAGGGAATAAGACTTCCTCCCCCTAGGGTCTATGGAAACCACATTAGAGCCTGGACTCCCACCCTCCTACCCAACATAAATAGGACATCTCTCCCCTCCCTACTGAGGTGGTGTCTGAGGAGGTAGACTGAAGGCCATGTGGGAGCAGAAGTGAGGTGTGGTGTCTCTCTCAATCAGAAGGGGGCCCCCAAATGTGATGTGACGATCTGGTGAAAGGATTCACCAGAGGCAGAACAAAGGAGATAGAAGTTTATTGAATACACCACAAGGGAGCAGCAAGCAGGATAGTAAAGGGAAGACTGCAATAGGCAGTGGGTGGAGACTGTATTTAAAATGGGAAGGTAAGGGAGCGCCTGGGTGACTCAGTCGGTTGAGTATCCAGCTTTGGCTTAGGTCATGATCTTGCAGCTCGTGAGTTTGAGCCCCTGTCGGGCTCTGTGATGACGGCTCAGAGCCTGGAGCCTGCTTCAGATTCTGTGTCCCCCTCTCTGCCCCACCCCTGCTTGTGCTCTGTCTCTCTCTCTTTCAAAAATGAATAAACATTTTTAAATGGGAAGGTAAGGAGGTATGGGGATTATGGAATTTTCCCCTTTTTGGTAACTGTGCCTGGTTCTCAGTAGCCTATTGGTCAGTTACAGCTTATGGACATTTCGAGGTGGGTTGCCTGATGGGCTGGTCTGTAATCAGCCAGAGGGTTGGGGTCACTGTGGGCCCTTTGCCTTAATCTACATTCCATTGCTCAAGCCTGTTGCCCCAAACTGGCCTCTACATGAGGTACCTTTTAGCTTCCAAGGCAGCGTGATGTCACTGAAGACCTAGTGAAAAGCAAGGACTTATATGCCCATCTGACAGTAATTTAGCTTCCCCATTCCAGGGTGTCAATGGGAGCCATGTAGAAAGCCAGAACTTCCACTCTCACCCAGAAGTAACAAGGCACCCTCCCTTCTGGGCTGTAATCAGAAGCCACCTGGTAATAATTATGTGGAAACCTCACTCTCCTCATTAGCACAGAATTAGGGTGGGGGGTGGGGGTGCTGCTAAAGCAAAAGTTTAAATAAGATCTAGAGTCCTCTAATACCCAAAATGTCCAGAATACAATAAAAAGTCACTTATTATATCAAGAACCAGGAAAATCTCAACTTGAATGAGGATACAACAGACACCAACACTGAGATGACACAGATGTTGGAATTAGCTGAAAAAGACTTTGAAGCAGCCGTCGTAAAAATGCTTCAGCAAGCAGTTATGAACGTACTCGGACAGATGGAAAAATAGAAAGTCTCACCAAAGAAAAAGAAGAATAAAGAACCAAATAGGGGCACCTCAGAGGCTCAGTTCATTAAGCATCCAACTCTTAACTTTGGCTCAGGTCATGATCTCACAGTTTGTGAGTTTGAGCCCTGCATCAGGCTCCATGCTGACAATGCAGAGCCTGCTTAGCACCTCTCCAGGCCCCTCTCTGTCCCTTTCTCTCTGCTCCTCTCCCCCCCAAAAATAAATAAACTTTTAAAAAAAGAAGAAGAACCAAATATACATTTTAGAACTGAAAAATACAGTAACTGAAATTTAAAAAACAAAAATCTTCAGTGGATGGTCTCAACAACAGAATGGAGAGGACAGAGAAAAGAATCAACGAGCGTGAAGATAAATAGAAATTACCCAATCTGAGTAACAGAAAATAGACTTTAAAAAATGAACAAAGCCTCAGGGACTTGTGAGACTGTAACAAAAGATCTAACCTTTGTGCCATCAGAGTTCAAGAGGAAAGGGGAAGGATGGAGCTGAAAAAAAATATTCAAAGACATAATCATCGAAATTTTCCTAAATTTGGCAAAAGTTATAAACCTAAAGATTCAAGAAGCTGGTGAGCCCCGAACAGGATAAATGCAAATAAATTTGTTCTAAGATACATCATAATTTAAACTTATAAAAACTAAAGGCAAACTCTTCAAAGAGCACTGACATCTTACTTATAAAGAAAAAAATAAGGAACAGTAGTTTTTTTCATCAGAAACCAAGGAGGCCAGAGGAAGTGTCACATTTTTCAAATGCTAAAAGAAAAAGAACTGTCAACCCAGAACTCTGTATCCAGTGAAAATATCCTTAAGGAATGAAACAGAAATATAGATATTCTCAGATGAAAGAAAGCTAAGACAATTTGTCATCAGATCTATTTTAACAGAATGCCTAAAGGAAGTCCTTGAAACAGAAAATATAAAAGAAAGAGTCTTGGAATATCCAGAAGGAAGAAAGAACAACAGAAAGAATAAAATACAGATAAATACAATAGACTTTCTGTTGAGATTTCTAAATTATATTTGACAGTTAAAGAAAAACTTACAATATTGTCTGATATGGTGTTAATGTATATAGAGGAAATACTTAAAACAATTGCATTATAAACGGGAAAGTAAAGAGACTTTCTACATAAAGAATGTATATAATGTAGTACTTCAGAGAAACCACTTAAAAATCTATGCAAAAACACTCAAGCACTAAAGATAAATCAAAATGGGAATATAAAAAAATGTTTAAAAAATTTAAGTAACCCACAGTAAGATAGATAAAACAGAGAAACAAAAACTGAGGAAACAAAGAAATCAAAAAATTGGCAGGCTAAAACATACCAATAATTACATTAAATGAAAATAGTCTAAATATATCAATTAAAAGAAATAGATTTGCAGAGTGGGGGAAAAATGACCCAACTATATATCCTATTTATAACAAAGTCACATCAATTATAATAAAAGTAGGTGGAAAGTTGTGGAACCTGGGTGGCTCAGTCAGTGGAGCGCCTGACTTAAGCTCATGTCATGATATCGTGGTCCATGGGTTCGAGCCCCACATCAGGCTCTGTGCTGACATCTCAGAGCCTGGAGCCTGCTTCAGATTCTATGTCTCCCTCTCTCTCTACTCTCTCTCTCTCTTTCTCTTTCTCTTTCTCTCAACAGCAAACATGAAAAAAAAAATTTTTTTAAGTAGGTGGAAAGTATAAGGATGAAAAAAGATATACCCTGATACATTAATCAGAGCAAAGCAGAAATGGCTGTATTAATATATCAAATAAAGTAGACTTTACCAAAGAATATCAGGTATAGAAAGGAATATTAAATGATGATAAAAGAGTCAAACCAAGAAGAAGACATAGCAATATCACGTGTGTACACACTAAGCAATTGAGCTATAAAATACATGAAACAAAAACTGATAGAACTGAAATAAGAAATAGACAAATCCACAATGATAGTTGGAGACTTTGAATGTCCTTCTCTTGACAATTGATGGAACAACTAGAAAGAAAGTCAATGAGGATGTAGAAAAATATTAACCAATAGGATCTAATCAACATTTATAGACTACTCCACTCAACAATACCGGAATACACATTCTTTTCAAGCACCCACAGAACACTTGATCAAAATAGACCATATCCTTGGCCATAAAAGAAACTTCAACAAATTTGAAAGAATTGAAGTCATACACAGTTTGTTCACTGCCCAGGACAAAATCAAACTAGAGAGAAACATGGAGTGCCTGGGAGGTTCAGTGGGTTGAGTGTCTGACTGATTTATGCTCAGGTCATGACCCCATTGTCATGGGACCCAGCTCCACCTCAAGCTCTGTGCTGAGCATGGAAGCTGCTTAAGATTCTCTCTCTCTGTTCCTCTGCCCCTCTCCCTCACTCATGCGCGCTCTCTCTCTCTCTCTCTCTCTCTCATGAATTAATTAATTAATAGCAAAAACTTAACAGTAAAATCTCCAGGGGCACCTGGGTTGCTCGGTCGGTTAAGCATTTGACTCTTGATTTCAGCTCAGGCCATGTTCTCATGGTTTGTGAGTTCAAGCCCCACACATAGAGCTCTGTGCTGACAGCCTGGAGCCTACTTGGGATTCTCTACCTCCTTCTCTCTCTGCCTCTCTCTCTCTCTCAAAAATAAATGAACAAAACAAAAAAAACAGAAACCAGTAAAATCTCCAAACACTTGGAAACTGATCAACACATTTCTAGATAACTCATGGATCAAAGAAGGAATGTCAAAGGAAAATTTTAAAATACATTGAATTGCATGAAAATTTAAATACACATCAAAATCTGTGAAATCCAGCTAAAGCAGTGCTGAGAGGGACATTTATAGCATTAAATGCTTACATTAGAAAAGGAAAAATTTCAAATCAGTAACATAAGATCCCATCTCAGGAAACTTAGAAAAGGAGTAGCAAAATAAACCCAAAGCAAGCTGAAGGTAGGAAGTAGTAAAGAACATAAATGAATGAAATTGAAAACAGAAAATTGGTGAAATAAACAGCTGATTCTTCAAAATGATCAAGAACTTTGACAAACCTCTAGCAAGATGTGAATCTACAGGTGTGATAATGTGGTATAAAACTCAATTCAAACATTATACCAAGGTCAGTTTCTTGGTTTTAAAATTGTGCTATAGTTATATAATATGTAACCACTGGAAGAAACTGGGGGAAGGGTACACAGGACCTCTCTGTACAATTTTGCAACTTTCTGTGGATCTATAATTATTTCAAAATAAAAAGCTAAAGAGAAACAAAGATCATTTTACATCCTCACTAGAATGTCTATCCTTAAAAAGACAGGCAATACTGACAGGCAATACCAAGTGTTGGTGAGAATGGAGAGAAACTACAACCCTCATTCATTGCTGACAGGAAGGTAAAATGATAACAACCACTTTAGAAAATATAGTTTGTCAATGTCTTAAAAAATTTAGATATACACCTTCTATATAACCCAACAGTTCCACCTTAGAATCTACCCAACAGAAATGAAAATATGTCCACACAAATACATTTACATGAATGTTCATGGCAGCATTATTCCTAATAGCCCCAAACTGGAAACAGAATGTCTGTTAACTAATGAATGGATAAACAAAATGTATAATTCTCTATAATCCAGTAATGATATTCCTCCTAGCACACTGGGGACACAGTGAGAATGATAATGATGTTACAGCCATGTGGCATGTATGTTGCTCTGTTGTGCCATTTTCCTTGTGCATGTCTTTCCTGTGATCACTTTTGGCTTTATCCAACTTCTGTCCAGCAACAGGGGTAGATAAAAGTAGAGAGTGATCTAGAAGGGCAAATGAAATATATCCAGCATAGGAGGCTTTTTGGGAGATGAGCTCATGTCCCAAAGGTTAAAGGATTCTTTTTCCCTTTCTCAAGTGACTATGTTATATGCCTCAGGCACTCCTCAGTACATTTAGCCCTAGATAAATCCCATGATCCTTTCATCACTCCATTAAGAAAGGCAGACCTTTCTATTCTAAAAACCCCTGACTGGTAACTCAGAAAAATTGCAAGGCAAAAACCCTGCCAAAAAAAGCAGTAAATTCAACCCTGGATAAAAGGTCAAGAAAATTACTGGAATAACATCATTACCTTATGTATAAAACAATCCGGTCTTTGTTTAAGGAAAAATGTTACCTTAAATCCTCTGTCTCTAACCTATATAAGTATCTAATATTTTCAATCTGCAAAGTTAGCTCAAAATATAATGGTGAAAGAGGTAGGAAATCTTGCCCAAGATGAATACCTCAATATACTCCTCATATTTAATTTCTGAGTATAATCAAATAACCCTGAACCTTTTATAAGGAATAATGACAGAGGAATCATAATTAAAATATTAGAATTCCTTTTATATCCATTGTGCCCTTAATATAAATAATCTGACCAAAATGATTAATCTCCTCTTAAAGCAGAATTTCAGAAAAATTCCCTTACAGTGAGTATCTTACCAATTCTTTTTATTTTTTCATTAGAACAAAGGAATTATTTAAATCATGTGTGATCTACAGTGGAATTTTAGGACAAATAGGGTCTAATTTGGCTATCGCATTTATTTCCTCATTCTTTATAGCTGACATTCAAATGAAATTATTTAAAAGTGGCAAATAATAGGGATATATTACATCAAACAGTATAAAAGTAAACTCCAGTAAAGATAATAAAATAAACTATAATTGAGTGCTACAGGAGAGGGAAGGGAAGAGTAAGAAAAGGAAATATATAAATTTTGTCATTGTTTGTAATGAAGATTTTTGTCATTGTTCATTAATGGATAGTACTAAAGAAATAAGGGAATTATATAAACATGTAGTTATAAAAACTAAAACAAATACAAACATTTCTAATTAGGACAATAAAGGCTTATATAGAACAAAAAATTATACAGTAAGATGCAAGAGAACTTTTTATGGTATCTTAGACCTGAGAGAGTGATCTCAAGAAAGGATAAACTTGAAAAGTGGACTCCTTTCCCAAGGCTGGAATTCGGATCCAGTTGGAGTGAGTATAGCTGCAGCTCACTTGATGCAGAGAAGTTCACTGGTTTTCCCAAGCCAGAGCTGGTCCATGGTTACTGCAATCCTCCATGTGTAGGTGAACTATAATCAATGACTGGTGCACAGTGTGCAGAGTGGAGATGACAGGATGCCTAGAGCAGACAGTGTCCGTGTGGAAAGAGCAGTATCACTGGGAGGATCACAGGAGACAGATCTCTGAGGTGAAAGATGGAGTGGGGCGTTAGTGCAGGCAGGAGGCCTGAAGCATGGCTCCATGCCAAGAGGACGGCTGAAAGGTGATCACCAAGCCACGGCTAGGTGGTTGTCAGTGTCTTAGCTCAGGCTGTCATAACAAAATACTGTAGACTAGATGGCTTAAACAGTACACATTTATTTTCTCAAAATCTGGGAGGCTAGAAGTCCAAAATCAGGGTGCTAACATGGCCAGGTTCTGGTGAGAGCCCTCTTCTGCCTTCCAAACAGTAGATACTTGCTGTGTGATCAGATAGCCTTTCCTCAGTGCATGCATGTGAAGAGAGAGAGCTCTGGTGTCCTTCCTCTTCTTATAAGGGCACTAATCCCATCATGGAGACTGCATCCTCATGACCTCATCTAAAGCTAATTACCTCCTAAAAGCCTCACTTTTAAATGCCACCACATTGGGAATTAGGGCTTGAATATATGAATTTTAAGGGAATGTAACATTCAGTCTGTAACATCAGGGTTCTGCAAGTTCCGGCCCATGTGTGGAGCACTATCAGATGTACTCACACCCCATCACTTTCAGCAGGAAAGTGTCTTCCTCCTGCAGTGTTCTTCCAGTGCTCTCTACTCAAATGTTTAACATCATGGTCCATGTAAGGAGAAATGTTTAAAGGGATTCTGTCCATTATTGCAGAGGTATATTGAAGGGTGAATTGGATCTGAGAGGCAACGTGTTGATAATTAGCTCACAGAGCAAGGGGGAAAATATCAGAGGAAGAAAGGCTTTTCTAACAATAACACAAAACCCCAAATTCCAAAAATAAAAGATTAATAAAATTCAGCTGTATAAAATGGAAAATATGTGCTTGGCAAAAAAACAAACAAACAGTACTACATAATCAATAAGGTAATAGAATCAATAATCAATAGAAAATGAGAAATGATATATGTGATAGTTTTCAGAAAAGGAAATGTAGATGGCCCTTCAACATCAAAATATGTCCAATGTCACTTAACAAAAGGAAAAGTTAAAAGTACATTGAGATGCTATTATTTTTCACCTGTATGATTTCCAGAGATATTTTTTAAGTTAATAACTTACTATTCATGAGGTTTTAAAGAAACAGGCACACTTACATGCCATTTATGGGTGTATAAATTAACACAATTTCTATGGTGGGCAATTTGATGACAGTATCATACCCTTTAACCTAGCAAGTCTGCTTTAGGAACTTATCCTACAGATATATTTTCATATGTGAAAAAATGATTTAAGTATTATCATTTCAGCACTGTTTGCAGTAGCAAAAGATTGAAAGTGATCTAATGTCAATAGGGAATTGGTTAAATAAAATTATGTTCCATTCATTAATGGAACACTCTGTAGCTATAAAAATTAAGACACTTTTTATCTATTGAATGAAATGATTGTCCAAGTATACTATGTAACAAAATCAAGATACAAAAGACTATCATAGTTTCTTTTATTTTGGTAAGAAGAAAATTATCCTTTATATTTTCTTTCATGTAAAGAAAAAATCTCTGGGAAGATACCCAACAAGGTAGCAATGTTGATTACCTCCAGGAAACCACTGGTTAGCTGAAGGGTAAGAGTGGAAAGGTAATTTTTTTTCCACATATCATTTTATAACCCTTAAATTTTGAACCAGGTGCATGTATTATATACAGAAAATTTTAAATTAAGATATTAAAAATATCTTTGTGCTGATAAAATGCAATGTATGCATAGAGATTCTATGTAAATTTTTAATAAAAAGTTGTACTTGATAAAAAGATTTTTGAAAATCACTGACTTAAAGTATATTCTAATTTTTTCATCTGACTTCCAATGAGACATCAGTCTGAGTTATCCTAAACTGCCTAGAGCAAGGAGAACACACTGGTACTAGATCTAGGAAAAGAACATCCTCTAGGCACATTTGTACCACTAGTCTACACAAAGCTGAAAGAAATGCAGTGAGGATCCATCAGTCCTTACCCATTTATCCCAGCGTCCACCTCTCTGTGCAAAGCCCGTCTAACTGAATCAGGGTCTCCACTCTGCACCTTGAAACCACCCAGACATATAAGACAGAGAACTTGAGTTTGTGATGTAATAGATAATAACTCCAAACAATATTGTAGGCAACTTCAGTACCTGATTCTCTGGACCACATTTCAACTCAGCAACTTCCTAAAGCACATTTAAATCTTCCACAATGGTAATCCCAAAGTTTCCATCCAAGGAAGGGGGAGGAGGAGGTGTGACATTTGACTGCTCACATTACAGACTGCAGGTAATTTGCTCAGAGGCACCAGGCCTCATCTTCCTACCACCTATTTTCTCCCTCTTTATCTAACAGCTCCCTATAGGTCCCTGACCTAATCTTTTGGATTTGGAACTCAAGTCAAAACAATTTACACTGTTGCTGTATAGAATGTTGCCTAGGCAATTCATGAGGAAAAAGAGCTAAGAATATGAGACTTTCTGTAGAATTCATCAGTCTATTATCAACATTTGATGTACAGAAACTGTTTCTCAACCAAGCTATATGAGCTCTTCACATTCTAGACAATTAATGTTTCTGCAAAGCCTGCATTTTAAAATCACTTCCAGAATCAAAGTGAGTTCCTGAGAGATCAGATTCCATTTTCAAGGGATATAGATATAATGCATAGTTATGTTTTAGCCTACTTTCTGTTTAGCTTGTTTCTAAATGAAGTTGTCTTTTAGATAAATTGGGTGCATGGCCTCCTGCTACAGCAAGTTATCAACCAGGAGAGTTCTCAAGCAGTAAGTGGCCTATTATTTGGTTAATGTAAGAAAGAACGGCTTAATTTCCAATATTTCCAAAACCATTGCATTTGGCAGAATTTTCCAATACAAAATAGGCAATATTTTCAGGACTTTTTGGAAGATCATTTCCCTTCCCTAAAGATTATTGTATCCCCTTGCAGAACTATCAGGAGGTCATCCTAGTAAAAAAAAAATTTTAATTACAGGAAACAAGCTTTTTGTTTCAGTTTTCAAAATAAAAATGCAGGAGTGCCTGGATGACTCAGTCCGTTAAGCACCTGACTCTTGGTTTCGGTTTAGGTCATAATCTCATGGTTTGTGGATTTGAGCACTGCCTCCGGCTCTGCGCTCATGGCCACAGAGGCTGCTTGGGATTCTTTCTCTCCCTCTCTCTCTCTGCCCCTCCCCTGCTCGCTCTCTCTGTCTCTCTCTCTCTCTCTCAAAGATAAATTTTTTTTTTAAGTGTTTATTTATTTTCAAGAGACAGAGAGAGCATGAACAGGGGAGAGGTAGAGAGAGAGGGAGATACAGAATCTGAAGCAGGTTCCAGGCTCCAAGCTGTCAGCACAGAGCCTGACACGGGCTTAAACTTAGGGACCACGAGATCATGACCTGAGCCAAAGTCAGATGCTTAACTGACTGAGCCACCCAGGTGCCCCCAAAAAACAAAATTTTTTAAAGAGAACTACAGGCCAGTATCCCTCATGAACATTGATGCAAAAATTCTCAATAACTAGCAAATTGAATCCAGCAGTACATTAAAGAATCATTCACCATGACCAAGTGGGATTTATTCTTGGGCTACAAGGGTGGTTCAGTATTTGTAAATCAATCAACATGATGCACCATATTAATAAAAGAAAGGATAAAAATCATATGATCCTTTCAGTTGATTCAGAAAAAGCATTTGACAAAGCACAACATCCATCCATGATGAAAACCCTCAACAAAGTAAGATTAGAGGGAACAAATCTCAACATAATAAAGGCCATATATGAAAAGCCCACAGCTAATAATCTCAATGGGGAAAAACAGATCTTTTCATTTGTGGTCAGGAGCAAGACAGGAATGTCCACTCTCACCACTGTTATTTAACATAGTTCTGAAAGTTCTAGCTTCAGCATTTAGACAACAAAAAGAAATAAAAGGTATACAAATTGACAAGGAATAAATCAAACTTTCACTATTTGCAGATGACATAATACTTTATATAGAAAACCCAAAATACTCACCAAAAAACTGCTAGAACTGATACACAAATTTCATAAAGTTGCAGGACACAACATACCAAAATCAAACATATCAATTTCAGCATACCAAAATCTATTGCATTTCAATACAAATAATGAAGCAACAGAAGGAGAAATCAAGGAATCAATCCCATTTGATTGAAACCAAGTGCACTCAATCCCAATTACACCAAAAACCATAAGATACCTAGGAATAAATCTAACCAAAGAGATAAATAGATCTGTACTCTGAAAACTATAAAACATGGTTGAAAGAAATTGAAGATGACACAAAACAATGGAAAGACATTCCATGCTCATGGATTGGAAAAACAAATTTTAAAATGCCTATATTACCCAAAGCAATCTACATATTTAATGCAATCCCTATCAAAATACCACCAGTAGTTTTCATGGAGCTAGAAGAAACAGTCTTAAAATGTGTATGGAACCACAAAAGATCCCAAATAGCCAAAGTAATCTTTAAAAAGAGAAGAAAACTGGAGGCATTACAAGTCCAGACTTCCAGTTATATTATAAACTTGTAGTGATCAAGACAGTGTATGGTACTGGCACAAAAACAAACACATGGATCAATGAAACAGAATAGAAAACTCAGAAATGAACCCACAACTATGTGGACAATTAATCTTTGACAAAGTTGGAAAGAATATCCAATGGAAAAAAGATAGTCTCTTCAACAAATGGTGTTGGGAAAACTGGCCAGCAACATGCAAAAGAATGAAACTGGACCACTCTCTTATACCATACACAAAAATAAATTCAAATGGATGAAAGACCTAAATGTGAGACGGGAAACCATCAAAATCCTGAAGGAGAACACAGGCAGTAACCTCTTTGACATTGGCTGTAACAATTTCTTACTGTATGTGTCTCCTGAAACAAGGGAAACAAAAGAAAAACTAAACTACTGGGATGTCATCAAAATAAAAAGCTTCTGCACAGTGAAGGAAACAATCAACAAAACTAAAAGGTAGCCTTTGGAGTGGGAGAAGATATTTGCAAATTGCATATCTGATAAAGGGTTAGTATCCAAAATATATAATGAACTTATTAACAAATTCAACGCCCAAAAAACAGTGGGCAGAAAATTAAGCAATGGGCAGAAGACATGAATAAACATTTTTCCAAAGAAGATATGCAGGTGGCTTACAGAACATGAAAAAATGCTCAACATCACTCATCATCATGGAAATACAAATCAAAACTACAATGATATATCACCTCACACCAATGAGAATAGCTAAAATGAATGACACAGGAAACAACAAGTGTTGGTGAGGATGCAGAGAAAGGGAAACCCTCTTACACTGTTGGTGGTATGCAAACTGGTGCATCCATTCTGGAAAACACTATGGAGCCTCCTCAACAAGTTAAAAATAGAACTACAATCCAGCAATTGCACTACTAGGTATTTACCCAAGGATACAAAAATGCAGATTCAAAGGGGAGCATGCACCCTGACATTTATAGCAGCATTATCAATAATAGCCAAACTACGGAAAGAGCCCAAATGTCCATCAACTGATGAATGCAGAGAGAATTTGTGGTGTGTGTGAATATAATATAATATAATATAATATAATATAATATAATATAATATAATATAATATAATATAATATATAATGGAATATTACTCAGCCATCAAAAAGGATGAGATCTTGCCACTTTCAACAGTGTGGATGGAGCTAGAGACTATTATGCTAAGTGAAATTAAGTCAGTCAGAGAAAGACAAATACTATGATTTCACCTATATGTGGAAAATAAGAAACGAAACAGATGAACATAGTGGGGGAAAAAGAGAGAGGCAAACCATAAAACAGTTTTAACCATAGAGAACAAACTGAGGCTTGCTGGACGGGAGGTGGGCAGGGGTTGGGGGAGTTAAACAGGTGAAGGGGATTAAGGAGGGTATTTGTGATGAGTATGGGTGTTATATGTAAGTTATGAATCATTAAGTTCTCTTGAAACTAATATTACACTATATGTTAACTAACTGGAATTTAAGTAAAAACTTGGAATGAATGAATGAATGAACGAATCATTCATCAGATTCTTTTAGGGGGTACGTGAAAAGAAATTCTTGAAGGCCTCTGGTCTATACCTATGGTCTCATTTGTTCTCATTGCTTTCTTGACTAGGTTTCTTATCTTCCCATCTAATATATATCTAATATATATCTAATATATATCTTCCCATCTAATTATATATTAATATATATTAATATATATTAATATATAATTATATAATAATATAATAATATAATATAAATATATATTAATATATTAATATATAATTATATATAATTATATAATATAAATATATTAATATATTAATTATATATTATAAATATATAATATATAATTATATTCTATATTCTATATTATATTATATAATTATAAATATATAATTATATTAATATTGTATATTATATATATTATATTATGTATTATATATATTATATATATATAAAAAGTTGATAGCAACTTTTTATAAAGGGGGGTGAGGAGAACCAAGAGGTTTACCTGTTGGCTCCTTGAGCTGACTGCAGACTGAGCCAAGCACCTCTTCTTTACTGAAGTGATCCTGAGGAGCAGACTGGGTAGGACCTTATCAGTTCTGAAATGATCAACCACATCAGAATCCTCATTTCTGGGAAGTAGAGAAGCTCCCAGTGCCTAGAAATGAAGATAATGTTTGAGAGTGACCCTGCTAGGCCTCCAGTTTGCAGACCACCCCAAAGTTAAACTCAGCAGTCACAACTAAACTTTCCTTTGGGTGAGTGAATGAGTTCCAACACTTCCTTTCCTGTTTCTGGTAACTCCATGTAATCAAAGCCCTTTGGCTACAAATTTTCTTTTCTCTGGTGTATGGAAGATTTTAGTGCAGTGCCTGGAACATAGTAGGCACTGAGTAGATATTGGTCAAATAAGCAGGTTTCAGGAAGGGAAGAGACCCCTGAGGAGTAATTAGTAATTAAGTTAGACTGCCAATTAATCTGGAACCTGGGCCACTAAAGATGTGCATCTTTCATTCATTTTTCTCTGCAGCAAGTGAAAGGGAACTTTGCTAGGCTGCAGGCCTGCATCTCAGAACTCCGCACGTTGCAGAAAGAAGGCTGTTTCAGACCACACAGCACTTCTGTGCAGCTGGCAGTAGAGGATGGGCTCCAGCAGTTCAAACAGTACACCAGACACGTGGCCACAGGTGCAGCTCTGAGCTACACTTCCCTGGAGGTAAGAGATCCTGGCCTTAGGACTCTAAGCCCATTTCAGTCCCTCTGGATGCTTCATTATTTGTCATCCTTATATTTTTCTCTGTTTCATACACTTCGAAGGTAATTTTCAAGGCTAGATTTTCATCTCCCTGCAGGCAGAGATATGTTCCATTTTTCCTCTAGCCCGTGCAATTCTTAATACAGAGCTAGGCATAGAGAGGGACGCTAAAAATATGGGCTCACATGAATTATAATGAAAACTGAAATCAAAATAAAATCTGAATATGCCGTCTGCCTCTGGATTTTTGGAACTTACGAAGCAATTGCTAAACTGGCTAGATCAGTGTCTATATTTATATTTACTGGGCATCCTTAAGAATTTATAATTGGGGCGCCTGGGTGGCTCAGTCGGTTAAGCGGCCGACTTCGGCTCAGGTCATGATCTCGCGGTCCGTGAGTTCGAGCCCCGCGTCGGGCTCTGTGCTGACAGCTCAGAGCCTGGAGCCTGTTTCAGATTCTGTGTCTCCCTCTCTCTGACCCTCCCCCATTCATGCTTTGTCTCTCTCTGTCTCAAAAATAAATAAACGTTAAAAAAAAAAATTTAAAAAAAAATAAAAATTAAAATTAAAAAAAAGAATTTATAATTGATGGGATGCTTGGGTGGCTCAGTGGGTTAAGTGTCCATCTCTTCTTCTCAGCTCAGTTCTTGATCCCAGGGTCATGAGTTCAAGCTGTGCATTGGGCTCTGTGCTAGGTGTGAAGCCTACTTAAAAAAAAAAAAAAAAAAAAAAGAATTTACAGTTGTTGTTAGTCAAATCTTGGCATCTAATTGAATAAATTTTCTTAGACTTAGCAAATGTGCAAATTTAAAGACTGCTAAAATTATAGTGCAGACTAAGATAATCTTAAAAATATATAAGTAAGTCATGCCTCAATACTCCACTGGGTGGGTGAGTGCTGTTAGTTAAAAACACATTCAGTCTCCAAAAACAGCAAGCATCAAACAGATGAGTTTAAAAAATAGCTGCTTTTATCTGCATTCTTCTTCTTTAATTAAAAATGTCTAAGCACCAAAAAAAAAAGTCCCAAGTACAAAAGAGAATTGTATATATTTAATATTTGCCTTCCAGATTTTAAAATTCAAGACAAAACTGCTAATGAAAACATATAGTATATTCATTCAGGTGGAATAAAATATTCAGATTATACACAAACACCTCAATATTCCTTCAGGTTAGCTATACTGATCTAGAGTAAGTACATTTTAGAGTTGAGAGCAAAAGAAACAGTTTACCTGTATCCAAGTTGAACAAGGAGAGAAGTCTGTGTGGAAGCACCACCATGAGAAAGAAGCATTGAGACTCTCTGATATTTAATACACACTTAGTGATTGGAATTTAAGGATTTTCTTTCCTTTGTTACCTTATAACATTAAAGCATTTTTAGCATGAGAGACGCTGCCAGTGCTTCAAGCAATTTTAAAAAACTAAAACAGGGATGACTTCTCACTGGTCACTTTCTGGGGTAGGTCCCACCTGTTTGGAAGGGTCCTGTGAGGATTTGTCCCACCAGATCTCTCCCACCACAATCTGGTAAATGAAATTTGATTCTTAAGTTGCCATGAAACCCTCTTCTTTGTCTTAAAGACAATAGCCACTGCCAAAGTTTTCTGCTGTGTTTATCCTTCATATGTGATCTATTATATCCTTCAGTGTGTACATCAGGGAAAGTAGATATATTGATTCTTGAATTTATTTCCAGATTACTGTTCTGACTTCTCAGCCTGGAAAAGAGGTGGTCAAACAATTGGAGGAAGGATTGAAAGATACAGACCTAGTAAGGGTCAGGAGACTTCAGGTGGTTGAGATCACAGAGGGAGTCCTAGAGTGTATGGACTCAGTATCCCCTGTTGAAGAGCCTAGCAGCGATGGTAAGAATGAAAGGAAAAGGTAAAAAGAATTTTAATAAGTAGTCAGGAAGATTATTTTCCATGGTCTTTTTGTTCTTCAATGAAAAGAAACCAACAGACTTCACTACAGTTCAGACAAGTGTTTCCAGGTGTATATATAGACCTATACATACTAAATATATATTAAGTATGTATTTACTATTCTAATGGGATCACGCTATATGTAATATTCTATAACCTTCTTTGTGTGTTGGACAGCTATCTGTGTTAGTATCTGTAGATCTGTCTTATTTTTTACTGGCTGCATGATTTTTTTTGTGTGGTTGGACCATAGTTTGTTTGTTTAATCACTTATTAACAAACAATTTGGTTTGTTACACTTTGCTATTATAACCAATGCTGAATGAACAGATTTATACACAGGGCTGGCTTCATAGGTTTATGAGCACACAGTCACACAGGGCCGTGCATTCAGAAAGACCCTATGCTTAGGATTTAATGCTCTTTGGTTGCTCTCTTGAATTTCTTCATAATTTTATCTTTGGATTTATATTTTATAAGTTAAGTTTGATAGAACAATGGAGGATGTGCCAGGGGATTAGAGTCTCAGCTCACACACACCCTGCCTCCTGCATCCTTCCCACCTCCCCATGATAGAGTTCTTAGTTGCCAGCTTCCCAATCCTGGTGTCCCCAGCCTGCCAGCTGACCAGCAACCTCTGGTGCCCAGGCCCCTGCCAATAAATCCTACATAAATCACTAATAATTCTAAACTTCCCAGAACAGAAAATATTCAAACTGAGTGTTAAAGGACATGTAGAAATTAGTCATGCAGAGGAAGAAGGAAAAGGGCACTCAAAAAGGAGACCTGGGGGCATGAGAAAGCAAGGTAAATCAATTTTCAGGGAAGTGCCCATGGTTCCCTATGACTAGAGCCTGTCAGGCAGAGGCAAGAGTGAGTCTGTAAAGGTAGGCAAGGATTAGATCAAGAAAAGCCATATATGCCATTTGAAGACATTTAGATTTCATTCTAAGACAACAGAAATTTATGAAAAAATTTTAGTCAGAAAGTCAAGTAGAGATTCCCAAATTATGGAGTTTAAGAGGTTCTTAACCAGTTTTAATTTAACCAATACGCAAGTTATTGTTCACCCGTCAGCGGCCCTTTCTGGCCCTTGGCCTTCTCCAAGGTTGTGCACATGGGAGGAGCCCACTGTTTTGACACCATTGATCTCTTCCTGGTCACACTTGGATAACCCGCTAATTAGGTCAAAGAGTTAGTAACTAAGGGTGTGTTTCCCCTCAAATCCTGACACATGTGGATCCTTCCAGCATCATGAGGCCATTGACATTGTTCTGGTCCAGGAGGGAGGGTACCAGCCTTAGCTGTGTGGTTAACGAACTCTCACCTACTTGGCACGCTCTGCTTTTCTCAAGCCAGTCTCCTCACTGAATGTGTTTCCCTCTCCATCTCTCCACTTATAGTAGTCTTTTCCTTTGAATTCCCTCTTCTCTCTTGAGTTCCCTCCCTTAATCTCTTCCAGCCAAATCCTCCCCCTCCCTTAAGTCCTACTTCATGCTACTGATTACTATATGGATTTTTCTCTCCTTGGAACAGTGACATCATTTGTGGTCTGTACCAAATGATTTAGCTCTTAATTATATGCCATGGAGAATTGTTCACCATTGTTTTACTGTGTGATAATTGTGTTTTCTCATCTAATCTGTAAACTACCTCATATCTTTTCTTTTTGCATTAAACTATAATTGCCCTGGGATTAGGAATTTGTCTTACTCATTTCTATGTCCCGGTGTGTAACATATCCTAGATTATAGGAGGTATTTGTTGAATGAATTGATGACAGTGGTACCTGTGGAGATGGTTCTTGGTCTGCTGAGCATCCGCTGAATCCCCATTCTCTAGTAACACCTCTACCTTCCTGGTCTCAGAGAGGACCATGACCCAAGTCAGGCCATCATAGTTCCTTAGGCCACCAGAGTCCTCCCTAGTAGGTTTTCAAGCTGAATCTGAGAGAGAAGCTCTTTTTCTTTCTCTTTGGCCATGGATATCAGGCATGGACTATGTCCTCTTCTCTCTTCAGTGACTGTATCCAGAAAGAATTTACTGTATCTCTAGTGGCACAGAGCTCAGAGTACTCTCTACATGGTGCCTTTATTTAGAATAGTTAGGGAGCAGAGCTGTATAGAAGAGCTTTTACATTTAGGAAAGACGCTTTCTGCTTTGTGTCACTGCTGATGATTCTTCCAGTAACTTCCTATTTGCTTATAAATAATACATCATTCCATAAATTACTTGTAATTCCTCTTCATGGGTTAAGTGTATGTACGGTTCATAGTTTGAAATCTTCCCAGTGTGCCTCTACTTTCCTCATAATTAATTCTTTTTATTCCATTGATGTTTATCTCATCTTGGTGTCCTTATGGAGGGATTAGCAAAAGCAACTTCTCTTATTCTCAAAAGGATGAATGCTCTGGAATAAGGTTGCCTGAGTCTTAATTACAGTTCTGTCACTCACTAGCTATGCAACTTTGGGCAAGGTACTTAGTGTCTAAGCCTTAGTTATTAATCCTGCCCTATGCAGTAGTTCTGGGGATTAAATGAGATCATGTGTGTTAATTACTTAATGTATAATAAATGTTCAGTAAAAGTTAGCTAGTCTTGTTAATATTTTTGAAAATTATCGCACATGGGTGGTTTAATATTTCTGAGATTTGTTTTTAATGGCCAGGTCCCAAGTGGACTGTAAGGTACCTGAGGATAAGACTGTGTCTAATGCATCTTTATATCACCATGTATCATTCTGCCTGGCACATAGAAGATCCTCAATAAATGTTTCCTGAAAAAATAAGTGAATGATTGGGGGAAAAATGATTTGGGACAGGTGATAGTCACCCTCTCTGACATCAACTCAAATAGTTAGGTTCATATCTTAAACACTCATAGGTTCCCTTTGTAGCCCATGAATATCATGAATTAATTAAAATACTTCTTAAGTCTGTTTATATATATTTTTTGAACTCTGGTAACGATGATCATCAATTAAATAAAAAGTGTCTATACTCCACTTTTGGAGAAGGAGACAGGTTACAGAGAAATGTTGATATTGCAGATTTGTTTAAAAAGTAACTATGAGGGGGCGCCTGGGTGGCTCAGTCAGTTGGGCGTCCGACTTCAGCTCAGGTCATGATCTTGCGGTCCGTGAGATCGAGCCCCACGTCGGGCTCTGGGCTGATGGCTCAGAGCCTAGAGCCTGCTTCCGATTCTGTGTCTCCCTCTCTCTCTGACCCTACCCCGTTCATGCTCTGTCTCTCAAGTAAATAAACGTTAAAAAAAAAAAAAAAAAAGTAACTATGAGAATATGTCCTTCAATTGGTCTAAATTCTGCCTCCTTTAATGCAGTCCTGCACAGTGAAAACTAATTGTAAAGATGACTCAGAGACTGCAAGGTCCAGAATCATCAAAATAACAATGAATTTAGAGATTAAGAAAGTAGGGGTGTCTGGGTGGCTCAGTTGGTCTAGTGTCCGACTTCGGTTCAGGTCATGGTCTCATGATCCATGAGTTCGAGCCCCACATTGGGCTCTGCTATCAGCGTGGAACTTGCTTCAGATCCTCTGTTCCCCTCTCTCTCTACCCCTCCCCAGCTCGTGCTCACTTGCGCTCTCTCTCTTGTTCTCTCTCTCAAAACTGAATAAACGTTAAAAAAAGGAAATGAAGAAAGTAGACTCACATTTTAAAACTTTATTAAAAATTTTTTTTAATGTTTATTCAGTTTTGAGAGAGAGACAACACAGGAATGGGGGAGGGGCAGAGAGAAGGAGACACAGAATCCAAAGCAGGCTCCAGGCTCTGAGCTGTCAGCACAGCGAGATCATGACTTGGGCCAAAGTCGGACACTTAACCGACTGAGCCGCCTAGGCGCCCCTAGATACACATTTTAGAATGGTTTTTAATAAAATCTAAAAGGAAAAGATTAAATCACATTTGTATCAGTTAAGGTGTTCTTTTAACGTTCAGACTATAGAGCCTATTATATATTTTCTTGCAGCCACATAAGTGGTAATTCCTTTCGGCTCTTCTTGCTTGGTCTAACTTGTTCATTTTTTCTTTGTTTTAAAATGTAGCTGAAGATCCAGCCCAGCTCTCTTTGTGGTAGCTTTTATCTGGTCATTTTAACATTTTTTTTATTACAAGTTGTACAAATTTAAACATTGCGGGAGTATAATATAGATGGTTCAGAATGACCCAAAATTCTACTCTCTCCAGAGATAACCACCATCAGCTATGTAGGGCACATTCTGCTGAATCATTGTCCTTACACATATGGACATGGACATATATGTAACATTATTATTGTTATTAATACTTTCCTAAAAATGTACCTATATTCTGTCTGCATTTTTATTTTTTCATTTCTCTAATTATCCAGTAATTTTCTCCATATTGGCACATAGAGATCTAACACATTTCTTTTTAATAGCTGTGAGGCATTTTACTATATAAATTCATCACTATTTATTTAACTATCCAATTGGATTTTTACATTTTACTGAAGAACTGTGTGACTTCAACAAATTATTTAAACTTTTTATTCCACAATTTTTTCATTTACAAAATAGGGCTAATAAGAATAACTGCCTCATAGGGTTTATATGAGGATTAAATACACCTTGTATGTAAAGCACATAGAACAGTGCCTGGCACATGTGAGCAGTAAATAAATATTATCTGTTGATGTTAATAGTAGTAATAGAACCTTTTTGTATATGCCTTTTTACTGAGAATATTTCAAGCTCTAAAAATTTTATTGAAAAAGAAGATATGATCATAAAATAATTTTTAAATTTAAAACCATTCATAATCCCACTAGCTCATTACACTGATTTTATTTTTGCACATTGTTTCTCAGTAATTGGTTTTTTTGTGTTTGTTTGTTTTTTTAAGTAGGTTCCAGGGCCCAGCCCAGTGTGGGGCTTAAACTCAGGGCCCTGAGGTAAAGAGTCACATGCTTTGCTGACTAAGCCAGCCAGGTGCCCCTAGGTTACATTGTTACAATTCATGTATGTGGTGTTTTGTTTGTATGTAAAAAAATATCATAAAACACTTCCAACAGTTTTTGTTGCCTTTCTTTTCTGTTTATCCATTTTGTTCCTCTTTTGCTCTCAAAAGAGGACTAAGAAGTGTTGACTTATGAAATAGAGATATGAGGAGGTATACCTCTCACAGGGGAAGCTAGCAGACTTTTTTTTATCTTTACATGCCCTCTTTGCATATAAGCCAACCCTGCCCATTAGAGCAGATCCCTCATACTGGATCTTGATCATAAATTTAGGGTCTAAGAAAGCCTACCAATTCCAACAGCCAAAGATAATCCCATAAAACAGCCGTCAATGGAGGAAATAATGCTACTAGCTTGTCTCATTTTTAAGTAAGTTCTGAGCCTCAAGGAAAAGATACATGAACTAAAAGCCACATTCTCTTAACCTAACTCTGTTTATGGATCTCTAACTTCTGCTTTTTGATCATAATAATAGCAACATTTTATTAAGCACTTACTGTCCAAATACTTTCTGTTCTAAATAGTTTCCACATATTATCTTATTAATCCTCATGGATATAAATGAAGAAACTAAGACAGTTTCTTGTACAGATTAACTTTCCCTAGGTTTCTTAGTTAAGAGATAGAGCAGGGATTCAAGTCTAAGCAGTTCAACTCCAAATCTCGCATACTTAAACCATTCTCTTTACTGCCTTAGTTGAAAAGAGCAATGGAAATAATCAACAATTCAAAAGTTGGCTCTTTGAAAAAACTGATAAACAGAGAATCCTCTGGTGAAACTAATAAAGGAAAAAGAGAAAGAAGGAAAGAGGCACAAGAAACTATGTTAGGATTCAGAAAAGAGAACATAAATGGAGATAGAACTATGAATTCAAACATTTACACAAAAATGGACACATTCCTAAAAAGGTAACAAATTTGACTCACAAATAAAAAATCGGAATGGTTTCCATAATGTACCAATTTAGATAGCTTTACAGTTAAGTTATATCAAGCTTTCAAGGAACAGATCAGTCAAATCTTACACAAACTCTTCAAGAAGTGAAAGAAGGAAGGAAAAAAAGGAGGAAGGAGGAGCAGAGTGAGGGAGGGAGAGAGGGGAAAAGAAACAAGAAAACACCCCCCAGTCTCAAAAGACACCATGTATTAAGTGATAAGATAAATTATAATTATATTTCTAACTCATATGACAAATAAAGAGTTGGTATACAGAACAAAGAACTTCTTAAACTATTTTTTTAATGTTTATTTATTTTTGAGAGAGAGAGAAAGAATGCTAGCAGGGGAGGGGCAGAGAGAGACAGAGACACTGAATCAGAAGCAGGTTCCAGGCTCAGAGCTGTTACCACAGAGTATGGTGCAGATCTCAAACCCACAAAGCTGTGAGATCATGACCTGAGCTGAAGTCAGAGCTTAAGTGACTGAGCTACCCAGACGCCACAAAATAAAGAACTTTAAAAAAAAAAAATCCATATTTGAAATGAGCAAAAGATCTGAACAGGCATTTCACAGAGAAGAAAAAGTTGGTGGCAAATTAACATAAAAAAATTTCTTACCCTCATTAGTAAGCAGCAAAATACAAATTGAAATGATATACCATTTTGTGCTCACTAGTTTGCAAAAAATTAAGAAGTCTCACTATAGTGTTGACAATAGCAGAGCAGTAGAAACTCTCATACACTGATAGAGTGTAAATTGGTACACAGCTTGTCATTCTGTTGTAAAGTAACATTCACAATATCCTATAATCCAGCAATTCTGTTCCTAGAAGAATATCTCCAAAAATTTCTACAAATGTGTACCATTTGTACACATACAGGAATGTGAATATTGACATTATTCAAAAAGCCCCCAAATTAGAAGCCACTCAAATGTCCGTTGAATGAGGAATGAATAAATATTGCAAGGTATATTCACAAAATGGAATATCATACAGTTATGAAAATGAATGAACCACAGCTACATACAATGTGGATGAATCTTCTCAATATTGAGAAAACAGATAACAAAGATATATGATACCTCTTTATAAAGCTCAATCAAAATTAAGTAATAAAGTATTTGTTTAAAACAATAAAAGTACTTTTAAAAGGAAAGGAATGATAAACAAAATTCAGTGTGGCAAGGTGTCCCTTGGAGGAGATCAGAAAAAAGCATGCAGATATCTTGGTAGTAGTGTTGATGTTCTACATCTTAAGTAGAACAAGGATTCATGAGTATTCCTTGTGCCGTTACGCTTGTAGCTTAAATATGTGTTGCATATGTTCATTTGCATATAGTAAAAATCTTATAATAGCTTTCTAAAGAATGGCTAAGTAATAAATATGCCAAAATTTAAATGGCTAGTATGATCAATGCTCTTTGGCATCAAGAAGGCATCTGTCCAGATTGACAGCAGTGCACTCGCTTGGGTATGTTAGTCTTTCAGTCAGTTACAAATCAACCTAATGATGCTGTCAGCCAGCCTGTATTTCTCAGCCTTGTACACGAGGATATCAGGTTCTCTTTCTAAATGCTCACAAACCATCTGGTTAATATTTCGTCTAGACTTTGCTAGGGATCAATGTCAGCTCTTTTGGAAAGGTATTTTATCCATATGTGTTCTCAGGAAACACCAAATGTTAACAACCCAAACAGAAGATAAAGATTCATTGCTACCTAAAGGATTCCAGAAAAAAAGTAAAAACAAAAAAAGCCTATCTTATGCTTCATGCTTCAGTGCAGTTGTCAAACTCCACATATGGATTGTTTTCCCCTTTCAGCATCTTGGAAAATGGACCAGAAAATGCAGCTCTTCATCGAGTCTGTCTTTGATAACCACATTAAAGTCATTTCCCTGTGTGTTAAGACTAAATTAGAACCATTATTGTATTTATTACCTAAAGATTTTTAACACAGAGAGACATCTGCTTATTTCATTAATGGGAGCCATGGTCTCAGAAAATGTCAGTTCTTCCCTTTTTTTAAATTGAATTAAATAATTTTTTTTAGAGTTCAGAAAATCTAAAGTTGTTTGAAAATAAAGATTTAAAAAAATTTTCCTCACCAAGTTCATAAAGGAATAACTTACACATTGTACATTGCATCCATTCAAAGTGTACAATTCAGTGAGTTTTGACAGTTGTATAAGCCCACAAATCATCACCCCAATTGAAATACAGAACATATCTATCATGCCTAAAAGATTCCTTATGCCCCTTTACACTCCTTTCCTCCCTCATTTCCGTAGAATATACCACTGATGTGCTTTTTGTCTATAGATTAGTTTGCATTCTATACAAATAGAATCATACGGTACATACTTTTATGTCTGACTTCTTTCTTTCAGATTTTGAGACTAATCCATGTTGTTGTTTATACCAGTAGTTTCTTTTTATTGCTGACTAGTAGTATATTGTACAAATATGCCGCATTTTGTTTAACCATTCACCTGGTAATGGGCATTTTTGCTGTTTCAGTTTTTGACTGTTGGGACTAAAGCTGTTGCAAATATCCATAAACAAATCTTTATATGGATATGTTTTTATTTTTCTTAGGTCTTACTGTGCTTATGGTTCATCTTTTTTCATCCATTTGTTTCAACCCATTTGTGTCTCTATACTTAAAGTTTATCTCTTATAGACAGTATGTAATTGGGTTTTGCTTTTTATCCATTCTGCTAATCTCGGCCTTTTATTTGGACTATATACTCCATTAACATTTACCCTAAGTATTGATATGGTTGCATTTAGGTATACTGTTTTATTTTTTGTTTGTCTTCTCAGGGTTTTCTTCACCTTTCCCCTGCTTTCCCGCTTTTTTTAGATTATTACTTTTAGATCGCTTCTCAGCCTTTTGGCTAAGATCAAGTGTAGATTATTACTTTTAGAATTCTATTTTATCTGTTGTCATTTAACTATCCTTCCGTGCATTACTTTTTAGTGGCTGCTCTAGGGATTATATGTCCTTAACTTGTCACAGTCTACTCAGAGTCAATATACTACCATTTCACGTAAAACATAGAAGCCTCAAGATTACAATACTTTAGGGTTGCCTGACTGGCTCAGGCAGTGGAGCATGTGACTCTTGATCTCAGGGTTGTGAGTTTGAGTCCCATGCTGGGTGTAGAGGTCACTTAAAAAAATAATAAAATAGGGGCACCTGGGTGGCTCAATTGGTTAAGTGTCTGACTTCAGCTCAGGTCATGATCTCATGGTTTGTGAGTTCGAGCCCCACGTTGGGCTCTATGCTGACAGCTAGCTCAGAGCCTGAAGCCTGTCTTCAGATGCTGTGTCTCCCTCTCTCTCTGTCCCTCCCCTGTTCATGTTCTCTCTCCCCCTCAAAAATAAATAAAACGTTAAAAAAATTTTAATAATAAAATAAAATAATTGTGATACTTTACATAAAATGTAGAAATCTTACAGGGATTAAAGGATATTTTTTAACTTTTCTGCAGCCTGCTTAGAATTAATATAGTACCATTTCATGTAAAATATAGAAACCTTGCAACTATATAGACACACAGACACTGTCTTTTATGTTGTAGTTGTCATGTGTGTTACGTATACATTATAAATTACACAAGACAGTATCATAAATTTTGCTTTAAACAATCATGTGTATTCTAAAGAACCTAAGAGAAAAAAGTCTTTTATGTTACCTTTTCCAGTGTTCTTCATTCATTCCTGAAGATCCAAGTTTCCTTTGGATATCATGTCCTAAAGGTCAAAGAATTTTAATATTTATTGTAGCTAGTTCTGATGGTGACACATTCTCTTAGTTTGTTATTTATCTGAAAGTGCATATTTCACCTTTATTCTTTAAGAGTATTTTCTTGTATATAGAATTATGGGTTGACAGGTTATTTTTTCTTTCAGCACGTTAAAAATGTCGTTCCACTGTCTTTTGGCCTTCCCTGGTTTCTGATTAAAAGTCTCAGTCATTAAATCACGTTCCTCTGTATAGAAAGGATCATTTATCTGGCAGCTTTCAAGAATTTTCTCTTTATGTTTGTTTTACGATGATGTGACCAGGCACAGATTTCTTATTTAGGGTTCACTGAGCTGCTTGAATCTATAGTCATTCTGTGCCCAATTCCAATGTGTGGGGGCAATTTCCCACAAAAGCAGTTCTCCTACACCAGCTGGATGTCCTACAGCTTAACTCAACTCTAGCACTATCCAGAGATAGCATCAGATCCACAAATTAAGGGCTCTGTCCCACAATAATTTCGCACCTGCACACATGTGCACACATGCACATGCACACACCAGATACCGCTTACAAGTCCAGGTTGTCACCTATGCTTCTGACTGATCAGCTATAAATCAGAGGTTCCAATGACCACCTCCTTGGATTTGATTAATTTGCTAGAGTGGCTCATAGAACTCAGAGAAACATTTTACTTACTAGATTACCATTTTATTATAAAAGGGTAGAACTCAGGAACAGCCCAATAAAAGAAATGCATAGAACAAACTGTGTGAAAAGAGAATCAGAGCTTCCATGCCCTCTCCCAGTACCCCACTCTCCCCAAATCTCCTCGTGTTCATTAACCCAGAAGCTCTCTGAACCATGTCCTTTTAGGGGGTTTTATGGGGAATTCATTGTATAGGCACAAGTGATTAAATCATTGGTCATTGGTAATTGATTCAACTTCCAGGTCCCTTTCCCCTCCCCAGAGGCCACTATGTGGAACTGAAAGTTCCAACCGCTTAATCACATGATTGACTCCTCTGGCAACTGGACCCCATCCTTAGGTGCTTTCCAAAAGTTGCCTCATTAATACAACAAAAGATACCTTTATTGCTGTCATCACTTAGGAAATTCCAAAGAGTTTAGGAGCTCTGTGCCAGAAACAGGACAAAGACCAAATATATCTTTCTTATTATAAGTTACAGTATCACAACCTATATATAAATTTATATCCTTGACTCAATGTGGGAAATTTTCTGCCATCATCTCTTCAGGTATATTTACCATCTCATTCCCCTTTGTCTCTTTTTCTGGGACTCCAATTACCCACGTGTTAAACATTTTAAAATTGCTTTACAGTTTTCCAAGCCTCTGTGGTTGGTTTTGTTTTGTTCAAACTTTTTTCTTTCTCTTTTTCAGATTATCTCCATTGACCTATCTTTAAATTCACGGCCTCTCATCTCTTATCTCCACTCTGCTTTTAAGCCCATGCAGTGAATTTTTTTTATTCAATATTGTATTTTTCAGTTCTAAAATTTTTATATTATTCTTTTTTATATTTTCTATTTCCCTGTTGATATTTCCTATCTTTGCATTTATTATGAACATATTTTCCACTCATTTAGCATAATTATAATTTATTATATAATTATATAATTATGCTGCTTTAAAGTCTTTGATAAATCTGATAGCTTTCTCATCTCAGTGTTTGCTTCTGTTGATTGTATTTTCCTTTGAAACTGGGTCACATTTTCTGACTCTTCGTATGCCAAAAACATTTGGGTTGTATTTTGTGAATGTTGTTATAGGGACTCTGGATTCTACTATATAACTCTGAAAAGTAATTGTTTTGGTAGATAATTAACTTTGTTAGATTCAAACTGTAATCTGTCATGGCTTGCAGTAGTCAGGGACTCAGATATCATTTGCATTAACACTAAACTATGAGCTGCTTTCAGTTTGCCCCATACATGTGTAGTGCAAGGGTCAGCAAGATGCCTGGACTGAGTTTTAAACACACAATTTTGGGTTCTCTGGCTCCCTCCTTTCTTGGATTTTTCCTCACTTTCTGGAGTCTCTGTTTGCCCCAGGCTCCTTCCCCTGGTAAGGCCAGTGAAAGACAGAGGCCTTTCTATTAAGGTTTTAGCTACATGCTAAGGTAACACTGAGGTCACCCTCAGGGGAACCCATTCTTTGCTGGTTACTTACTCTCAAGTTTCAATTCCTCTCTGAAATACGCTTTTGTTCAATCTCCACAGCCCTCAGCTGTTAGTTTTTTACTACACACACACACACACACGTATATATATGTGTATATAAAAATGTGTGTGTATATAATCTATATCTAGAGTTTATAGCTGTTATTTAGAGGAAAATCAGTTTGTAAGGTATTAGAACCCAACCAGTCGGGAAGTCCCTATTCACTGTTGATCAGTTTGGTTCTTTCTTTTTACCTCCTCTTCTATCTTCCATTCACTTCAGTAAGCTCAAGTGCTCCATCATTTCTCTCTGTCTTTATGAGACTATAACTTAAAAGAAGTTCTTCTGATTAAATCCCAACTCATCTCTCCACCTCCTTTCTCCTTCTCATCCTTTAGCACCTACAGATGCACATACTACCCCAGCTTTACTTGGCAAATGACCTTTCTTATTTCCACCCAGCCTTGGACAATCTGGCCACTTCCCCACCTGAAATTGGCCCCATCATATACCTAGCACTGGAGCATTAGTTAGCATAATACAAGGATTGATTGGGGACAGAAATAGACCCAAGTACAGATGTAAATATAGTATAAGATAAAGGTAGCCTCTCAAATTACAAGAGCAAAAATGGACTTGTTCCAGAAGTGGTGCTGGGGCAACTGGCTAACCATCTAGAAAGTATTCCAAGTGGACCAGGGACCTAAATGTAAAGAATGATATTTAAAGAGTAGTAAAAGGAAACACTGATATATTCCTTTATAATCTTAGAATAGAGAAAGTTTCTCTACCTATGACTCAAAATCCAGGTATAGTATTTTTTTAACTACATAAAAATTAACTGTATAAAAACAAAAATATAGCAAAATAAAAATATGGCATGGCAAAAGCCACCAGAAGCAAAGTCAAAAGACAACTTAAAAACTAGGTCAAAGTATTTGCAATTTGAATCGGGGGGGGGGGGGGGCGGGGTGTAGAGAGGAAGAACTAATATCTCTAATATAAAAAGAACACTTAAAAACTTAGGGGAAAAAAAAGACAAAAACCCTACAGAAAAAATGGACAAAAGACATGAGCAGATAATTCAAAAGATATTTTAAAATGGCCCTTAAACATATGAAAATATTTTCAACATCACTCATAGTTACAAAAATGAAAATTAAGATCACACTGACATACTACTTCCCACCTGTTTAAAAAAAGTATGAGAACACATTCTGTTGGTGAGGCTACCCATCCATACATTGCTGGTAGAATGCACAGTGGCACAACCCTTTTGGAGAGGTATTTGGCAATATCTAACAAAATGATATGTGCATTTACCTTTTGTTTGTTTGCATTTTTTTGTTGCTGTGGATTCATTTATTGAAATTTTTAAAATTTTAGTCTCTTTTTAAGTTTTTATTTAAATTCCAGTTAGTTAACACACAGTGTAATATTAGTTTCAGGTGTACAATTTAATGACTCAACACTTCATACATCATCCGCTGCTCATCACAAGTGCACTCCTTAAACCTCATCACCTATTTAACCCATCCCCCCACCCATCTCCTCTCCAGTAACCATCAGTTTGTTCTCTATAGTTTAGAGTCTGTTTCTTGGTTTGCCTCTCTCTTTTTTTACCCTATGCTTGTTTGTTTTGTTTCTTAAATTACACATATGAGTGAAATCGTATGGTATTTGTCTTTCTCTGACTGATTTATTTCACTTAGCATAATACTGTCTAGCTCCATCCACATCATTGCAAATGGCAAGATTTCATTCTTTTTGATGTTTGAGTAATATTCCATTTTATATATATAGCCCATCTTTACCTGTTCATCAGTTGATGGACATTTGGACTGTATCCATAACTTGGCTATTGTAGATAATGATGCTATAAACATCAGGGTGAACATATCCCTTTGAATTAGTATTTTGTATTCTTTGGATAAGTACCTAGTAGTACAATTGCTGGATCATAGGGTTTAGTTCTATTTTTAACTCTTTGAGAAACCTCCATTGCTCTGGAGAGCAACTCTCCAGAGTTGCTGCACCAGTTTGTATTTCTACCAATGGTGCATGAAGATTCCTCTTTCCCCACATCCTCAACAACACCTATTGTTTCCTGTGTTGTTGATTTTAGCCATTCTGACAGGTGTGAGATGATATCTTATTGTACGTTTGATTTGCATGTCCCTGATGATAAGTGATGTCGAGTATCTTTTCATGCGTCTGTTGGCCATGTGTATGTCTTCTTTGTAAAAATGTCTATTCATGTCTTCTGCCCACTGTATAATTGGATTATTCAGTTTTGGGGCATGTGCATTTACTCACCACTCCCATTTCTAGAAATACAATACCCTGAAGATGTACACTTCCAATAGCACAAAAATCCATACATATATGAAGGATCGCAAAGCTGTCACACAGTCTGTCTAGATATGCTTTATGATTTTTTGGGTCTCTGTGTCTTTTTTTGCATATAAATTTTTTTAATATTTATTTTTTTTTGAGAGAGAGACAGAGACAGAGCACAAGTGGGGGAGGGGCAGAGAGAGAGAGGGAGACACAGAATCTGAAACAGGCTCAAGGCTCTGACACGGGGCTCGAACTTGTGAGCAGCAAAATCATGACCTAGGCCAAAATCAGACACTTAACCAACTGAGCCACCCAGGCACCCAGATGGATCTCTGTGTCTTTTTAAAACTGTTTCTTCTTCTACCAAGCTCTCCAGTAAGTTTTATATTCTTTCTTGGTTCCTCTTACTTTTGTTTTCACCTCAGAGTAAATCCTTACTTTGGCTCCATTGGGCATTACAGAGGCAAAGCTCTTTGGGCTAGTTCTTGGGGCCATGCTAATATATTTAGTGCCTTCCCAGCCCCACATCCTCTTCATTCAAACCTCTTTTCTTTAACTATTCTATTTTTTTTTTAATTTGAGAGAGAGAGAGAGAGAGAGAGGGAGAGAGAGAGTGTGTGTGTGAGCAGAGGAGAGGGACTGAGGGAGAAAGAGAGAGAGGTCATGTGGGATCATGACCTGAGCCGATATCAAGAGTCAGACGCTCAACCCACTGAGCCACCCAGGCGCCCCCATTCAAACCTCTTAAATAACCTGCTTTCCTGTTCTCCCTCACCACAGTGCCTATGAAAACACTTTCTCCTAGTCACGTTTTCAGATTTGCGTTGCAATTTACCTTAAAGGCTTTTTTGTTTATAGACTATGTAAATATGTTTGTGCAGGAAAAAAAGACTCTTTAAATACTGTCTAAGTCTAGTATTTTCCAAGTTAAACTATGCTTTAGACTTTGGTATCTCAGTCAGGAGCAACCAACCTCTTTTGCATGTGGGTTGTATTTTTTTTTTTTTTTAGTAAAATGAAAATAGAACTATTAAGGCCCATAAATGAAATATGTTTTCTTACAACTTGTATAGTTTATTGAAGAGAAAAATATCACACACAAGAAAGAAAGAAAGAAAGAAAGAAAGAAAGAAAGAAAGAAAGAAAAGAAAGAAAGAAAGAAAAAAAGAAAGAAAGAAAAAAAGAAAGAAAGAAAGAAAGAAAGAAAGAAAGAAAGAAAGAAAGAAAGAAAGAAAGAAAAGGAAGAAAGAAAGAGAAAGAAAGGGTACTGGATTTTAGTGACTAAAATGTTCACATGCAGACAGCTAGAAGGCAGTTTTCTAATCTTTCATACCTTAGGGACGGCTGGGTGGCTCAGTCAGTTAAGCAGCCAACTCTTGATTTCAGCTCAGGTCATGATCTCACAGTCATGATCTCATAGTCTTATGAGATTGAGCCCCGAGTCGGGCTCCGTGCTGAGGGTGGAGTCTTCTTGGGATTCTCTCTCTCCCCCTTTGCCGCTGCCCTGCTTGTGTGCACACTGTCTCTCAAAATAAAGAAATAACATTTAATCTTCCATCCCTTATAGTTGCATGATGCCTTAAAGTCTACGGAGTGCTTTCAGGTATCAACATTTTTTTTGTATCCAAATGAATGCCAAGCCTAGGTATTACTATCATTCCCACTTTACGGATGGAGAAATTGAGCTTAGAGTGATGAGAGACTAGTCTAAGATCACAAAGTAAGCAACAGGCTGGCCAGAATTAGTTTATCCTGTGCAGTGCAGCATTTATTGAGCTCCTGTTGTATGCCAGACACTGTGCTAGTGCTGGGGGTACCGAGGTGGATAAGGTGCTGAATCTGGTGCCCTCAGGCATACACACACCCTTCACTAACCCAGACCCTCCTTTCCTGCATCTGCAGGATCTCCTCTGGGGTTGGGCTGCCCAGAGCAGGGTGCCTTACACGACTCAAAACAGGATGACTAGCAGGGAATACCATCAGCTTCTTGTAACCAGGGTTGTTCCTGTGGCTCCAGAGGTGTGGGGATTAGGGGTGCAGTGCCCATGGGGCAGTCCTCACCATCAGTCATAGCCTTCTGCCCCCCTTACAAATACATAAGCCTAAGAAAAAGAGATTCTAAAATCTCCCGGTCAATGTAATTGCTCTGGAAACATTTTCTTTTCCTAATTCGTCTGCTTACTTTGAAATTAGGTTGGGATCTATTTCAGAGCTAGGGAGGCCCGTAGTTCCTGAGTTTATTACTCACAGTGTAGAACATCCACCGTAAATCATTTCATGATGATTTTATTCTTTAGTTGAGTCTTTTTTTAGCCCACCTCAGGCTATATCAGCTTGACTGTCTACCATAGAACTTCCTGGGTAGCCAACTAGGCTGGGAAAGAGGCATGTCCACTTCAGGCTGAGGGGTCTCTGCTTGAGCTCTGCTCCTGGGATTCCCAGATTCCTTTCCTCTCCTTCCACCACCACTCACTACCACCACAGAACAGGAAAGCCTGTGTGGGATGGCTGAGCAGAGACATGTGGGCATTCCATGCAAGCTAATAGTTTTGTACACCTGCAGACAAATATTTCTAAAATACTAATTCAACAATTGTTTAGGAGCCAAAGGCTACAAAGAGAAAGAGAAAGGAAAGAAGTGCTGGCTGTGCTGTGTCCCAATCTTGCACATTTCCCTAAGCAAAACCTAAGCCTCGCAATAATGGAAAATACCCTTCTTAGAAGCTACTGTAGTGCCTACCTCTTGTTACCTGCGCATGTGCCTCTGGAGTCCTCATCCTTCACCCCGGCAGCTTATCAGCCAGGCCTCACTTTCTCCCTTATTCTGCTTTAGCCTTCTTGCTATTCCTCCAATAGCAGGGATAGCAAGACTCACTCTCACTTGGTTCAAGTCTCTCTCTGTTCAACTGTCACCTTCTTAGAGAATACTTACCTGTCCAGCCAAACTAAATATTCACACACACACACACCATACCCTTATCATGCTTTATTTTTTTTTCATACCGTCTATCATTATCTGTTGTTTTCTGTTTCAATCATTTGTGTGTTGTTTGTTTATTGTTTGTTTGTTCCCACTAGAATATAAGCAATGAAAGCAGAGACTTTGTCTCTTTCATTGTTGACAAAATTAGTGCCCAGATCCTAGAAGGCACTAAATAAATAATTATTGGAATGATGAATTAAATAAATGAAAGGATAAATGAATGAATGTCATCACTGCTTTCCCTGAGAACAGTTCTGGGAAATAAATTCTATCCTCATTATAGTTCTAGTGATGTTTTACCTCTCTTGGAGATTGGAGCCCTGGGAAGATAGTCAGCACTTGGTCAGTCCTGCACTCATTGCCCTGCAGAGTCTGCACCGCCGTAGCCATCACTGCCCTGTCACCTCCTGTCAAGGAGCTTCTCCTTTCTCCCAGGGTCCAAGGATCGCCTCCACAAATGAGGCACGTGAGTTCGCAAAGACAAGCCAGACTGCCCCCAACATTGTGAACTGTTGGAGATCATCCTCATGTCATTGTTGATTTAAAGACAGTGGTTGGATGGCTCTGCATAGTTGTTCCTGAGCAAACTTTGTCCACTCTGATTACTTACCCTAGTTATTAACATCCTGTACTACCCCTGTATTCAGAAGGTAGACAGCACTAATTGCAAACAGGCCCAGGGAGGTTAAGAAATCACAATTCTGTAGTTTTTTTTTTTTTTATGTTTGTTTATTTATTTTTGAGAGAGACAGAGCGAGTGGGGTTAGAGCAGAGAGAGAGGGAGAGAGAATCCCAAGCCAGCTCTATGCTGTCAGCACAGAGCCCAACATGGGGCCCAAACTCATGAACCGTGAGATCATGACCTGAGCCGAAACCAAGAGTTGAATGCTTAACCAACTGAGCCACCCAGGCGCCCCCACAATTCCATAGTTTTTTGCAGTGGTTCTTGACCTTTTTGGGGTCACAGCACTGTTGAGAATCTGATATAAGCTAAGGGCCTATCCCCCTCCTCCACCCTATTAGAATACACCTATACATGTACAGATGGAATTGTATACAATTTCAGGGGGTTTCCAGAACCACTAATGCCTATCCTGCCCAAGGACAAGCCATATGAGGGCCATTTGAAAAGGAACCATTCTGTCCTATAGGCCTGGGGAGGGTCTACAGGACTGAGCTGGATCACCATTTTCCTGGGCCTCAACTTTAAATATTCTACATCTGTTTGTGTGTTAAAGTGTTACATTCTCCCACCTTAAACACATTTCCATTGTGGAACCCTGTTTTAGGGTTGAATTCTGAGAAGAACTGCTTTAGGCATTACCTAAATTCTCATTATTCTCAATGATTTGGCCTTCTTAGTTTTTCGTATTATTGTGGCCCTTCCAGAAAAGCTTTCAAAGAGCTCAGTAAAGGGTATCACTACATGTGGCCACAGGAGGGCAGGGCAAGTCCAAACACTGACTGTGAATGCTGCCTGCAGCTCGCTGCAAAGCACCAGTCCTTCCTCCCTTGTCCTAACCACCCGAACACCCAGAGCCACACTTACTCCTGTAACCTTCCTATTTCATACTGTCAGTGGGACCTGTCTCATTCAGTGCCCAGTGCCCTGCTCGCCAGTCAAGGTGGGAGCTGCTCTTCAACATCTGAGAAGTGAGAAGTCTCTTCCCCATCCCCCAGGTTTAGCACATTTCATTGTTTGTGAGAAACACAGTTCTGCATGTTGGTGTTCTTACCTATGTTAGTGGTGGGGAGAAAATGCCATTTCTTGGACCTGTGCATGCCATTCACACATAATCATCTCACTTCTTCTGCCTCACTATAACTATGAAACGGGTTGTACTTTGTCCAAAGTCACATAGCTAACAACTTTTTTTTTCAATGTTTATTTATTTTTTTGAGAGATAGACCGTGAGCAGGGAAGGGTCAGAGAGAGAGAGTGACACAGAATCTGAAGCAGGCTCCAGGCTATGAGCTGCCAGCACAGAGCCCAATGCAGGGCTTGAACTCACAAACCACGAGATCATGACCTGAGCCAAAGTCACCGCTTAACCGACTGAGCCACCCAGGTGCCCCCATAGCTAACAACTTTTAAGTCGCAATTCAAACCCTGCTCTTAACATTACATCCCACTACTTTTCATAAACTCACGGAAAGAGAAGAAAACCCTTCAGAAGAAACAAATTAGCAAATGTAATTAGTATTGCCCAAATGGAGCCCACAGATACCCAAGAGGTGCTGATTAAACCCAAATAAGGGAGAATATAATTAAGGATAACTTCCGGGACAGAGTCAGTTCCCAGTTGAGCTCTGGGGGAGGAGCAAGCCATGGATTGACAGAGTAATAAAAGCACTAAGGAAGGAAGGAAGTCATGTGGTAAGGAGACTAATTTAGTTGAAGCAGAAGAGTTACAGGAAAAAGTAATGAGAGCTGAGGAAGGGGAGCAATTGTTTAACACAGCAGGCATTTGCTAAGCTTCAGCTGTAAGCTAACTACTGCGCTAGGGGTTAGGGAAATGGGCACATAGGATCTCAACAGGTAGGGATGGGGAGGAACCATATGAGCCATCACAGAAGAAGGGAAGGGTGAGGTATGTGAGGAATAATAAGTAGAAGCAAATGGTTTAGGGTAAGTGAGGAGCATCAAGAAAATGACCAAGGAAGGCAGTATGTGCTCTTTAGCAAAGGAGGGAACTGATGAAACCATGTTTTAGAAAAATTAACTGGTAGTAGTACCTAAGAAGTACTTGAAGGGAAGGAATGGAGTTCATAGGACAATTAAGAGGCCACTACTATGATCCAGACGTAAGGAAAGGAGTGCCTGAACCAGTGACAGAGAAAATGGAAAAGAAGTTCCCCTCTAGTGTGTTCTGGTTTCCACATTAGTCTTTAGCTTGGACAATGTGACTGGCCCTGACAAGCTGCTGGCTCCTTTCTAAGCCTGCAAAACTGTGGGCTTAAATATGAAGCTTACATGAGGATTTTTTCAAAGGAAGAAGGTCCGCTCTGTGGCTCTCCCAAGGATCTGTAGTTAAGAAGTTGGAAAAAACTTCAGTAACACTGATGGGGTGTCTGCAGGGAAGGCTGGCATTTTCCTTCATAAAGGTACCATGTTTCAGGCTTCATTCTTCAGCTTTACAAGGTCAGAAAGTTGATTTTGTCAGTATCCTCTCAGAGATAGACTTACCTTACCAAGCTCAAGACCAAAGTATAAGCCAGAATATTTTAGACAGAGAACCATAACCACCATAACACCAAGAACAGCAGAGACTTAAACACTTCCTTCCACTGGGACAGGTCACTGAGCCAGCATGCCCTCTCCTCCTAGCCATACTTGGATGGGTGCTGCCTGTGCATGCCCCTGTTGCTCTCCTTCTCTGTGCTCCATTTCTGGCCAACCCTCTCCCCTCCTAATAGACACATTCGTTCTTTGGATAAGCCAGTCCCACCCATAGGCTATAGCCAAATCTTGCTTTGGTCAGTAAGCCATTCTCTTTTCCTAAGGTAACTGTTTTTCACTGACCTCACCACTCTGTGTTGATACTATAGTTTAACAATTGAGAAGACTCCTCTATTTTTCTATTTCCAGATGTTTGATGGGAGATAACTTTGCTGTGGTTTCCTTATACTGCCATGGTAGGAGTTTCTAATCTTCTGCCTTTTCCCTGAGGAAAAGAAAAGAAACACATTTTTTTTCTGCAAAATTCCATTGTTTTAACTTGAAACCATATTTTCCTCTCCACTCTCTGAGATCCTTTGCTCAATTCCATTTCTTTAGTTCTGTATGTGCCTTCTTATGCTTCAGTAATGATTTTGCCTCACTGAAGTTCTGGATTCAGTTCTTTGCATACTTGTTACTCAAATTGAAGTCCAGGCCTCAGGCTCAGAAAAATCAAATTACTTCTTGTTTTGCCTGTGACAAAATAAAATTCACATTATTTTTTTTTAGTTTTTAATGTTTATTTATATTTTAGACAGAGAGAGACAGAGAGTGTGTGTGAGTGGTGGAGTAGCAGAGAGAGAGGGAGACACAGAATCTGAAGCAGGCTCTGGGCTCTGAGCTGTCAGCACAGAGCCCGATGCGGGGCTCAAACCCACAAACTGTGAGATCATGACTTGAGCTGAAGTCGGATGCTTAACCGACTGAGCCACCCAGGCACCCCTATAAAATTCACATTATTAAAAAGATAGTTTCCCTTTACTCACGAGGAATATTTCTTAGGCAGTGACTTCATATTTATCACTGTAGTACCTAAAGCGTTATGTGACAGATGACAGTGTGAAGAGGAATGGTCAAGAATAATGTAGATTTTTTGTTTTCACTCTTATGTGGATCCTGAGAAACTTAACAGGAACCCATGGAGGAGAGGAAGGAAAAAAAAAAAAAGAGAGAGAGAGGTTAGAGTGGGAGAGAGCCAAAGCATAAGAGACTCTTAAAAAATGAGAACAAACTGAGGGCTGATGGGGGGTGGGAGGGGGGGAGGGTGGGTGATGGGTATTGAAGAGGGCATCTTTTGGGATGAGCACTGGGTGTTGTATGGAAACCAATTTGACAATAAATTTCATATATTTAAAAAAATAATGTAGTTTTATAAATTCCTTAAAGGAAAAGAGTATCATAATATTTGTACTCAGCACAATATTTCATCTTCTACGTAGTACATAATAAAAATTACTGCTTGATGGAATGAATGAAATACTTAGCCAGTGAATCCTCAGAACTGTTATGGAAGATGGCAGAGTTTTACTCATGCTAGTCAAAGAGAAATGCATTTGGAGTCCCTTTTCAGCCACAGCATAAGTCGTTAAGTATGACATGAAGTCATCTGAGTCTCCCCACACCTCCCCATGTGGTACCAACACGCTGGACTGAAGCCCTTTGTTCCCTGTGGAGTCTGCCACCTCTGCCTCCTTGTCCTCAGGAATGTCGTTCTAGAAATAAACCAGCCTTCTCCCTGGGGTCTATGAGTCATACACAGAAGTTAATTCATCAATTTTCTTAGGCTCTTTGTAAAAGTATTTCAGAGAGTCCCTCATGGTGAGGCGAAAAAAATCAGGTTTCTTTTCAGTTTCTTTCCAGCTCTTGCCTCATTTCCTCTCTCTGTGCTTCCTCTACCACCTTATATTTGGCTTTTACTGACAACCTTTACCTGCAGACCCAGACCCCAGTTCCTGAGCTAGTGTTGCCTGAAGCAGGAAGTAGACCAGCAAAGCCTCACCACCCCACATCCCTAGCTCCTTTCACTCAGATTTGAAATCAAATCATATTCTACCAGACCATTCCTGTCTTCCTGGCCGCTAGTCACACTTGTGAGTTACAGCGTGCCAATGACAGACTTGTATAATCGTGTCAGAGGGGAAGCCCGGGAGTACATCATTTTTTTTCTTTTACTTTTTTTAAAAATTTGCTTTTTATAGAAGAAGCAATAACTGAATACATTTTTACTGTGAAACAAGAGCTGAAGAAGCTGGAGTCCCCTGGGTTTTTTTTTTTAATTTTTTTAATGTTTATCTATTTTTGAGAGAGAAAGAGGCAGAACACAGGTGGGGGAGGCGCGGGGGGGAGAGGGGGGTGGCGGGCAGGGACACAGAATCCAAAGCGGGCTCCAGGCTCAGAGCTGTCAGCACAGAGCCCACCGCAGGGCTTGAACTCACAGACTGTGAGATCATGGCCTGAGCTGAAGTTGGATGCTTAATTGACTGAGCCACCCAAGTGCCCTCTGAAGTTCCCCCCTTGTTAACTGAGTATTTAACTTGCATTGCTGTATTATTTTTTTGGCCGTTTTTGTATTCCAGAATGTTTTCTAAATACAATGAAATTCAAACTGTATAGTTTGAATGATACAAAGGAAACGTATTTCAGAACTCTGCCCTGTTTCCACTCCTGTTCACCATTAACAATTTGATGGTAGCCTTCCAGACCTTTGTAAAAGGCATTTACATTCATACGTATGTACTTAATCCAATGATTTTATTTTTATATCAGTGGGTTCATACTACACATCTGTTCTACAACTTTCTTTATTCACTTACTGTCTCTTAGCTTTCCATGTCAGTACATTTAACTTTATTTTGCTTGTTAACAGCTGTATAATACTCCAAAGGTTGAGTGTGCCATAAGTTATTTAAATATTCCCCTATTGATGGGTATTTGAATTACTTCCTGTTTAGAGGCTTTAATTAATTGTTATTACAACAACGCTGACTGAACATCTTTGCATATGTGTCTGTGTATAGTAAGAATGGCTCTAAGCTAGATATCCAAAGGTAGAATTGGTGTGTTAAAAGATGGGTACATTTAAAATTTTGCATTTTTCAAGCTTTACAATTAAAGAATTAAATACTTTACCCATTAATCCCCTTTCTTCTGCAGAGAGTTCTGTCCTGGGAACTGACATTGACCTTCAGACCATAGACAATGATGTTGTCAGCATGGAGATTTTCTTCAAAGCCTGGCTACATAACAGTGGAACAGACCAAGAACATATCCATCTTCTTCTTCCTTCACGGTGTTTCAGCAACATTTCCAGAACCGGAGATGATTCAAGTACACAGCCCCAAAAGACATATTATATAGGTTATAATTATCTTAGTCTCAGATTAAGACTAGATTTGTGAGTCATCAGAATACGAGTAGTTGAGGTTTAGGGCTGTTCAGTGTAAGCACAAAGAATAAGAAAAGAACTTCTAAAAAGTGACCTCAGTTAGAAAACTGAACCTAATTAAGCCTAGATAGCAAGGGCCAGTTATTTAGGAGCAAAGAATTAGACACCTCAATAATAGGGCAGCACCTAAACTATATAAAAGCACAATGAATCATATATTTTTCTCAGGTTTTTCATTTTGAATTGTGGTAGATATTACTGACATAATAATTTGAGGCATACTGGTACCTCAACAATATCAACAAGGCCTATGAGAAGGTAGATAACCAAGTTTTTCTTCTTTTTTTTTTTTTAAGTTTATTTATTTATTTTGAGAGAGTGCATGTGCATGAGTTGGGGAGGGGCAGAGAGAGAGGGAGAGAGAGAGAGAATCCCAAACAGGCTCTGCCCTGTCAGCACAAAGCCTGACTCAGGCCTGATCCCACAAACCATGACATCATGACCTGAGCCAACCAAAATCAAGATTCCAGTGCTTAACCAACTGAGCCACCCAGGCACCCCGGTAAAAAACCAAGATTAAACCAAAATTAAATAGAGGTGTGCTAGATAAAGACACCTAATTGAGGTAAACTAAAGCAACTACAGAGGCAGGCCCCACAGAGGACAGCTAGTAGCCCAACTAGTAGAGGCGGGAGTTCTTTGAGAAAAATGGGTACAGCCTCCCACCCACAAAGGGGAAGACACATAGTGGTCCTTTCTTTCTGAGGATAGTCATCAGATCTTTACCCTCCCACCCCCATTTCATCCCAGAGCCTAGAATGCCTTTGATGACTTACCTTGATTTCAGTCTGTCTTTCCTTGGTGTATAAATCTTCTTCCCTGGACCTCCTTTCCACCCCTTATGTCCAAAGCTGGTGGTGCCAATTCCTCCCTGTCCCATCTTCTGGAATCCACTTTGTATATATTTTTCCCCAAACACTATATTACCTCCTCTCCTCCTGCATTATCCCATTTCATCTTCACCAACCACCACAAAGCAGGTACTATTACCATATGTCATTGAATCTAAGATGCTATCAACTATGAGATACACCATTACTTTATGTACCACTAAGAAAGAAAAACTGTCAATTAAACATGACATAAATCCTTTCTTGTCACTTAGAAATATTATTTTATCCTTACTGTGAAGTTAGGGTAGTAAATATTAGGAGTACGTACCTGGCCAATGGCAACTGTAAGAAACACATAGTATGTGAGGGGGGAGGGAGGAATGTGTTATACAATCAATTAAATACAATATTATCTCCCTGTTGTACAGAAGAGAAAACTGGTACGTAGAGAAATTAAACATTTTCCCAGGACCACACAAAAAAATTAATAGCAGAGCCAGAATTTGTAGCTAGGCAACTCCAGAGCCCACTCTTAACCCTACGATTAGAAATCTGTATTTTGTGCATTTGACTACTCACATTTCCTCTGTGCTTGACTTCTCCATTGTTAGGTCTCTGGGCTTTAGGACTGGAGAGCTGTGTTCATCTGGCTAAGATTCTCAACTCCGGTTATGATAAGAATCACCTTTTTATTAAGGAACTTTTAAAAGATACTGATGTCTGGGCCCTACCTCACACTAGTGAAATTGGGATCTTTGGAGATGGAACCCAGATACTGGTATTTTTAAAAAGTCCCTCATGTGATTCTTACTGAGAATTACTGGAACTGTTGTCTCAACAGTTCGGAAGCTCAGAAGGCTGTCAGCCCAGAGAACATTCATCAAACCCAGGTCTGTCTGCTTGTAGAACCAGGACCCTCACTTACTACACAACCCACCTCATGCTGGGCAGTTCTGAACAAAGATGCTGCCTCATGCTGGCACTTCTTTCATTAGGCGAGCTGGGGCCCTCCAAGGCCAGGAACTCCTGCATCCAGCCTTTCTTCAACTGTTGCACAGCACTTGCCCATGGTATTGTTGAGAGTTTCTCTACTTTTCCCCTCCCTCTTTCCATGGCTTTCGACACCTGGGTCAAAGCCAGAGTGTTTATCTCCATCTGCAGTCATTTTTTGGAAATGTGCAGGTCTTCAGGGTGCATGGCAGAACTTAGATCCAGACTCCGTAGCTCTTCTGCTGGAGAGGCCCAGCCTGGAACCCAGATGCCCAGGCACAATTGGAATGAGGTCTGGGAAAAGTAGGCCCCCTCCAGGGTGGGTGTGACCTACCTGAGAGTTTATACAACCACAGTAAAGACCATAGTGTGGTTATCCATTATTTAAAAAACTGATGCATTACCACACTGGATTTTTGGAAATGTGGCACACCATAAAAATGAAACAAAACAATACACACCCTGAGCTCTTCTCCTCTAGAATCTTCTGAGGACTGTTCCTCAGATGTTCACTTGGACTCCTTACCAGGTTTTTCGCCCACTCTACCTGCTTCTGTAGCTGGCCAGGGCCTCTCATACCCGCTCTCCAGGTGCTTCTCTCAGAGGCCTTCTGACAGAGTGCACAGTCAGCTTCACATGAGTGTCTTTTCTCCTTTCATGGGTTTCAGAGTCTGCCACCTCTGCATCTGGGTTCTGGGTGATGAGAAGCACACCTAATTCTAGACTCTAGTCCTGCTAAGACAGCTTTCCCAACTTTGGAACACTGTTGAGACTACAGTTCCAATAATTCTCAGTAAGAATCACATGAGGGACTTTTTAAAAATACGGGTATCTGGGTTCCATCCATCTCCAAAGATCTCAATTTCACTAGTGTGAGGTAGGGCCCAGACATCAGTATCTTTTAAAAGTTCCTTAATAAAAAGGTGATTCTTATCACAACCAGAGTTGAGAATCTTAGCCAGATGAACACAGCTCTCCAGTCCTAAAGCCCAAAAACCTAACAATGGAGAAGTCAGGCACAGAGGAAATGAGGGGAGTCATAGGCCAAGTCCCTCCTGCTGACTTCCTGGGCTCTGAGACATACCAGGCCAAGACCGTCTTACCCAGAATTAATGTCTACATCTGACTGCTGGGCCCAGGAGGGCCAGCTGAATCTGACATCTATTCTGCCATCCTATTTCTTTTTATGCATTATTTATACTTTCATTTTTACCTCATGTTTGTTAACAGTATTCAAACCTGGTATACATTTCATTGAAAAACTGTAATATCAAGGATTCGAGCCTAGTGCAACAGAACATGTACACTGTGGCATGTGAATGTACCTGCCAGAGCAGAACCTTACTACAGAAGAGCGTAATACCTTGATGAATAATTTATACCTAGATGAAGCCCCCTCAGAACTGTTGTCTGTTGCCACAGTGATGCTCTAAAAGGTTCTATGCTTGGGTTTCTTTGGGGAATTAAAAAATAAACTATTTCAGGGACTTATTCCTCCCCCTTCCCTGAATGTCCCTAGAAAGGCCCACAGAGAAATAGCAGCTGTCAGCTGACTCTCTGACTTCTGCTTTCCTGCTCTTCCTTCATCTGACCTATGGTCTTGCCAAAGCTTAGCCACAGGGAAGCAGCAGAGGCAAGATTTCCATCTGTGATTGCAGAGGGTGTCTGCATATCGTAGTATTAGCTGCTTCCTCCACAGAGGGCACATGCTCCTCTCAGACTGGATCACAAGCCAGGTCTCTTACTATGAGGCAACTGCTCAGCCAACCCAGAAGTAAAATAAGCAAAAATCATATCAGACCCAGAAAATAAGTTAACTATTGTATTGAGCAACACTGTAGGTCCAAACCTGCTCTGCCTTTCCAAACCAGTCATACTTTCCCCTTTCCACTCCCCTGCCTCCTCCCAAGCTTTGCTTGCCTGGTGGATGTGGAATGGGTAGCAGATGTTGTCTCTTAATCACATAGCCTGAGGTAGCTTGTGACAAACAATCCCTCCCCCAATGCCATTTTTATTGTAGTGTGCCTGAAATGTGATCTCCAAGAGCGACTTCTCAGCCCGTCCCTGCTCCCTGGCACAGCTGATGGCTCCTTGAGAATGGATGACCCCAAAGGAGACTTCAGCACACTTTACCAGATGGCCTCCCAGTCATCGGCCTCTTGTTACAAGCTCCGGGTGATCAAGTATGGGACAAGGGAACTTCCCCAATCCATGCAAATGCTTATTTATTCTCACTGGTTCCAACTAGGAAGTCCAGAGATAGAGGGCATCTCCAAGTGTCCCACAGATGGGAGTCAGTTCCAAAGCAGCAAGTACAGGTATGAGAGTGAAAGAGCAAGGTCAGGTTGCTCAGTATGTGGAGACAAATGGACAGATGGTGGAAGATGTGCCTCAGTAGGACATTCTAAAGGCTGGATGAGGATTGGAAATCCAGAAAGTCTCTGAACGTGGAGAAAAACAAGATCAGCAGTGTTTACCCATTTAGCAACTGTTTGTTGAATACCTTACTGTGTTTAGGCATCAGGACAGAGATCTGACCTCCAAGGAACAAAGGGTAGATAGGATCAACCCCTGCCTTGCCACTTCTCCAAGTACTAGAATTCCTCCCAGGGGAGCCAGTTCTCAGGGAGAATTAACAATGATGGCAAAGACCACTTTTTCTGCTTCCTGGTTCCTATCACAATGCCTGTGCACAAGTATCTGAGTAAGTTTATCCATGGGTTTGTGACCATAGATGCTGCTGGGGAACTTACTTAAATTTATTCTCTTCTTAAATGCATCCTCTGTCAGTACCTTGCTACAAGAAAGCCAGAACTGGGATGCAGATGGTTAGCATACTGTTGAGTTACAGGGTTATTGTAGCAGGGGTATTCTGGGAGTGACCCCAGAGAAGTCACTTGGAATGGAATGAGCTCAGGAGAAGTAATATCCGTCAGTCTACAGCCCTCATGATGGTTGCTTCACTCATTGATTAACAGGCTTTGAGAATCTACTATGTGCCAGATACCTTGCTAGGTGCTGGCCATGCTAAGGTGAATAATTCACAGGCCCTAACCCAAAGGATTTCACAACAGAGTCTTAGACATAAGCTGAGTTTAAGCTGATCTGGGGTCAAGGTTCTAGATACTGCTGAGGAGACTTTCACTGCCATTGTCTCTTGCCAGGGCTCTAAATTCCAGTGGGATCTGCGAGTCATTGACATATGGACTGCCCTTCATCCTCAGACCCACAAGCTGTTGGCAGCTGGACTGGGATGAGCTAGAGACAAATCAGCAGCATTTCCATGCTTTGTGTCACAGCCTGCTGGTGAGTATCCATGTTCCCAGGTAAGGAAGAAAAAGAGAGTTAAAGCACCAGCCATAGAAAAGTAGCTAACTTAATCCTGACCTGATCCCAAACCTGTCCCAGTTCTCAAGAGGACAGGAAAAAACTAGAAATACTCTGAAATGTGGATTAAATAGGACTTGCCTTTTTTGTTTCATGATATAGAGAATACTTCCTGAACTCAGTTACATGACACTAAACTCAAAAATCCCTAATTTAAATGGAAACAGGGCATTTTCCATATAATTAACTATGGTTTTGTTTTTTTTTTTAACGTTTATTTATCTTTGAGACAGAGAGAGACAGAGCATGAACGAGGGAGGGTCAGAGAGAGGGAGACACAGAATCTGAAACAGGCTCCAGGCTCTGAGCTGTCAGCACAGAGCCCGATGTGGGGCTCGAACTCAGCGGACCACGAAATCATGACCTGAGCCGAAGTCGGGCGCTTAACCGAATGAACCACCCATGCGCCCCTAATTAACTATGTTTTAACACTATTCTCTTTCTAACACCAGTCGGGAAATTATGGTTTATTTAAATGAATAACCCCTAGGCTGTGCCAGACATTTTGCTAAACTCTAGATACTCAATCGTAACATGATAGGCATTATCCATGGCCTCAAGAAACTTACTCTATAATAAAAGAGATAGAATTATATATATAATTATAATTTAGAAGTTAGGGGCACCTAGGTGGCTCAGTCAAATAAGCATCCAATTATTGATTCCTGCTCAGGTCATGATCTCATACTTCATGAGATCAAGGCCTGCATGGGGATACGCGCTGACACACAGAGCCTGCTTGGGACTCTCTCTCTCACTTTCCCCCTGCCCCTTCCCTGTCGTGCTCTCTCTCTTTCTCTCTCAAAATAAGTAAACATTTAAAAAATAATTTAGAAGAGCTTTATATAAGTTACATAAATATAAAAGTGTAATTACAGTAAAACCTTGGATTGCGAGTAACTTGTTCTGCGGGTATTCCGCAAGATGAGCAAACATTTCTAGTAAATTTTAACTTGATAAACAAGTGATGTTTTGCAGTATGAGTAGTATGTGATGCCGAATGTCACATGATCGCAACTAAGACAATGGTTCTTGAAGTTCACTTTGATATACAAGTGCTTTGGATTAGAAGCATGTTTCCAGAATGAATTATGCTTGCAAAACAAGTTTTTACTGTGTATATATGTATAAATACTTAATTGTGAGACGTTTATGAAGGAAAAGAAGAGGCTGCTGCAAGAAAGCCTCTCTGTGAAAGTGACATTTAAACTGAGACCTGGCAGTTTATGGGGTGGGAATTAGACAGGTGAAGGGCAGCAAGAACAACATGCTTGGGAAAGGCATGTGCAAAGACCCAAAGGCTGAAGAGAGCTGAGAGAAGAATCAAGAATGGAAAGACCACTGTGACTGAAACAAAGAAAGCAAGGGAGAGAGAGCCAAAAGGCGGGGCTGGAGAAGTGAGCAGCAGTCAAATCATGCAAAGTTTTGTAGGCCAAATTATAAGGACCTTGGACTTTAAGTACAGAAAGAAATCATAAGAAATTATTTGAGTTTTGAAAAAGATTACTTGCCAAACATTGGAAATGAACTGGCAGAAGCGAGAATGGGAACAAGAAAATGAGGTAGGAGGGCACTGCTGTAGTCTAGGCTTAGTCTAGAATGTTGGAAGCAAGATGGGAAAAGTAAACCAATTAAAGAAATATTTTAGGGACAGAGTCAGAACTTAGGGAAGGATTGGATGTAGGGAGTGAGGAAGAGGAAGGTATCACATAACTGCTTGGTTTCTGACTTGAATAACTAAGTGGATGCCCGATCCCTGAAATGGAAAAAAATAAAATAAAAGAGCACACACATGAAACACCTAGAAAGCAAAATAAAACAACTGCAAATATAATCGAGGACAAGCCTAACTATGAGTGGAAATAGAGCAATGGTTTGACCTAGTAGCGTATGGGTGATCAGGCCAGCACAGCAATGTGTCTCTTTCACTATCAGAAGCAGGTTTCTTTTTTCCTGTTTCAAAGCCCACACTCCCTTTTAGATCCGCCCACAGAGTTCCTGTTTCCTATCTGAAGAACACCCATCCCCTGTCTTTGCAGAGCAGAAACAACAGATATGTCCTGACTATCAGAGCCCAACAGCTCGGTTGACCATTTTACTCCACCCCATTCCTCAGGATCTCAATGATGCTACATCACTGGGGAGGAATTTCCCTCAAGTGGCTTCCCTACATTCTTACAGTGTGTGATCTTTCAAACAGACATTTGCATTTTAATATACTGCTAGAAGGAGTGTAAATTTTCTGGAAAGTGATAGCTACTTCAAAACTTTAATTCTATTGCTGAGAGTGTATGTAGCACAGGAAAACAATCAGAAAAGGGAACAAAGATATATATACCAGCATGCTTATCTCAGTGTTATTTACAATGGTAAAGAATTGGAAACAACCTAGATGTCCTAAAAAGAGGAAAGGTTAAATCGAAACAAGGGAAAGGTTATGGGAACAATAATTCAACCAAACAATGAAATATTATGTAGCCATTAAAAATGAGAATGGGGAAGAGTATTTTATCCCATCCTGGCTTACCTATATAAATCAGACTCTTCCTGCCTCTGAATTCGGTGTTTGGGCATCTAATATTTATTTATTTATTCAACAAATATTTCTTGAGCACTATATACCAAGTACCATTCTAGGGGCCAAAGAGACTTCTTTATCACTCGTCTATCATGGAAATGCACAAGTATGTGTTGACCCATCACTAACAGATACCCACATTTTGGGGCACTTACTAAGTGCTAGTCACTTAACCAAGTGCTTTGCATACTTTACCTCATTTAATCCTCACAATAATTCTCTGAGATAAGGATTGTTTTCCCTGTTTTTACCCATGTAAAAGACTGAAGTCTAAAGAGATGAAGTTTCTTACCAAAACGTGATCACATAGCTACCAAAGTGGCCAAGTCAGAATTTGAAACTAGTTCTTGACTACAAAGCCATGCTTTTAACTTCCTTGCTAAATTCCCTACTCTGGATGTAGCCAGATAAACACAGCATGCAACAGTGAGGCTGACTCTACCCTCAGCTAACACCCCATGCTTCTCAACTTAAATTCACTTAAAGTGACCAGTTACTTGTACTAGCTCCTCACCCATCTTGTGTTACTGTTCTCTCTACCATCTGTTTGTTCCACCCCACCAGATTAAAGAACACTCTCCTTTTCTGGAAAAGACAGAAGCAAAACAGTGTTTGAATGACTCTTCTTGCTTTTCACATGACATCTCCAAGCAGCAAAAATCCTGAAAGGCAGTGTGTTATAGAGGGGAGAATTCTCCACACGCCTCTTCTGATTCATTCAACAACAAATCTTTTTCCAGGACCTACTATGTGACAAGACCTTACTTAGAGCTTGAACCGCTCTGGACCCTGTATTTACGAGCTCTCAGCACTTCTCTAACTCCTTGGTTTTCTGGTGTTTCTTAGACCTTTTTCATAGGTTCTTTTAAAATCTGATGTCCTCAGTTCCCCATGTAAGTCTTGCCTTCTGTTTCTCACTGCAACATTTCCCCTCCAGCTAGCTTCTCATTCTGACTTTTGTCTTTCTGTTAATAGCAGTGCCACCGCTGTCTGCTCACCCAGGCTTGAAACCTCAGTCCCCTCCAGCCTTCTCACCCTTTACACCCACTTCATCACTAAGTCGAATCAATGTTCTTCTCATCAGGTGAGTTGCAACCGTCCTTGCCTTGGTGTTCCCACTGCTTGTTCTCACTAGGACTTCTTCAGTAAACTCCTAACTAGCTTCCCTACCTCCAATCTCTCCCTCTTGTAATTTTCTCTGTATGTTAGACCAGATTAATCTTCTTGAAGCACTCTCCTATCACATGTTTTTCAGTGGTGCCAATACCCAGCAACTTGTCTATTCTATCCTTATAGCATCTCTGCATGTATTTTGTCCTCTCATTTTTATCATCACTATCCTAGTTTGAAGGCTGTTTACCTCTTTCCTTTAATATTGCAATAATCTCTTGTCTCAATCCATTTAGTGTTCCCCTTGCCAGTTCATTTTATACACTGCCACCAGATTAATCTTCTTGCAACGTAGCACTGACCCTGCCACTCTTCAGCTTAAAGATAGTTTGTGGCTTACTATTGATTATACTTTAAAGTCCATATTCCTTAGCCAAGTATTCAGACTCCAGTCCATCTCTGAGCATTCCCTATCGTGCATCAGAGAGTCCAACCAAATTACTATACAAACTTTAAATTGCCCCACCTTTGAACCTTTATTCATATTGTCCCTTCTCCTCTTGCCATATGCTCAAACCCTACCCCATCCTGAAAGACTCAGCTCAAATGGTGCTTCTGCAATGAGGCCTTTCTGGATCTCTCTATTTTTCAAAAGACCTTTGTGTGCTGTATTTCCTTTTTTTAGGGAAAGCATGTTTCTGTTAGCTTTCCAAATACATGATCTAATGATTTGGATTAAAGTTTGTGATATAAGTCTGACTACCCAAACTCCAGGATAACATGGTTGCCTTTTCCTGTCATTCCTACCACTTTCCCATTTTATGAACTAATTTCTCAGCCTTAGTCAAATTTTAGGTTCAGAGTGGAAATTCTCCCTTTGTTATGTCTCTTTCTGGGGAGTTGAGGCAAGGCAGTTTTCTAATCTATTGTAGTAAAATTTAGTTTGTATTGTCCCATGAAAAGCATGGACTTTGGAATCAGATGGCCCTAGGTTCCTAACAGCTTCATTATTTCCCAACTGAGTGAATTCAGGTGATATACTTAACCTCTCTAACTATCAGTACATTCATTTATTTGAAACCCTAACAAATCTAGTGGCCCCATTTGGTTTAGCCTCTGTATAAACAGTATACAAAGAAGCACTATCCAGAGGCCAAAAAGTAATTTTAGAATTCATTTGTGCTTTCAAAGAACACCAAAGAGGAAATAGTTCATAACCCACAATGACATTTCTCAAATTTTCATCCTCCACTCCTCAATTATATCTAACCAGGAGTTATTCCAAAAGTCTTTCACACACACACACACACACACACACTTTACAAAAAACTAAAACTCTGTCTACATCACCAGTCCCTGTTCCTCTACCTTCTTCCTCCCTCTCTCAGCTATATACGTATTCTGTAGATTGGCTTACCCCTCTGGCATACTCCACCTCCTCCTCAGGTCCTGTCTCTGTCTTCTTATTTTTTAAAAAGATTTTATTTTTAAGTAATCTCTACACACCCAGTGTGAGGCTTGAACTCACAACCCCGAAATCAAGAGTCATATGCTTCACTGACTGAGCCAGCCAAGCACCCCTCTTTCTTCCTATTGGAAATATCCAGGGATAGAATTCACAAGGCTTCTCCTTTCATGAGTAGAAGTAGAGTGGGGGAGGACGAAAAAAGGGAGAAGGTGCATGACAGACACACATTAGTAAATCTTGTCCCTGTCACATGTTAAATAGAAACAACAAAATATATCTCATGTAGTTTTTAAGGTGATTGAATAATATTGCATGTTTAAATATGTCTGGCAAATGATTTGCACATGGTGGTTGCTTAGTAGTTCTATGATTTACATTTGTGTCTCTTTTTTTTAATAGTGTCTAATTCTCTGCAGATAGTCTCCATTTTTTCACCTATTTTCTTGAATATACTAATCATAGTTATTTTAGAGTTCTTGTATGCTGACCCCAATGCCTGGATCATCCATTTGTTTCAACTCTTTATTTTCTTTTGGTTTTTGGACATGTGGTTCTGTCTTTTGGTACAGCCAGTAATATTTTAATGAAAGATGCTCAATGTGTCTAAATAAGTTGCAGAGGCTCCAGTTGGCATTCCTATAGAGAGGGTCCATCCTGACCTGCCCTAGGCAGATAGGGTGGTGACAGAACATCCTATTCTACTCAGGAGCTGTACTGAGTCCAGGCTTGACTGCTTTCCTGCTAAGGCTCAGTCTACCCTGGCTTGCTCCTGGCCTTCCAGGATTTTCCACTGAAACCTGGTATATTATATGCATCCCCCTCCCTTGGAAAATCCCAACTCTAATCACTGTATCCTGAGTATGTTAAAATGCTTTGCTTCTAAAGGCTTTCTCCTTGGATATGTTTGCCTCCTGCTCCATGAAGCCCCAGTATTTGGTAAATGTGAAAAAAATGAGTGAAAAATTGGTTTGAGCACCCACCCCACACCTGCCTGGTCTCCACCTAAAGATCTGCTGGTTTCTCTGTTCCCTTGCAAGTGCCTCAGCAAGTACAAAGCCTAGATTCTCAGCTCCTACCAGCTGTCCCTCCAACTCAGAATCAACTTATGCCCTCAGGGTAAAAGCAGTTTTGATTTCCTCCTCTCTCTGGATTCTTCCCTCTCCAGAGACTTAGCTATCACTCGTTTTCACTGTCTCAGCACCTCCTGGCTGCCTTCATACAAATGGCTTCTGTATATTCCAGCTTTACTAGTTGTTTTAGGCAGGAGAGCCAGTCTGCCTCTGGCCATTCCATTCCACTCAGATGCAGAAGGAAATATTTGTTAAATGTTCATTCATTCCCCCACTTTGCATCCCTTATTTGGCTAGACAGCCTATAATACATTTTCTGGTTTACTCTCAGCCAGTTGGCTGGCTCCACCAAGTTCTCATTTTCAGGTTCCTGGGTTTCCTTACAAGCATGAGCATAGCTCAATTCATTCAATGCTGTCTCTTCCACTGCCCCTTCTTTTAGAATGGTTCTTCTGAACCAGGTCCACACTGCCATAATTAAATTCTAGTCATTAATACCAGCCCACCAGTCCTTATCAGCATCATAAATGTTGTATAACTTTTCTAATTACACTTTACACACACTCTAAACCTTAGTCAACTGCAGCCTTAAGTGTTATTCCATCCCCTGATTTTCTTACTGGAGAATTGACTGTTCTGTCCTTCTGTCCTCCTCATAGATTATTTTATTTGAGTATTTTACTTCCTTTTCCTCAAAAAAATGGCACTTCATCAGATAAGCAAGGCTCTTGATAAACCCATTCCCCAGCCCTTCCTGAAAGATATGTGCCATGCATCAATTCCCATAAATTTCACTCTTAGATCAGTCCAGACCACAAGAGAGCAATGTGTTTGTACTTCATTCTTGGGAACTTTTATAGATCTATATCTAAGAATTATTAAATTATTTTTAATTTAGCAAAATGTAATAAACATGATCTACTACTTAGTAGATGTTTAACTTAAAAAATTTAACACTTCTTGGTACTTACTGTGTGCCTGAAACCGTTCTAAACACTTCACAAATACTAATTTATATAATCTCCATAATCATCCTTTGAGGAATTATAATCTGTATTTTACAAATGAAGAAATTGAGGCCCATAGAGGTTAAAGTAGTTTTCCAAGATTACACAACTAGTAAATGGTAGAGCCAGGATGAAATCCAGAAAGGTTGACTCCAGGACCCAAACTCTCAACCACTCTATAGCCATATGAAATTCATTATCATATTAACTGCAGGAGTTCTGTCAAATACACTCATTCAATAAGGATCCTTAAGATAGCTTCTTGAACACTTTTATCAGGAAAAGCTGTGGGCCTCCCTTCTAGCAAAAGTGGGTGGTTTGCATTTCTCTGAGCTTACCTAATCTTGGCTCTGTAATTGCCCTACCCTTATTTTTCCTTTGCCCAATCCCTTATTTATCTTTTTGTACTGTTGCATGTTTCTAAACTGGCATAACTGCTTTGTGGAATATGGTAGGGAATATATATATATATATATATATATATATATATATATATATATATATAATAAGATTAATTTTTTCCAAATATTTATGAGATGAATCTATCCATCCCCAGGAAAACATAATTTCAGTTACCAAATCCTACTATGTAGTCCCAGTTATGTAGCTAATGACTCACTTTCCACATCCTCATTTCTCTTACAAAGTCATGTCTGTATGAACTAGAAAAAGAAATGAAAATACCACCTAGGTCTTTCAGTTTCCTACTTAAAATGTCAGAGTCTCTGGAGACACATTCCAGAGCTTTACAGGCCATGTCTGCCCTAATTGGCCACAGAAGTGACAGAATTCAAGCCAGGATGTGTCTAGCAGGAGTCTAAGTACACAGGCAATGACCTGGTTGGGCTGTAAATGGGTGGGGATATGGAAAGTCCTTGGTTACATTAGGCAAAGAGTCAAGAACAAGAATCCAAGCTGAGAGTGGGGTGATAGCAGGTCAGCAACCATTTAAAAAAAAAATCAGAATGAAGTTAGAGAGGGGACACAGACAGGAGAAACAGATGATAGAACAGACAGCGGCTAGCATGGGATCAGTGGGCTTCTCATGACCCAGCCTTGTCTAATTTTTTTTTTTTTTTGCTTCATATTTCACCATGCCCCTTCCATCCTTTACTCCAGCCACACTAATAATTACTAAGTGTTCCCCCAAATATGCTAAACTGTTCCACACTTCCCATTCCCTTTTTCATGCTGCTCTCTCCTTTTGCCTCTATCCACCTGACAAATATCTACCCATTTTTTCCAGATTCTGCTTAAATACCTTCACTAGGAAGCTATTCCTGCCTCCCACCACACTGCCCTCACTCATCTTTTTTGTCCCCTACCCACCCATGTACCTGTTGTCACATCTATCTTGACCTTCACAGCAGTGATAAGGGGGATGAAGTTGTACCTTAGCATTCTGATGTAAGAAATGTCATATTATTGTATTTTTCTAAACCAAATTTAGAAAATACTAATCCCTAAGAACTAGAATGTTGACACACCCAGTGTCTTTATGAGCTTCTCCCTGGTTTATACTCAGAATCCCAGAGCCCTAATAGTCTGGAAAATGTGGGAAATGGCCCTCTGGTCTTCAATACATCTCCAATACAATGTTGAATAGAAGTGGCAAGAGCAGATACCTTTGTCTTGTTCCTGACCTTAGGGACAAAGCATCCAGTCTTTCATCACTACTTATGATGTTAGTTGTGGGATTTTTGTAGAGCCGTTTGCCAGGTTAAGTTCTACTCTGTTTCTAATCTGTTCCTGAAAGGGTTTTGGATTTTATCAAATGCTTTTTCTGCATCTTTTGAGATGATTGTGTAGTTTTTATCCTTTATTCTAGAAACATGGTGTATTACATTGTTTGATTTTTAGGTATTAAACCAACCTTGCATTCCTGGAATAAATCCCATGTGGTATATACAGTTGATCCTTGAACAATGCAGGGGGTTAGGGGTGCCCAGTTCCCTTGCAGTCAAAAATCCATGTATAACATTGGACTTCCCAAAAACTTTAATTGCTTAATTTGGTCCCAGGACATCATATTGATGGCAGACCAAGGAAATGCTAGTTTAGCAGAATTAAAGCTTTTACCTGCTATAATAAATTCCCATCTGCCCTTCTGGCAAGGCCTACAACCGTGTCATTAAACTTGTCCCTTCTACTTCTGTCTCCTTGTTAGCCACATCCTCTTCCTTTCCTTTGCTATCTGTAAAGGATCCCTTTGGCTGCAGCTAACAGAAATCGAATCCAACTCTAACTTGAGTAATTAAGAGTTTATTTTTCTAATATAACAAGAAGTAATGGAGACAGACAATTCTGAGACCAATACAGTTAAACAATGATACCATCATGGACCAGGATCTTTGCATTTTTCCACTGCAGCATCCGTGGCAAATGTACTTCATCCTTATACCTATTCCTCATGTGGCTATTACACCTTAAGACCAATCCTATTCCAGGGAGAAAGAAGGAATAGGGTAAAGAGGCAAAAGCCTGCCAACATATTAGAAAGCTTTCCCAGAAGGCCCACACAGCAACTTCTGCTTGTCTCATTATTTAAATCAAGGTCACATGTCACCCCAGACCAATCACTGAAAGACTGAAAAATGTGTAGGGAGAAGGGAGTGGGATGAGGGAGTAGTGGCCAGTCAACCAGCAGTGGCTATGCCTTCCTTCACAGCCTTAGAAATTAGAAGTTAGGGCAGAGGTGGGGAATAATGAGCTTGGAGCATGGCATGCCCTTCCACTCTGCCCCTGTCCATACCTGTTCTAAACAGAATCAGTCCCCACCTCCTAAAATCTAAGCTCCCTAGCACCTTCTGTAGCAAACATATCATAAATGCAGATACATTTTTACCTGTCTTCTGATAAATTCACCATCTAACTCATTCTCCTTTCTTTGGAAATTTGCAAAGGGGCACTGGGCTGGCTCAGTCGGTAGAGCATGAGATTCTTGATCTTGGGGTTGTAAATTTGAGCCCCATGTTGGGTATAGAGATTACTTAAAAATAAAATCTTAAAAAAATAGAATTAGAAAAAGCCTATTGTCATCTGTAGTCATTAAGCATTGTTCAATTTGAGGACCCCAAAAACTACTCTTCTGGGACATGCTCTTGTCTTTTCTCAACTTTGCCTACCTGCCATGGCAGTTAACCATTTCCATCACAGGTACAACTGCCTGTACCTACAAGTCAACCCATTACCTGGGTAACATGTTCAAGCTTGGGTCCTAGACTTTAGATCTCTACTGCCATTAACTACTGTCCAGGAAAAGGTTAGAAATTCAGAGTCCAAAATAAGGATCTTAAAGTTCAACTTTCCTATCTCTCACTTTACCCCCAAATGCTCCTGAGAATTACAGATGAAGTAATATCTTTATCAAACTCTAGTAAGTGCATTTGCTTCTCTTCCTTCCAGAGCCTTACTCTAACCTCTCTTTAAATCAGCCCAGAAGTTTTAAAGCAGTCTGCAAAATCCTTTCAACTCAATCTCTTCCTAGTCCTCAGAAAGCCCACACATCAGGAGTTACTTTTGAGGGGCACTTGGGCGGCTCAGTTGGTTAAGGGTCCTACTCTTGATTTCAGCTCAGATCATAATCTCATCGTTCATGAGTTTGAGCCCCATGTGAGGCTCTGCACTGACAGCGTGGAGCCTGGTTGGGATTCTCTGTCTCCCTCTCTCTCTGACACTCTCATGCTTTTGCTCTATCTCTCAAAAATAAATAACTTTTTAAAAAAGGAGTTACTTTTGAGAGACCTCAGTCAATTCTGTATACCAGTTCTATAATAGAATCTTAGCTGTTGTCTCAAAATCAATAGGCTCAAATTTTAAGGATCATAATTTTTGTGTGCAACATTCAAAGTTCCTTTTTTGGGGGTGCCTGGGTGGCTCAGTCGGTTGAGCATCTGACTTTGGCTCAGGTAATGATCTTGCGGTCTGTGAGTTCGAGCCCCATGTTGGGCTCTGTGCTGACAGCTCAGAGCCTGGAGCCTGCTTCAGATTCTGTGTCTCCCTCTCTCTCTGTCCCTCCCCCACTCATGCTTTGTCTCTCTCTCTGTCAAAAATAAATAAAAACATTTAAAAAAAATTTTTAAGTTCCTTTTTTGTTTAATTTCTTAATGTTTATTTATTTTTGAAAGACAAAGTGTGAGCAGGGGAGGGACAGGGAGAGAGAGAGAGAGACAGAATCCGAAGCAGGCTCCAGGTTCTGAGCTGTCAGCACAGAGCCCGATGTGGGACTCGAACTCAAGAGCCATGAGATCATGACCTGAGCCAAAGTTGGATGCTCAACCAACTGAGCCACACAGGTGCCCCTCAGAGTTTCCCAGTAATCCCAAAGTCATGAATTTGTCCCATAACACTGAGGTGTAAGAAATGTCACATTGCCTTAAAAAAAAAAAAAAAGTTCAAGAAATGTTACAATGCCATAGTTTTAGCCCCCAGTGACTTGCCACAGTGGAAAGATACTCTGTTGTCTGTGGAATCGTGGAAGGGTGACCAACCACACCAGTTTGCCCAGCATTCGGGGGTTTTCTGAGATGTAGGGCTTTCATTGCTAAATGGGCAAACCAGAACAGGTGGTCATCCTAAGTATTGGGCAAACGTTAATTTACAAACCTTCCCTTTACTATATATAAACTCTCAAAGGGCAAGAAACATGTCTAATGAATTTCTACATATTCATGCCTAGTGCTTCAGACAAAACAGCCACCCAACGCATTCTTAATAAATAAACAAACTAGTTCACAAACAAATGCATGAACCAGCATAAAAAATAGATTAAAATAATAGGGGCAGAGGGAGAGGGAGACACAGAATCTGAAGAGGATTCCAGGCTCTGAGTGTCGGCACAGAGCCCAACTTGAGGCTCAAACTCACAAACCGTTGAGATCATGACCTGAGCTGAAGTTGGATGCTTAACTGACTGAGCCACCCAGACACCCCAGATATGAGCAAAATGTTAAGAAAGCATAAACTTCTAAAGGTACCTACCACCTTCCCAGCCTACCAGATCTCCTCACAGTTCTGTGGTGCACAAAATGATGACACTGCTTTTAAGTGTCTGGAAACTTCTGCACCACCTCCACCCCAGCACATTCCCCCTAGGGTGTAACTCTAATGCTACAGCAGGGTTTTTTGTGCTTCACTGTGTCACTTTCCACTTGTCTTCCACAAGACACTGATACTCCTCAATCCCCTTAAAATCTTTCCCCGCTGTTTGCCTTTCCTCTCATATTCTTCCAACTTTTTGCATCAGTTAGAGTGGGTGGAGCTAATGTACTTGCTTTCATCTTCTGTAGCAGAGAGGCTGTTACGTTTGTGCCAGGTGGAAGTGCTGATCACCTCAAGCAAGAGGGCACAATTTGCAGATGATCGTAACAGTCTGACTCCACATTTCTTAAGAGTTTTGTGGTTTTCCTTGAAAAACTACCAAAGAAAATTGCCTTATTCCCATGCCTGATTTAAAAGGGCACACCTAGAAAATCTGCTAATAGGTCTGTGTGTCTCTTCTCCTGACCCATGGCACACAGCAAAGTGTCACCCCCTCTGTTCTGCAGAACCTTTCACTCAGAGTCACTGCCCCTGGAATTCTGACCCTTCTTTTTGTCCTGTGACTAGCTGTGTTGATCTCAAGGATCCTGCACCCACTGGCCTCTTTGTACCTAAGCTTTTCTCTCCCTGCTGTCTCCTCCTCTTGCTTTGGCAGGTCACTTTGATCACCTTCTTAAGCTCTTTCTGGGTATTCTACAGATATTCCCTAACCAGCCCACTCTGATCTCAGTCATGCAACAGAAGCACATTTTGTCACCCTCTAAACAAGACCTGAATTTTCACAACAGCCCACACAAGTCTGTATTTCAAGACTGTTTTTAAGAATTGTAATTCTTGGCGCGCCCAAGTGGCTCCGTTGGTTGAGTATCCAACTTCAGCTCAGGTTATGCTCTCGTGGGTTCATGGGTTTGAGCCCTGCATTGGGCTGGCTGCTGTCAGTGCAGAGTCCCGCTTTGGATCCTCTGTCCCCCTCTCTCTGCCCCTCCACTGGTCATTCTCTCTCTCGCTCTCTCTTTCTCTCTTTCTCCCTCTCCCTCTCAGAAATATTTTTTTAAAAAGTTTTTTTAATGTTTATTTTATTTTTGAGAGTCAGGAAGACAGAGCACTAGCAGGGGAGGGGCAGAGAGAGAGGGAGACACAGAATCCGAAGCAGGCTCCAAGCTGTCAACACAGAGCCTGATGCAGAGCTCGAACTCACGAACCATGAGATCATGACCTGACCCAAAGTCGGACACTCAACCAACTAAGCCACCCAGGCGCCCCTAAAAAAAGAATTGTAATTCTTAAAATTCTACATTTACCATTGAGTAATACATTAGCCATCTCCAGGGTGAACACCTACTTCAGGTTAAAGGGCATCTCTTGGGGCGCCTGGGTGGCTCAGTTGGTTTAGCACCTAACTCTTGATTTCAGTTCATGATCTCACAGTTTGTGGGTTTATGGGTTTGAGCCCAGTGTTGGCACAGAGCCTGCTTGGGACTCTCTCTCCCTCTTGCTCTGCCCCTCCCCCTGCTTCCTCTCTCTCTCTCTCTCTCTCTCTCTCTCTCTCTCTCTGTCTCAAAATAAGTAAACATTTAAAAAATAACAAGAAAGGGCCTCTCTTGTCTCTGCATTGTGAACCATTTTGTATACATCTCCAACCAGGGAGGAAGAGCACTCCCTTGGGGCAACTCAGGTAGGAAGTCCCTGTCTCCCAGGACCAAAGAAAAATGGTTCAGTCCTCCCTGACACCCCCAGAGAAACTTGGGGAAGCCTTGATTGAGATAGATCTTCAAAACATGCCAAAGACTGAAGGTGAACCAGCATTTATATATGTTCTTGTTTCAGAAAAGACAATGGCTGCTGTTGGCCAAAGGGGAGCCCCTGAGTGGAGGACACAGCCTGAGGACGCCTGCCAGCACTTTCTATGTGATTGTGCCATCACGCTCCCCCACTCTGCTGGTGAAGGCAGTGGCCACTAGGGAACTGTTGCTGCCCAGCCCCTTCCCCCCGCTGCCTGAGGACCCAACTGACGTCAGCCTTAAGACTGTGGAGGCAAGTGAAGCTCAGATCTCATGGGGCAGACAGAAGGGAGAGAAGAGTTGGGAGCAGGAGAAAAGGATACGGGAGAGGAATTAGCCTGTGGGAGAAAGGACTGGGGAGCAGAGGGAGGAGTGGTTGTTCCAAGAAGGTGGTGGAGGGTGAGAGAAGAAAGCGAAGGTAGGAACTGAGGCCAGGTGGAAGGAAGTAATGTGATGTGTGTCTGTGTGGTGGTGTCTTTCTCTGCTTTGTGCGTGTGTATCTGTTTGTTGAGGAATAGAGAAAAAGGCAGTCAATGCAGGCATTCAGGATAGGAAGGGCTTCAAAATGAGACTCCCATGCAATGGAGAGAACTGCACTGCCACCATTTTCCCCCTCCTCCCCTCCCCCATCTTCCCCTTTCCCCCCCTTCTCCCCCCTTCTCCTGTCTTCCTTGGATCTGGATTCTGGATTTCCTCTGCCAGCCTCCTCTGGCTGAGGGCAGGAGGAAAGGCTCTGGGCAGGGAGAACTGGAGCCACATCGCTGCTGGATCACTGGCTTACGTGCAGAGAGGACAGAGCTTGGGATTGTGTTCTTGCCTTGGCGGCCACCGGGATGCAAAAAGAGGTGGGCACGAGTGGCTGTGGCTCGCTCAGTGTCTCACTTCAGAGCCAGTGGTTCCTGGCACAGGATGTTGTGGCCGGAAAACCTGACTGCTCAGGAATGCTGTGCTTGTGTGCCCTCTGGCTCCGGCTCTGCTCACCTAGCAGGCGAAGAACTCCATGTACTGCCCCTGCAGACTGTGAGCAGCCCCAGGCCTCAGTCACACCCTCTCTCACAGCCCACACACTGGATCCCTTGTGACCCTTCCAGCACTTCACCCCCTCTCAGAATCCCATGACACGCTTCTCAGAGCCAGAGTATTTGGTGTCCCTAGCCACTCACGGCTATACCTACTTGTTGCACTCTTGCCTGACACTTACATCACAGACACTCAGACCTGGGGGCCGGAACACCCAGCGGAGACCCTCATCTATTTCAGTCTTGAGCCAAGCCCCGGGTCTTCACACATCCTCCAGTCTCTCACAGTCCAAGGTCTCTTACTGTGTTCTGTGACCTCAAGCTCCCTGGGTGAGTCTTCTCTTCTCTCTTCCACAGAGGGTGCTGGACAGCCTGGAGCTAGAGCCCACCTACAACCCCTTACAGGCTTGGAGCCACCTGTACTCACACCTGAGCAACACCTTGACCAAGCTTCAGGGCCGGATCCAGCCAAGCTTGGAAAGCCGGGCCCTGAGAAAGGTACAGCTCCCTCCCTATTCCCTCCTCTTCTTTATGCCCAGAATCAAAGAGAGACCTCCTCCCCTGTCCCTGGCTCCCCCCATCCCAGGGAGCAGCCCCCTCCCCTGGTGGAGGGGAGAACCAGGCCAACCAGGGAAGGAGAAAAAGAACAGCCCTTTGCCCTAGACCAAGGAAATTACAACCCCTGTCCGGTAGGGAGGGTTTTCTGCCTGGGCACTTACATATGGTGATGTTTAGGCATCTACACTGTGCACTTGTGATAATCCATTAGTCATGTAGCAGACCATTGTCCCACTAAGCAAATTGGCAGTACTGAGAGCACAGGTTCTGTTTAAAGAAAAGGCTGAATGGAAGGTGGAAAAAGAAATATCCAAAGGAAAGGAAATTAGCACGTACTGAACACCAGCCATTTGCCAGGTTTTGTGACCAGTGCTCTCACAAATATCTTTCTCATTTAATCCCTACAGCATCCCTGCAAGGTAAGTGTTATGTTCACTGTACAGATGAGGAAAAGGAGGCTGACCAAGCTTAGTACATTGGAGTCCAGGCTTTCTCAACAAGGGTTAAAGAGAGAAGAGTAATTGAGGGTAGAGTTATTTTTTATGAAATGTATATTCTACAGTGTTTGTATAGAATATAAATTCTTAATCTTTTCCTAATTTCTTAGTAACAGAACCTTTAGGAACTCCTGCTTTGCCTTAGCTGAAGTTACAAAAGAAAGATCTTTCCAAACTACAGTCAATCTAAAGATGGGAGCTGAGCCCACCACAAGTTAGCTGATGGACAAGCTAACAGAGAAGGAACACTCAGCCAGGAGACTGGCACTGTGGAGACAAGCCCAGGGGACTCCACTGCCCTCGACTTTGAGGCTGTCACTTAAGGGATGGGACACGTGAAGGAGTTAGGACAGGAGGCCCAACAAGGAACAGGACAGGAGATCAGCAGCCATGTCTGGGCCTCAGAGAACTCTCTGCTTTCTTTGTAGGCTGGGCAGTTGCAGACAAACCGAGTTCGAGCCACAGTGGCCCCCCTGCCTATGACTCCAACCCCTGGCAGAGCCCCCAAGATGCCAGCAGCCAGCAAGCCTTCCTCAGAAGTCTTCTTCTGGCCTTCCAAGGAGGAAGAAGTGGAGGAGCAGAAAGGGGAGGAGTATCCCTCTGGGCCCTAAGTCACCAGCACCAGAGCCTGGTGGCCCTGTTCAACCACATCCACACTAAGGCTCATACAGTGAATGGCCTTCGCTCCACCTGAGCCTCTGTGAGCTCCAGGCGACTGGGAAACAGAGCCTTCCCCTCCTCAGTCTTCAGAACTGCTGCCTCCCCACTGCTCAGTCCTGGAAGAGACACACCTGAACTTTTTCCTTCTCCAAGCAGGAACTCATTTTCTTTTGGATTATTTGATACTGTTAGCACAGTATCAGATTAAATACCCAGTAAGTCTCTACCATTGTTAGGAGCATTCCCAGCCCAAATTTTTCCTTGTAGTTCCTGGTAAACAGGTAGACAAGGTCAGGTCACCTTCAGGAAACTGGACATCAGGAGACAAGTACAAGGTTTTTAGAGCTCATGAAAAGAAGTAGGATTGAAATCGAAGCCTCATTCCAAAGGCTGCATTCTTCCCGCTACACCCACCACACTGCGGTTTCCTTCAGCCCTCAGACAGAAAAGCGGTTGGTACTGATACCTACAGGCAGAGTAGGGGGTGGGGGGGCAGGAGGTGTCCTATAGCTGAGAAGATAAGGGGAAAACAGTGTGGAAAAGGCCTGTTTCCTTCCTATTTCTCTCTCCCCAAACCTGTCCACTTTTCTTTTTTCTTTTTTTTTCTTTTCTTTTCTTTTCTTTTTCTTTTCTCTTTTCTTTTTTTTTCTTTTTTATCTTGAGAGAGAGAAAAAGAGAAAATCCCAAGCAGGGTCAGCGCTGTCAGCACAGAGCCCGATGCAGGATTTGATCTCATGAATGTGAGATCATGACCTGAGCTGAAACCAAGAGTCGGACGCCTAACTGACTGAGGCACCCAGGTACTCCTGTCCACCTTTCCGTTGGCCCTTTCCACCTACAGAATAACTACCATTTATAAAATGCTTAATCTGCGATTCAGGTTGCACTAAGTACTTGAGAAATTTAACTCCTTTCACACAAACAACCCTGTGAAGTAGAGTCTGTTATTGGGTTTTCCCATTTTACAGGGGGTCACTGAGGAAAACTGAGGGTTATAGATGTTATATGACTTGCTCAGTATCACAGAGACAGGCTCAAGCCCACGTGGGCCCAACTGGACCACCCAGGCTCTCAACCACCACACTGCTCCACTCACCTGCGACCCCACCCTCCTTCTGTGGATTCTCCTGACCCCCTCCACACCCACCCAGCACCCCTGCCACCATGGCATCTCTGTGACTATTCACACACATAGACCTCTTAAACCCAAACTGACTTTAATGAGAATAAACTTTTTAAAATCTATGTCTCTGGCCAAGAACAATGCAGGGGTCAGGATCCAGGCACAGTTCAGCAGCTCCCTGTAGCCTCCATGCAGGCCCCTTTGACTGCACCAACTCAGAGCAAGCACCCCTCTTCATAGACCTGGTCCAGCGCTGTCCATTCCTTTGGGGAGGATGACTTAGGGGTGCCGGTCTCTCCCAAGTCCTATCCCTCACCCCTGCCACCTGTCCCACTTTCAGGACTTCTTGAGATTGATCGTCCTCCCCTTGACTCCCCTGGTCCCCCTAGTGCCCTGGGCTGGCTCACACAGGACCTTCCGGCCCTCTGGTTCCTGCAGCTCCTAACAAGTATCTTTGATCCCCAGTGCCACCTTCCCGTGGTCCTCCCACAGTGTTCCCAGCTTCGCCCTCTCATGTGGAGCTCTCTGCCTTGGCCTTGGTCCCTTCAGCCCCTGCCCTGGACAGCCCACAGTCCCAGCTCCCCGGGGCACCACCGCTCTTTTGGACCTGGCTGTACAGGACAGTGTCTGAACTGTGGCCTCTGCCACCACCACCGCCACCGCCACCACCACCAGCTGCAACTCCAGGCTCAGGGAAGGGCCGGCCCCGGGGCTTGGGAGCCAGGAGGGGCTTTGTGCTCCGAGGAGGCGGTGGCACTTCATAGTCATCAGTGGCAGGGTTATAGGGGAGCTCGTAGCCCTCCTCCTTCACTCGAGCCTGGCACCACCATGCATCCTTGGGCTCCTGAGGCAAATCATAAAGGCCCCGGAGAGCAGCTGGGGCCAGGCCCTCAGGTTCATCATAGATGGGGTCCTCTTTGGGGTCCGTCAGCTTGGCCTTCAGCAACTGCTGCTGCACATGCTGGTACAAGTCCCAGTAAAGAGGTTTCTTTAACTGTGCCGCCTCCCCTGCCCGAGCAGGGGTGCTGTCCAGGGGGTCTGAGTATAGGGAATCCTGGGAAGGGCCTGAAGGAATGCGCAGTGAGTCTAAGGGTTCAGCATACAGGGCCGGAGGAGTGCCCGGGAGTTCCTGAGGGCCAGGGAGGGACACCAGCTTCCCTTCTGCCACTTCTCCTTCATGGGAATCGCCTCTGAGACTGTCCTGCCCTTGACCATCCTTTCCCTGGACCTTCTGCCGGTGAATAGCAGTTTCAACCGCCTGAAAGATATCATTCCCCTGTGCTGTCTGGAAGGTGAAGGTTCCAGGGCCTGAAGGGCAGCGGCGGCCAGCCTCAAAAGAGAACATGACCTGAAGAAAGTGTAGAGGGAAACACATTACCAGGAGCCATGAGGGATGAGTCACAGGGCCCAACCTAGTTAGGGGATCCACAAAGAAAAGACTACCTGGGGAGGGAGGGAGGGTCATGGGCTAGGCAAGGAAGGTTTATCCTGAGGACAGGGCTTCCCACCTTCCTGTCCTGCCCCACACCACCAACCCCACAGCTAGCCCCACCTAGGAAGTCAGTGTGCCCCAACAGACCCCGCACCTTGTCCCGGCCATAGCGGCGCAACAGAGTATAAGGCCAGGAAAGGAGTGGCTCCAGTATCTGACCCTGGGCCCCTATGGTCAGGAGAGTCAGCTTCTCAGCCTCCACCCTCAGCACATAGGAGCCATGCAGGCCACAGCGCTCAGCGGCTTCAGTCCTCTGTACGGTTACCCAGAACTGGGATCCTGGAAGGAATACACAATTAGACTGGCACCTGGCCGCACAGGTGAGTGAGGGGGCTGGGGAAGCGGGAACAGGTTGCCTAAGCACTCACTTGGAAACCAGTTTCAGGAGCTTCCTACTTCCCCATGGGCCCCTGACCATTTAATCACTCCCTTCCCAAGGACACCCTTCCTTCCCCCCCTCCCCATCCCTGCCAGGGCCTCTCAGCCGTCTACCTTCCCAGGTGGGGCTATACAGCGAGTTCTCCAGCATCTCCAAGGCAGAAAGCTTGGGTGGGTTCTCAGCAGGCGCCAGAGCCCAACTGCCTTTCTGGAGTAAAGAGAAGAACAGTATCGAGGACCCCGCAATTCCCTCCACGCTGTTCCCAGGGTCTGAGCCAGCTCAGGCCCTTTACTGCTGTAACTGCCCCCACCCCGCGTCGCTTCTTGGCCCCGGTGCATTTCGCCCCGGCCCCCTCACCGGAAAGGCGTTTCGGCACAGCGTTTGCACCCAGGCGGCGCTGGACGGCGCGTCGGCCGCCAGCAGGTGGGAGCGCTGCGCAGTGTCCAGGCGGAAAGCTGAAGCGCCGGGCTCAGGGGGGCTCTCCACAGCCACGGGGGCCACGCTCACACACTCTGCCAGACGGATAACCTTGCAGTCCAGGCGGCGCGAGCCCCCTCGGCCCCCTCCAGCGCCCGACCCCTTGTGGTCAAAGAACTCGAGCCGCGCTACGCCGTGGGGACTGGCAGGATAGAGCACGGCCCAGGTCTTCCTCCATCTCTGGGGAGAGAGAGCGAGAGACGCTGGGGAGGGAGCGGGCGAGCACCGGCTGTCTGCGCCCCGACGGGAAAGGAGAGAACCGGCGCGGGCCGATTTCGGGTCCAAATCTTCCCTACGAACGGCGAAGTTTCCCGAGAAGGATGCCCCTCGGTCTCCCTAGGACCAGAAAGGGCGTACCCCGAGGCCGGCCGCCGCTTCTCCGCAGTGTGAAATCAACTTCGCGGGAACGTCATAGGGCTCTACTACTCCCGGCCGGCGCTCCATCCAACCCGCTGCCGCCCCCTCCCTCTCTCTCTCTCTCTCTGGGGTCTCCAGCCCACCCCTAGGTATGATGGGGCTCGGCAACCCCTGCCCCGACTACCTTGGTACCGAAACGCTGACTTTGCAAAAAGAGCGGCCCTTCCATCACAGCCCCGTCCATGGCCCCCGGCGGTTCCTTCCGCGCTTCCTGGCCTTGCGGGCTAGGGGCGGGGCGGGGGCGGGGCCGGGCCTCCGGAGGCGTTCCCGCCCCTCCCCCGGCCTTCGCGGACCGCTCAGGGGGAGCCAGGAGAGGAGCAGGAAGAAAGGGGAGGGGGTCCCCAGATAAGTTGGCGGTGCACCACTCTTAGGCCCCTGCCTACAGTCCTGGGACGCGCACAAGTGGCTTCACCAAAAGAAAGCTCGCGGTTTCGACCAGAGGGCTGTGGCGCGCCTGGGCTTAGGGGTTGTGTACGACGTCGTATGCTCAACGTGACGTCAGAGTGAAGGCCGTGACGTCACTCCAAAAACGCCAGTGGGCATTCTGGAGCACCGGAGGGACTATGTGGGCTTTCATAGCCTCGGTTCCCCTGACCGGACCCGCCCCCAACCCGGCTGGAGTCGGGCTGTTTACACTCCGCGGAGCCCGGGACTTGGGGGAAGGATGGGGGCTGGGGACTGGAAGGCTTCCCGGAGCCCGGAGCTGAGCCGCGGACTCCCGCCGCCCCAGGGGCCGCCGTTCGGGCCGGTCCGCGGCCCCATGGCCTTTTGCGTGTCTAGCTCACTGACCGCAGCTGCCCGGCCTCCAACCCGCGGGAAAAGAAAGCTTCATTGAGCAGGCCGGGAGGGTCGGCGGTGGGGGGGCGGAGGGAGGTGGAGCGGCTGCGGCCAGCTCCACGGGGGAGGGGAGGACCAAAAGGAGAAGAGGAGGGAACTGGCCTGGGAGGAATCGAGGGAGAGGGCGGAATGTGGGAGGGCTCAAGGGGACATGGGAGGGACGAAAGGAGAGGGGGGAAAGAGGGGGGGGGGTCCAGTCTCCCCTGGCCGAGCACTTTTTTGGGGAAGTCCTAGGACTGATCTCCAGGACCTGGACTCTTCTCCCAGCCCCTAGGTCCCCGCTCAGCCAAGGTAGGGGGAGTCACGCCGCCGCGGGAGGAAGGAGCGTTTCGGATGGGAGGATGGTGGAGGGACCACGAAAAGGGGTGATGCGGGTTAGGGTCGAGGGGAACCCAACCCACTGAGGGTTTTATCATTGTTAAAGAAGAGTGAGACACAAGGAGAGTGGAGAGAGGAGGCAGATATTTGGCGGGTGGGGGGCTGCAGGATGTTCCAAATAGGGCAGCCGCGAGGGCCCTAAGGCTGGGGGCTCCTCTGTGAGGCCCTACCCCTGGGCCCCCAAGCCAGAATGTCCCCAGAACAAAGCTTTCCTGTTGTGTTGTTTGTCTGAGTGGGGGGAAGCATGTTCGGGGGGCCTCTTGCTGGAGAGGGGCTGTTCTCAGCCCCAGACAGAGGAAAGGCCTTGGCTGAGGAGCCGATTGGCGATTGGCGCCCTGGGCTCCCGTTGCCCAGTGACAGCCATGGCAGTGTTGGCAGGAGGTCTGGACAACCCCACCCCACACCCCTCTCAGCTTGAGGCCTGGCCCTCCTGGGCCCCTTGAACCTGCAGGGCATGTGAGAGCCTGTGTGCTGGGTAGGGTGTGCAGGGGGTTCTCCATGTGTTCTGGTCTCTGCCCTCTCTGCCTTGGGATCTGCCCAGACAGGACTCTGGGCTTGGCTCCCATTCAGGAACCTAACTAAGATCTGAGGGTCTCCTAACCCCCCTTGCCTGCTTCTCTCCACAATCAGTAGCTGTCTGTCCTCTGTCCGAATGGCTGAATGGAATCATCTGGGTCCTTCCTGCCGCCTGTTGCCCCTCGTTGGCTCCTGCCAGTCCCTCTCCTCACCTGTTGCCCATGTCTCTCCATTGCTCTGTGTACTTGGCTCTCTCACAATCACCTTCTATCCATCTTCCACATTGTCTCTCTCTGCTGTCTCTTTCTGTTTGCTCCCGCTTTGTTCCCACAGCTTCCTTCCTCTTACATCCTGTCTGGGTCTCCCTCTTGCTCAGTCTTATCTCTTTCTCTGGACCATTCTCTGCCCTTGGTCTCTAATCACTATCTTTTGATCTCTGGGTCTCTTAGACCAATGGGTGGGGGTGATGGAGGTGCCAATGACAGAACTAGGAAAGGACGTTGTGAGACAGAACAACTGATGGGGACAGTTTTACTCTTTACAAAAGGGAGGGAGAGCCTATCTCTGGGTCTCTGTCTCTCGCCTCCCTCCCTAGTCTTCACCTCTCTCACTGTGTTTCTGCTCTTGTTTAGTTTGTTTCTTTCTCATTTAGTCCATGGGTCCCTGTCTTTCTCTCCCACCATCTCTGTCTCTGTCCTTATTCAGTGTCTCTCTTCCTCTCACGACCTCTCTCTGGAACCCAGGCCTGACTTCATCTGTGATTTCTCTTACACACTCTCTCTCTGGGGCACCCAGGCCTTCCCTGCCATGCGACCTGTCAGTATCTGGCAGCGGAGCCCATGGGGGCTGCTGCTCTGTCTGCTGTGCAGCTCATGCCTGGGATCTCCATCCCCATCCACGGCCCCCGAGAAGAGGGCTGGGAGCCAGGGGCTGCGGTTCCGGCTGGCTGGCTTCCCCAGGAAGCCCTTTGAGGGCCGAGTGGAGATACAGAGAGCTGGCGAGTGGGGCACCATCTGCGATGACGACTTCACGCTTCAGGCTGCCCACATCCTCTGCCGAGAGCTGGGCTTCACAGAGGCCACGGGCTGGACCCACAGTGCCAAATATGGCCCTGGAACAGGTAAGCAATGCTCCATGCATGGCCTAGGTATTGTCTAAATGCAGGGAGAGGGAACACCAGGATGGCACAGGCACAGGGACCCAGGACACCAAAAACAGCCAGTGTCAAGTAAACCCATGGCTGACAAACCAATCAACACAGTTGCTTCCCAGAACTGTGTGACCTTAAGCTGGTCAGTGCCTTCTCTGAACTTCAGAGGCCCTAGGTGCAAAATGACTACATGATCTCTAAGTTCCTTTTTTCTGCAGAAGTATGATTCTACCTTGCTACATGCAAGGACAGCCCTGATACAGGTGAGCCCTGTACAGTTAAAGTACAGTTGGTTTGATGAAAAGCTGAGAACAGATAGATGATGTCTGGATATCCCAAAGCCAGAAAGGATCACAGATACTGCAGCTGACCAAGTCAGATTATAGGCAAGAGCTGAAACCAACAAGCTGGAACTAAGAACAAGTATAAACTCTTAAGACAAGAATGAGTGTGGCTAGTAGGGGCTTAGGAGGAATTCTGAGACCTGAGGATGCTTACATTGTAGGAGCCCACAATGGGACTGATGGACAGAAGCTGGTGCAGTCTGCAGCTAATCCCCCACTTCCTACTGGCTGGACCACTTCTGGAATAAAGCGTCACTTGTAGTTGCCACATTTAAAGAGCGACAGTAGAGGGGCTCTTGTGTGGCTCAGTTGGTCAAGTGCCCAACTCTTAATCTCAGCTCAGGTCTTGCTCTCAGGGTCGTGAGTTCAAGCCCTGTGTTGGGCTCCATGCTGGGCATGGAGCCTACTTTTAAAAAAAAAAGAGAGAGTAGAAAATGGAAATACTTTCAGAGGAGAGCTGCCCAGATGTGAAAGACTGGAAGTCAAGTTTCAAGAGGGAATAGCTGAAGAAACCAGGGATGTTTGGTATGGAAACTAAAAGCTTTGGGTAGCAATTGCATGAAGGTTGTCTCCAAATATAAGGACAGTCATTTAGCTGACAGTCATTTAGCTGCCTGGATGGCATCGAAGGACTGAATCAGACCTTGGGGGATAGTCATAGAGAGTCACAAGGACTTTGTGATGGTTCAGTGGCCTGGTGGGGCAGGAAGTAGGTATCCCAGCAGAAGCTGGGAAAGGCCTGTCAGGGTATGCATGATAGGTCCCTGCCATTGGTTGGGACAGTCACATTGGGAGGAATCCCATGGCCTCTGGGGGGAATTGAATCCATCCCAACTCTGAGAAGTCAGCAATACTCATTTCAGGATGGTCCAGGCAGAGAGGAAAACAAGGGGGCAATGTAGTAACACAGACAGGGAAGACGCATGGGAGAAAGTGAAGCTGAGAGGAAAGGATCTTAGATTTCCAAGTCTCACAAATGGCTCAAACCCTTAAGCCCCCATGTATTGGCTGTGTGGTCACCCCAATTTCTTTATGTAAAATGGTGATAACACCTCTGGCAGCTCTGTTCTAAGAATAATCATGTATATACATACATGGCAGAGTGCCTAACACACAACACATACTTGATTAATTGTAGCTATCATTGAATAGGTCAGGACTGATCAGAATTTCAGTGTTGACTCTTGGTTTTTTATTCACCCTACCAAATTCTTGAGTATCCCCCGATCACAACTGACCCTCCATCAATCCTGTGCTCCCTTTCCTATTCCCTTCCAGGGTCTCCTCTTTCACATCCCATTATCTAACCAGAAAAATGGGATCATCAGGCCAGGTGTGAGGCCTCCATGATCGCTCTCCCCCAAATCCTCACCACTTACCCTTCTCCTCCATCCTGCCTCCACAAGCCTCTCTATTCCCTCATCTCTCCCTCCACAGGCCGCATCTGGCTGGACAACCTGAGCTGCAGTGGGACTGAGCAGAGTGTGACTGAGTGTGCCTCCCGGGGCTGGGGGAACAGTGACTGTACCCATGATGAGGATGCTGGAGTCATCTGCAAGGACCAGCGCCTCCCCGGCTTCTCGGATTCTAATGTCATTGAGGTCTGCAGTTTGTACACACACACACACACACACACACACACACACACACACACACACACACCAGGATGGCCAGAGAGGGCTGTGGGGTGGTTATATGTGGTTAGAGGGGATGCTAAAAGGTAGGGGATCCTATATGCCCCATGGGATCATTTGGGTCGGTGTGAGGCTGAGGGGGTGGGGGACAAATGATAATGCTCCTAGGCATATTAAAGCCCAGGGTTGTTTTCACATTAGCATTCACGTCACTAAACCTGGCAGGTGCCTCTCCAACTTCATCCCTGGTCCCCAGGACATCCCTTGTTCTCCCTCTCCTCAGAGGTTCCTGCTCTCCTGGAACATTTCCCTTCTTATTCTCTCCTACTTCTTCCTTCAGTGCCACTTCCTCTATGAACTTCTCCCTCGTGCTCCGGCCGCCTTGGCTGCTCCTTCCTCAGTTTGCTCCGCACCCTTAATCGCCTCTCAGAGCAGGACATGTCCTTCCACTCCCGTGGTTGCAGGAAAGTCAGTTCGCCACAGAGAGCAGGAGTGCCTCTCAGACCTGTGTCAGCCCCTGCTCGCCACTGTCTTCATGGCAAGCACGCTGATCAGGGTTCCTTAAGGGTGGCAGGACAAATAAAAGTCGCTGAGACTCCGTCCTCTGCCTGTGGTCCCCTCCCCAGGTAGAACAGCACCTGCAAGTGGAAGAAGTGCGACTTCGGCCCGCCGTGGGGAGGGGCAGGCGGCCTCTGCCAGTGACCGAGGGACTGGTCGAAGTCAGGCTTCCCGACGGCTGGTCGCAAGTGTGTGACAAAGGCTGGAGCGCCCATAACAGCCACGTGGTCTGCGGGATGCTGGGCTTCCCTAGCGAAAAGAGGGTTAACACGGCCTTCTACAGGTGAAGGGGCGTGGGCGCTGGAGGGAACAGACTGGGATGGAGGGGTGCTCGCTAGGAAGCGGTGTCTTGACCTCTGAGAGGGTCCGGGGCTCAGGAACAGTGGGGAACTATGGAGGCCCTTTCGAAACTGGAGAGTTGAGAAACCCTGTGGAACTATGAAGGGCTCCTCAGGGCGGGTCCGAAGTGGGGCAAGCGAGGCTCCGGCTCTCTGAGGTCCGCAACCGGGGCGGGGCGAGTGGCGGCCGGTCGCGCGTCCGCACCCGTGACGCCCTCGGTTGGCAGGCAGAGTCCCGGCTCCCCAGGGCGCGCGCCGAGCCTGGCGAGGCCACGCCCAGCGGCCGGCTGTGTCGCGGGCGGGTACGGTTACGGCGCGGGCGCGGCTCCGGAGCCCGACGTCCGAGTTCAAGGAGCGCGCGGCCGCGCCCTGCGGAGGCGGTGCTTGGGTGTGTCCAGCGCCCGGCTGGGCGCGGGAGTCCCCGCCAGAGGGCCAAACCTTGAGGGTTGGGGGGGCTCCCGGAGAGGTGAGGCCTGCCCCTCGGTCGCGGCCATCCTCGAGGCGCGTCCGTGAGCGCGGGAGCCCCTGGCACTCCTAGGCAAGTCTTCCAGAATATCCTTTGGCCGAGGCGCCCGACCCTCTCCACCTGCCCTGGAGCCCTGGGGTACGCACTGGCTACCAGGGTAACGAATCACACTGGTAAACTGCTCTGTGCTTACCGTGCCTCGCAACCCTGGAGCATCATATGTGGTCGTTTAGAGGAATTTGGAAATCTTTACAGCCACTCTAATCTATTTTGCAGGCTGAAATACTTTTTTTTTTCCTCTCAGCTCTTCCTTAGTTGAGTTTTGCAGAAAGACCTCTTGACATCTAGGTCAGGTTCCACTGGGCACACAACGTCAGATATCGTCTGATTAGAGCAGGGTACAGTAGAAATGCTCAACTTTGAGTAGAGCATGCCCAGATTTTGTATGCCTTTCTGTTGAGGAAACATCCCACCGTTCATATTGAACTAGTAATCATCTAAAACCAATTCAGATCTTCCTTTATCCTTGATACTAATAGAAAAGCCTATTTGAACCTAAATCTATGTTGAGTTTATTCTATTAAGTTAGTTTGATACATCATTTAAAAACCACTTAAAAGCCACAGTGAACCCATGAGATTATCTTGAATCTTGACATTATTTTCCATTTATCATCCCTCCCAGCCTCCTCTGGAAGATATACAGGATAGCTAGGTCTTCTGGCTTCATCAGAGTGACTGTTAAAATTATTGAAATGTTCAAAACCAAAGTCTAACCCTTCCTTACTCATCAAGTCTTTACTCATTACTTGTGAAATGTTTTTTCCCCACTAATTGGGAACAAACTGAACACTACAATGATGTAGCCAGCATTTCACCATTTTATCTATAATGAAATCGTGGGAGATTTTGTTAGTCTTCCTTAAAACCTAGATATATTATGTTCATGGCCATTTTCCAGCCTTCCAATTTAGAAAGCTTATCAAAAAAGGAAATCATGGTGGTTTGAGCTAACTTTTACTGAAATCCTTCTGGGTCTCTAAGCATCTCCATATTTTTTCCCCACTGTTCACAAACTTTCCATTTAATAACTTATTTTAAAATATTATTCTTTAGATTAAGGAATCCTTTTTCTTCTTTTTGAAAGTAAATACATTGTCCAACCTCTAGTCTTTTCCATACTTGCTCAGATTTTCGTTGCCTTGGCTCTCAGACACACCTGAAAGTTCTTTCAGCCCCAAGGAATATACTTTATCTGGTCTGGAGACTCAAACTGTTTTAAAACAGCTGTGTGCTGTGCTCCTTTGCTATTATCTGTCTTGGAGCTATACTTCTTTCTCTGTGCTTTTTCTTTACTTTGCCTGACCCCAACATCAGGTTCTGAAAGATTTATACAATTTAAAAAGCAGGGATTTCAAGTGAAGATGATAGCATGAACAAAGGTGAAGAGATTCATTTGGTCAGTATTTATATATTGTCTACTGTTGTAGACACTAGGGATTCAACAGTAAACAAAACAGACAAAAATCCCTGATCTCATGGACTAGTGAAGAATCAGAAAATAGTAAAATTTCAAAATGCAAGGATGGCAAAGAGTGTAATGAATAAAAATAAAGCAGGGAAGGAGTTAGGAAGTAAAAGTGAGATTGCAATTTTAAAAAGAGCCATCAGGGAAGGCCTCTTTGAAAAGGCATCATTTGGGAAAAGATTTAAGGGAGGTGAGGACACAACCTGTAGAAATCTAGACAAGTGTTGACAGGAAGAGGAATGATAAAAATGAAAAGATCCTAGGGGTCAGGGGGAGGGAGGGGAGAAGAGTCATGCTCCTGGAGGCCACTGGGGCTGCAGCTGAGTGAACAAGAGAGAAAATGATAGGAAAGGTGATATAAGAGGGGATAGGGAAAGAATAGGAAGCCTGATTGCATAGGGCCATTTGGGAGGACTGGTGTATACTCTGTGGGAGATGAAGTTTTGAACAGAGGCGTGACATCTGACTTCCATTTTTGAAGTATTATTTTGGTTGCTTTAAGAATAGACTGTGAGGAGGGCACCTGGGTGGCTCAGTCAGTTAACCATCCGACTTCAGCTCAGGTCATGATCTCACCGTCTGTGAGTTCGAGCCCTGTGTTGGGCTCTGTGCTGACAGCTCAGAGCCTGGAGCCTGCGTCTGATTCTGTCTCCCTATCTCTCTGCTCCTCCCCTGTTCATTCTCTCTCTCTTTCAAAAAATAATAAACATTAACATTATATATATATATATATATATATATATATATATATATATATATATATAAAGAATAGACTGTGAGAGATACAGTAGAATCAAAGAATCAAGGAGGCAGAGAAATTAGTTAGGAGGTTATTGTCTCCTGAAAACCAAGTACAGAAAGTGAGGGTGATGGTGACCAGTGAAAGAGATGAAAAATTATAAAATTCTGTGTATGGTTGAGGTAGAGGCAACAGGATTTGCTGATGGATTTAATGTGGTGGGAGAGGAGAGCAATTAAGGTTCACCCCAAGGTTTTGAGCCTGAGCTAAGTATGGAGATGGCCTTACTTGATAAGGAAGACAATGGGCGGAGCATGTGTTGTGTGAGGATTGGGGGGAGGGGTGTTGTATACCAAGAACTTGGTTTTGGACCTGTTTAATTTTTGGATATATGACTCTAGAGTTGCTGAATAAACATATTTTAAGTCCTAAAACTGGACATCACCAAGGGAGTGAATGTAAACAGGAAAAAAGAGGTCCAAGGACTGAACAGAGAGCTTAAATGTTATGTCAGGAAGATAAAGTGAAATGCAAACAGCAAGGTGAGGTAGAAAGAAGACCAGGCGAGCATGGCGGCCTATAAGCCAAATAAAGCGCTTCAAGGAGGAGACGAAGAGCGCCATCCCGAGTTGGTGCTGCTGGTGGGTCTAAAAGCACAAGGACTGAGACACAAATGCTGGATTTAGCAAAACAGAGTCATTGCTGACCCTGACAAATTTGACAGTGACTAGGATATTTTTCAAAAGACAGTTGACTAGAGTAGAAAATTGTGCTGAGAAATAATGGAAGGAAGATCTGAATGCATAAAAGCCAGAAAATGGAACTTTTTGATGCCAGATTGGAGAGTTTGATCTTTATCTTATGGAAAAATTAAAAATAAAAGTATTTGTATGGGACAATGATAAAAATAAGACCAGTGTTTTTAAAGTTTACCTGATAGTAGTGAATTGGAGGAGGAGGTTCTAGATGCCATAAGGCCAGTTAGAAGCTTGTTATAAAAACGAAGCTGATTAGGAGGGTGACAACAAAGAGAGGGAGGAATGAATAGCTGAAGGATGACTGATAATAGAAAAGAAGGGAGAGACACCTGAAATGATCCTAAAGCTGCTTGAGAGAAGAATGGTGCAAGCCAACAGGCATCTCTGGGCTTCAAGTTAATATGAACTAGCTTTAGAAGTGAGCCATCCTTGGGATGTTTGAGACCCAGGAATTACCTATAGGTATGCATGGCCTGAAGTAATTTTCAGAGATCAGGAATATTTGTGTACATCTTGGAATCTGCTACTGAGTCTAGGATATGAAGGCTGGAGAAGGACACATACTAAGAACAGAGACCATTCTTAGTGAGGAGAGAGGTTGCAAGAGTCCTGAGAGTTCTGTGATGGAGATATGAGATAGGCTTCCTTTCACGGCCAAATCACACAGAGGGAGCATTCTCATGGGTGGTACAATCATAAAGGATAGATAAGATCATTTATAAAGAACTCCACCTTCCATAGAGAAAGAAGATACATCTGCTGGCTTTTAGAGGAAGCCAGTAAGATTTAAGGAATGAGAAAATCAGAATGAGGGGCGTTTATCATTTTTCAACTTGGTTTTATAGTTCTTCCCTACAACACGTGAAAGCTGTAGAATTTTAGAAGAGTAAAAGAATGTAGAGATAATTGAACCATTTACTGCCCTTTTGCAGGCAAAGAAATTGAGGTTCTAAGAGCTTAAGCGCTGAAAGCTATTTACTGAACTCCTGCTATTTGCAAAGCACTGTGCAAGGTGCTGAGAACACAGAGGTGCTGAGAGATCATGGAAGACCTCACAGGCTACACTAAGGATTTGGGTCTTTATGCTAAAAGCAATGGGAAGCGACTGAAGTGTTTTCATGAGCAGGGCTGTAAGAGGACATGATCAGGTTTGTGGTCCCCAAAAAACCACTCTGCATTTCTGAGAATGGTGTGGAGAAGAACAAGAGTGAGTGGATTGAAGAGATGTTTAGGAAGTAATACTGACATGACTTGGTTCTGTACTGACTTTGGGAACCAAAGACGAGAAGTATCAAGTTGACTCCTAGGTTTCTAGGGTGGATTTTGCTGAAAGAATTACAGGTTTATTTTTTGCACCTATATTACATTTTAGAAACATTAAGAAGGCAGGGGTGCCCGGGAGGCTCAGTTGGTTGAGCATCTGACTCTTGGTTTCAGCTCAGGTCATGATCTTGTGGTTTGTGAGTTTGAGCCGCCCACTGGGCTCTGTGCTGACAGCATGGAGCCTGCTTGGGATACTCTCTCCCCTCTCTCTCTGCCCCTACCCTGCTGACACTCTCTCTTTCTCTCAAAATAAACTTTAAAAATTAAAAAAAAAAAAAGGCAATGGACTATACCAGGTTAGGTGTAAATGGGAACATATAAAGAGAGGATGTGGAGTGAGAAGAATGGCTTAGGGCTCCAAAAATGTAAGTGACTAGCTAGAGGAGGAACATGCAAAGAAGACCAAGAGAGAGCAACTGGAATGAGGAATCAAAGCAGACTCATAGTGTTAGGACAGCCAAGGAGGAAGAGAAGGACAGAACAGCAGTGTGAGATGCTACCAAAAGGGGAACATGATGAAAACTGAAGCTGTCTACTGGATCTATTCTCGCAGAGTGATGGGGAAAACCAGAAAGGAGTGGGTTAAGGAATGAGTGATAAGAGATAAGATATAGAAGTGGAGCACTGACGACTCTTGACAATTTTTTCTATGAAGAGGAAGGGAGATATGGGGTGGAGGGTGTGTATATGTGCGTGTGTGTCAGAGAGATCGGAACAGGTTTAAAATGATTCAGTTGAGGAGAGATTGTATTCGACCTCTCAATTTAGGAGAAAAAAGATCCTAAAGGATGGAATTCAGAAACCTTTTGGGGGAGTGGTCTTGGAGGCGAGAGATGGGTGGATAAGAAAAGGTGATGCTGACGCGGGTAGGTTTTTATGTTTGATGGTTGAAGGAACAAATTGTAAGGGGAAACAAGCACATTTGTGAACGTGTAAGTGTAAATCAAAACAAGTATCAGTACTAGTATTAAATAAGTACCAGATCCTTAATATAATCTATATTGTACTTTATTGTACTTTATTTTATATATATATATATATATATATACACACACACACATATATATACACATATATATATGTATATATATATGTATGTATATATGTAAAATCATATGTACCATATGATGTATAATATAAAACCTTATAAATAGAGAAGAGGTACTTCTAAAATCTAGATAATACTACATTTTTTATGCTTATGTATTTTAAGAGAGAGAGAGAGGGAGAGCATGAAAGCATGTATGCGAGGGGAGGAGGGGCAGAGAGAGAGAGAGAGAGGGAGAGAGAAAATCTCAAGCAGACTCCATGCTGACAGCGTGGGACTTGATCCCACGAACCATGGGATCATAACCTAAGCCAAAATCAGGAGTTTGACACTTAACTGAGCCACCCAGGCATCCCTAGATAATACTACATTTTTCTGAGAACTAGTTGGAGGATCAAGGTAATCTTGAAAGAAAACATAAAATACATTTCATTTTAGACATATCTGAGAAAAAGACATTTGGAGAAAAAGTTTCACCCTATACTTATATGATGAAAGGTTCTAAACTCTTAGTAATGTCTCAGGAAAGGGACCTGAGACTTATTGTGCACTCTTTCCAAGGAATGTTGGACACTGGATATTTTGGCAAAAAGACCAACTAAATCCATCCTCAGGAAGAAGCCAGGGCAGGAAATACCAAGCAACTTCAGAGCTGTTTCAAATCTGTTTATTAACATCCAGTGCATCTGCACACAGTATACTATGTCCAGATATGACTCCTCAGGAGAAACAAGAGTAGGAACGTGTTTAAAGAAAGAATAACTAAGATGATAACAGGGAGTCTCATAAACTTAGAAGAACAGACAGACAAAACCTGCATTCATCTATACATAGTTGGACAGAACGAAGAGGGGGCAAAAAAAGTCTTTGAAATCAAAAGGAGAATGAGAGGAGAAACAGACCTAGTTTCCAGACCTTAGACTTAAGCCAACCTCTTGAAAAATAAAATAGGTCAAATATTTAGGCCAATTAAAAAGAAATAAAGTTTTAGAACTTATTTCTCTGGACGTAAGTTTGGGAGCTGAGCTTGGTTTGTAAATGACTAAAGCATATGGGATTTAATTTGGGCAGGAAGGATGCTGTCATCCTAAGCCTCCTGGCTTCATGCTCCCCAGTCAAATCAAGTTACTGTCCTTGGACATCCAGCCTTGGTGCTTGGTCCTAATTCACTGGCCTCAGACATGGAAATGCCAGAAGTCAAAGAGCATCCAAGAATAAAAGACAGTCAGCCTCCCTATGACCAGACCAGTTCTCTCTCCTTGCCGGGTCAGTCTGGCGATCTTAACAATCCTAACATCCTTCTACTTATACACTTCCCCATAGACCTCCCCTGAGGTTCAGATCAACCCTGATATCGCCCCTAGTCCCCATTACTCACTACCCTAGTGTAATTTCTGTGTGTGCTGGTATAGGGGCTCTATCAGCCTGAGTCCATGAATTTCACTACTGTTCATCAGTGTGGTTATGTGCGCGCGAGGCCAGACAGCTGTGAAGGGTAAAGCCTCGGGAGTATCTGATGTTATAACATCTTGTTGACTTTCCAATTTTCCTGTTGGAAAAGAAGTTTGCCCCTGGCTGCACCAGCCTTTCCCACTTGGTTCTAGACTGATTTTGACTCTGCTATTGTCTTATCCTCACAGAAAGTTGAGGAAGCGAGCGGCCAAAGCCTCGGCCCGACGCCCCAAGCCCCTTGGAAGGTAATGGGGCAAGAGCCCCGGGACCTCCTGCTCGCCCCTGAGGCCCCAGGAGGTGGATGGATGGAAGGCAGCCTATCCATGTCCATCCCGGAACCCAAGTTGATGAATTAGGGATGTAACTGCACAATGGCCATTCCAGGGGAGGTAGGGAAGGGAAGGGGAGGCAGGCATGGGGATGGGCAAGCTTTGACCCTAGGGTGCACAAAGAGGAAATAATGTAGGAATGGCTGAGGAGAAGCCTTCTCATCTTTATGCTTCCCCCAAATAGCTTGGACTCCAGCCTCAACCACCTGCATGCTTCCTACCCCCCTTAATTCAGTTCACCCACATTCCCATTCTCTCTCCTCCTTTTACCTTGTATCCCCTTCTCCCGTCACCCCCTGGACTGACTAGATTTTTCACCACTGTGGTTGAATTCAGAGTGCAACAGGAGTTCCTAAAGTAGAGTTCAGTGGTGTGCAGCCGTCAGTGTGTGGAATACCTGGCCCCCTTCACTTTACTCCTTCCCACACTCTGCATAAAGTGTCCTTCCCGGAAACAGGAAAAAAAAAAAAAAAACAAAACCCTCTACCTTTCCTGGGCCACATACCTAACCACTACCTCCACTAACTTCTTTCTCCTTTTTTCAGACCAATCACCAAGCTTAAAGTCAAACCCAAACCCCGAGTGGGCAGGGGATCAATCAAGAGGTAAATGAAGTTCAGGCTGGGTGTGAGGAGAGGGAGAGTGCAGAGTGATGATGAGTCAGGGCAATTGAGCTGTGGTCAGGAAGGGGTCTAAGAGGCCCCCACCTAGAGGTGGAGGGGTGGCAGTAGCTATTAGAAACCACCTTCCAGATGAGTCACTGAAACATAAAGTGATGCTGGGCCTTATCCTCGTTTCTGGGGAATTATGCTTATCACAGGATTTTTGAAAGTCTTGATAGAAGTTCATCCACTGAACTCCTGTTCCACAGGCTTGTTTATCTTCTCCCAGTGAATTCTAGCAGATACTCTAGCACTTTCTCCTTCAGATGCCATCCTTGCCTCTCCCCCAAGAAGTTAAGTTTGCCTAAGGGATCAATGTTCCCATCTTAACTTTATTTTTTAAAAATAGGTGCTACCAGCTTGGAGGTAAGACTCAGGATCCCCTCTGGAAACTTTGCCAGGGATGGGTTCAGATTATAACCCCTGTGTCTCTGGCCCAGTTGACACAATTAGGCTCCCAGTTCCATAATTTTCCTTGTGGGGGTCCTTCAGAACCGAAGGGAGTAGAAAGCTTCCAACCCCACTGATTACCTCTCACTAGGCTTCCAAAGGCCATTTGCACATGAGAAGTCTCCTTGATAACTTCTTCAGCAGTGGCTGAGACACAGAGGATTCATCCCTTTCTTCTGTCCCCTCCTCTCTTCTGCACATTCTGGGATCACCCAGTGGTTCCCTGGTGGCCCTCCTTCTCCAGCTCCTCCTTGTGGTGGCTTCAGAGGAGCTTGGAATTTGAGAGTACTCTTGTAGTACCTTCTAGCTAAGGGTCATCTGTGCCCAACATAGCCATGCTCTGGCCTTCCCTGAACACCAAATTCAAGGGCACAGTGCTGTTTTTACTGTGTTCCTTGTGGGGAAATGGGAGGAGGGAGTTTAGAAGAGCAAGATCTTTTTCCTGTGGTGGCCTCTTTGACTTTTATTTCAGCAAAACAGGACTTTGGGAGACTACCTGATCTGTTTCAGCTTCAGAATCCACTGATCCTGAGCTTCCAAAGGTATTCTGTAAAGTCTCCAGGCGTGTCTGTTGTGCTTATGTTTCCTCCGCTCTGCATCTTCCTAGGCAATGACTTTGAGTCATCATAACCTTTCTTCCTCTGACATCAAGTGATGGGCACATTACTGAAATAGTTCATTGCCAAGCCAGCCTCACAGGCCCATACCACCAATAGCAGCCCTCCTCTCTGGGCACTGCTCTCACCACACGCCTCACTGCCATCTCTTACTCTGTTGGTGTGAATACACCAGTTCCCTCCTTCTCTCAAGGCATCTCTCTGAAGGGTTTCCAAGGTTTAACATCTCTAGTTTAGTCCCATTTCCATGCTTGGGTGGCTACAGAACATTCTTTCTGTTGTGTTTAAATTGCAGAAGCATGGACTACCTCATTAAAGTCCAGCTCAGGTCTGGAGAGACCGCTACCATTCTGTTGTGCATATTCTCTCCTTCTCTGGTCATATGGACTAACTTTTGTCTGTCTTGCATTTGTACATCTTCATTCCCACATGTGCCAGCCCCAGTCCTTCCCTATGTCCACCTTCTGGTATAATCTTCTCATAACTACCCATCATACTCTGGCCTGGAAGACCCTCTAGCCTCTGAGAAGCCATTTAGACCCAAGATTTACTCAGTCCTTTGCATCCTGACTCATTCAGTTATTTCAGCCTCAGCATAACAGAAGGATGTGCTCACGCTGGTTCTTCAGGCTTCCTGTTTGTGTCAGCTACTCCCTCCTGCCCATCTCTTCCAGCTGGGCAGTCCTGGCTTCTCACTCTCTTTGCACGGCAGCCTCAGCCTCAGCCTTCCTTAGGGCCAGCAGCCTGAAGCCATTTGGAGCAAGGTTTCTGTCAGGCAAGTCAAGACTAACTGCCCATAGTGGTCTTTGGCTGCAGGTCCCCAAGGACCCTCCTATCTGGGTAATCTGGGCTCTTTCAGCCTGGAAACTTGCCATTCCCTTTGTCTCTAAGGAGGGAAACAGCAGAAAAGAAGGGAAGAAGAAGGGATAAAATGGTCATGAAAGGTTGGGGGATGGTGGAGGCATGGAGGGGAGGAGGGTTGTCGGCAAAGAGGCAGGAGCATTGTTTTACCCTACTGCACCCCACTCCTGTCCCCCCAGGCTGCTGGCCCAGCGGCAGCAACACTCCTTTGGTCTGCATGGGGTGGCGTGCGTGGGCACGGAGGCCCACCTCTCCCTCTGCTCTTTGGAGTTCTATCGTGCCAATGACACCACCAGGTGCCCTGGGGGGGCCCCTGCGGTGGTGAGCTGTGTGCCAGGCCCTCTCTACGCAGCATCCAGTGGCCAGAGGAAGCAACAACAGTCGAAGCCTCAGGGGGAGGTGTGTGAGACAGTGACTATAACCTTCCCCACCCCAGGTGGAGAACCCCTTAGCCTAGCCAGCCCCTGACTTAGCACAGCCCTGACCTTTGAGGACAGAGAGGAACCTCTCAGGGGGTGGGCCACAGACCTGAGACCACCCCCTCCCTCCCACCAGAATCTCCTTTATCACCCAGGTCTACTTAGCCCTCTCTGTGCTGATGTTTCCATTCACTGCTTTGGGCACATCTCTCTCCTCTATAGACCCGAGTGCGTCTAAAGGGTGGGGCCCACCCTGGAGAGGGCCGGGTAGAAGTCCTGAAGGCCAGCACATGGGGCACAATCTGTGACCGCAAGTGGGACCTGCAGGCAGCCAGCGTGGTGTGTCGGGAGCTGGGCTTCGGGAGTGCTCGAGAGGCTCTGAGTGGTGCCCGCATGGGGCAGGGTGAGGGGGATGAAAATGGGAGGAAGAGGGAAGGAGGAGGTACACACTCTCCCGGGGGGTGGTGTATGGTCCTTGGGAAGGAGACCCCTGGGCAGACAATGAAGGTCCAGTTATAACCTCCTGATCTTTGACCTCTGACCCTAGGCATGGGTGCCATCCACTTAAGCGAGGTTCGATGCTCTGGACAGGAACCCTCCCTCTGGAAGTGCCCCCACAAGAACATCACAGCCGAAGACTGTTCCCATAGCCAAGATGCTGGAGTCCGATGCAACCTGCCCTACACTGGGGTAGAGACCAAGGTCAGTTATCTTCCCGGTTTAGTCCGGAAATCTCGCATCCTATCCAGTCCTGGTCATGATCTGCAGCCTGACAGCTTCCCAGCCCACTGTCCCAGGCCCCTGCCATCCTACAACTCCCACCTGATGCCCCCACTTGCTAGCCTTTATGTGCCTCTGAACCACCCTTCAGCCACATACCTGTTACAGGCTCCCACTACCCCTCCCCAAAAGCTTACCCGGAACTTCCATTGTGTCACTACAGATCCGACTCAGTGGGGGCCGCAGCCAACACGAGGGGCGAGTGGAGGTGCAAATAGGGGGACCTGGGTCCCTTCGCTGGGGGCTCATCTGTGGGGATGACTGGGGGACACTGGAGGCCATGGTGGCCTGTAGGCAACTTGGACTGGGCTATGCCAACCATGGCCTGCAGGTGAGTGGGAAGGAAAGGGAAATCAACACGATTGCCTCCAAAGCCTGTGTTTGGGGCAGAGGACTATGGAAATGAGTCCCTTGGACCAAGAGGCTGGATGGTGGGGGTCTCACAGAAACACCAACATATGTCCCCAGGAGACCTGGTACTGGGACTCAGGGAATATAACAGAGGTGGTGATGAGTGGAGTGCGCTGCACAGGGTCTGAGCTGTCCCTGGACCAGTGTGCTCATCATGGCACCCACATTGCCTGCAAGAGAACAGGAACCCGCTTCACTGCTGGAGTCATCTGTTCCGAGAGTGAGTGAAGGATAAGGTGATGCAAGCCAGGGAAGGGAAGCTCTGGGCCACCCCCTTTGAGGGAAAAAGAGAGCCATAATCTGGAGGGGTGCTCCTTCCCTATGAAGAAGCAGCCTCTCACACTCTACAGGGGAAGCAGAAGCACCCCCATCTGTCTCCACCCCTCAGCAGTGACTTCCAACACTCTGCTCCCTTCCATGTGCAGCTGCATCAGACCTGCTGCTGCACTCAGCACTGGTGCAGGAGACCGCCTACATCGAGGACCGGCCCCTACACATGCTGTACTGTGCTGCAGAAGAGAACTGCCTGGCCCGCTCAGCCCGCTCAGCCAACTGGCCTTATGGCCACAGGCGTCTGCTCCGATTCTCCTCCCAGATCCACAACCTGGGACGAGCTGACTTCAGGCCCAAGGCCGGGCGCCACTCCTGGGTGTGGCACGAGTGTCATGGGTGAGAGGGTCAAGTAGAAGGGCAAGGTCACTGGAGATGGGGCAAGCCTGCTGGGGGCAGGGACGAAAACAGGGGTTCCCTTGTCCCCACAGGCATTACCACAGTATGGACATCTTCACTCACTATGATATCCTGACCCCCAATGGCACCAAGGTGGCTGAGGGCCACAAAGCTAGTTTCTGTCTAGAAGACACCGAATGTCAGGAGGGTGAGTTGGGCCTAGAACAGACTCCGGTATCTCCATCCCACAGCCTTGCCTCACACTGACATATGCCAATCCCTCTCAGATGTCTCCAAGAGGTATGAGTGTGCTAACTTTGGAGAGCAGGGCATTACCGTGGGTTGCTGGGATCTTTACCGGCATGACATCGACTGCCAGTGGATTGACATCACAGATGTGAAGCCAGGAAACTACATTCTGCAGGTGCCTGGGGCCTGAGATCCAGCTGGCAAGTGGGAGGAGTGTTTGTTAAAGATTTGAAGACTGCAACTGGTCAAATTGACTTTCTCCCACTCACAGGTGGTCATCAACCCCAATTTTGAAGTAGCAGAAAGTGACTTCACCAACAACGCAATGAAGTGTAACTGCAAATATGATGGACATCGCATCTGGGTGCACAACTGCCACATTGGTATTTGATGGGAAGAGCAGCCCAAAGAGACTGGGGGATGGGAAGGAAAGGCCTTCATTCTCTTCTCCCAAAGTCAGTTCTATATCTTCCCACCCTCCTCTGGATCTCCCAGCCTCTCCGCTTCTACTCACCCTTCCCCACAGTGGGTCCATTTCCCTGCCTAAACTGCCCATTCACCTTGCAGGTGATGCCTTCAGTGAAGAGGCCAACAGGAGGTTTGAGCGCTACCCTGGCCAGACCAGCAACCAGGTCATCTAAGGTGCTGCCACCCTCCTCTGAAAACCACCACTGGCCCCTAACGGCAGGGGTGTGAGGCTGCCATTACCTCAGGAGCTTACCAAGGAACCCCTGATGTCAGCAGGCCGGCCATGCTCATCCAGTGTGTGCTATGGATGTGGAAACATCAAAACGAAGTTATTGCCCTCCTTCCTACGCCAGCTGCCGGATCTGTGGCCAAGCATGGGGAATTTTTGCTCCCAGGCCCAGCACTGAGTGAAGCACACTACAAAGAGCAGCACCTGATTGACTGCCCAGAACAACAGACAGCAGGAGCTCATTTTCTCAAATAGGGAGGTCAGAATGGTCAGCTCCAGTATCTCTCCTCAGTTCAGGGGGAATACAGCTTTACCTCTAGCCTCTTCATGGGGAAAAAGATCAGTACCCCCCCGCCCCGCCCTTATTTTTGACTATAACATGATGCTAGGTATAATTTTATTTTATATAAAAAGCATTTGTGTGATTCCTCAGAGCCCAGGGATTGGTGCTGGTGGTTGGAGGGACCTGCCCCCCACTGGTTCATTTAATCCTCTGTCCAGGTACCCTCAGAGCCTAGGCCAGGAAAGCAAGGTGGAAATCAGAGCAGGAGCCTCAGAGTCCTGCTGACCCACTCATTCTGTGACTTCAGGGGTCACATATAAGGTCAATGTTTCTGGTCCCCGCCGGATGCGCACTGCCAGCTGGGATTGGGTTCGAACAGCTTCATAAATATCTTCAGCATTTTGTACCAGCTGCTCCCCAATGGCCAAGATCACATCACCCGGCCGTAGACCAGCCCTATGGTGAAAGATGGACAGAGAGAGAAAGGAGGGACTAGACAGCCCAGTTCAAGGGCACATGCACGCTTCACCCATCCCCACCTCACAATGCAGTCTCTCCCTCACCGGTGGGCAGGGGAGTCCAGGATGACTTTATGGATGAGCACACCATGCTGAACATCAGGGAAGCTTGGTTCTCGAAGCTGTAGTTCAGCAAGGATGCTGAAAGGACATAGATCACCCTGTTAACCACACCAAGGCACTCTCCCTTGGGTTCACCTCAAATCTCTCATCAACACACTGACAATTGTATAGACAAGGGCATGCACTAGATACTCCAGATACAAAGGCAATTCACTTTCTGCCTTGTCGAAGTTAGGAAGTAGGACATGTATGTAAAAAGTAACTAATTCCAAATGACACACACTACTAAATAACACTAATGTCATTCTAGAATTCTAAGGGAAGCTTTAAGGAGAGAGTAGAACTTAACTTGGGTGTAGAAGCATGGTTCTGGTATTTAACCATATAAAGCAAGAATAACATAAATAAAAACATGAGAGTAGGAAATCAGGTTGGCTGAAACAGAGTATATTCATGGAAGAAGCCAGGTCTGGAAGGCCAAACTGGAGACAAATGGCAAATGGCCCCTGAACACCAGGTTAATGGACTGAAGTTTTTAAAGCAGCAGCAGGATGAAATCAATCTGGTAGCAGGTGTGCAAAATGGATTGGAGTGAGAAAGTCAATATGATGAGAGAGGACAGCTCTTCTGATAGCTCCACGTATGAGGCAACTCATCTTAGATAAAGATAAAATTGGTAACAAAGCTCAACAGAGATGCTAGTTGCCCACCATTGAGTACACTGGTAGTCCTACAGGTCACTACTTTTAAAGTTCATACCTGGGAGTCAGGGTCAGCATCATCACCCCAATGTAGCGGCGCTGGGACCCACTGATTCCAAACCAGGAATCTGTGATGGAGGGACAAAGGAGCCTCATTCGGCTACATCCTTCCCTCCCCTCCCTTTCCTCCCAACAGACCCCCACCATCCCCCTCCCCACGCTTCACCCCTCCCCCTTCTCCAGCAAGGCCCAATGAATGCCCTTCCCACCACTTAAAGGAATCCCTTTCCCCCTAAGCCAGGCTCACTCTTCTTTTCCCCACGATGCAGAAACTCTCGAAGGCGATCAGAAGGGATAGCAAAGGAGATTCCAGCTGTGACCTTCATGGTATTCACTCCGATCACCTCCCCATCCTGCAGGGATAGAGCCCACTATTCCCTAGCCCAAATAAATAGTAGGAGATGGAGATACCTGAACAAGAGTAGCAGGAAGTATTGGGGAGTTGGGGAGATCTGGTTGGATTTTGGGAGATAACCAACAGGAGACTGCTCGGAAACTTGACCAAACATCGTTGAATTAGGGAACACACACCCCTTCTCACACTGACCTGGAGCAGGGATTCTTGGAAAGAAGGATGTCCCACTCACCAGGTTAACCAGAGGACCTCCAGAGTTTCCAAACTGCAGGACAAGGACAAAATATGGAAGAGATCCAGGGACTCTATGCCTGGGGGCATAACCAGGATGTAGGCACTTTCTCCAAATTCTCTCTTTTCCCAGCCCAGCCACAGTGGCCACATATGTGCAGCCCAACCTCTGTATATAAACTCGTCCACCATCTATCACAGTTGGTTCCTGCCCCACACAGCCTTTCCCCCAACCCCCAACCTAGTTTGCCATTTTTCTCATATCAGGACGCACATCAATAGCTGCATCAGTCTGGATGTATTCCACATTGGTTTGGGGGAGGCCCAGGTCTCTGGCTGGACGCTGAGCAGAGCTGACAATGCCAGAAGTGATCGTGTTCTGCAGTGCAAAGGGACTTCCCATGGCAACAACAAACTCTCCTTGCCGGACGTCGGCTGAGCGTCCCAGGGGTAGGGTGGGGAGAGGTTCCTAAGAGAGAATGGGAATAAGAGACCTGTCGTCTAGATATGTGAGCAAATTCACAGTCCCAACCAGACCCGGCCTGCCTAGACCCCCACCTTAGTCTGAATCCTCAGCGTGGCAATGTCTGCCACAGGATCCACAGCTGTGACCATGGCCTCATACGTGTCGCCGCTAAGCAGCCTCACACGGACTCGGCGCCGATCAGCCACCACATGAGCGTTCGTTACGATGAGCCCGTCGGCAGCCACCACGAATCCTGAGCCATTCGAGATAGGGACTTCGCGGCCGGAGAAAGGGTGCCTAGGACGGGGGTAAAGCAAGGATGTGAGGAGACTCAGACACCTAGCTCGCCCGCTCCTTAGCCCGCGGCTGGGTGCCTCCTGCCCTTCCCCACCGTTACCGGCCCAAGATCTCGATATAAACCACGGCAGGTGCTGTCTTCTCCACCACGTCTGCGATGAAGTTGTACTGGCTCCGGGGAGAGGTGGGCGGTGAGCCAAGGACCGAGGCGAGGACCGCTGGAGGACCCCGACCCCCGCCCCACAATAACAACAGCACTGCCCCCCCAGCGCCCAGCGCTACCGCCAGCCATATGCGCGGACGGGTTCCAGGAGTCTCTGAGACCTCCCGGGTCTTGAGATCCGGGGACCCTGCAGTCAGCCGTGCTCTGGAATCCGAAGTCCCCGACGTCAGACACGTCCGTGGTTCAGGGACCCCCCCAGACAACCGGGCCCAGAGACTGGGGGTCCCATAAGTCACTCGGGCCCGAGGGTCAGGAGTTCCTGACGTCAGCAAGGCCCGGAGGTCAGGGGTCAACAGGGGCCCCTTCCCCCAGGGAACCCCCCCCAAAGCCCGCCATCCCCAGAGGTTCCAGCCTGCACCCCGCCCCGCCCTCAGTGCAGCCATCAGCTCCGCCTCGGCTGCCTCTTCGCCCGCCCTACACAGAGGCGGTGCCCTGGACGCGAGCTGGCGGACAGCGGGACGCGGAGCACGCCGGTACCTGAAGTCCTTCAGAAGTGCACGCCGGGACCCAGGATTCCGGGAGGCCGACTCCGCCTCCGCCCCGTGAATGCTGGGAATTGTGGTCCCCGCGGGACGCGAGTTCTGAGGTGGCCCAAGGGCCCGCGAGGCATGCTGGGACCGCTAGCCCTTCCGGGGCGCCTCAAGATTTCGGGTGCCGGCACCCTGGGCGGATGCCCGAAGACTCCACCTTCCCAGGAGCCCCTGCGGCGGGGCGCGAAGATGGCGGCCGTGGTCGAACAGCCCTAAAGCAGCAGCGATGGAGCCTTCCCAGGCGCTGGGGCCGGAGCGGCTGTTTGACTCGCACCGGTAAGAGCCCTGGCGGGAAGAGGTCGGCTCCCGCATCCACTACGGCCTTCGGCGCCCGATCACCCCGCCTCTCGCCCCCAGGCTCCCGGGTGACGGCTTCCTGCTCCTCGCGCTGCTGCTTTACGCTCCCGTCGGGTTCTGCCTCCTCGTCCTGCGGCTCTTTCTTGGGATCCACGTCTTCCTGGTCAGCTGCGCTCTGCCGGACAGCGTCCTTCGCAGGTAACAACCCAGGGATTCCGGGAGGGTCAGGGCTGGGCCCGGCCCGAGGCCGTGAAGTCACCACTGCCTGCGTCCTCAGGTTCGTGGTGCGGACCATGTGTGCGGTGCTGGGGCTCGTAGCCCGGCAGGAGGACTCGGGACTCCGGGATCACCGCGTCAGGGTCCTCATTTCCAACCACGTGACACCTTTCGACCACAACATAGTCAATCTGCTCACCAGCTGTAGCACCGTGAGTGGGGGGCGAAGCCGAGAGTGCCACGGGTCGGTTCCCTGGGGCCCAGCCCAAGGCTCCCCTTTGCCCTCCCAGGTTTTCCTTGGGGACCACGAAATACTGAATCTTACCCCTAATCCCGCTTCTCTACCCCATATGTCAGTTTTTCTCACTTCTCAATATTCCTTTTTTGCTTTCTCTTTTTTCCATTTCTAGCCTCTACTCAATAGTCCCCCAAGCTTTGTATGCTGGTCTCGGGGCTTCATGGAGATGGATGGGCGGGGGGAGTTGGTGGAGTCACTCAAGAGATTCTGTGCTTCCACGAGGCTTCCCCCAACCCCTCTGCTGCTATTCCCTGAGGAAGAGGCCACCAACGGCCGGGAGGGGCTGCTGCGCTTCAGGTGGGTGAGCACAGGTATGGGTCTCCAGCTGGGTAGGTGGTCAGGCTTGGGGGCCCTTGAGTTTTCACAGTTTTCATCCCTGCCCTCTCCATCCTAGTTGATTTCCTTTCTGTTCACTTTCAGTTCTTTCCCCCTCTATCTCTTTATTCCTCACTTATCTACTTGTACAGTTTGACAGTTTTCTGTTCTAAGTAAGGCTGGCTAGAATCCCATCCTACTTTCTCTTCCCTCTTCTAGTTCCTGGCCATTTTCTATTCAGGATGTGGTACAACCTCTTACCCTGAGAGTCCAGAGACCCCTAGTCTCTGTGGTGAGTGTGTGTTGGACAGGGAATCTCTGGGGCTTGGAGGGCAAATTTCCCATTCCTGGCCGAGGCTTAGACCTCCCTTCATGCCCTTCCTTCAGACCGTGTCCGATGCCTCCTGGGTCTCAGAACTGCTGTGGTCACTTTTCGTCCCTTTCACCGTGTATCAAGTAAGGTATTAACTGTCTTCTTTTTTGGTGCTGGGAGAAGCTCACCTCTTCGTTGAAGAGGCTGCCTCTTCTTGTCCTTTTGCAGATCTTTTAGTATCAAGATTCTATCACAGAGGCAATACAAAGTGTTTACTATCTCCCCACCCTAATCACAACTGTTCCATGAAACGAAATATCAAAATGGGGAGAGGGTGACAGACTGTACCCCAGGTGCACTCAACATGGTCCTGGATTTTTTTATTTTTTTATTTTTTGCAGATGGCTCCGTCCTATTCATCGCCAGCTAGGGGAGGGGAATGAGGAGTTTGCCCTCCGTGTACAACAGGTGGTAGGGTACACAGGCAGGGTGGAGGTGGGGTTTTTCCTTAAGACTAGAAGGTGAAAGTCTTGCAGCCTTAACACTTTCAACCTTCCAATTCTCCCTAGCTGTTGGCCAAAGAATTGGGCCAGACAGGGACACGACTAACTCCAGCAGACAAAGCAGAACACATGAAACGACAAAGACACCCCAGATTGCGCCCTCAGTCAGGTATATGGTCTCTGTACACAAAGTTTTTTGGGGTTTTACAGCCTATTGTGATTTCCTTCCTATTCCTTGCTAGTCAGCCTCTCCTTCCTCCCAGTTCTCCACTCACCATGTTTCGGATTTCTTTTTTGCAGCCCAGTCTTCTTTCCCTCCCTCCCCTGGCCCTTCTCCTGATGTGCAGCTGGCAACTCTGGCTCAGAGAGTCAAGGAGGTTTTACCCCATGTGCCACTGGGCGTCATCCAGAGAGACCTGGGTATGGGAAAGGGTAGCCTCACACAGGAGACAGGCACAGAGAGAAAAAGTGGGTGGTGAGGGGAGAAGTAGAGCAGGGAAACAGACTCCCTTCTTTCTTCCTCTCTCCCCAGCCAGGACTGGCTGTGTAGACTTGACCATCACTAATCTGCTTGAGGGAGCTGTAGCGTTCATGCCTGAAGATATCACTGAAGGGACCCAGTCCCTTTCCACAGCCTCCGCTCCCAAGGTGAGACCCAGGAAATGGTTAGGTACAGGACTTGGGTGGGTCGGGGCAGTCTTCATACTCCCTTTCCTTGATATCTCTTTTTTGATCCTGAGACCCTAGCACAGTGCCTCTCTTGCAAAGTAGGCATTCGATGCGTGTTTAATGATGATGACTTCGCAAGCCCTCTGACATTGTGATCACCTCAGTTCCCCAGCTCTGGCCTGGTGACCCCTCAGCCCACAGCCCTCACATTTGCCAAGTCCTCCTGGGCCCGGCAGGAGAGCCTACAGGAGCGCAAGCAGGCACTGTATGAATACGCGAGAAGGTGAGGGGCTTAGAGGACAGTGGGCAGGAAGGGGCAGGTTGGAGAAAAGTGGTAATTATAGGGCCAATATGACAAAGCCCACACAATGTCTTCTTTCTATGTCTCACAGGAGATTCACAGAGAGACAGGCCCAGGAGGCTGACTGAGCACAGGATGGCACCCAGAGCCGCAGGACGGAGACTGGGGGCAGCCCTCACCCAACTTACAACAGGCTGGAAGGGTGGGTGGTAAAAAGGGAGGGATGGGGCTCCCCCCAAAACCACATTAAATTCAGGGTTTTCACTCAAGGTATATCTGTTGCCTCTCTGGGTCTCAAAAACCTACTGAGCAGGTTCCTTTTTCCTTGGTTGGGGAAGAACATGGGTGAGAGCCTCCTTGTGGGTTTGTGGGAGGTGGTTGAAATCACCTCTTCGTGTCAAGAGATGAGTGATATTAAGGAAGTATAACTGAACGAAAGACCAGCAGCCACTGGACCCTAGCTTGGGTGTTCAGCTCAGCTTTGTGAAGAAACAGCTTGCAAAACTTCAAGTCCCAAGATGCCTTTCACTAACAAGTACAATATACATCGTAGAGTACACATGCTCAGTGTGGTGTCTGGAACCTGTTTTCCTTATAGGCTTCTGACAGGTTAAATAAGGTGGAGCAAATGGCCCCACCCCAAAACCAGTCTAGGGTTCCCATTTAAGCCCAGCCCCAGGGTGGAGCCGGAATTTACCTTTGTACTTCACTCTGGTCTGGGTTGGTGGTGACTGGCTGGGTGGGTCCAGAACTGGCTGCCATCCTGACACGTCTCAGAGCTGCAAGCAGGTTTGAATCCAGGATCCTTGTGGCCCTCTCGCCGCACCCCCCCCCCCTCAATTCTTGTCCCCTTCTTCTTATTCTTTATCCTTTTCCTCTCGGAGCCTTCCCACAGGATACCACAATTCCTGCTGCCCTGGAGGCCCCCTATGTTAGTCACAGGATTTTTACTACCTGACTACAGGTTAATAGTCCGCTTATGATAGTACCTCACTTTCAGACTCCGGTCTCCGCGGTTTTGTAGCAGGCAAGAAATGCTGGGAAGGATGGACCCCAGTGCAGTATCACCTGAGGGTACAGGTTAGGGATCAAGGGTGGGAAGATGGTGTAAGTCATTTCATACGAGGCCTTAATCACTGCCCTGCCTTCTGTAGGTACTGCCAGTCAGCCACCATGGCCTCTCGGCTTCTTGGGCTGGCAGAAGAGTCTGGCCCAAGCCCCAGGGAGTCTGAATTGGCTGTGAACCCCTTTGATGGGCTCCCATTCTCTTCCCGCTACTACGAGCTTCTTGAGCAGCGCCGGGCCTTACCCATCTGGGCTGCTCGCTTTATCTTCATGGAGCAATTGGAGAGTAGCCCCTCGGGAGTGGTGTTGGTGTCTGGAGACCCTGGCTCTGGCAAGAGCACCCAGGTTGGGGGAGATTCTGGGAGTAGAAAAAGGGAGGGGCTAGAGAACTGGTCCTTCCACAGGCAAAGTGGGGGTTGGGCTGCATGGGGTTACTGGGGAGGTGGTCAAAGGGAGACCAGTTAGACTGACCCAGGGTGGCTGGTGAAAGACCAGGGAACTCCCCAAATGAAAGTGGCCACAGCGCCCCAGCACTTCTGACTGAAGTCCTGCATCTTGCTGATTGGTTGTCCTTCCTGTCCCTACCCCAGATCCCTCAATGGTGTGCAGAGTTTGCATTGGCCAGGGGTTTCCAGGAAGGCCAAGTAACTGTCACTCAGCCCCACCCTCTGGCAGCCCTGAGCCTGGCCCTGCGGGTTGCCGATGAGATGGACCTAACCCTGGGTCATGAGGTTGGATACAGCATTCCCCAGGAAGACTGCACTGGGCCGGACACCCTGCTCAGGTGAGGCCTCTTGCAGGCCTGACCCAAATCTAATTCCCCTCACCCAGTAGAAACAAGCCCAGCCCTCTGACATCTCACCATACACTCCCTCAGCCCAGTTCACCCTTTAAATCATGCGTGACACAATGCTGAATGAAGCCCTTAACCCCAGCCAGGGACCTCGGACACTCAACCTCACCCTCATCATGAGTCCCACTCTCCCAACTGGAGTACACCTTGTGAACAAAGTGTCATCAGTGGGGTTGTGGGTCTCAATACAGGTTCACAGTCTTTTTCTGACCTTATAATCAAAAGCCTAGCCCCCTCCCCCAACAGGAAGTCACTCCCCTGGACTCTTGGAGCTGGTCACTATCCACACTGACTCCTCCCACTGCCAATGTCAACAGGTTTTGCTGGGACAGGCTGCTTCTACAGGAGGTGGCCTCAACCCGGGGCACAGGAGCCTGGGGCGTGCTGGTGCTGGATGAGGCTCAGGAGCGGTCAGTGGCCTCGGATTTGCTCCAGGGGCTACTGCGAAATGCCAGCCTGGGAAACCTTCCAGGGGACTCAAGAGTGGTTGTGGTTACTGACCCTGCCCTTGAACCTAAGCTCCAAGCCTTCTGGGGAAATCCTCCTATTGTGCGGGTACCCAGAGGGCCTGGTGCATGTCCCACTCCTGTATACAGGGACACTGTCCCTACTGATCGAGTGGAAGCTGCCTGCCAAGCTGTGACTGAATTGTGTACGAAGGAGACTCCAGGAGATGTGCTAGTATACCTGCCCAGTGAGGAGGTAAAAATGGGCTGCAGAAGGAGATTCACATGTATGCCGCCTTCCTTTCTGGGGGAGCAATGCTTGTTAGGAACATTGGAGTTATAGTATTTACTATGTTGGGGTCCTTAGGAAAAACTCAAGGACTTCAGGGTAAAGAGGTCTACCACCCCCTTTTCGAATCCTTGTTAAGGCAGAGACTGTGGTTCAGTGAATTCCTGAAATTATAACACCCCCAACTTTATGAGTATGTGCATTTTTTCAGAGTGAAAGACCATAGCTTTCATCAGTTTTTCAAAAGGGTTTGTCACCCGAAAAAGGTGAGAACTGCCTTAATGCCCCACCCTTCTCTTCAGGAAATTTTGCTGTGCTGTGAATCCTTGTCCAGGGAGGTGGGGCCCTTGGCTCTCAGAGGGCCTCCACCACGAGTGCTGCCCCTTCACCCAGGACATGGCCCAGCTGTTCAGGCTGCATACGAGGACATAGACTTGGGTGCCAGAAAGGTCGTGGTCACTCACTGGCTGGCTGACTTCTCCTTCTCCCTCCCTTCCATCCGACATGTCATTGACTCAGGACTGGAGCTTCGAAGTGTGAGTGAGAGAGATGAGGGGGATGAGGGGGCTAAAGATAGAAGTGGCCCGCTCTGATCTGTCTTGGCCTTGGTTGGGGGGCGGTGACAGGTGTACAATCCTCAGATCCGAGCAGAATCCCAAGTGTTGAGACCAATCAGCAAATGTCAGGCAGAGGCAAGAAGACTCCGGGCAAGAGGGGTCCTACCAGGTAAGAGCCTTTGCCCTTCTGAGATCAAACATGAAAAGTCACCACACACAAACTCTGAGAAATCTACGGTGGCCTTCTGTCCCAAATCTTTTCTCCCCTCAGGATCCTGCCTCTGCCTGTACCCTAAGTCCTTCCTAGAACTAGAGGCGCCCCCACTGCCCTCACCCAGGGTATGTGAGGAGAATCTGAGCCCCCTGGTGTTATTACTAAAGAGGAGACAGATTGCAGAGCCAGGGGAGTGTCACTTCCTGGACCGGCCTGGTGAGCACCCCTCCTGCCCAAGTCCCACTGCCTGACCTCCAGGCTCTCCGGGCTCTCCAGGCTCTGAGACTTCCTGCCCTATAAGCCCTGTTTCCTCACCAGCTCCAGAAGCACTGATGCAGGCCCTAGAAGACTTAGACTATCTGGCAGCTCTGGATGATGATGGGAACCTGTCAGACCTGGGAGTCATCCTATCAGAGTTCCCCCTGCCCCCTGAGCTGGCCAAAGCCCTGCTGGCCTCCTGCGAGTTTGACTGTGTGGACGAGATGCTCACCCTGGCCGCCATGCTCACTGGTATAAATCACTTCTGTCTCTGGCTCTTGACGCCACTTCAGTCCTTCCCAGCCCTTTCTGATGTTCTGGTGCTCCAAAGGCCGGCCCCATCTCCTACGCTTCCCTTACAGTGCCCAAAAACACAGCCTTAATCACTTACCCTTCTCCTGTCTCGTTAGCCTTTTCCCAATGCTGGTTCTTGCCTCCAATATGCTTAAATCTCTCCTGTTATTACTAAAGCTCCACACCCCTCTCCCTCCACACTCTACTCCCCAGCAGCTATACAGAATAACCTCTGTCCCAGTCTGCCTAGTGTGTTCCTGCCCACTGCATCCCAGCCTTAGGCCCGTAGCAACCCTGACAAGTCTCAGCTCAGCAGTGACCTCCCACCCCACCCCCCAGGCCGAATCCACTAAACACTTCTGAGCCCTTCCTGGTTCCTTATGACCTTCTGACACTTGAAAATGCCGACCACTCCCACCTTGAAACTGCCCGCTCCCTAAGCCTCTGTGACCTGCTTCTCTGGGTGTTCATCCTACTTCTCTGGTCATTCCCTTCATCTCTTCCCGGGCTCGTTGTCCTCTGCTTACCCACGGTAAATTAGACCTCCGAGTTCCATCCTTTCCCCTTTTGCCTTCTCATTCCTTGAACTCTCCGAGCAAGTTCATGCACACCCATGGTCTTTAGTGCCATCTTTACACTTAAAATTTCCAAACCTTGTATCTCCCTGCCAATATCGTTCTTCTGAATCTTAGATTTATATATCCAACTCCTGATGGACATTTCTACCAGAATTGTCCACAGTATCCCAGCCCAGAGCTGAACTCAAGCACTTGCTTAAACTGTTCCCTCACCACCACCACAAAAGCATGCCATCCCCTCTGCAGCTCTACTACCATCATTCCAACTAATATTTCTCCGGGTTCTTTCATTTTTATCTCCTAAATGTGTGTGTGTGTGTGTGTGTGTGTGTGTGTGTGTGTGTGTTTTAATTCATCTGTTTGTCTTCAAACTCACTATCAGTGCCAGTGTTAGATCCTCATCCCCACTGAGACTGGATTCCTTTAGCCTTCTAACTTGTCAAGTAAACTTCTTCAAACACGTGGACTCTCTTACTTCAAAACTCTTCTCCAACAGCTACTCTTTACCTTCCAGATAGAATATAAACTCATCAGCACAGCACATCCAACCTCTCATGACCTGGCACATACCTGCCTCTCCAGCTTTATCTGCTGCCACTGTGCCACACATGCCATTCTCTCTACCCTTACTAAGTGCTTGCAGTTCTCCAAACGGGCCACATTACTAACGTCTGTGCCTTGCCATGCCCACAGTTCAGACTCTCTGCCCCTTTGCCACTGAGCTAATTCCTAACAAAACTTCAAACATTGGCCCACACACCTGTTGTGCTGATCAAGCTTGCTTATGTCTCCCACTAGACTCTAAACTACTTGAGGGCAGAGACTCTTTCATTATTTATGTTCACCGTCTAATAAAGTTTATAGCACCTAGAAGTTATCGATGTCTTTTGAATACATTTCCCAAAATGGCATTTTATACCTTTTCACCCTTCCTTCTGTACTGCTATCCTCTCTCATTCCCCAAAATGACCTTCCTTGTTTCTGCCTCCAGCGGCCCCTGGGTTCACCCAGCCTCCACACTGTGCAGAAGAAGCTGCCTTGCGCCGAGCCCTGGAACACACAGATGGTGATCACAGTTCTTTGATCCAGGTGTATGAAGCCTTTATACAGAGTGAGTAGCCCACTCGGCATCTTCTTATAAAATCCCAGATTTTCCAAAGAGGGGAAGCAGTATGCAACCAGCTGGCAGATCTCTATGCCCAGGAGGAGGTGGCCCTTTGACCAAACTCTGGGTTCTCTTGGGGCTCTCTTTGTAGTTGTAGCTGTTCCCTTTCCTCTTTTAGGTGGAGCAGACAAAGCTTGGTGTCAGGCTCGGGGGCTAAACTGGGCAGCATTGTGCCAAGCCCGGAAACTTCGAGGTGAACTCCTAGAACTCATGCAACGAATTGAACTTCCCTTGTCCCAGCCAGCCTTTGGCTCTGAGCAGAATCGCAGAAACCTTCAGAAAGCACTGGTGTCAGGATACTTCCTTAAGGTTAGGGGAAAGAGTTGGGGTGAAGGTCATAAATGGAGCAGAAAGCAGAGGGATCAAAAATTGATATGCCGTCCTGAAATTGGAGTCCAGATGATCATTCAAAGGATTTTTAAGAACCAGAAGAAATTTTTGAGGCATTGGAGTACAGGGGGCTATGGGAAATGCCATATGATAGGGACTCTAACACCTAGAGATGATGCTTTACTTTTAATACTCTCGCCACCCTTCCTAATTCTTTCTCAACCCCCTTTTCTTTTTTCTATTGTCCTCCTCTCCCCCGCCCCCACCACTCACTCCCTCACTATCTTTGCTTTTTAATGAGGTGGCCCGAGACACAGATGGGACTGGAAATTACCTGCTCCTAACACATAAGCATGTGGCCCAACTCTCCCCATACTGCTGCTACCGAAGCCGCCGGGCTCCAGCCAGACCTCCACCATGGGTGCTTTACCACAATTTCTCCATTTCCAAAGACAACTGCCTTTCCATTGTTTCTGAGATTCAACCACAGATGTGAGTTCCCTGACACCCCTCCTATGTTGCCCATTCCCCTTCTAGGGGCCAAAATTATGGCTGGGGAGTTAGAGAGCCTTAAGGAGAGGAGGATATCTTAGTGGTTTGTAGTGACATATGATTTGAAGAGGCAGGGTTTGTGGACAGAATGGGAAGTTTAAGAATCTGTATTACAAAAAAAAAAAAAAAAAAAGAATCTGTATTACAAGAGAGGATACAGAAGTCATCTTCTGATTGTGACTCTCTCTGTCAGGCTGGTGGAATTGGCCCCTCCATACTTCCTTAGTAACTTGCCTCCCAGTGAGAGCAGAGACCTCTTGAACCAGCTGAGAGAAGAAATGGCAGATTCTTCAATAGAAAGTGAATCCCCCTCCACCCAAGAGTTTGGAGATGCCTGTGTCCTGCAGTGACTTGCCTAAGGAATGGAACTGAGCTCATCTCAAGGCATTAGATCCCCCACAGGCTAGCACTAAGGCAGCCAGCCAGATTTAGAAGGCCAAAGGTTAGGGTCAAACGTAAATCCTGGAATCTGAGACTCAAGAAGTGGTAGACCAAGAGTGGAGGGAATTGGGAAAGCCACAGTATACATAAGGTTGGACCCTTTCCTTAGCCTTCTTCTATTTATTGGAGAGTGACTGACATGTCACCGCCAAGCCCCCAACTTATGCCAAACCCATCTTTGTGTGCTTCATTTTGGCCTATAAAAGTTCTTTTTCTGTGTGTCAAGTTTGAGTTTTGTTCTGCAGCAGCATACACAACATCCATGAGTTAGAGATGACACAATATCATCCAACTCCCCCCAACAATATCCTCTTGCCTGGTTCCCTCCTGTGGTCAAGACTTGGTGCTGTGACTGACCTAGCTGTCACTAACCTAGAACATGAGCAGTTTGACAACAGTTGGTCTCTGACTCTGCCCAAAGCTCACTTCCCTCTGTCTTACTGCTGCCTCTAGGGGAGGAAGAATGAGAGTGCTGTAAGAAATCAGACAAAAATCTTCCCTTTTCCACATACAACTTAGATCCTGCTCCTTCTTAAACCTCATGGCTGTTGCAACCATCCCCAAACTCTTAACATTCCATCAATAAGCTTCCCAGCAGCCCCTAGCCCACTCACAAGCTAAAGTCTTTCTAACAACTTCAGGGACATCATGCTTTCCTTTCTTTCCAGCTGAGTGCTCATTCCCTTTTCTTCCTTTGAACTATTAACTTTGATATCCTCCATCATCTTGCACATTGTAAATGTGTTTGTAGAAATTGGTAGAAAGAAAGATTTAATCCTTACAACTCTGCTTTTTTCTCCTCAGAGTGTCCTCCCCTTGGAGAGTCTATCTGTTCTCATCATTCTATCTCCACGTCTGCGTAGATGTCAACCAACCTCTCCCAAAAGCACTTTTCCAGAATGTATTTTCTTTAGGTCTGGCATTTAGTTTTGCCTGCAGAGTTATCGTGCTCCAGTCTTTTCATTCCTCTTTATTATCCACAACACCATTGATCTCCTGGTCCTCTACATTTCCAACCTTGGAATTATCTTTGATTCTTCTCAGATATCCCTCCTTATTTGCCAAATTCTGCTCACCCTAACTCCACAGGGCCCATTAATTTTATCCACTGCTCCCCCCCTCCCCTCTCTGTCCCCATAGGACACCAGAGCCAGATTAGTGACTGTGTCTTTCATGGGGTGTATAAGCATCCGTCTTGCCTGCCGCCCAGGCACGTTGTGAGGCTCAAGGAGGAGGACGGAGTCAGCGGGTTGAACACACACGACAACATGAGGTTCAAAGTCAGGAAGGTATCCTTGGCGATTATTTTACAGTTGAAGAATGAGATGCCCAGTGTGGATAACCCTCTGGTTCCTGTCACAGTCAGTCAGACTCTCACCCTCCAGCACCTCCTCCGTTATACCACTGTCATTGGTGTCTTCTTTCCTTCCATCACACCTTTGGTATAGGCCCAGGCAGTGCGTGCGAGCTGCCGCCGTCCCATCCCAGCACCACCTTGAGCTTGCCCTGTGGGTCCAGAACCCCAGCACTAACCCACCCTCGGAAGAATCCGTAGTCCTCAGGAGAGCAGCTCCCATTGGCCAGCCCTCCCCCTCCCCTCACCTCATTGGCTACCATACTGCAGGTCCCGCCTTCTCGGCTCCTCGGATTCCAGCTGGGGTGCAACCACAGTTGACTGGGAAATGGCGGGAAAGGCCACGTCTAAGCACGGTGCTACCGTGCAACGCTAGCCTGGGAGCCGGCAGTGGCCCAGGAGCCCTAGACGATAGCCTCAAAGCCAGCCCTTCCTCACAAGCTCCGCTACCACAGAGCCACGGCATGGTCAGCCGCGCGCTCCGTGGCCCTGAGCACGGCGCTCCACGCGGCGCCTCGGTCCGGAAAAGAGCGCTCGGCGGGTTGGGCAGGCGTCGCTCACACCACCGAGGCGAGCCCAGACACAGAAGCCACCTTGTTGTCCTCGGCCCAGGGCTGTAGGTTCTGCAGCGCAAAGAGCGACGAGTTGTGCAGGCAGAGTGGGTCGGGGGGCAGCGGCGGCCGCAGAGGCCGGGGTAGGGCGTCCTGCTGCAGGTGCAGGAGCAGCCGGCCCGCGCGGTGCCGCTCCGCCTCGCGTTCCTCCGCCGTCTGGCGCCTGTGAAAGTCGAGTCGCGGTGTCAGGCCAGCCCTCGCTCACCCCGCGCCTCATCGTCACCGCCGGGCCAAGGTGCCTCACCCGCCCCGCGCCTCACCGCCACTTTGACGCCACCCGCCAGCCGTCGCGCGCCCCGCGCCTCACCGCCACTTGGTGCGCCGGTTCTGGAACCAAGTCTTGACTTGTGCGTCGGTCATGCGCAGGGCCTTGGCCAGCGCTGCCCTCTCGGCCGAGGCTAAGTACTTCTGGCGCAGGAAGCGCCGCTCCAGCTCCAGCACCTGAGAACGGGAGAAGGACGTGCGCGGCTTCTTCCGCTTCGGAGGGGTCCGGTTTTGGTAGGGGTGGCCTATGCGGCGCGTCCCGGAGAAGGGCGAGAGTGCGGCTACAGGGAGGAAGAAAGAACAGGGCAAGGTTTTCAGGGCAGCCCTTCCAGGTGCCCCAGGCTCGGCCTCGCATCAGCAAAGGCCTCCAGACAAGAAAGAGCCTCGGAAGAAATGGCCCTCCCCCTCTGCTAAGGAAGAGACGGCCCCCGGAACTTCATCCTTCCCTCCCTTCAGTGTGCACTGTGGCCTGCAAAGGAGGGCGCGGGCATCGACGGCAGCTCCTACCCCATCGTCTCTCTTAAGCAGCGCGACCACGAGACACAAATTGGGGAAGGATCGCCTGGGTTGATCCGGGCAGGGAGCGTACGGGGAAGTTGAGTTGGAGCAGAACGATCAAAGATGAGGGAAGGGGGTCAGTGTGGGGCAAGACGCTGGAGGGTCGGGCAACCTCACCCGTGAGCCGGTCCTTGGCAAAGCGGCGGCCGCTGTCCATCCAAGGGAAGGTGAGTCCCGCTAGGCCCCCGGCTCCGCCCAAGCCAGAGGGTCCAGGCACCGCAGGGGCACCTCCCGCAGGCGGCGGCACTGGCAGCGGACGATGCGCCGGGACGCGGATCACGCCACCTGGGCCCATGCCGGAGCTGCCAGGTAGGGGGGCCAGCGATCCCGCGGGGCCGTAGCTTGAGGTTCCGTGAAATCCACCCGAGAACGCCACACTCTCCCCATGGCCCTGGCCCGACCGACCGGGGCCTAGGCTGCTCCCGGGGGGTTCCGGGCAGCTCAGGATCTGGTCGATGCCAAAGCTGATTGGCTCGTGGTGCGGGAGGTTGTGCGAGGCCAGGACCGCCGGCTCCATGGGTCCGGGTCAAGGAGGACCGCAGGAGGTTTGGCGGTTGGGGAGGGCGCCCCAGGCAACTCTGGGAGCCCAGCCGCGGAGCGCTGGGGGCGACGGCCTCAGGGGCCCGCGGAGCTGGCCGCGGCGGGTCCCCGGGCCCCCCGGGAAATCTTCATGCCTGTGCACGGGGAGTAGCCGCGCCCGTGCCGGCCTCTGCCGGGCGTCGGCGCAGGGACTCGCATCCCGGGGGAGCGCGACCGGCGGGGGCCCCAGGAGTGCCCTTGCTGTCTCTGAAGCTCAGATGGACGCTAGGGTGCCGGGGCCTCTGCCCAAGTGCAGGGTGGAGAGGGTTGGCCGGCTGGGGCTGGGGCAGTGACTGACAGATCAGCACTGGGTGGGCAGTGGGGGCTGGGGGTAGGGCAGGGGCGGGGCCGGACCCGTTAAAGGGAAAGAGACGCCTGTTTGTGCGAAACACGGGGAAGAGTGGCGGGCGGGTATGGTGGGGGTAAGGGGGGAGGTGGCAAGGGTGTTAGGAACCAGGCTCAGCACGGGAGGGGCCAGAGCTTGGGCCGCTGCCCGCTGAGTCAGCCGAGATGCGCACAGCAACTCCATCCTCACCGGCCTCCGCCTTGGGCCTCCTCGGCCTCACCGGCTTCCTCGCAGGTGCCTCCTCCCACAGCCCCCACTCTTCGTCTCGCGATGGGTCCTGCCTGCCAACTCCCGGATTCGTTGTGGCCCCCGCCTAAGTGCCCTCGAAGACCAAATCTCGTTGTGGCTTCCTGGCTGCGATGGGAAGCGGTTGGGGAACAGCGCCGACGAGTTGGAGGCCCGGGAAGAGGACAGGTGTGGGAAGGGAGTGGCAGGGCGCGTCTGGGGGGCTAGGGCGGGCAACAACCACTCTGGGCTAGCTATCCTGGTGCACCTCCCGGCCTCTCCCATAGGGCCCCTACCTCCTTCCGGGAGCGCCAGCAATTGGTGCCCTGTGTTTCTTAGAATTTCGATTTTCTGAAATCGATGTAGAGCGGACCATTGGCCCAAGCTGGGCCAACTCCGGCCGGTGAGAGCCCCAAGCCCCCGACAGGGGACCACCAATGCGGGACTCTGCCCCTCCACTACGCGCCTAGGAAGTCTATTCTCACACACTTCTCCCCTCCCTCCTCAAAGTCAGGAGGACAAAATCGCCACAGGCGACACATGAGTCCTCACCGAAGCCTTGGGTGGGGGGGGGGGGGGGGATCAGCCGCCTCATTTCCCACAGACGCTACACCCCACCCAAGCCCTAGAAACTGTGCCTGGAGTGTGTCAGAGAAGGGAGGTGGGGAAAAACTGAAGCCGCTTGGTGACCTTATGACCTCTGGCCGCGGACCCAAGAACTGGGAGTGTGTGAACTCTGCGTCCTTCCCGGGATGGGACCCGGGCCCGGCGGGCCCCCGCGTCGTAGACCCGCCCCCGCCGCCGCCCGGCCCGGTGCAGGCCGCCATAATCGGGTTAGCTGGGTCGGAATTACATTACCTTCCCCGGCCCGCCCCGGCCCCGGGGGGGCCCTGGCGCCTCCGAGCCGGTGAGACTGGGCGCAAGGAGGGGGGTGTTCCTACCATTCTGAGGCGGGTGGGCACCGATGAGCCGCTTGGTCTGCCTTGGACACGTGGTGGCCAAAGGACCCCGCCCTGCTGTGCCAGCCCTAGCCCCTAGACTCCAGCGCACTCTGGATGCTCCACTCCAGGCTCCAGGCTGCCGGTTACCCGTGTAAGCCGAAATGCCTTCTAAGTCTAGTAAATGGGCTTCCCTGAGAGTACGGATCTTTCAGTTGATTCTCCAGGATCTCCTGGTAAAAGACTCTGCCCCTCCTTTCTCCCCAGCAGATGGGCTGCAGCCCAGTGCCTGAGGCAGGATGAGGGGTCTTTTCTCTCCAGGGAACTAGGAATGATATTTGGGCATCTGGGCAGGAAGATAAAGAAGAGAAAAAAGGGAGTGGATTTTCCCCCACTAAAGCCACCAGGCCCTGGTGTTCTCAGAAGCCTCATTCTGAAGGGAGTGGACCATGGGGGGAGGCAGGCAGTTGGCATTAATAATATGTAACATCTTCCCCCAATTTCTTGTCCACTTCCACTATGCAGTTTCTTCAGTCCTTTCCCCACCCTGCCAACAGCCCCTTCTGAAAGGCGGGCAGAGGATCCTGCCAATTTGGCAGCTGTGTTATCTTAGTGGAAAAGACAGCCATTATCACCTCCCCTAGCACCCTTTGTCAGCAGTAGAGAGATGGGGCAACTAGGGAGCATAAAAGTTCTGCTGTCCAGGGAAAACCACCGAGACAGCTTGGGCTGGATCCCCTGAACGAAAACAGAGGGCCTAGGGAGCCAGCAAAGTAAATAAAGACTCTGAGAGGAACTGGCCTGCAGGTTAGGAATCTGGCAGTCCCTTTACCCACTCTAGGGGGTGGGCCTCTGAGGAAAGGGTGGGCACTAATGTGTCTACAATCAAGCTGAATAAATCCTTCTTGAATGAATCAATCAGAGAGGAAGAGGCAACATCGTGCAGACCTGTATACCTGCTGACTGTTCATCCTGCCTTTTGAGGTCAGCACAGATGGCACTGCCTCCCAGAGATGGCCCAACCGATTCTTGGGCAGGGGAATGGTCACCAACCCAGTAATATATACATATCTTCTGGGGAGTTACAAAAAAAAACAAAAATTACTGCCTCACTTCAGAAACAATGGGTATTCAATTCTGTCAGCCACAGTCCTAGGAATTTCTCTGCTTGCCTCCACCTCTCTGATCCCAATTCTCTGGGAAAAGTGGTTCCTTTGAGTTTATATCTAGGATGGAGGCCCTGAGGTCAGAACTCCCACCTCCCATACACACTGCTTTGCATCCATCTCCCCATGTCCTACATGCATGCAGGTGGTCCCTAATTCTTCAAGTTGTCAGGCCTTTAAGCTTGCAGCTTCACAGGAAGAGGCACATTCTCAGCCTGTGCCTTTCCTTCCTTTCTGCTTTTTGTGCAGTGTCTTTCCCAGGAGATGGTCCCCACTCCTGCATCATCATTTCTGTCATTAGCTTAGTCCTTCCTACCCCCTGCTCTCTTAGGTCTCTTTTATCTGTACAAGAGAGATTTTTATCTCCAAGAGAGATTCTGTTTTTCTTTTCCCTTGTCCATCCCACCACATACCCACTGCCTCCACTTCCTCACCGTTTCTTTTTAAAACATTTTTTACTTATTTTTAAACTAATCTGTGTGCTCAACGTGGGGCCCAAACTTACAACCCCAATATCAAGAGTCACATGTTCTACCATCAACTGACCCAGCCAGGCACCCCCTCATCATTTATTCTTTTAACTTACCACAACCTGGTTTCACTACACTCTTTTTCAAAGAGCTCCCATGTCCATATTGAGGACTTCTCTGACATGTTTTACTCTCTGGCTCACCAACTGTTTCTTGAAATGTCCCTTTTGGTTTATGTAATATTGTCTTAGTCTACTTCTTTAGATTTTCATAATCAATGCTTATGTTTTTTCTCCACTGACTTTGGTTTTTCCACTGAAGACTGGGCATTCTCAGATCTCTGACTTCAGCTTTCCCTCTCTGTACATCTGCTCAGGTTTCACCCATTCTAACAGTCCCACCTATTATATCCACCCAGAAAACTCAGAGATCTCCATCCTTGGCTCTGACACTTGTTGTGTTCCAGCCTTTCTGTCCTAACCTTCTGGCCAGTTCTGCTTGCCTTTGCTGCACCCACCTTAAAGTCCACCAGGCTGGCGGACATGCTCCCCTTGCAAGCTCCCCGCTCACTTCCTCCTATAATGCTTTCTTTTGAAATATTTCAGATACAGCCCTTCCTTTCCATTTCCACTGATAAAACCCTAATCTAGGCCATCATCACCACCACCTATATCCATTCATTTGTTAATCTAGAAAATTTCGATTGAACACCTACCATGCACCAGACACTGGAGATATAGCTGCAGACATAACAGAAAAAAAAAAAAAAATCGTGCCACAACAAAGCTTATGTTCTAATGGGGGAGGCAGGTAAAACAAAAGACAATATATATTGAATAATAATAAATGCTAAGAAGAAGAAGAAAAAAAAGCAAAGAAAGGGGAGGAGTGAAAGGGTGGGGGTTGTGATTTATCTAAAGTGATCACAGAAGGCCTCACAGAGTAAAGACCTGGAAGAAAGGAGCCATTTGAACATCTGAGCATTTCAAGTTGGGGATAATGCAAGTATATCTTGGTGTTATCTGTGCAACAAACAGGGGTCCAGCATGGCTGGAGAGACTGAGTGATGGAGAGACCATGCAAAGCCTTGAAGGATTGTAAGGACTTGGGCTTTTATTCTGAAAAAGAAAGCTATTGGAATTTTAAGGAAAAGACACCTGATTTTTTAGTTTTATTTTTAACAGGTTTCTTAGGGTAAAACTAACATACAATAAACTGCACATATTTAAAGTGTACAAAAGTGTATGTATACACACATGAAACCACCACAGATAATAAACATATCCATCAACTCAAAAACTTAACTTATATCCTTTTTTATTCATATGGAAACGTGGAAGCAAGGAAAGCAGGCAAGAAGCCACTGCAATCAATCATCCAGAGGACAGATGATGGTATCTTGGACCAGGGAGGTAAGCAGTGGACGTAGTGAGAAGGGGTTAATTAAAAAATCACTAATCTCATCACTTTTTGCTGCTTTATCCACTCCAATTTACTAGAAGATAAATGAGCAAAATATTTCTTTCATAGAATAATTCCCTCTCTTCAAAACAAAAGGTCTGCTAGCTCCCCATTGCCCTCAGGCTAAAGTCCCAGCCCCATTAGGCCCTGTTTCTATCACTACTCCCACATCCACACCTCTGCCTCTTTCCTATCCCTCTCCCTGGTCAATCCCTTCGAATCTGCCTTTCTTTTCTATTTCCACCGCACTTCTTATCCAGGCACTCCACCCCCATTCTCTGAACTGTGACCACCCAAAGTCCCACTTCTTCCAGAAAGCCTTTGGTGGTCTCCATTGGGGTCTCTCCCTTGATTCTCCAACTGCACTTGACGCTAATACTTCACAGTAAACTTATCCTTGGTTTTTAATCCCACTGGAAGTACCTAAGGATGGCAGTGCACACGGTCTAGAGCTCCTGCGTCCTCTCCAAGTACGGGACTGGGCCTATGCTACCGCAGGCGCTCGCTGCTTCAGCGTGTCTATGTGCGCTAGTGTCCTAGTCCTCCTCCCCTCCTCCTTCGGCATCTGCTCTGCATTAGTCTGTCCCAGGCCTCCGCAGGCGCCGATGATTGAATCATCATCATTAACCAGGGTCTGCCCCCCCCCCCACTCGCCGCCACCACAAGCCCCGGCGGCAGAGGAGGATGGTGGGGGGGCGGGGGACGGAATAAGATCACTACCAAGTCCCTGGGGGTCCCTCCCTCCCCGCCACCCTCTCCGCGACTCCGCAAAGCCCCGAGAAAATCCCGCCGGGAGCCGGGAGAAGGCCTGCCATCCAGATGAAGCTCCGTAACGCGTACGCGTCAGCCGACGAGGGCGACTTTATGAGGAGAGGACCCGGGAGGGGCTTCTTTAGCGGGGTCGTGGTCACAGGAGATAGACGACCCTAAGCGGCGGCTGGCAGAGACCGCCGGGCCCTTTGGGGTAGAAGGCGATAGTCTTTTCAGGCTCCAAAAGTTAGTCCCGCGGTCGAGTAGGGTCTATTATGATGATTACTACAAGAGGTCAATGAGATAGGACCCCCTCCCCACGCCCCCCCACTCCCTAAATTACGGATTGAGGAGGGGGAGGGGCCAGTGAGGCTCAGGTGAGCACACGGGGAGAAAGGGACATGGGCGGGGCCTTACAGAGGGTCAACGAATCCGAAAAGACCTAAGCCCTCGTTGCTGGGCGACAAGTCCCGCCCCGCAGGCGGCACCGGAAGTGGCAGGCCGGGATCAGCCTTTAAGATGGCGTCTCCTCAGGGGGGCCAGATTGCGATCGCGATGAGGCTTCGGAACCAGCTCCAGTCAGTGTACAAGATGGACCCGCTACGGAACGAGGTGCAGGGGCGGCGGGGTTACTGCTGTGGTCGGCTAGCGGTGCGAACTGGGGCCGGCTAGAGGACGGGCGGTGGCTGGCCCGGCGCCCAGTGCGCCTGCGCAGAGACAGGGTGCCCAATGCGCCTGCGCGATTGCGATCGTGTTGCCAAACTCCGAGCTAGGACGCTTGCGCATTGTGCCGCCCACGTCGTGTAGTCTCCCCTGGGAAAGGAAGGTCGGGCGAGTCCACGGGAAGGGAGCCCCCGCTGTGCGCGGAGCCCCCTGCTGGGCGGAGGGGGAGTGTCAGCTCCCGGGAGCTAATCCCTTGCGGATCGTGCAGGGTGCGAGGCTTGGCCTTGGAGTGTGATGAAAGAGGCATTTTCGCAGCTGGGAAGGCGTATGATTTGGGGTTGGAGGGAATGGTTGGTGACGGGCAGTGTGTCCGCAGGAGGAGGTCCGAGTAAAGATCAAAGACCTGAATGAACACATCGTCTGCTGTCTGTGCGCCGGCTACTTCGTGGATGCCACCACCATCACAGAGTGTCTTCATACTTGTGAGTGCCCTGGACTCTGTCTGGTCCTTCAGGCCCTAGTCTCCACCAAGCTAGTTGCCAGGCTTTTGGCTGCCTGCCCCAACCACCCAGACACCCCACCCAGCCCGTGAATCCCATTCCCAGAGAGACTAAGAGTCTGCTCTTTCCTTCCTGCAGTCTGCAAGAGTTGTATTGTGAAGTATCTCCAAACCAGTAAGTACTGCCCCATGTGCAACATCAAGATCCACGAGACACAGCCACTGCTCAACCTCAAACTGGACCGGGTCATGCAGGACATCGTGTACAAGCTAGTGCCTGGCTTACAAGACAGTGAGTGACCAACCTCACTTTGAGGGGTCTCTGGAGGACTGATGCTGGGTGGCAGCTTGAGATGACAAAGGCTTTGGTGGGAATCATGTAGGTAAAGAGGTTGACAGCCGGACAGGGACAAAGTATGAGGGAGGGCTAATATTTACTTCCCACACCACCCCCCCCTCCATTCTAGGTGAAGAGAAACGGATTCGAGAATTTTACCAGTCCCGAGGCTTGGACCGGGTCACCCAGCCCAGTGGGGAAGGTATGTCCCTTGGCAGCAGGAGGGTAAAGTAAACCCCCCAGAGCATTTCTCCTGCCCAATTTTGCTCTCTGGGGAAAAAGGAGTATGGAATCTGTGCCACTCTCCTCACTACTCTTTCTTAGAGCCAGCCCTGAGCAACCTCGGCCTCCCTTTCAGCAGCTTCGACCACTCTAAAGCCCACTACTATCGATATGATGAGCAGCTGAGTCTATGCCTGGAGCGCCTGAGGTAAGGGTCAGGTCATGAATTGTCTGATGTGAAATGTCAGTGACCCAAAACCTGGGAGGGGCTTGGTGAGAGGCTGAGCAGTGAGGGGGAGTGTCTCTTCCCTTGAAGAGAGTATACCATGGCTCTGGGTGAGGTACAGGGGGAAAGATAGGGCTCCTAACCTGTGTCTGTTTCCCTCCTAGTTCTGGGAAGGACAAGAATAAAAGCATCCTGCAGGTGAGAGGGGCTGAGGGGAGGGCCTCTCTGAGGACTCACCTCCCCATTGCCCCTCCCTCACACACCTTGTCCTCTTGCCTTCCCTCCCTATCCCCAGAACAAATATGTTCGATGTTCTGTTAGAGCTGAAGTTCGTCATCTCCGAAGGGTCCTATGTCACCGCTTAATGCTGAATCCCCAGCATGTGAGTATTCCCACAGCCAGTTTTGGGGGGAAAGGGAGGAGCTCAAAGGGAGTTCACAGAGTCTGTAGTGGACCAGGGCAGTTCTTGACCTGCATGAGAGAGGGGTTTCTAAAACTGTCCCCATCTCCCTCCTAGGTACAGCTCCTTTTTGACAATGAAGTTCTCCCAGATCACATGACCATGAAGCAGATATGGCTCTCCCGCTGGTTCGGCAAGGTGAGCCAGGGCCGAGGCAGTCCTCAGGGCAGGGATGTGCTGAGGGGGCCTTTTGAGTAAGAATGCTCCCACTGACTGCTTCTTTTGCTTGTTTTCTCCTTAGCCATCCCCTTTGCTTTTACAATACAGTGTGAAAGAGAAGAGGAGGTAGGGGCCAAGCCCCCACCATATCCCTGTCCCTTTCCCTCCCCAGATATTTATGTGAAATTAACTGCGGCTTTATTTTTTGAAATAAAAACTTTAAAAAAGCATCTTTTCTCTTCCTTCCACCTATGCATGCTTTGTTCTGTGTCCTGCTTCCCTTAGAAGTCCTCTGAGTTTCATCATGAAAGAGGGCCTCTCTCTGTCCCTTGCCCCTCAGTGAATTGCCAAAGGAGAAGGGTAGAGGACTCTATACGTGTAAAATTCAGAAGGTGAGCTAAGTGGAACCAGGCTAACCCATACCAGCTCTTGTGTGGGGGGTGTGTGTGTGTGTGTGTGTAGGTAGGGAAGGCTTTCTGGAGGGGAGCTGTCACTCTACTTGAGTGTTGCAGCATATGCTACAAGCTTGAGTGGAGGTGTCTTGATTCAAGAGTAGGGCTAGGGTTGGACAGTGGCCACTGAAGGACTGAAGAAGAGTGCTATTTTAAAGGAAAAAATCAAAGAATTGCACTATGGAAGGAATCGAAAAAAAAAAATTATGGGGTGGGACACAGGGAGAACAAGAGTGTTGATTTGGAGACATGGTTGTCCTTCAGGTACCCGGGCTAGGTGAAGCAAGGATGAGGAGAGGGAACTAGTGTCCAGCAGAGCAAAGGCAGCTTCAAGTAACAAGAGGGAAGCAGCAAGGCTGTTAACTCCCTTGATTAATTCAGCAAACATCCCTTTTTTATAGGAGCCCAGCCATGAGCCTTAGGCTCTGGAAACAAACTTAGCTAGTCTTCCTGTTCTATGACCTCTTAGTGGGGTAGTCAGAAACTTGCCCGACTGGGCCAATAACAGATGGAGGAGAAAGCAAGTTCCTGAAGGAAGCTAACAGGCTGTGGCTGAATCTGGGACAAGTGGGAGGGAGCAAGCAGCATAAATTGTGGCCAGAACTCAAGTTGGAACCTAAATCTTACATTGGCCTAAGTCTGACTCCCGTGAGTTCAAAGGGGTCATTGTGCCTAGCTGGTGAGGGCTGAAGGCACAGAGCTCCCAGGGATAGAGATGAGGTGGCAGAAGACTTGGGAGGAGGTGTACAGTGAAGGAGGTCTGAACTGGCTGAGAGAGCCTGAGACTGGGGCGGGGGTTAAAGGGACTGGGCATAGCAACCACTGCACGGTGGACCTGGGCTTCCCTCCACACAGATGAAGCTTGTAGACCATGAGAAAAGCACAATGTGGGGAGGCTGCAGAAAGCAAGAGCCCTCAGGTGTGAGGGGCAGGCAACAAGCAAGAGGGTGGGGACATTGCAGAACAACCACCCTGACAGAATCTCCCAAGATTCCCCATGCCTCCGTGTTTCCAGCTGCATGCCTGGAATGCCTGTCCCCCGATGCCCATACTCAGCTGTCTTTTCAAGGTCCAAGTGTCACTTCCTCCAGAAAACCCTCTCTCTGCCGGGACCCGGGGTTTTCCATTCCTTTGCATCAGCCTCTACACCAACATATATCTAGGGATTTGGGATTCATTATATCTATCTCAGGGCTCCCCCCCGTCTCTTCCGGGGACTCCATGCCCACTCAAGCAGCCACACTGAGGCTGTTCTCAAAGAGTTTGTCGGTGAAAGGGCATTTTCTTTTCTTTTTTTTAATGTTTATTTTGAGAGACAGAGCGTGCTTGCAAAACAGGAGGAGGGGCAGAGAGAGGTAGAGAGAATCCCAAGCAGGCTCTGGGCTGACAGCAAGGAGCCACAAGTGGGGCTTCATCTCACCGACTATGGGATCATGGCCTGAGCCTAAATCAAGAGTCGGGGGCTAAACCAACTGAGCCACCCCTGAAAAGGCATTTTCAAGGAATGACTCACCAGGGAGAGGTTTGGACTTGGGGAGAAGGAGGTAGAAACGTTCCTGGGGACTTTTCAGGTCCTAAGTGGCTGCAGGAGGAGTTGGGGAGTAGCTTGGGGCTTGGCAGGAGCTTGGCGTCAAAAAGGCCCAGTCAGAAGATAAGGCTGATTTAGGGACCAAGCCTCAGGATGAGGCTTTTGACAAGGCATGGTTTGAGGCCAAGGAGCCTTAGAAGGTGCTCAGGACAGGATCTGGGATGGCGGCCCAGTGGCGGCCTCAACAGGGGCCCAGCAGAACCTTCTTTTTGTCTGTCAGCGGTGGTGGCAGAGGCAGCTGTGGTGAGTCTCCCGAGGTGGCTGATGCAGGCCAGCTGCGGGCGCTGCGCCACACAGACCCTGTGCCCCTCAGGTCACGATCTGCGCCACGGGGTGAGGGGTGGGGGTGCAGAATCAAGCCCAGGGTTCTCTTGGGCCGCGCGACCCAGAACGCGCTCCTTGTCTTCAAAGAGGCGGCCGCAGGGCAGTCCCAGCGCGCAGCCGGCCCACTCCCGGGCGCCCTTGACCTCGCTGTGCTTCCGGTGGTGGGAGGGAGCGGGGGCATCAGTACTCACGGGCAGGGCCCAGCCGGCCATTGCCCCTGCCGCTTCCGTTTCCGCGGTCCACTCTCACCTGGGGGAAGGGAGCACCGAGATTTGTGCCCTTGGCACAGGAGAGAACAGGTCCCTCTTAGCCCGGGCAGTCTGTCCCCGGCCCGGGGTGGGCGGGAAAGGAGGGAAAAGGTACTTCACTGGTAATGGAGCAGGGGGTCTCGCTGTGCGTGTGTGTGTGTGTGTGTGTGTGTGTGTGTCCCGCCGCTCCCCCAGCTCGGCTCGCACGCCCCCAGAGCTCTTTATGAGCCGGCGGAAAGGGCCAGAAAGGGCTCACGGACCCAAGCAAGGCCCTAGAAGAAACGAAACTAAAGTGGAAGTGTCTGAGTCGGTTCATTCAACAACGTTTTCTGAAAGAGAAGACAACCCTTGAAGTGTGCGAGACGGACTGCCGCTCCGCCCCTCGCCCCTCGGCCGCGAGTTTCCTCCCTCAGCGCCCACCCCCCTCTCACTAATGGACTTCCCTAAGGGTGGGAAGGGGCGGGCAGGCACCTCTCCGGGACTGGCCCTCATCCGTCCACTGCCCTGAGGGGGTTGTTCGGAGGATCCCCAATCACAGGATTCAAAGGAGTGCGTGGAGAGGGAAATTCGGAGACTAAAGGTTGTTTATTGAACCATTAAGATTGTGCCAAGAGAGGCAACAATCTGGGGGGTGGAGGGCTGGGTAAAGGAACCCGCTAGATGGGAGGCTGAGATGGGCAATGTGGGTGAGAGGTGCAGTGTCACAGAATGAGAGATAAGGTAGGGACGATGAGGAAAGGGAAATCTGAAAAGAGATGATGCGCAGAGGTGTGAGAAAGCATCCTTAAAGGAGAATGGAGGCTCCTTCCCCAGGGAGTGAAAGTCGGAATGTGGGGAATCTCTACAAGGAGGAGGAGCAGAGGACCCCAAATGTCTGAAAGGACAATAAGGGGAATCCGTGGAGGTGGGAGACATGAGGGGTTGCTGGAGAATGCTGAGAAAGGAAAACTATCAGAACGGGGGGGGGGGGGGGGGGGGGGTTGGAGGGGGGCTGCGGAAAGGTGCTTGTCTGTGGATCACTCTGTGAAGGTCCAGGACAAGAAGGGTTGGGCCTTGGGGGTGGAGGGTATATGGGGGGCGAAGGCTACAAGACAACTGATGCAGCACCCCCTTCCCATCCAGCCCAGAACCCAAGTTTAATCTCTTAATCTCCCTCATTAATCACTCACCCTCCTCCTACCCTCCCCCCCACAGGGGGATCGGGTTTCTCCCCAGCTCAGGTTCCAGAGGCATTGCTGGAGAAGTCCCCTCCTGTGCCCCCCCCGCCCTTGTCTGGACTAGTCCCTGGCCGCTGGGACAGCCTTAGGGCTCTGCTGTCAGCGGCCTCCTCCCTTTACTAGTCTCGCCTTCTCTTTCATCCCCCAAATGGGGACCTCCCAACCCCGCTGTCATCGAACCCCACTACCTGAGCCTGGTTGCAGTTTGCAGGGGGGGTAGATAGGTGGGAGGGATGGAAAGGGAGAGGATGGCAAATGCCCTTCAGGAGAGAGGGCACTCCTCAAAAACACACTAGTAATTGAGAGCAGAGGAAGAGATGACATAAAAGCTACACAGAGGAAGGTTGTAGTGTCTGTTTGGTGACAGGCCTGGGACATGAGCTAGGCAGTTCCTGCAGCTTCCTGGGACCCTCTTTAAAAGTAGATTAAGTCTGGGGCACCTGGGTGGCTCAGTTAAGTGTCAGACTTCAGCTCAGGTCATGATCTCACAGTTTGTGAGTTTGAGCCCCATGTCAGGCTCTGTGCTGACAGCTCAGAGCCTGGAGCCTGCTTTGGATTCTGTGCCTCCCTCTCTCTCTGCCCCTCCCCTTTTCATGTCTGTCTCCCTGTCTCTCAAAAATAAACATAAAAAAAAATAAAAGCAGATTAAGTCAAACCACCAGCATGGTTCAGAGGACTGAGGTCTCCAGCCATGAGGTTCTCTCTTGGCCTCCCTCCGCCTCCTACCATTAATAACCAATTAACAAGATCCTGAGGCATCTCAGTGTTCTGCTGTGGCCTAGCTCTGTTCTTAGACCAATCAGTGGGCCATTGGGCTGTGTTGCTCAGGCTGCCATGAGGGTACTATGCAAGTGTCTGTGTGTGTCTGGGGGATGGGAGGGGTCGCTGGAGGGAACTCATTACCAAGAAGACCCTGTGTTTCTCAATCTTTGGGAGGCCAGGTTAGTGCCTCCGGCCAGGTGAGGGTTCCTCACTCCCATTATCATTGGCCCAGGGGCCTTAGGTCTCTCAAGCTCTGTTTAGGGCACCTCAACGGCAGGCTCCACTTGCCCCAGGGAATAGGCACAGAGGATCTTCGCACAAATGGTGGGAGGTGCAGAGGTCTACAGAGAAGGTGACATAATGGACACCCCAGGAGGGACTTCTTGGCACTGTGGGAAGAAACTTGAAGAATCCCATAGAAGCAAGTTCCTCAGGAACGGTGAGCTCCTCAGGAGAGGTGGGGCTTCTCTGCCTCTGGGCTGTGAATCCCCTTGCCTTGTTGGGCCTCCACTGGTGGAGCAACCACTGTTCCAGATCTGCCTTCTTCCTACAAAGGACAGCTGTAGGGCGCTCACTCAGGTGTGAGCCCAGGACTGGAATCGGTGTGGGAGAAAAGAAAGAAAGGACACAAATAAAATAGGAATGAATATCCCAGACCTTAGGGTTTGTCCCTGAGTTGGCAGGGGTTTCTGTCCCAGGATCTGGTTGGGTCCATGAAGTCTGACCTGCAAGTCACTTTTCTATGGGGAGTGACCAGTGGCCCTTTCCATTGCTGCTCTACAGGGTGGTTTCTGGGCTTTGGAGGCTGGGGAACCCCTATTTGAACCACAGGAGCTTAATATGGAGGCAAAGACAGATCGACTGATAGGCCTCGGTGGAGGCCAGTCTTCCCTGGCCAAGACCCCTGGGTGGGGGCAGTAGCGATAGCTCCGGATTTGCTGTGTCTTCTTTCCTGAGGCCCCAGTCTATTCCACTTCTCCATGTGCTTTGACTTTCTCAGGGCCTCTAAGCCTGGGTCCAGCCAGAGAGCTGGTGGATCCACTCACCTGCTTTTGCTTCCACATGGCATCCCCATTATTCCCCGTTGCAGAAATTCCGCCAGGCCAGGTCCTTCCAAGTCTTGAGTTCCCCCAGGCCCCTCGCGCCACTCTAATAACTTCCAGCCGCCGGGACCTCTTCAAGAGGGTTCTGCAGGGGTGGGGCGCGGAGGAGGGGGCTAGGTCAGGAGACCAAGATCCTTTTTAGGAGAGATCAGAGATCCTAGAACGGTCAGGTCTGATCTCCCTCCTCGGAATTCTGCAAATCCCATCCGTTTGGGGCAAGGGGAAGCAATGACTAGTTTATGAGCCAGAGCAGAGGCTAGGCGGGGAGTCGACGGTACACACAATCTGCGGGCCGTCCAGGAAGGGTCCAGTCAGAGCGTGTACGGGGCCATGCCCTGCCGCGGAGCAGCTCGGCGGCCGGGTATGGCAGGTTGTTCCTGGTCTGCTCTCCGCGCCTCCCCACCCTGTTAGAAATACAGCTGCGGGGACATCTACCAGCTCCAGACCCACCGCGGCCCCGGGATGGGGGTTGGGGGCGCAGGAGGAGGGGCACAAGGGGCTTGGGCCCAGCGCGGGGGGCGGGTCCGAAGCTGGGGGCCCAGATCGGGAGCCGCGGTCTGGGGCCCAGGCAGCTGCTGCGCCCAGCGCAGCCGGCGGCGGGACCGCCACAGCCCCGTCGGCCATGAACTCGGGACCAGAGCCCCGGACACCCCGGACATTATTCAGCATCGCCGACATCCTAGGCCCGCGCCTGATCCCCCGAGGACCCTCTACGTCCCAGCTTCCAGAGTCGAGTCCTGGTCCCACGTCGCCTCTGTGCGCGCTGGAGGAGCTGACTAGTAAAACTTTCCGCGGATTTGACTGGCACGCTCCGGAGCCCTCTGAAGGTATAGCGCAGGCAAGGTCGCGCACTTTGACTTGGCCTTCTCCCCATCTCTCTCCTTCAGGTCCCGGTCTCGACCCTTCGTTCACAATAGCCCCCACCCTAATCTGCCCTCTGTCCTCAGCCCACGTGCTGGGACTTCCATCTCCCAATCCTCACCTACCCTCCGTTAGTTCCCAGGCTCCGCGGCCGCTCCTTGGAGGCCGCCAGCGCCGAGGGGGAGGGCCAATCTGTCGAGAACTGAGTGACCCTTTGGTCCGTTCGCTGTAGGCGGGGCAATCGCGACACCGAAAGGCTGGCGAGATGGAGACAAAAGGCCTGAGCCCGAGGCTGTAAACATTGAGCTAGGGCATGGGCGGTGCACAAAGTGCTGGGAGGCGAGGCTCGGTCTCTCCGGGTGACCTAGCTCCGCTCCACGACGTTCTCTTCAGGAAAGGGGACAGGAACAGAAGGTCTTTGGGGCGGCAAGGGTCGGGGATTACGGACTTCGCCTCTCCTTACACTTTGAACCCCCACTACCTCCTTTTGGGCTCGAGGAGGAGGTTCCCGTGTCACTAAAAAAGCGTAAAACAAGAGTGCTCATCATAACCTGAGAGTCTTTAGAAGGGCATGATCAGAGTCGTATTACATTCATCACACAGGGCTGCCCCGGGCTGTCCCTATTATTTTTTTAATGTTTATTTTTTGAGAGAGACAGAGTGTGAGCAGGGGAGGGGCAGAGAGAGAAGGAGACACAGAATCGGAGGCAGGCTCCAGGCTTTGAGCTGTCAGCACAGAGCCTGACACGGGGCTTGAACTCATGGACCATGAGATCATGACCTGAGCTGAAGTCGGATGCTCAACCGACTTAGCCACCCAGGCGCCCAGCTGTCCTATTTTGCCCATGGTCGCCCCGCCTCGGGTGCCGGCCCCAACCTACAAGCCCACTTATCCCGGGGCTCCGGAGGGCCTCAAAGATCCCTCCCCAGATTGCCTGACGCCGTGCCAAGTCTCCTTTGGCCAGTCCCGCCCTCTTCCTACTCCCTCACCTCCTCAAGATGCCCTCAGCCTGCTGCTTCCCATGCCCAAGTGGCCCGTTCCACTTTATGCCCCCCACTCCCAATTCGGCCTGAACCCCCGTTTGGTAAGGGACCACGGTTCAGGCTCCTGTCCGCCTTCTCGCTCCGCCTCCCCCACCCCGGCTTGAGCCCCCCCACAGCTTCTCCTTTGAGCGGATGCCTGATTCCTGCAGGCTAAGACTGACCCCCGCCGTATCCCCGCAGGCCGCGCCGCCCCGAGTGCTCTGGGCCCTGGCCAGGCTGGCCGCAGACGGCGAAAGTCACGCACGGCGTTCACTGCGCAGCAGGTGCTGGAGCTGGAGCGACGCTTCGTCTTCCAGAAGTACCTGGCGCCTTCCGAGCGCGACCGGCTGGCGGCGAGGCTCGGCTTGGCCAACGCACAGGTTGTCACGTGGTTCCAGAACCGGCGAGCCAAGCTCGAGCGCGACGTGGAGGAGATGCGCGCCGACGTGGCCTCGTTGCGCACGCTGTCTCCCGAAGTTCAGTGCCGCCTCTCGCTGCCTGACGGCACCCCATGCCCCGTCCCTGGCCGGCCTGACTCCGGACCCCACCTGTCAGAAGAGGAGATAAAGGTGGACTAATGAAGGCAAAGCCGCCGCCGCCCTGGGCACCTGGATCCCCGACTCCTTGCCTCCGTGCTCCGCGCCCTGTCTGGGTACTAGGGTGGAGGGAGGGTGTGGATCTGGCCTCCTCTGGCTCACAGTCCACTCACTCACTTTTCCCAATTGTTGAGAATAAAATGGAGACTCAGTCGCTCGACGCCTCAATCTTGGCGCCCCAGAGCAGCAAGAGCAAAATCTGCCGGTTGTTGTGCAGATTCCGCGCTTGGCTGAGCGCTTTAAACGCGGTCTCCTTCAAACCTCATAGCAAGTCTATTCGGTGATATAATTATACCCGTTTCACAAAGCAAGAAGCACTAGGTCAGGATTTGGACCTAGGTATCCTGCCAGCCTTCAGAGCCAGTGCATGTCAGCCGGACAGCACTCTGGAGACTTCGAGCTGAGGGGAGGAAGATGGGACACGTAGCTGCGGGCGACCTACCCCTACTGACTGCCTTTAGTCGCTGGACTCCAGCAGGCCTTTGACCCACCTCCTCCAAGACCTTGCAACTAACCTCTGGGCTGCTCCAAAGTGACTAAGTTGTGCTTGATCCTACCCTTTCCCCACCCTGAGGTCATTTGTTAATGGGCTTCCGACCATTCTCTCACTTCTGCTGAAAGAACCCCATGCTGAAACACAAGCTAAGTGAAAGCGGTGGGGAGAAGGGGCACAACCCTACTTCTGGGACCTCTGCCCCACACTTGGGCAGGAAATGTTCCCCCCAGGATAGTGGCCTTGGCAGGAGGGTGGGGAGGCTGAGTCTGGCCGCGGAGGTGGAGGCTGGAGTAGCTGCATGGGGACCTTGGCGGGTGGAGTCAATACCCTACCCCCACCAGCGGACATTTCTGAAATTAATTTATTCCACTGGTAATTAATCACCCTCTGGCAATATGATGAGAAGGTAAGAGGCCTATGCCTATGCAGGGCCATCACTTCAGATCTTCAGAAGACCATGCTTAGGTTCTTTCCTGGCTCCCCTCTCTCCATGTCTGTCCTTCCTCCCTCCTCAGGCCTTCCATGCTTCTGCCCAGATGCCACAACTCATTCTCAAGAATGTTCTGAGAATGATCCATCCAGGATTCAAGAGGAGTCAGCTAGGGCCTCGGTTGCAAGTGGAGGTCCCAGGAGAGAATATTTCAGGGAGACTGAACAATGTTGGAAGGCAGAAGGGAACCTGGCACTGTTGGACAACAACTACTGCTTATTGAACATAATTCAAGTGATGTGCATGGATTAATCTTCACAGTAATCCCAGAAGATAATGAAATTTTAATTACATTAATTTTTTTAAAATATTTATTTTCGAGAGAGGGACAGAGTATGAACAGGGGAGGGGCAGAGAGAGAGGGAGACCCAGAATCTGAAGCAGGATCCAGACTCTGAGCTGTCAGCACAGAGGCCCACGTGGGACTCATGGGACTTGAACTCACGAGCCGTAAGATCCTGACCTGAGCTGGAGTCAGATGCTTAACCAGCTGAGCCACGCAGGTGCCCCAGATTTTAATTTCACTTTAAGTGTAAGGAGACTGAATCACAGAAGCCCAAGAAGATGTAGTAATGTCATGGAGCTTGTAAGTGGTAGGGCTGGCACTAACCTGCTTGTTTGTCTGACTCAGGGGCTCATGCTTTTGACCACTGCATGTTCTGTCCCCATAACTGTGACTGGGCCTAACTGAAAGAAGAAAATGGTTTACAAAGAAAGCAGGGGAGAAAGGGCCAAAGGTAGCAATTTTGGGATTCTACTATAGATAAAGCATAGTCCTTGAAGGTTTTAGAGAGGAGAGACGTGACAGCAATGTTAGAGCAGGCTAATCTGGCTGCAAGTGTAGGGCGGACCAGTAACTGGCAGGGACCTGAAGAAGGAGCGTATCTCTGGCCACTGCAGAAGGTAAGAGCTGAGAGAATTCGGGGCCAGACGTGGTGGTGGCGGGGGGAGCTGTAATGAAAAAGGAATCTGTTTGATTATCCCAATGACCGAAGATTGCATGAATCTGTGACAGCCTCACAAACCTGGGTAACTGGAAGAAAAATGGCATCATGGGCAGAAATAATGACTACTGGTGTGGAGCTAAGAACTTGTCAGCCATTACGTACAAAAAGTGTTCTTTGCACCTGTGTTGCCCTTTCAATACACATGTGCAACACACACACATAACTTCCCTGGTTCCTGTTCAGGGCCTTCATCCCCTTCCTAAGGCTGCCTCTTTGGAGACTTTAGAGTGACCAACTCATTCCCATTTGCCCAGGACTTTCCCAGTTTTAACACTGAAAGTCCCACACTCCAGGAAATCCTTCAGTCCCAGGAAAACCGGGATGGTTGGTCACTGTGCTTTCCAACCCCAGGGACTCAGAACTCAGACTGCTGTTAGCAGGGTGAGTGTGGGGCAAAATGGGGATAAGGTGTCAGGAGTCCTGTGGCTCTTAGAGACGGTTCAAGTCCAGGATAGGTCAAGAGATACTGGGGAGGGGATATTTCTTCGAGAGGCTGGAAGAGCAAGGAGCCAAATCAGCCTGAAAGCAGACACCACACAGCAATGGTGGCTGCCCATTCTTTGAGGAACCCTAGAGGAATCCCCAAAGCAGAAAAGTACCCCTCTGCTGCCCTGAACAAAGCCAGATGAGCAGGCCTCTTATGAAGTCACCATAATAGAATCCCCTTTCAAGCAAACACAACCACCTCTCCCCAACTAGGTACGAGCAAAGAATTCTCAGAGCAAATAATTCTTGTTAGGAAGTATGATTGTGTCAAGTTAATTGGCTCTGAGCCGTGATCCCCCTCCACTTGTGGCCTCTTAAATTCTAGCCCAGTGCTTCCACCTCTCATAATCAAGCCTTGGATGAACAAAACTGAAATCTCTCCCACCAAAATGGCCTCTGGATGGTATCTCCTCCGCCAGGTGCTAGAATAGTGCTTGGGCATTAGGGTCAATCACCTGGAAGGCTTAATGAAATACAAATTGCTGAGCCCCGCTGTTGCACTTTCTGATTGAAAAGGTATAGGGTGGGGCCTGAGAATGTATATTTGCAACAAGTCCCTGCTGGTTCAGGGATTACACTTGGGAGAACCACAGTCCCAGGAACTCTGTATTTTGTGAAATAAGCAGCAGTGTACTCATACTCATCTCTTCCCACTATGGGAATCATGATTATGTAGGACAGTTGCAGATTAAAAAATCAGTTTATTTAACACCCTTTATGTACCAGGCACTTTGTAGGTATTTCCTCACACTTTTACTTCCACTCCTCACAAAAGCCCTGTGAGGTAGGGACTGCCCCCATTTTACAGATGAGGGAACTGAGGCAGATGACCCAAGGTGACCCAACTAGCAATGGCAGACTTCATTCTGATATATTCAAGGAGCCTGCTCAATAAACAAAAAGAATTTGGGAAAGCCCTGTAGAAAGGAGTTGTGTTTCAACACCTCCTATACAGGTGTGAATGTTGTTGAGCAAGACCATAAGGCAGCAAGAATCATTTATCCTGGCAAATGGTTCTCCCAGGCAAGGCATTCTGGAAGGCTTAAAAGTCCCCCACAGATCCATATTTCAATGAGCTGAGAGTCCCAGGCAAGGCTAGGGAGGAAGAAGCCAGGGGCAGCTGCCAGGATCTTAGAGAACCAAAAGACCTTGATTCTTACACAAGAAGTAGGGAATTATGGCCTTCTTTGGGGGGCAGTAACTCTTGGTGGGAAAACTGCATAAATTCACATGGGGAAAGGCTCATTACAATACCCACTGCTGGAACAGAAAAAGAGCATGGCCAAAGTAGCAGCTCCCTGGGTGCTTGCTGACGCCCCATCAGCAGGACAGTCAGCAGTGGGAAGATGTGATGTTATGAACCCTGCCAACTCCAAGCAGGAGCTGGTGAGGGACTTCCCAAATGCAAACCCCAGTGCATCTTCTAGCAGTTGGAGGAGTTGAGACTATTGGGCAAAGGAGAGGTCAGAATGTGCACCAAATGACAGAAAACAAGGAATGAGTGGCTGGGGCTAGAAGAAACAGGGTAAGAGCTGGGCTCAGGAAGATGTGAGCATCTATCAAGGTGAAGGGTGGGACTCAGGCCTCATTCATCATCGTGGCCCTGTTCCTGAGCATAGAGCTCTGGTTAGTGAATGAGTCCCTCGGGGCCAAGAAGCAGAGCAAGCCCCATATGCTCCCTGTGGGGTCTGTTATAGTCTGAAAACCTAACTTTTGTACAGTTCCCTCCTTAGCCTTGGTGGGTTTTATTTTTCCTTACTGCTCCCAGAAGAAGCCATCTGCTTTAAAACCAAAGAAAGGTTGTTTCAGTGGTCATGGGGCTCCTTTCTGTCATCCGGTCTCTGTAGCAAAAGGAATGACAACCAGGGGTGTCTTTAATTATGGTTTTAGAGTACAAGGTCTCAAAATATGCAGTGAACTTTGGGATACACACATGGCCTTGTCCTATGAGGGACAGGTCCTCTGTCATCTGGCCTGAGGTAGATGCTGGGGCCCAAGTCCTAGCACACCAGAGCCCTTTGAGGGGTCCTGGAGAGGGTGCGGTCTTCTAGTCTGAATTTGGGGCAGGGTCCAGTTGGGGTGGCTCAGATGACATGGGGGAAAACGCAAGGGTAGAGACAGAAGGCCAGGAGCTCTTGGAGCGGTGCTGGGAGGGCGACTGACAGACGGGAGGCTTGTGGTGCCCGGCTCAGCATGGGAAAATGGTTGCGGGAACCCAGTTGTCAGATGTGGCACCCGGATTCCTCCTCGCTGATTCTGCTGAGAAGGGAAAGGAAGGGGCACATGTAGATACTCCTTTTCAGTGGACTTCAGTGTTAAGGGACTTCCCAAATGCAAACCCCGGGGGAATCTTCTAGCAGTTGGAGGAGTTGAGACTATTGGGCAAAGGAGAGGTCATTCCCGCCCATTCCCGCCCATTCCCGCCCATTCCTGCCCCCACTATCTGTCTGAGGCAGAAGGGAGCAGGGCCCACTGTGGAAATGCCAGCCATTTCTCCTGCTGCCCCCTCAGCATGACAGTGGGCTGGTTCCCTTACCAGGGCGAGGTGCAGAAGGCAAGAGTGGAGCTCCCGGGCTGCGTCAGGCTGGGAGCCGCCTCTCAGAGTCTCCTGGAACACAGCAGCTGCCTCTTCAAAACGCTTTGGTCCCAGAGGAATTAGAAAGAGCAAAGCTTAGGTATCAAGGGGGTAAATGAAATTAAAACTGCCCCTTTCTCAAACTCGCCTAGGCCTCTTGTACCACTAAGACTGTGACACTGTGGTACTAGGAGCTTTCCTAGAAAATGCAGTGTAGACCCAATCCCCACCCCATCCCACCCAAATTCCTCCTTTGCTTCCAATCTCAGACCCATTACCTGCAGTCCCATCAAGGCTTTGCCCAGGCGGAAGAGGCCTCGGGGCCAGCCAGGTTGCAGAGTAAGGGCCACCTGGGCATCAGCCAGGGCCCACATTGGTTGACCCAGCCGTTCATGGCAGAAAGAGCGGTTTCCAAATAACCTGATAAAGACAAAGTGGCCAAAAGTCTGGATCCTCAACACTTTGCCTTATCCTGACCTCCGAGCACAGAGGCTAAGCCCCTACTCACCGATGATCCCGAGGGTTGAGCTTCAAGGCCTCGGTAAAAAGAAACACAGCCTTGTGGTAGAAACCATTTTGGGCCAAGCTGGTACCCAGCTCTGGGGAGGAGAGAAGGCAGGAAGGTTCAGATGGGGCTAACCCAGAGACGGGAGGGTGAGGAGGAAAAGAAGTAGAGAGATAATCTCACTTGCCAGCTCCTGGCTCTGCTGTAAGGCAGCTGCCGGTAGTCCTGGAGATGCCTAAGGATGGGGAGCAAAGTCAAGTGGGACTCGAGACCTCAGCCTCCCCAAATCTTTCTCCTTTGTTCAAACAATAAATATTGCAGTCAGCATCACCCAATTTATGTAATTTTTATGACAGTTCTGCAAAATGGTATCAGCCCTACCTTCCTGCAGAGGAAACTAGGGTCAGGGTGTCCGTGATGGAGCTGGACCCCAGGTCTCTTGATTCTAGAGCCAGAGAAGTCCTTCTACTGGTCACCTCACCTCTGCCTTAGGGGTCTGCCTGGGCCTTTCTTCTGTTGGAGAGCTCCCTTCCTCCTGGCCCATCTTCTCTTGGGGGCCCAGACTTTTGCCTCGGGGCTCCTGGCTCAGTCCCTTGTCTCTGCGGGCACTGGGGGGCCAATCCCCAACCTTGCGCAAAGCCAGAGACACGAAAGTGCTAGATAGATCCAGTAAGTCCTGTGAGCAGAGAAGAGAATTAGGAGGGGAAGGGGATGAAGGATGTCCTGGAGTAGGTGGAGGGATAGGTGGGAGTGGGCAAAGACCAAGAAGGGAAGGAAGGGGGCTCTCACCTCTTCCTCACCACACTGTCCCTGAGCAGGGTTCCCGGGGCTAGATGGGGGGCTCCCATCTCTATCTGGGGTGGCCTTGAGCTGGAGGGAAGGCAGACAGGGATCACCCTGAGCTGCCTGCCTTTTCAGCTCCCATCCTCCTAGCACTGAGCGCTCCTCATACCTGCCTATAGACACTCACCTTGGGCTCCCCACCCTCCTGCTCCAAGCGTTCCTGTCGCCTGCGATCCTTTTGACGCTGCAATGATAATGACGATGAAGCTGATGATGTATTATTTGAAAATTCTATGTTTTTTTTTTAATTTTTAAAATTTCTATTTTATTTTTGAGAGAGAGAGAGACAGAGCATGAGCAGGAAAGGGGCAGAGAGAGAGGGAGACACAGAATCCGAAGCAGGCTCCAGGCTCTGAGCTGTCAGCACAGAGCTGGATGTGGGGCTTGAACTCATGAACCGTGAGATCATGACCTGAGCTGAAGTCAGACGCTTAACCCACTGAGCCACCCAGGTGCCCCTGAACCTTCTATGTAAATACACACACACACACACACACACACACACGCACACGCACACGCACACACGCACGCAATTTGTATCTTGAAACCAATTCTTCACGTGTACAAGAGGTTATATGACATGTACTGGGTTAAGAGCTTTGCATACGCTCTCATCTAATCCCTACAACTCCAGGAGGTAGGTTTTGTGTCATCCTCATTTTACAAGTGAGCAAGTAGACACGAGAGTCACCAGGCAGAGGTCTCACAGTAAGAAAGAGGCAGATTCCAACCCAGCCGGTACAGTGTGACTCCAGAACCACCACATCATAGGGCTTCCACGAGACCTTCCACCTCTGGGCTCTGAGCTCCTTGGCCCCCCTCTGGCAAGAGGGTCTACTACAGACCACCTTGGGTTCTTTCCTATTCTCACAAAGCTTCCCTCTTTCCCTCTTCCAAATCCCTCCAGGTTCCCACTCCTTCTGCCTTCCAGCCACCTTCTTCTTGAGTCGTTTCTTCTCTGCTTTCTGTTTCAGGCGCTCCTCCTCAGCCACCAGCTCCTCAGCCAGGTGGTTGGCTTCCTGGAGAAGGAAAGGCAGGTGACGGGAAAAGAGAAAGAGAACAAGAAAACCAAAGGGAGGCCAGCAGTATGGAAGGACCTTGAAAGGTCCAGATTAGGGGGAAATACATATATGGGAATATGGCAGTTGGAGGAGCCCTGGGGGAGGTGAAACCCCTTGTTGACTGTCTCACCTCTTCAGTCAGCAGGAGTTTCTGGGGCATGGCCACCTCAAGTAGGCTGTCTGAGCCACCGGAGGCAGATGCAGAGGCAGAGGGGAAATGAGGGCAGGGCTCACAGGGCTCAGACCCTTGGGGAGGATACAGGAAGGACTTTCGGAGACCACAGTAGGTGCCCAGTCCCTCGGCCCCTTTGTCTCTGTCACTCTGTCCAGGTGTTTTAGCCTCATCACAGAAATGGTCCAGGAGGTAATCTGTCAGGAGGGATAAGGAAAAGGGAAAGAAAAAGGAACATGAGAGAGAGGAGTATCTGAGGGCCAGCCCTCCCCAGGGTACCAGCCTCGATCCCTGGGCCCGGCCCCTGCACGCCCCACCATGGTGCCACAGCTGCAGCCGCCCGCTGCTCCCATCCACATGGATCCGGTGCAGGCCCTGGGGATCACTCTCCACAAGCCGTCGAAGAAAATCCACTATGTCCTGGGAGGGGGAGGGGAGGGAGGCTGGTATTGGGGGGAGCTCTAGGAGAGAACGAGGGGCTTGGCTGGGTTGACCCCTCCACCGTGGCCACCACAAACCAGCCACCCAGCCTGGAGAACCTTATTGGCTGACCTCTCCCCACTCAGCACCTTAAGACACACTACTCTGGTTTTCCTGGTATCATTACTCTCCTGCTTCCCAAGGGTTCTGTGAGGCCTTTCAGTCCAGCCTTCTCCATCATACAAGATCTCCTCCCCTTGACCTGCCACCACATCAGCCACACTGAGGCCCCAGAAACGGAACCCTCCTACCTGCTCTTCCAGCTATGTCCCTTGTCAAATCCCTGAATATGAGCAACCCCATATAACCTACTCGGGAGCTACCGCATGCCTGAATGAGAGCAGCAGTTCCTGGCTGGCCTCTCCCCTGCACTTCATTTGCTTCCCCTCAAACCAAGCTCTCAGCAGTTACTTCCCTACTCAGCAACTAACTTCCAGTAATTCCCCACTGTCAAGGCCATAGGCAGGACTGAGTCTAGCTCCTCAGCCTGAGATTCGGAGCCTTCTGCAACACTCCCTGGCTGACCTTCCCAATCTTCTCTGTAATTCTCCACTGCTTGGCTGCTTTCATATCCCTTCCAGGATCTTCCTCCCAACTGTCCCCTGATCCTGGCTGTGAGCTTCTCATCACATCTTGTCTCACCTTCAAGGACCAGTTCAAATTCCATCTGCCCTCAAAGCCTTCCCTGACCTCTTCATCTCCAATAATCTCTGCCTTCACTCAACGAAGCTATACTCACATGCTCTGTGTTATACAATTTAGAACCTTATTATTCACTGCTTTTTATTGCTCTCTCAATTGGCAAGAAGCATGGAACTGGAAAGAACACTGTCGTGAAATGAAACTGCTTGCATCTTAGTTCTGGCTCTGCACTGCCCGGTTGTTTGATTGTGAACAAGTCATATAACCTCTCTGAACCTTGGCTTCATCATTCCCAAGATGAGAGAAGACTCTTCAAGACCTGGTCCGTTATATTCTGGGGTTCTTATGAGAATCATTTCCCCAGTTACTGTCAGCTTTAGGGGAGAACCGGAGTCATCTTGTTCCTACGTGGCCTAATCAGGCCTAAACAGAGCACACCCCTGACTAGGTGGTGGCCCACTGACTGAGAAACTTAGAAGTTACATGAAACTCCAATGTGCTAAACTAATGCATAGGAAGGACTTTAGATCACTGAGGTATAGTCAACTTTCTAAGCAGTTTTAGAGCCAGGGTTTCCATCAGAAGATTGTCCTGACTTAACAGCATCTTCATTTATGCTGCTGTGCACTTCTAGCAATACTTATTTTATTTTCAAACTCAATTGCCTGGTGGGTTTGTTTCAACTTCTAACTGGCCCACTCTAGCCATCTTTAAAAACAAAAAATGATTACCTTGATCTTCTATTTCTCCCCAAAGCACAGTCTATGCTACTCTCTTAATTCACATTGCTGAACACAATCTAGCAACTCAGTCTTCCATGAATCATCTCCTACCTTCTTGTCCTACCTCAACCTACAGTGGCCAGTGGTCTCCTCTGAAGTTCCTACAACACACCAAGTGTGCTCTCATCTCAGGCTTTTGTACTTGTTACTTCCTCTCCCTGGAATGCTCTTTCCCCAGTGAATGGCTCACCCCTTCAGATCTCTTCTTAAACCTTTTCCAGGAGGCCTTCTCTGACCACTTCCTTTAAAAAAATTTTTTTTTCCAACATTTTTTATTTATTTTTGGGACAGAGAGAGACAGAGCATGAACGGGGGAGGGGCAGAGAGAGAGGGAGACACAGAATCGGAAACAGGCTCCATGCTCCGAGCCATCAGCCCAGAGCCTGACGCGGGGCTCGAACTCACGGACCGCGAGATCGTGACCTGGCTGAAGTCGGACGCTTAACCGACTGCGCCACCCAGGCGCCCCATCCACTTCCTTTAAAAAGAGAAGCTCTCAATTCCACTCAGCACCCCCTGTCCTTCTTTATTTTTCTTTGTACTTTTCATATTTGGCATACTATATTGTTTATTTGTTGATTGGTTGCCTCCACTAGATGCTTCTAATTTATTGAAAAAAAGGAATTTTGTCTGTTTGGTTTACTGGTGTCTTTCCAGTGCCTACAACAGTGCCTGGTGTATAGCTGGTGTTCAATATGTGTGCTGAATGAGCAAAAGCAGAGAGACTGGTGAGGAGACTATTCTAATAGAGATGCAGTCAGAAGCTGGGTCTGAAGAATCTTTGTGACCCAGTGAGTTTGGACTTCGTCTTGTCAGTGATGGGAGTGCAGCGCTCAAGTGAAACAGCACTGGGGAAGATGAGTCTAGGGGTGGAATGTTTAGTTAGCAGGCCATAGGCCATAGAGAATGAGTTCTTGAACTAAGGCCGTGGCAGTGGTAGTAGGAATGGAAACGATGCGCTTGAGTCAAGAGACACTTCCAAACTGGATTTTAGTGATTTCATGTGTGAGGTAAAGGAAAGGGAGGATTATGTACAATGATTCTCAGATTTATGCTTTAAGCAACTGGATGTCAGTTCGTGTTGCTAACCAAAATTAAGATTAGAGGAAAAGGAACCAATTTGCAAAGATGATGAGTTAACTTCTAGACTTGTTGAGTTTGAGGTTTTGGAGAGCCCCAGGAAGCAACTGGAAACACAGATTCTCAGGGCTCCTAAATCTGATCCTGTCCTTCCCTCAATAACCCTATTACCTACTTGAGGACACCCAAGCCCCTGTGCCAGACAAAGCCTTTCAAGCCTCTCTCTTCCTTCTTTCCCACTGCATTTCTTACGGTTCCAACCAAACCACTCAAGTCTCACTTCGGTGAAGTCCTCTAAACTTTTCCTTGCCTCGGCGTCTTTGCTCACACTCCTCCCTCCGTTCGTAATATCTTATCCTAAGGAACTACCACCCACTTCCCAAATCCTCAACTCAGAAACCGTTGTCAACTCAATCCCGCCCACGTCCAGCACTTATCTAGGCTGCGTGGTTCCCGGGGCCCCACGCCCTCCATTTGCCACGCGCTCCGCCAGGCTCCACGGAGCCCTCAGAGCCCAGGGCATCGCCCGGCATAGGCGGGGCTCAGCACAGCTGGTTGGAAAGAGGCGTGACCAAGATAAACCAGACGAGGAAGAGCTAGGAGTCCCTTTTACCTCTGCGCCGTAGTCTTCAGGACCGAATTCCTTGCAGAGTTTGGGGACAGCAGCGACCTCCAGCGGACAGCCAGACCGCAGAGGACAGTCTATGGTAAAGGAAAGCAACGGCGCGTCACGGTGTTTAGGTTGGATGGGCCGGAGCCCTACGCCCACCGCGTGAAGCCCAAGACCCTACTGAAAACAGACCCAAGTGGGGCTGCCCTACCCTCCTGGACCCTCTCCTGTCTTGTCACACCTGCTTACCTAGCTTTATCCGCCCCACAGTCTTCGGAATCGGCGCCATCTCTCAACAACAGTAACCCGAAAGTGAAAGATGATCTGGTACTTGATACCCGCCGAAGGGCGGAGTAGGACAGAGTAAACTGCCATCTTTGTTACGGGCAGAAGCCTCCGATTACGGAGCGCGAGAGAGTCCAAGACGGTCCCGGCGGCTCCCGGGCGAGAAATGACGGCTCCTGGGACAGGGCGGAGTCCCGGCGGCAGCGGGCGTTGGGCTGTGCGGGGAAGTGGGACTCGTTAGGTTCGTTCCGGACTCGGCGTCCCATGGCGCAGGGGTCTCGCTCCGGTGGCTTTCTGCCTCCGCTCGCCACCGTGCCGCCGTTTTGGTCACAACCAGAAGGCGCTGTGGAAGAGCAGTGGGAGAGAAGGCAGGCGGGCGCTCTCGGCGGGGACTTTCGTGGCTGGCCGCGGCTGCCGGTTGCCGGGAGCATTCCCTGCCTGAACCTACGGCCCGGCGGAGCTCGGGGAGCGCAGCCGTGGTGGGCTGCGCCGGCGCCAGCAGACGCAGGAGAGCACCGCGAGGCGGGCGCTGCAGACTGGTGGCAGGAGCCGGCAGCCGGCCGCCCCATTCCTCCCGCGCTGCAGCGTCTCCGGGCCGTGTTGCTGCGGCTGCATCGTGAGCGGGAGCAGCTCCTTCAAGCCCGGGACTGCGCCTGCCACCTACAGACGGCCGTGCACCTCCTGAGGATCCTGAGTCCCAGCGCGACGGCCCTTGGCCCCGGCCCCTTGCCTCAGCTGTGCCGCGACCTGCTGCTGCTGCCTTCCCGTGGGGCTGTCCTGCGAAGCGGCCTACGGGAGACTCCGGAGCCGCTACTCCTGGCGCGTCCCGTTGGACTGGCCGCTCAGCGCCTGGATGCTGCCATCGAGATGCAGCTTCGGGCTCTGGGTCGGGAGCCTGCCAGCCCGGGCTTGTCGTCCCAACTTGCTGACGTGCTCTTGGCACTTCCCGCCTACCACCAGCTGATGGGAAAAGCCTTGAGCCAAATTCCGGGGGCAGCGCGCCCTTTCCCACCCCTCCGTGTGCTCCACCTCCTGACGGGGGAGCGGGGTTGCCAGGTGGCTGGTCAGCTAGATGAGGCGCTCAAGGGGTCGGGCTTGCGGGACCACCTCCGAAGTCGGTGCCAGGAGGAGCGGGAGCTGCTGCCCGGGCTGCTGGGGCTGCTGGGGGGTGTGAGTGATTCAGCCAGCAGTGGACTGGGGCTTGGAGGGGCTGGAGCCCTGTGGAGCCAGTACTGGACCCTGCTGTGGGCAGCTTGTGCTCAGAGTCTGGACCTAAGTCTAGGACCCTGGAGGGACCACAGGGCAGCCGCACAACAACTGAGTCAGGCACTGGGTCAGGGTGAGTGATGGGCCTGGGTGGGCATTTAGGAAGACTGGGGTCTCTTTTCCCTAGCCTCCTCACTCCCCTGCCAACCAGACTGCAAAAGCAGTCCCTTTAGAATGAACACCCCCACCCCACCCCTCCTCCCCACCAGTCAGGCAATAGTATCTGGGCTTTCAAGGCAAAGTCTCATCTTCCACTCAAGTCTTGAGGCTTGATGGAAGCCTCCCCTCTTCCCCCATCACTGAGTGGGCAGTGGTTCTGGAAAAGGGAAGCCTTCTTTTCAGGCTCCAAGTCATTTCTCCCACTAGCATCCCTGCCTCAGGAGTGTGAGAAGGAGCTGGCTTCTTTGTGTCGCAACCTATTTCATCAGTCCCTTATCTGGAATTGGGACCAAGGTGAGAAGGACGGGGCATTGGGAGTGACACAGCCCCAGATTGCCCCTTCCTTATCAGACCATACCCCTCATCCTCAGGCTTCTGCCAGGCCTTGGGATCTGCTGGTGAAGATCAGAGCAGCCGTCCCTCATCCTCTCATACCACTGAACTTTTGCAACAGCTTTTCCCTCCTCTCTTGGATGCCCTTCAACAACCCAGGTCAGGGCTGCTCCTCTGTCAGCCTCCAGGTGAGACAAAGTACTAGGGATGGAGGAACAGAACAGTTGAAGGTATCCTCTTTATTCTTTCACTCTGTTCTGAAGCCTGCCTCCTCCCAGAGGGGTTCTATGACCCCTCAGATGTTCCATCCTCCTCTCCCCAGATCCTGCACCCCTTGCTTTAGGGCTCTGTACCCTGCAGACCACCTTGCTCTGGTTTTTGGGTAGAACTCAGCAGCATCTGGCAGCGTGGGCCCCAGATTCTTTCCTGCTTCTGATCCAGAAGGACTTACCTGTGAGTAGCTGGGGAGTGGGCAGGAGAGGAGCCTGGGCTGGGCTGAAATCTCACTTCCCATTTCTGCCAAAGCCTCTATTGCATGAGGCGGCAGCTCTGTCTAGACTGGCCTCAGAAGAAAGTTTGTCCCTGGAGGTGGAGCAGCAGCTGGGCCTGGAGATCCAGAAGCTAACCGCACAGATCCAGGTGAGAAGAGCAGGGGCGCTGGCAGTGGCAGTTTAAGAGTCTGTTCTATGCCCAGCTTTGGGGTTAGGATGATGGTGGTGGTGATGGTGGTGGGACATCCCAGGGACTTGGAATCTCTAGAGTCTCTGCTGAATTTATCTTTTCTTACTCTGTTCATTTTTTGTTCTCTCTTTCTTTACCTTGTTACTATTGAAGACTTCAAACATATACAAAAATAGAGAGAAGCGTATAACGGACCCCCATATTCCTACCACTGAGGCTTTAACAGCTATCAACTCCTGGTCAATTCTGTTTCATCTGTATGTCAGGCTCTCATAACAGCCACCAATGATTACTGCCTAGATCCATTATTTCATTAAAGGGTGCAAAGTGGTGATATCCCAAGTCTATCATTTCTTCTTCATTCATTAGTTGAATTATTCCTATAAAGTGAAATTTGCCTTCATTAATTATTTGGTTATTCTGAAGTACATTTGATAGAGAAAAAGCCAGATAAATGATTGAACCTATCCTTCTATTTACTAGCTTTGATATGATGTTTCTCTTTTCTAAATATATAACTTATATTTTTTTATTAAAGTAATACATGTCCATAGTTTAAAAAGTGAAACAGAATAGTGGTGCCTCTCGGTGGCTAAGTTGGTTGGAGCATCTGACTCTTGACTTCGGATCAGGTCATAATCTCAAGAGCGTGGAGCCTGCTTGAGATTCTCTCTCTCCCTTTGCTCCTCTCCCCACCTTGCGTATGCGCGCTCTCTCTCTCTCAAAATTAAAAGAAATAAAAATTTAAAAAGGTGAAATAGAATATTATTTTAGAAGGGCTTTAATGAAAAAACAATAGCACTTTAACTACCCCCACCCCACCTCTGATTCCTGTTCCACAGTGGTGACCTTTATCTACTCTTGTCTTCTAGTAGTTTATTTTCTTCTAAACTTATGAATAAAATTATTATACTTCTTTTTAATTTTTCCCCATTTTGCACAGTATCTGTTCCTACTATGGAGGATGTTTCTCCGTCTTTTTGTTTTCTCTCCCTGCCCAAGTTTCTCCTCTGCTCTGAATTATTCTGCCCTGAATAGGGGCATAGCTACAGAGTTCAGGCTTTGTCCCTCTGCTCCTCTTCTCTCTGCATTCCTTGTATTTATTTATTTTTTAAATGTTTATTTACTCTTGGGAGAGAAAGTGCGACAGAGCATGAGCAGGGGAGGAGCAGAGAGGGAGACACAGAATCTGAAGCAAGCTCCACGCTCTGAGCTGTCAGCACAAAGCCCAGTATGGGGCTGAAACTCATGAACTCTGAGATCATGACTTGAGCTGAAGTCAGATGCTTAACTGCCCCTCTCTCTGCATTCCTGTTTGCCCACAGTAACTTGGTGCTGTGCTTCACTCCCCCCTGCCTCAACAGTTTAGCCCTACTCTACCATCTACATCTGCCTGTTCCACCTCAATTTATTGCTGCCTCCTTCAACTCAACATACCCCAGAGCAGGCTCCTCATGAGGAAGTTGGGACAGTGATAGCCATGGGAACTAGCATGTAATTACATGTAATTACAGAAGCTCCATACAGGGTCTATGTCTCGAGCTGGTGGCTAGACAGCCTCAGAGGAGCGGCAGGGGTTACTGGAGGTGGGGGTGGGCAGTACATAGTTCCTTGGGGAAGTAGTGGGGAGGTGGCCTGACCAAAGCAGAAGCTCCCTTTGTGTGTGCATGTGTGTGCATGTGCGTGCATACATGCATTCAGGCATATACACACTTGTCCAGAGATGGATGGGGGACTGTGGAAGAGAAAGCAGGTTGGCATCAAATTTTGGAGGGCATTGGACACCAGCCCACAAAATTTGGGCTTTGTCTCATGAATGATGGAGAGCCATGGGAAGAGCAGGAGGGGAACAGTGGAGACGGTGATAGAGCCTGATCCAGCTATACTGGTCAGGTTGGGAGATGAGGAGACATAAAAAAAAAGGGTCCAGCTCTTGGTGGTGGTGAGAACAGGGACAGTGTGCTTACTGTGTGAACTAACCATTGTGCAAAGGACTCTGCATGCCTTGTTCGTGTGCCTGGTGATTGCACTGTTGGGTGTCTGCTCTGGGCATTCCACTGCATATGGCACTGGGATGGAAAAGAAGAATCAGACATTGTGAGTTTTCTCCCCACCCAGACTGTAATGTCCCAGACAGAAAGACTATTTCATAGTGTGACCTTGTGTTTCCTCGGAGTGTTGGGTACAGAGAGATTCCTAACAAATGGCAGTTGACAATAGGGTAGTTTCCTTGGTATAAATAAGGAGTAAGGGGTTTTGGTTTTCAGGAGAAGAGAGCAAGAATTTGGATTTAGGGGAGCGCCTGGGCGGCTTAGTCAGTTAAACATCAGATTCTGTGTCTCCCTGCTTCGGATTCTGTGTCTCCCTCTCTGTCTGCCCCTTCCCCACTCGCACTCTGTCTCTCTCTCTCAAAAATAAATAAACATTGGGGCGCCTGGGTGGCGCAGTCGGTTAAGCGTCCGACTTCAGCCAGGTCACGATCTCGCGGTCCGTGGGTTCGAGCCCCGCGTCAGGCTCTGGGCTGATGGCTCGGAGCCTGGAGCCTGTTTCCGATTCTGTGTCTCCCTCTCTCTCTGCCCCTCCCCCGTTCATGCTCTGTCTCTCTCTGTCCCAAAAATAAATAAAAAACGTTGAAAAAAAAAATTAAAAAAATAAATAAATAAATAAATAAACATTAAAAAAAAATTGGATTTAGGATAGGCTATTGTCAGGATATGTACCAGAAGCCACATGGGCTCCACTTCCCCCAGTCCAGCCCCCAGGTCCCTTCCTCTCTTCAGGCTTACAAGCATCCAGTTACCTTTTCTTTACAGAGCTGTCACCACATACCCCATTTCTTGGGGTTCCTCTCCAACGGGCTGTATGGACCTCTCTTTTTTTTTTTTTTTTTTTTTAGTTTATTTTCTTTGAGAGAGAGAGAGCAAGCGGAGCAGGGGCAGAGAGAGGGAGAGAGAAAATCCCAAGAGAAAATCCCATGCTGTCAGCACGGAGCCTGACTCAGGGCTCAAACTCAGGAACAGTGAGATCATGACCTGAGCTGAAACCAAGAGTCGGATGCTTAACTGACTGAGCTGTCCAGGTGCCCCAAGAACCCCCCTCCCTTTTTTTCTTTTTTTTTTTTCTTTTTTTTTTCTGCCCTCTCCCATTACAAAAACATAACCTATCAAAGCACAGAAACCAAACCAGCCCATGGGCCTTTTTTGCTTTATGGGTTACAAAAGTAATGGAAGTAGGGTGTAAAAAATATTCAGTTTAAGGACATTCCAAAAGGTCCTGAATCTCAGAAAGTTACAGTGCTTGCTCCTGGTCTGCATATAGTTCCTGCCTTCCTTTCATAGATGGTGGAAGATCATACAATTCCCCCTTTCTTTCTTCAGCCTCTGCCTGTCTGTAGATCCGCAGACCCCTCTCTTTAGCATTTGCTTTTAAACATTGGTAGTGGTGAGGGTATCTCCCCCTTTTTTCCTATTAATGTTCCTATAGAGTAAAATTAACCTGGAGGACTTCCAGACTCTGAACCAAGCTGAGAAGAGCAGGGTAATCCTATGGCAATTGTCTATCATCTTTTCTGGGTCCAGGCCTTTAGGAAAACCCAATAAAGCTAGGGCATCTTTCCTCAGAATTGCCCAAGCCCATAGAATTATGAATACCATTCTGTTCTGGGGCTTTATGAAAGCCAGGTTAAAAACGTGAGATTCAAAAAAGCATCATAATTTGGCAGTTCTCCAACAGAGAAGCCCCTTTTACTTTCTCCATATCTACACAGCTCCTGCCTGAAGAGTCACTAAGTCTCTTTTTTCAAGAATGTCATAAACAAGCCACACAGGGCTTCGAACTCTACATGCCACGGGGCCGGTACTGGCGGCATCGTCTCTCTCCTGGTAACTCCTCTTCCCAGCATCCCCTTCCAGGGTTCCCAGGGGTAACAGTGTCCTGACTCCTCCAGATCCTGGCTCTACTTCTCTGTCTCCATCCTTGTCCTTGCCTCCCATGTCCCCACAAATCCTAACCATCTTCCCCTAAACGTTCCCTTAGGAGCTCAACAGATCTCCATAGCCTCATACGCTGTCCTTTCTCTTCTCTCATTCCAGAACTGCCCAGCATTCCCAGTGAGTATGCTGGATTGGTGGTTCGCACTGTACTGGAGCCTGTGCTGCAAGGATTGCAGGGATTGCCGCCCCAAGCCCAGACCCCTGCCCTTGGCCAAGCACTGACAGCCATCCTGGGTGCCTGGCTTGACCACATCCTCAGGCACGGGATACGGTTCAGGTGGGGAGAAAAGGAGGCAGTGGCAGAGGGCTGGATGGAACTGGAAAAAGCGAGGGGGTATAGGTGGGGGGGAGCAGTTAGAGAGGCAGTAGAGGCAGGTGGCCACATTGTACCTTGGCCTTCAGCCTGCAGGGGGCGCTGCAGCTCAGACAAGACTTTGGAGTGGTCCGGGAGTTGCTGGAGGAGGAGCAGTGGGGCCTGTCGCAAGAACTTCGCCAGTCTCTGCTCACACTCAACATCTTCCAGAGGCTGGATGGGGCCCTGCTGTGTCTATTCCAGCAGCCCCTGCCCAAGCCTGAAGTCCACAGGAGGCCTCCCTGTTGCTGTGAGTCACTGTTCTCCAACTCCAGGCTCTCCTTGACCTGCCCTTGCTACTTTATGTGCTCCATCCCCCAACCACATCACTGACCTCATATAGTTGTCAAGAGTGGTGGTACCCCTCCTCCTGCCCACTGCCTGTCTTCCATTCCTGCCTTACTAGGTATATGCAATGAGGTCCAGACCATGGAATTGCCCAGCAGCAGCCTCAACAGCTTGGAGAACTTGGAGCCCCCTCTTCGGCCTGGAGCACCCCCAGCCCAGACAGCTCAGCTGCTAAGCACACTATGGGGAGGGGGACCTAGCCCAGAGGCTTACCTGGTGGGAAATCAGCAGGCCTGGCTTGCCCTGAGGCAGCACCAGCGCCCCCGTTGGCACTTGCCTTTTCTTTCATGCCTGGGGACCAGTCCCGAATCCTAAGGAACCTGGGATCGCGAGGCAAAAATTCAGAGCTCCCCATCTCTGGCTGGAAAAGCTCAGCCATTTAGAAGTGCATGTTAAAGAAGCCTACATTGGGAGCCTGAAAGAGAGGATACCTGAGAACCACAAGCTACAAAGAACCTGGACTTAGAAGCTAAGAATCCAAGATCACTCCAGTGCCTGGAGTCCAGAGTAAAGGGCCAAACCACCACAGCCTAGAACCTGGAGGTCAGCATCCTTGGGAGGCTCAGGCCTAGCTGCCCAACAGTGAAGACATCTCAGGGCTAGGCCCTAGAAGAAGGGCTATGGAGTTGGATCCCTGGGGAAAGGGAAAGAGAAAAAGTGATAGAAAGCAAAAAGCCTAGATGCCACTTCCTCTTAAGTCCCAGGAGCCAGGCTAAACACACAATTCATCAGGAACCACAGAGGTGGAATAGGCATTTCTACATTTGGATCTGTCCCAAGGGTTGTATTACCCTATACTCCCTGTCTTGTTACTATTTAAAAAAAAATTTTTTTAATGTTTATTCAGTTTTGAGAAACAGAGAGCAAGCAGGGGTGGGGCAGAAAGAGAGGGAGACACAGAATCCGAAGCAGGCTCCAGGCTCCAAGCTGTCAGCACGGGGCCTGACGTGGGGCTCGAACTCACGAACTGTGAGATCATGACCTGAGCCAAAGTCAGACGTGCTGACCCACCCAGGGGCCCCTTCTATTTTAAGTCACTGAATATTAGGCTAAAGGTCCTTCACGTTTAAACTTTGTTTACTCAGAGTTCAATGTGTTTGATCTTCAGTTACTTGAGGAGGCTTTACCTCCCTGGTAGCTGTATAATCCCTGCCATGGCAGTGTCCTCACCGAAGGGACTAGCGCTTGACATGGTGTTAACCTAGATCTGGCACAGCAACATACGGAAAGGGAAAGACCGCAAAAGACGACTAGTTATCGCAGCCAGGTGCAAGGCTTTTGCGTTATTTATTGTTTTCGCCGTGGTATAAGAGGACTATTAATGATAGGTATTTACTGATCGCTTACTTTGGGGCCCTCCATACCCTGTATCGAAACCACCTCCCCGCTGGCCTTCCTCCTCTCGGCGTGGGGAGCTCAGGGCCCCGAGCACCCGGAACGCTAGCTCGGCTACTGGAGAATCAGAGACCCGCACCCTGAAGAAGCCGGGGGCAGGGAGGGGAGAGCGGCGGTAACGGACACTTCCGCCCGCACGAGGCCTTCCGGTGCGGAGGTCACCATGGCGGCGTCCTTGGCTCGCCTCGGGCTCCGGTCTGTGAAGCAGGTTCGGGTTCAATTCTGCCCCTTCGAGAAGAATGTGGAGTCGACGAGGTACTAGGAAGTGGGGACGGGAAGGGGCGCACCTTCCTCCCGCTGGGGGCCTAGGGGGTCTAGCCCTCTCGGCCGGACGCTCAAGTTGTTTTCCCACCGCAGGACCTTCCTCCAGGCGGTGAGCAGCGAGAAGGTCCGTTCCACCAATCTCAACTGCTCGGTGATTGTGGACGTGAGGCACGACGGCTCCGAGCCCTGCGTGGACGTGCTGTTCGGTGGGCTGGGGTGGGGAGGCGGGCGGAAGGGGCGCCAGGCAGCCCGCGCGTCCTCAGTCAGGAGCTCGCCGCCCTCGCCGTGCCTGACTCGTTTGTTTCTTCCCCAGGAGACGGGCATCGCCTGATTATGCGCGGTACCCACCTCACCGCCCAGGAAATGCTCACAGCCTTCGCCTCCCACATCCAGACTAGGGTTGCGGCGGGGAGCGGGGACAAGCCAGGCGCTGGTACCGGGCGCTGACAGTGCAGAAGAGATCAACAAGCAGATTTTAGCTTGGGATTGTTAGGACACTTACCTAAGAGTTTGAGAGACTTCGTCACTCGAATCACCATCTGGAGGGCCATGGAGCGCCACAAAGAAAAAAATAGCGAGCCCTGTGACTACTGATCCAACCAACGTTTCTGAAACGAGACATGATTGGAGAGGGATCTGCACAAACTTGAATTTATTTCATTTTCTTATCACTCCCTGCTTAACCTTTTTGAATATGGCTTTTCCCACCACTCACTCAAGGTACCTCTTGCTCTTATTAGCCAAATCCAGTGCTGTTTTTCTCGGTCCTCATAGTTCCATCTCAGTAGCATCTGCCACTTTTAATTCACTCCCTTGTGGAAGTTCTCTTCCTCATGGGTTTTTTTTTTTTTTCTTTCAACCATAAAATTGTACTCTCATCCTTCATTTTCTTCTGTATGTCTGAGCATTTCATCCTGTCATAACTTGAACTCTGGGGTTAAATCCTACATTTCTGTTTGGCTCTAATCTCAACGACTGTGCTATGGTCAGGTTACCTACTGCCGATTTCCTCCAAACCCCACCAAACTCTGTGTCCAAAATAGAATTGATAATCTTACATATACATATACTTGCCTCTCCCCCTGACTTCTCCATTCCTTCATCTGCTTCATCTTCTCAGCCACCTGGGCTGGAAACCGCAGCATTATCTCTGCTTCTGCCCTCTCTCTTTCCCTGCATATCCAGTTAGTAAATTCAAAATATTCTTTTTTAAACAAAAGCTTCTGAAATGTTTTCTCCGTTCCCATTCACTTTCCTGTATCATTGTATTCTCCCACCCAATCTCCATTTTTTCTGACCATTTTTGCTGCTGCTTACTTTTATCTTTCAAAGCACATCACTGTTTTTATGTCTCACTACTTGTTTCACACTATGCCCAATGCGTTTTTCATACTGGGTTACCAACTCATTAGTATGGATCATGAAATCGATTTAGAGGGTTAAATCAGCCTTTCAAAAACAAAGTAAAATAGAATAAAAAGTATCAGAGTGCATGGCATGGAGAATGGGAAGTACTCTTTTAAGAAATTTAAGTTTTCAGCATAATCATGAATATATATATAAAACATGAAGTATGTTTATGTGTGCGTATCTGCAGGTACTTGGTTGCAGAATAGAATTGTTTCTTATCACGGGTTGTAGGAAAAGATGGTTGATGGCTACTGGTTTAGAGAACTTCAGAATCCTTAGACAATCAAGGATCTCTAGACACTGGCTGCTGTGTACTTTGCCAAATACATTTTCCATGACTTTGCTATAGCATTACTACACTGCTTCTCTGCTTGAAAGGGTGCTCTTTTCAAGGGCTGTTTTTTTCCCCTCCCCCTTTAAAAAAGAAACTACCAAAAACCAAACCAAAAACCTACCAGGAGGCAGTATGATGTAGTAAAGAGCCAGAATTCCTAAGGTTGAAATCTTAGCTTTGCCCCTAAGTAGTTCTGTGACTGTGGAAAAATTACTTAGTCTCTCAGTGCCTGTTTCCTCATTAGTAAAATTGGGATAGTAGCACCTATCTTCTAGGACTGTTGAGAGGATTAAATGAGTTGCTATTGTAAGTGCCTAAAACATTACCCGGAGCATATGTGTTATCTAAGAGGCCTTATGCTATAGCCAAAAGGATACTGACAGCCTAGATTTGAGTTCCCCAGCTCAGTGGCTAGCTGGCTCTTCTGTCTGGCCAGACTTTACCTCTCTCCTCATCTGTAAAAATGGGCATGGTTCAGACATTGTTGTAAACATAGATTGAATGCTGGCACTGTGAACTTGAGGTTGGGGCTGTTTTTTCTGTGTCCCCAGCACTTTGCATAGTGCCTGATACATAGTGTGCAATTAACATTTGTCGAGTTTACAAATATTTACCATCTACGGTGTGCAATTAGTACTGTAACTGTGATTAGTACTGGGATACAAAGATGAATAATGAAACCCAGGTATGTAATAAGTGCTACAGTAGACATGTGAATTAGATGCAATGGTAGCAAGGAAGAGAAAGACATGAGTGACCATTAGGTTTGGTCAGAAGGTGATTGTTGAAAGAGCAAAAAGTCTACCAGTGGAGGGTAGGGCCAGATACCATATTATAGCAAAATTGAAAGCGGATATATGTAGCATAAAGTACTAGCTTTATATAATGAGTTTGGATGGGAGGTGTGATAGTAGCTAGAGTAGCATAATGATGTCGAGTAGGGTGTTTTAAAGGATGATAGGGACTTGCACTTTATGAAAATACCTTTCAAAAAGTTTTTTTAGTGTTTGAGAGAGAGACAGAGTGTGAGCAGGGGAGGGTCAGAGAGAGACAGAGACATAGAATCGGAAGCAGGCTCCAAGCTCTGAGCTGTCAGCACAGCATGATGCAGGGCTCAAACCCAGGAACCCTGAGATCATGACCTGAGCAGATGTCAGGAGCTTAACTGACTGAGCTACCCAGGTGCCCCTATGAAAACACCTTTTATGCTAAGGTGCAAATGTTGCCTCCTTCCTACAGCCTTTCCTGACCTGAATATAAGCTATCCTTCTCCTAAGCTGCTTCACTTCCTGGTTTGTAGAAAAGCGGGGGAAATGCATTCTCGACATGCATGCACCACCATTCTGGTCCTATTAGGGTTCATCTAGATAAGGAAATCTGGACTGAGTGGATATCTGATTTGTCTAAAGTTACAGGTCGCTTGAAGACTGCTGGAACAGGGCCCCTGGATGCCTCAGTTGGATAAGTGTCCACTTCGGCTCTGGTCATGATCTCACAGTTCCGGAGTTCAAGCCCCACATCCAGCTCTGTGCTGACAGCTCAGAGCCTGACACCTGCTTCTGATTCTGTGCCTCCCTCTCTCTCTGCCCCTTTGTCTCTCATGCTCTCGCGCGCGCTCTCTCTCTCTCTCTCTCTCTCTCTCTCAAAAGTAAACAAACATTAAAAAAAAAAAAAAATTCACGCTTCTTTTTGGGTCCACTCCAGCACACTCCACTTAAGTTGGAAAGAAGGCATGAGCGTGGGCAAAACGATCCAGTCTGTTTTAGATACACTTCGGCTCTACGCTAGCCACTTCCTGGCTCTGTGGCCGGGGCCAAGTTACTTGAATTTTCTAGGCCAGTTTTCATCCACCTGCCTGGGGCGGGTTAGGAGGCGGTTAAATGTCAACCACTCGGGTGGTGTCTCAGGTTGTTAATATATAGTCATTTGAAAAACAAAACAAAAAAAGCCAACGTGAGATTACTTGTATCTACTAGCTGTGAAATCCGCAAGGACGCCAAAGAAACGTTAACCCGGGGTACAGCTAGCCCTAAGCCACGCGGGTGACGGCGGTTCCGGACTTTGAGACTTAATCTGACGTGGCGGGGCGGGACTTCCGGCGGGAGACGGAAACGGAGCGAGAGGCGCGGACCTGCAGGCGCGGGTGACAGGTCTGTGGTCTCCGGGCGCAGCGCGGAAGCCAGGGAAGCAAGGCAGGACCTGGGCTCCATTGCCGCCTCTCCGAGCACTGTGACGCCGACGTCCGTGCCAGGATGGCTCGGGGCGAGCGGCGGCGCCGTGGAACCCCGGCAGAAGGAGCGCGGATAGCTGAAAGAGTGGTTCGGGGCGGCCCCGCACGACGGGGCGGCGCGGCCCGTGGCGCTGTCGGGAGAGCGGCTCTGGGCGTTGTGGTCCTGTCTCTGGCCCTGGGCCTGTCAGGATTCTGGCTGCTGGCGTGGCACCGTGTGCGGCGGGCGGTCACACTGCACTCCGCGCCCTCGGCACTGCCTCCTGACTCTTCCAGCCCCGCCGTGGCCCCGGACCTCTTCTGGGGCACCTACCGCCCTCACGTCTACTTCGGCATGAAGACTCGCAGTCCGAAGCCGCTCCTCACCGGTAACTGGGCCTCGGGGCGGGAGGGCAGGCAGGCGGACTCTTAATCTGGGCGCCCCAGCTTCACGCCAGAACAGTGGGGAGGGATGGTTCAGAAGAGTTATGAGGATGAATGATCGTGAAGTTCTCGGAGACCCAGAGGGACAGGTCCCCTGCTCTCTCTTTGACTTACGTGGCCATTCTACCCCCAGGACTGATGTGGGCGCAGCAAGGCGCCACCGCAGGGACCCCTAAGCTCAGGCACACGTGTGAGCAGGGGGACGGCGTGGGTCCCTATGGCTGGGAGTTCCACGACGGTCTCTCCTTCGGGCGGCAACACATCCAGGATGGGGCCCTAAGACTCACGACTGAGTTCGTCAAGAGGCCTGGGGGTCAGCACGGAGGGGACTGGAGCTGGAGAGTGACTGTAGAGCCTCAGGTCAGGGCCTCAGGACACCCTTCCCCCAGCCCAGACTCCCTCCACCCTTTCTTTGCTGCCAGCAAATTCAGTATGTTGTGAAGGTTAACAGCAGGGGCTCTGAATCTGGCTGCCTACCTTAAACACTTGCCTGTATAGACCATCTCTATTTACTATCCATAATCTGTGGTTTCTGTGTCTGCAAAATGGAGATACAAATAGCACTTTACTCATAGGATTGTAGGAATAAAAGAAAATGATGTGTAGAGTTCTTAGCATAGTAGGCAACACAAAAACACTGTTTCCCAGAGAACCCTGTGCAAATCTCTATACCTCATCTCACTAGGTACTTACGCTCATTGACCCTCAACGCTGCAGATATATGTTTACCATGTTGCTCCTGCATGGCGTCCCTTTGAGTAAGGCTGGATTTTCAGGAGAGACTACTAATCTAATGCTATGTTTTTCTGTCCTCCTTGGTCACACAGGCCTCGGATACCTCTGCCCTGCCTTTGGTGTCCCTGTTCTTCTATGTGGTGACAGATGGCAAGGAAGTCCTAGTACCAGAGGTTGGGGCCAAAGGGCAGTTGAAGTTCATCAGTGGACACTCCAGTGAACTTGGTGACTTCCGCTTTACACTTATGCCACCAACCCATCCAGGGGATACTGCCCCCAAGTATAGCAGGTAACGGGCAAGAGAGTGTGGGGTGATGGTAGGGATGGTATGGTTGCTGACTTAGCCTGATATCTATCTCCCCCACTCTACCTTCTTTCCACCAGTTAGTTCCCTTCTCATCAGACTCCAAGTCCCCTGCATTGCCAAGACCCTCCCATCTTGACTCTCCTGATCACCTCTTATTTCTTTATAATCCCCACCATTTTCTCCTGAGTAATATTTCCAATTTATCTTCTTCCCTTCAAGCTACAATGTCTTCTGGTCCTCCAACCCAGGACTTCCCTTGCTAACAGAGATGGTGAAGAGTCGCCTAAGAAGCTGGTTTCAGCATCGGCCCCCAGGGGCTTCCCCTGAACGCTACCTCGGCTTGCCAGGATCTCTGAAGTGGGAGGACAGAGGCCCAAGTGGGCAAGGACAGGGACAAGGGCAATTCTTGATACAACAGGTGACACTGAAAGTCCCCTTTTCTGTGGAGTTGGTGTTTGAATCGGGCAGTGCCCGGGCAGGAGAAAGACAAGCCCTGGCACAGTTGGCAGGCAGCCTGCTCACCCAGGCCCTGGAGAGCCATGCTGAAGCCTTTAGAGAGCGCTTTGAGAAGACCTTTCAGCTGAAGAAGAAGGGGCTGAGCTCTGAGGAGCAGGTTTTGGGTCAGGCTGCCCTCAGTGGCCTCCTTGGTGGAATTGGCTACTTCTATGGACAGGGTCTGGTGTTGGCAGACATGGGGGTTGAGGGGTCTGAGCAGAAGGTGGACCCAGCTCTCTTTCCACCTGTCCCTCTTTTCACAGCAGTGCCCTCCCGATCATTCTTCCCACGAGGTTTCCTCTGGGATGAGGGCTTTCACCAGCTGGTGATACAGCGGTGGGATCCCCGCCTTACCCGGGAGGCCCTAGGCCACTGGTTGGGGCTGCTCAATGCTGATGGCTGGATTGGACGAGAGCAGGTACTGGGAGATGAAGCCCGAGCCCGGGTGCCCCCAGAATTCCTGGTGCAACGGGCAGCCCATGCCAACCCCCCAACCCTGCTTTTGCCTGTAGCCCACATGCTAGAGGGTGGTGACCCTGCTGACTTTGCCTTTCTCCGCAGGGCCTTCCCCCGTCTGCATGCCTGGTTCTCCTGGCTCTACAAGAGCCAGGCAGGGCCAGTGCCACTATCTTACCGCTGGCGGGGCCGGGACCCTGCTTTGCCAACCCTGTTGAACCCTAAGACACTGCCTTCAGGGCTGGATGACTATCCCCGAGCTTCACACCCCTCAGCCAGTGAGCGGCACCTTGACCTGCGGTGCTGGGTGGCACTGGGTGCCCGTGTGCTGGTGCGGCTGGCAGAACAGCTGGGAGAGGCTGAGGCAGCTGCAGAGCTGGGCCCACTGGCTGCCTCACTGGAGGCAGAGGAGAGCCTGGATGAGCTGCACTGGGCCCCAGAGCTAGGAGTCTTTGCAGACTTTGGGAACCACACAAAAGCAGTGCAGCTGAAGCCTCGGCCCCCCCAGGGGCTGGTGCGGGTAGTGGGCCGGCCCCACCCTCGCTTACAGTATGTGGATGCCTTGGGCTACATCAGTCTTTTTCCCATGCTGCTGCGGCTGCTGGACCCCAATTCATCCCGCCTTGGGCCCCTGCTGGATGTTCTAGCCGACAGCCGCCATCTCTGGAGCCCCTTTGGTTTGCGCTCCCTCGCAGCCTCCAGCCCCTTTTATGGCCAGCGCAATTCAGAGCATGATCCTCCCTACTGGCGGGGTGCTGTGTGGCTCAATGTTAACTACCTAGCCTTAGGGGCTCTCTACCACTATGGTCATCTGGAGGGTCCCCACCGGGCCCGGGCTGCCAAGCTCCACAGTGAGCTCCGTGCCAATGTGGTAGGCAATGTGTGGCGGCAGTACCAGGCCACAGGTTTCCTTTGGGAGCAGTATAGTGACCGGGATGGGAGGGGTATGGGCTGCCGCCCTTTCCAAGGCTGGACCAGCCTTGTCCTACTGGCCATGGCTGAAGACTACTGAAGGGGGAGGGTGAGAGGGGAGCCAGACCCCCACTCTGGACTAAAGGGACCAGGTCCCTAGCTTCTGCCCCCAGCCCTCAGATACTAGCGCTTCAAACTTTCCTCAGCTCATCTCAGGTGTCTCCTTACTGTCATCCCACATAGCCCCGGGGTGAATGTGAATTCAGAGTCTATTTTTCTAAATAAATTGGAAAACCATGCCAAACTCCATTGCTTTTGCCAATTTTGCCTCACCAAGAGGTCTTAGCTCAGTCCAGACCTTAGAGCTGCCTGCTTTACTTCAGAGGAGGTTGGGAAATGTGGCTATTACCTGTCCCCTCAAATCCAGTCAGGTCAAGTGCGATGCAGAAGTTCAGCACCAGTCCACCCAAATTCACAAGCAGCTGGTTCACATCTCTTTAATGAGATCAAGGCTTCTGTGTATGTTTTAGGGGGTAGAGCTAGCACAGTCCCCCAAACACAGCCACTCTCCTCAGGATTCCACCCCTTTCAGGCAGATTCGAGGAGGCAGGGAAAGGCCAAGGAGAACTCAGAGGAGTTGGGGCCAGGGCTGTTTCTGGTGGGCAAGTAATCCACCCACCCTCCCCAAACTGATTATGGGATGTCCCCTTCACTGGAAGCTAGTCCCACAGGAGAGACCTGGGGTACAGGATCAAGGGGCAACACACAAGGGTCCTCCAAATCTGGTGGAGTGGCACTAGCCCTAGCTTCCTTGATTGGCTCGCCCTCACTGGAGTCAGGACAAGGGCAGAGCTCAATACCTGAGTCACCAGTCAGGCGGCGATAACGGCAGGATGGGGGCGTGGGGGCGGGGCTCACCCCTGCCCCAGGCTCATCCTCTTGATGAGGGGGGGCACTCTGGTGGGAGGGAACACCTTCCACATTTGTTCCCTCGCAGTGGGTAGGGCAGCTAGAAGCAGAGGAGCAGCAGGTACGTTCACTGGAAGCAGTCAAGGGGCAGCCTGAGGCTGCAGTGTAAGGAGGCGGTGGTGTGCCAGGGCGGTGAACCACATCCTCGTAGGCTGGGGGTTTGAAGGCGCTGAGAAGGCCTGCAGGAAAGAATGGTATGGTCGGTGGGGCAACCAGCAGTGGGGTAGTAGTAGTATCTTTGCTATTAGGTAAAGTGTGCTTTGAAATGTCTGAAAAGGGAATGTGGGGATGATTCAGGGTTCTGGGTTGGGAGGGGCCACTGGTAGTGAGCCCAGAGCCTCAAGCCACTCACGAAGGTCAAGCAGTGAACCGGAAGGGACAGGGCCAGCCCCATGGCATGCCCCATGGTAGGCCAACAAGTTGATCTCACGCTGCCGCTGCTGTTGCTGCAGCCGGAGTTTAGCTCGTCGATGACGGAAGGCGCAACAGCAGCTAAAGAGGATGAGGACAGTCCAGAGCAGCCAGAACCCTGCAAGGGGTGAGGGAGGGTCTTAGATACCTCCCACGCAGAGAAAGGTCCATGAAGACTGGAATTTTGAGGCCCAAGGGCAGGTGGGCAGAAGGACCCGAGAATAGCCCCCTTGGAGACTCACACCAGAGCTCATAGTAGTAGGTGCAGCAGCCTGTCTCCCCGCAGCAGTGACCACTCTCACAGAGGTAGGGCTGGTTGTTCACTCCTGGGCACAGCTCTCGAAGCTGGGAGCAAGGAGGCACTTAGAACCAAGGGAGATTCCAGCCCCAGACACTGTCCACCCCCACCCCGCTGCATGCACGGACACAGTCCCACCCTGTGAACCAAGCTGAGCTCAGAGAGACCTATGGGGAGGGGAAGAGTGATGGAGAGAGGAGTGTTCAAACGTCAGAAGGGCTGTCGACGTGAAGGCATTTGGAATAGCAAGTATCTATCTAGAGAACTAAATGCACAGTGTGGACATACAAAGAGGCAGATTTCAGTTCTGCATATAGGAGACCTCTCACACTCAGGCTGGCTCCCCAGGGTGTTTTCTGTTAACAGAGTGTCTGGGCAGAAGCCAGAGGGCAGTCTGAGCCATCTCAAAGTCTCAGACAATAGGTAAGGGGTTTAAGGTAATTTCCAATGTTAAGATGCTTTCATTATCCTCCCGGGGCCTGCCTCCCCACCCCCAAGCTGGGTCTTTCCACCCTTGGGTCTCAGGCTTCCTAGGGTATAGGAAGGGCCATATGAGACCCAGAGCAATGCTCCCAACCAGATGGGACTGCTGTGGATGATAAACGATGGCATCCAGGGCGTGAGTCTGGGTTCCAGCTCTTCTCCAAATTGGTCCCTCAAGAGAAGACGCTGCCCGACTCTGTTGTGACAACAGGCACACAGAAAAACATCACAAATAACTGTTGCAAGACAGAGGGAGCTTCCCTGGGCCTCACTATGCCTCTGGTCACTGGAGAGCCACTGCAAGCTTCCACTGCAGCCATGGGATGGGGTCTAAGAAGCTGCAGGCAAAGTCAACTGCATCTACGTTACAAAGTTTAGACAAAGAGTAGAAGGGACATATTTAGGAACTTCACAGTACCTTTGGCTACGTGAGTTCCTCCCCAACCCCGCAAAAGGAAGGGACAAGGAAAGGGAAAAGAAATAAATGGCTGTCGTGATAGGCTTTTGGAGCAGTTGGGATACCTGCTGTTGCGGCACCCGAAGTGCCCCCCAGGCTTCCTCGCTGCCGTTCCCGCTGCTGGCCTGAGCCATGCCTCCACCTACAGCCCCCTGTAGACCACAGCCTCCTCTATTGCCAGGCGCCCCGCCCCTGCCACCTCTGCCATGGTCCCTGCCCGGCCCATCTTCTCTGCCGCCACCATCACTCCGCGGCCGGAGCTTCCATCCGGGGAGAGCGCTGCCAACTAGAACCCAGATTGCTCGGTCCTACCAATCAGCAAAGCCCGCCGGCGGGCGAGCCAATAGCAACGGACCAGAGGTTTCTCCCAGTGACCAATCTACAGCAGTGCCTCTGCCACTCTCCCAGACAACAAGAGCTTACACAGACAAAGAGTGGGGTAAGGTTCGACCCACGGCCCTGACTGACAGCGACAATAGCCAATATGGACAACAGAACGGGCTCTGCGTTATCAACCAATGAACGGCCGTCCAGAAAAGCAAAGTTTATGCTGATTGGCTTGAGCGCTATTTTCGGGATGACGCCGAAGGCCCGACCAAGCCAGGTAACTCTGATGGAAGAGGCGGAGGAGGGGGGGGGGGGGGGTCCCAAAAGTCCGCCCAAATTTGGGGGGCAGATCGGTCAGTCTTCTTTAAGCCTAGTGATCGTTTCCCGGGGCTTGATGCAAGCTCCCGTGAGGGCATCGTGTGTGCGGGGAATTGACCTGCCCATACCCCATTCCCCCAATTCTGTACAAGTTGAGGCACCGGATGAAATTTAATAGGGTGGGGAAAATAATGAAAATGGGGGCAGGGGAGAGGGCGCAGAGTGCGGGTTAAGTAAGGACCTTAAGTAGCCAAAAGGGGAGATCCGGGGCCCTCGGGCCCTCCAAGCCGCATCTGCAGGTTGATACGGTAGCACTGAAGGCTGCAGAGCGCCTGGCCCGTGCGGGAGCAGGCGTAACGGCGCGGGTGCGGGCAGCCCGGGACAGAGCATCGAGGAGGAGGGCCAGATGGGGATGGCCGCTGAGACACTGGCGCGGGGGCGGGAACGCCGGGTGGGAAGGAAAGGGTGGAACCCTGTGCCCCGCTGCTGTAGCGCACCATGGGGGCTGGGGCCACGGCCCGCCCGCCCCGCCGCTCGCCCCTCGCTGCCCCTCGGCCTCCCCGTCCGCTGGGCGCCGCAGTCTTAGTGAGGCGCTCAATAGTCTGGTTCTTGTGCTCCTCCGCCCGCCGAGCCGCCTGCAGCCGTCTCTTCCTCGCCCTCTCCTCGCGCTTCAGCAGCATCTCCTCGGTGAGTGCCGGGGCAGGGCAGCCCCCAGCCACGGGCAGTGGCAGCATCGGAGAAGGCTGACTCCGCGCCTTCTGGAGCAGAGCTCGCTGGGGAGAGACAGACCGAGGGGTGTCAGAGAGAGGAGTTCTGAACAAACGAAGGAAGGGGACAGCAGGGTCTTTGAGGAGTGCTGGACTTGAGAGAAGAAGTGGAATGAGCACCTCTCCAGGTGCCTTTTAGTACTGCCTCCTCCCAGATCCCAGACTTTCGTCTTTCGACCCTTGACTCTCAAGAAGAAAAGCATTAGTAGTATTTCCTGCCTGGCCCCAAACTTTGTTTACCACCTCTCCAGGGTGTTTTTGTTTTGTTTTGTTGCTGTTTTAAATCTTTTCATCTCAGTGGAGAGCATCAATTGGATAACTGCTCAAGCCCAAAACTCAGGGTTACCCTTGACTCCTTTGCTACCCCTTCCCTGACTCCTAACAGGTGTCTATTTCCAAAATAGATCCAGAATCTATCTGATTTCCTCCTTCTCCACAATTTCGCCTTGGTTCAAGCCACCACCCCATCTTTCACCTGATTCCTACAGCTTCCTGCCAGATGTTGCTTCTACTCCTTACCTCCACGAAGAAGCCAAAGTAATCTACCAAAATATAAATCAAATGTATCACTTTCCTGCAAACAATACTTTCATGGCTTAGTCACACTTATTTTTCTCCTTGACCAGTACTAGGCATGTTCCACTCTCAGGGTCTTTGCACCTGCTGGTCTCTGCCTGAAAAGCTCCCCTGGTATTGGAAATGTAATTTCTTCAGAGAGGTCTTCCCTGACTACACTATCTAACATTTCTTTTCCACCACTTTCTATTTCATCACCCTATCTTTGTTATAAACCGTGCTCTTCAAAATTATTTATTTACTTACCCCTCTCCCCCCAACACACACACACACGCACACACACACGAATACCACTCCATGAGAACAGAAACCTTTTCTTTTTTTCACCATCGATATCCCCACTGCCTAGTAACATTCTTGGGACATGAGAAATTCTCAATATATGTTTACCAAGTGAATAAAGAATGAACTGACTTACCTGTCGAGCAGTGAGCAGCCTTTCGTTGATCTCCTTCTTGAGATCTCCATTGTCATCCAGCTCTCCCTTTTCCAGGGCATCCAGCCACCTCTGTTCCTCCTCTTCCTCTTGACCCCCTAAGCCCCCCGACAGGTCCCGAAGTGGGGAGGGGGATAGATTACTGTCTTCATCTGGAAAGCAAAGTTGGAAAGCTAAAAGTAAAACTGTTCAGATGGGGAACCCTAATTTAGCCAAGTTAATACTGGGACACTCAAAATTCTCACCATCCTCAGAAACAACCCTCCTCCTTTAATCAGGTATAATGAGAAACCCAGTTTTCCCACCTCCAGATCCTTCTCACCCAGCCAGGCACGGTACTGCTCAAGGGGGACTCCTTCCATAGGTTCCTCTTCATTGTCCACAACCATAAGGGGAGAGGGTGATCGAGGACCTTCAGGTATCACAGTGAAAGTAGGAACACTGCAGAAAAGCAACCACTGTGTAAGCTGAGCAGTTGTCTCCTCCTGCTTGGTAGCTTTTTCCAGTCCTCCCCTGCACCCTCTTGGGTTCTCGCTACCTTAACCTCAGCCCTGAAATCAGTGTCCATTCTCTTCTATTGGAAAGCCCAGAGAGCTTCTTCTACCTCTGCTTGCTCCTAAAGTTCCTCAAGTAAAACCTTGGCTTTCTTGGCCTCACCTCTTGGTGCCCAGGACCTGCCCACCCAGCTTGATTTTGAGTTTAAGCTGGGGCTTGGCAGGTGACGGCTGCGTCGGCCCAGCCTCCTCTTCCTGATGGTGTTTCTTCTTGTGTTTTTTCTTGTGCTTCTTGTGCTTTTTCTTGTGCACTCCATGGCCGTGGGCACCCGCCAGACTCAATTCCAGTGCTTCCCCTGCGTAAGGAAAGCCTGTCAACAGTGGGCCACAACAGCCGGGCAGGGAAAGCCTTGAAGAACCCAATACCCCCGAAGGGGCCCACTCTGCCCGCGGTACACGCTGTTACCATAACAACACCTCCGCCTTTCTCCTCCCCACCTGTGGCTAAGTACCCCGGAGGCTCGGAAGAGCAAAAAAAGGGACTCCTTTTCTGAGAACGCCTAACTTGCTTCACCGACCCGCGCCTACCCGGTTCAGGGGCTTCCATAGCCCCAGAGGTGCTCCCGCGCCGCCACAGCTTGCTCATAGGGTCCTGCAAGGAAAGGGGACTGGAAAAGATAGGAACACATGCTTAATTGCCTTTTCCGCCCCGCGGAAGAACTGACTCCCGCAAAATAACAAGCTACTTCCGGTGCGTAACAACCATGCTTGTGCGGGGCACGCTCGGAGGCTAAAATCCTCCCTGAGAAACAATGAAACTTCTAACGAAAGTTCCGGACCTCTGAGGCTGGGACAGCTTAAAAGGGCACGGCTTTGCCTTCGCTTCGCCTCCTCACACTCGGTTCCAGAACTCAGGGCGGGCGATGCAATTATTATTGTACCTAAACGTGGAAAGCGCGTACTCTGGACCAAATTCGGGGCTTAGGCTATGAGGATACAAAGATGAACATGAACAATTTCCCCTGCTTTTGAGGAGCTCACAGCGCACTGGAGGAATACGTAAGAAACTATATTGCCGGTAAATGGCAGAAGTATTTAATAGGACAGGTACCCTAGGAACAGAGCAAACTGTATTTAAGCCTACATTCTCATCAGTAGAGAAATGATGAATGAATTATGGTACACCTATACAATCTGGAACACTTTATTGCCAACAAAAGTTAAGAGTGATAAGTAACTGATAACATTGACATGGAATTTAGATCCTAATGGGTAATAGCACTGGAGACGATCTAAGTGTCCCTCTAACGAAACACCAAAGTAATTTGGTGTATGGACTTGGCACATCCATACAATGGACAGCTATGCTGCTATTCAAAGGAATGAGGCCTCCGAATGCTCCCAAGAAACTAGTGACATCAATTCTGATAGGTGACTAAGAGGAACAAGGGTGAAGGGAGACTTATTTTTCAAAATATACACTTTTGTGCCTTTTTAACTTTGTATAAAATATGTGTCTATTTTACCTAATAAAAAAAGAAGAACATGGGGTGCCTGGCTGGCTCAGTCAGTTAAGCGACAGACTTCAGCTAACTAAGGTCATGATTGTATGGTTCATGAGTTTGAGCCTCATATCAGGCTCTCTGCTGTCAGTGCAGAGTCTGCTTCAGATCCTCTGTCTCCCTCTCTCTGCCCCTTCCTCCCCCCTCTCAAAAATAAGTAAACATTATTTTTTTTTAATAAAAAATAGTTTTTAAAAAGAACAACAAAGTAGATCTGTATGTGCTGATATATGAAATAAGAAAGGTGAGTTTCAATATGATGTGATTGCATTTAAAAACTGTAATATGCTTTTATATACATAGAAAAAAATGAGGAATGCATACTACACCTTAATTGTGGTTGTCTTTAGAAGTTGGGGTTGGGGAACTTCTACTACCTAGATCTGTGATGAATTTTCTTACAGCCAGTACATATCATATTTATAAATAGAAAAATGTACCACCTATATACAAATGTTTAAGTATGTACAAGATGTGTGTCTGAACTAGATAGCATCAGGGAACAAAGAAAGAACTGATTCAAGAGACATTTCAGTGACAAAATTAAAAGGAATCAATGAAATTATATATGAGAATTCAGGAAGAAGTCAATGTATAATGATTAAGATTAACAGAATGGACTTTGGAGTCAGACTATCCTATTATAAAAAAAATAGTTCCACTATTTATTAGCTGTATAATCTTGAACTAAAAAGTTATTTAAGCTTTCTGAACCCTAGATTTCAGCTTTGTAAGATGGAATGAAGTAGGATTTACTTTAGAGGGCTCTTTCAAGGAAAAAAAGTGAATCAAGAATGCAAAGTACTTTGTACCTGGAAAATAGTAGATATTCAATAAGCAAATGACAACAACAATACTTGACTTCTGCATTTCTGGCCCAAGTATTTAGAGGGAGCGTAGTGTTTTAAATAAGAAAGTGAACATAGGAAGAGAAGAAAGTATGAGAATCAGTTAGTGTTGCCCAAGGTGAATTTGAAATGCCTGAGTGAATGCCCAGATAGAGATGGAATACTGACAGGAGAAGCCAGTGCAAAAGGTGTGAGTATGGGTGTCATCAGCATAGAAACAGAGGTGCCCCCAAAAGCATGGGAATAGATGAGACATTCCAGAATGAACAAGCAGATGAAGAGGAAAAGACCAGGAACAGATTTGAGTGATCACCTGTCCTGGATAGGCAGGCAGAGTGGCCAGGCAGAGTTGAGAAGAAGAGGTCAAAAGAGGGCAAGAAAGTCATACTTCAACAGACAAAGGCTGTGATCAGTTATGTGTAGTCCTGCAGAGGGCAGGCTGAGCTCCTAGAAGGAGATGCATTCTAGCAGGTGTGAAGGCAATAGTCCTGTATCACCAGGGGTTAAAGTGAGGGACCACCTACAGTTAGTATTTGTCAAACACAGTATAGTTTATAACCTGCTTTCATATCCCTTCTCTCCCTTGATCTCCATGGCAGCTCTGTAAGAGCTACTATTGTTACCTCATGAAGAAACTGAGGCTCAGAGAGGTTAAATGATTTAGTCAAAGTCACATAGTTAGGGAGTGTTGAGCCAGCCTCCAACAGAGGCTTCCTGACACCAGGCTCAGTGGTGTTTCCTCAACATCCTGATGCCCAGCAGGGAGCAGTGGCAACAGCAAGTAGCTGCTAGCTTCGTTATTTTGTTTTGGTTTGGTTTTGCTTTGTTCAGAAGAGATTTAAGCATGTTTGTAGGCTAAAAGGAAGAACTTTGTTCTTCTGAAAGAGTTCTTGGCCTTATTTTAAAAATATAATTTATTTTGTAATAATCGCAAACATACAAACTGCAAAAGTTGCAGGAAGAGTACAAAGGACTCTCTTACTTCCTAAAATCAGATTCTGCAATTGTTAACATTTGTCATTACCCCTCCCCCTCATTATCATTACTTGTTTTCTGATCTCAGACAAAGTTGCAGACATGATGCCATTTCCCCCTTAAATATATCACCAAACAAGTACTCTGTTCTATAACCTTTATGCAACCCTCCCAATCAGGAAATTAACATTGATAGAACGTAACCATCCAATCCACAGAGGGCATTCAAGTTTGACCAGCTGCCCAATGTTTTCTTTTCCTTTCTAGCCCAGAATCCAAATCTGGAATCATGCATTACATTTTCTTATTGTATCTCTTTGATTTACTTTAATCTGGAACATTTCTGCACTCTTTCCATATATTTCACGACCTTGACAATTTTAAAGAGTACAGACCTGGGACACTTGGGTGGCTCAGTCAGGTAAACTTCCGACTTCAGCTCAGGTCATGATCTCATGGTTCGTGGGTTCAAGCCCCACGTGAGGCTCTGTGCTGACAGCTCAGAGCCTGGAGCCTGTTTCAGATTCTGTGTCTCCCTCTCTCTGCCCCTCCCCAGCTTGCACTCTGTCTCTCTCAAAAATAAATAAACATTAAATAAATAAAAAATAGATAAAGAGTACAGACCTTTGGGGGCTCTTGACTGGCTCAGGCTCATTTGGTAGAGCATGCAACTCTTGACCTCAGGGTTGTAAATTTGAGCCCCACATTGAGTGTAGAGATTACTTAAAAACAAAATTTTTAAAAATGCTTATTTATTTATTTACTTTAAGAAAGAGAGAGTAGGAGAGGGGCAGAGAGAGAAAATCCCAAGCATGCTCCGTGCCATTAGCATGGAGACCACCGTGGGGCTCAAACTCATGAACCACAAGATCATGACCTGAGCTAAAATCAAGAGTTAGTTGCTTAACCAACTGAGCCACCAGGTGCCACAAGTGTATTTATTTTTGAGAAAGAGAGAGCACGCATGTGCAAGTGGGGGAAGGGCAGAGAGAGAGGTAGGGGAGGGAAAGAGAGAATCCCAAGAAGGCTCCGGCATTGTCAGTATGGAGGCTAACGCAGGGGTTGAACCCACAAACCATGAGATCATGACCTGAGCCAAAACCAAGAGTCAGATGCTTAACCAACTGAGTCACTCGGGCACCCCCAAAATGAAATCTTTAAAAAAGGGGGGAACAGGCCTTTGGTTCCTTAGGATGCCCCTCAACCTGGATGCGTCTGGTGTTTCCTCATGTCTCGATTCATAATTGTTGGCCGGAATACTACACAAAGAAGACTGTGCTGTGTTCTTCTCAGTGTATCGCATCAGGAGGCACATGGTATCAGCCTGTCTCACTATTGATGACGCTAACCTTGATCACCTGGTCACAGTGTCTGATCACCTGGTCAGACAGTGGTGTCTGTCAGTGTTCTCCACTGTAAAGTCTCCATTGTTCACTTTTGTAATTAATGAGTTATTTTCTGGGGATATACTTTGAAACTACTCTGATAATCCTGTTCCCCATCAAACCTCCATCTACCAGGCTTAGTATTCATTGACAAATACTCTATGAATCAACAATACTGTAATAATTGCCAACGTAATCTTTCTACTTCCATTATTGCATCTACATGTATTATTAGTGAGCATGCTACTGTGAAGGGGTGCTTTCTTTTCTTACATTCCTTTACATATGAATTATTTATATCATTTTCTGTTTCAGTCAGTGGGTTGTAATCCATTAGTATCATTATTCATTTTTTTTAAGAGTATCAAGATTTTATTTTTTTATTATTTTTTATTTTTTTAAACAATTTTTTTTAACGTTTATTTATTTTGAGACAGGGAGAGACAGCATGAACGGGGGAGGGTCAGAGAGAGAGGGAGACACAGAATTTGAAACAGGCTCCAGGCTCTGAGCTGTCAGCACAGAGCCCGATGTGGGGCTTGAACTCACAGACTGCGAGATCATGACCTGAGCCGAAGTCGGCCACTTAACCGACTGAGCCACCCAGGCGCCCCTCATTATTCATTTTGATGCTGAAACATGTCCCAGGTTTGGTCAGTGGGCATTTCTTTAAGATGATTTCAGGGTCCTTTTGACATGTCTCCATCGTTCTTTGAGCACTTTTTTACTTCCTAACACTACAAAATGTTTTGGGCTCATCTTGTCCTTTCCTTTGAAAAGGGTGGGAACCAAGAGAGGCCAGGAAGTAGGAACATGTGGCTGAGGTGGCACTGAGCTACACCAATGACACCGGAACCTGCTGATGAGGATTTCCCTGTTGGCACAGCCACTGCTCCCCATGGGCTGCAGGTGCAATGATTATATCATGAACTCTCCCTGGGTCTTGTTTTCACTTGTTCAAGATTCAAAGTCCAGTTGGGAGCATTCCAGTTGGTTGGCTTAGGCCAAGCGCTTATCCCTGAGCTGTGAAGAAATGTGAGAGAGGATGAATAACCTTCTCCAGATGCCATAATGAGGGTAGAGCCTCAGCCTACCAATATTGTCCACAGTAGGGGACCATGCAGAAATAGGAGGATGATTTGAACACCAGGTGACTGACAACCCCTTCTCCAGATATCTACTTCATAGTTGGAGAGACAGAGACACAGACATAAGTAAAGTAAAAAGTTGGAAAGATTATGCACCCAACCAGTAGTACACTGGTAAATTTTTAACAAAAGCTCCCCGAGAGAAAAGAAAAAAAACCAGCCCTGATTTATGGTGTTCACCTGTTTCTGTTGTGTAACTACTCTCACCATGCCTAATTTCAAATGTGACATGATGGAACACAGGAATTTAGGAAGAGACATAGCATTTCCACTGTGTGTGTGTGTGTGTGTGTGTGTGTGTGTGTGTGTGTGTATTATTGATACAAATAACCTCAACAGATAATAGAAAAATAGTGAAATGAGGAAGTGATGAATTTTGAGTATTTGTCACCTTTGCTTTAATAGAATTTATTTGTGAGGTTTTAGATTTAATTTTTAATCAAAGCTGTGTTTAACACCTGAAATGCACAATTCTAGGCAATTTAGCAGTTGTCTCTTATGAGCTAGTGTGAGGCCTCAGTACGCCATGGCACTAAATGTCTCAATGTTTTTCTCTGATGCTGAGATGCTTTTATTCATTTATTTTTTACTTTATATTATTTATATTTTATATTTTATTCTATTGTATTCTATTCTATTTTACTTTATTTTATTTTATTTTTAAGTAGGCCTCACACCCAGTGGGGAGCCTAATTCAGGGCTTCAACTCACGGCTATGAGATCAAGACCTGAGCTGAGATCAAGAGTCAGACCCTTAACCAACTGGAACATCCAGGCACCCCATATTTTGTATTATTTTTAAATGTCAAATTAGGAGTACATTAGTTTTTTTTTTCTAACTGTATGTGTGTTTTCAAATAAGAATTTAATTTAAAAAATAAATCAATCCACAAAACTGTTGGCCCTTGTTTCTCCACTCCTATTCACGCACAGTGTCAACTGGCTTCCCTGACCTGTCACAACCTCCTCCAACTGATTTATGAAAGAGGCTGCCGGATTATGATCTCTAAAATACAACTCTAGCTATCCCACTCCTTTTATAAAGTCTTCAGTCACATGGAATTCAGATTCTCAGGCAGGATGTGAGCTCCACTTCCTTTCCAGATGTCTTCCATTCCTCCACCTCTTGCAGGGGTTTTCAAACCCTTCCAGAGAGGGAGAGCACAAGCTCCCCGGGGTGGGGTACAGGGCAGCTGAGGGCCTGTGGAGAGGACAGTGCTTGAGGCTCCAGCCCTGCTTCCATCACAGCAGCTGCTTGCTTCTATTTCACATATTCCAGGTAAGATTTCATTCTGTTGCTAAAAAAAAACCAAAAACCAGTGTTTGAAATGAACCCTTTTAGTCCAACAGCATGGCTCATCCCAGTCAGGTACTCTCAAATCTGCATGTTGACTTGAGGCATTTCCTGTATTCATTTACTTCAATGATGGTTGATTTAGAGTACTTCCTTTGTGCCAGGCACAGGGCATAAAGCAGTTGACAAGACAGATTGTTCCTCCCTGGGGAACTTACAGTTAAGGAGAATGACAATACAGGGGCGCCTGGGTGGCTCAGTCTATTAAGCATCTGACTTCAGCTCAGGTTATGATCTCATTGTTCATGAGTTCAAGCCCCACATTGGGCTCACTGCTGTCAGCGCAGAGCCTGCTTCCGATCCTCTGTCTCCCTCTCTCTCTGTGCCTCCCCTGCCGGCACTCTTACCCTGTTTCTCAAAAATAAATAAACATTTAAAAATTAAAAAAAAAAAGAATGACAATAGATATTTGAAGAAATAAACAATTCTGGGGTGCCTGGCTGGTTCAGTCAGTAGAGCGTATGATGGTGACTCTTAATCATGAGGTCGTGAGTTTCAGCCCCACATTGGGGGTAGAGTTTACTAAAAAAACAAAAATGAAATAACAACACTAAAAAAACAAAACAAAAAACCCAAAGCCTTTCCCCTTCCCTCTCTTCACCCACCCTTTGAGGTTTATCTCAGAGGCCATGGATTTTATAAAATCTTTTGATCGGACTTTCCTACTGACCAGAAGAATTCCCTTCTCCATGTAACTGTATATCAAGGCTGTTTGCTGTTTTCCTCTCCAGCATCCATTCCCTCACCTTCTGGTGGTAGTACTGAAACAGTCTTTGGGAAACCACCTCTCCCTTCCCTCCTTTCCTCGGTCAATAGGTTCCAATTGGTCTCTGGGAGTGGGCAATTGACCCAGGCCTGGTTGACTGGCGTGTAGAATCCCCCCTTAGCCACAGTGATTGGTTCAGGTCGGTCGACCCCTCTGGCTACAGAGGTTGGACAAATGATCCCAGATGGCCCATAGTGAATCCAAGACACGGGTAGGATGTTCAGGAAATAGATGCTGTCTTTTTCCCTGAATTTAAGCCTGAAAAGTTATAGACCCAGAATTTTTGGAAACAATCTCATGCTGTGGAGGGTGAAGCCAATGTGGAGCAAAGTAGAGGTAGATGATGGGAAGAGGCAGGATCCTTGGGACACTGGATGCCGGGTCAAGCCACATCTAAAGCCTGGCCTCTGGATATTTTAGTTCCTTAAGACAATAAATTTCCCCTTTTGCTGAAGTAATCTTAAGTCAGGTTTTCTAGAAAAACATTTGAGTAATTTGCCATAGCACAGCAATTCTGTCCTCTCTAAAGTTAAAGGCTACTATTTCTCCGACTCCAGCCCATCTGCTATGAAGGAGATTTACTCTCAAGATTTATTCACTTATTTATTTAATTTTATTAATCTATCAAGTTCTCTCCAGTAAGTTCTAGAATCCCCAAAAGACTAATCAGTGTGGTCAGCAAGCTAATACTCTGCCATTTCTTTCTCTCTCACTAGGCTCTGTGGGGTGAGGAGGTCCCCCTCTTCTGCACAGACTGAGAGTGTTAATCCTGTCTTGCCCATCCAGCAAAGCAGCTGAAAAATAGTCAACATTGAGGTCAATGATCAACTCACCCTCGTAACGCACTTATGATCTGGGTCCAGAGCGCTGAGGTCACCTGTGCCCCATCCAGGGACACAAGAGTGCTGCACCTGCTCCTTTGTCTTCATAGCTCCACTTTTGGGGCAATTGCTTTATGTCAGACACTACGCTGGGCATCTTACACCCATTCTCATATGGAATCCTCATAGCAACCGGAGGAATGGAGATAATTACTATACCCCATTGAACAGATGAGAAAACTGAAGCTCAGTTCAAGACTGAGTCAAGGCTCCACAGTTAGTAATTGACAGAACAGGATTCCAAAGCATGCTTAAGCATGGCCCCCAGATTGGGTGGATGGGCAGGTAGCGAATGGAGGACCTAAAGCGGGAGGGGGACGAAGAGACATTGGGACAGTAGGAAGTTGAAACCATCACTTCAGAAACTGCTTGGTGTGGAATTGGGGACGGTCCCGGGGCCCGGCTAGAACCGCAGTATGCCACGCAGTGACCCCAGGTGGCCACGGGATTTTCCGCGCGCAGGGAGTGGGGCTTGCCAGGTGGGGGAGGCGGGCGGGGCGGGGCTTCCCTGGGTCCGCCCCTTTCCCAGGTGAGGCGCCTGAGACCTGGGCGCGACCGGATGACGCGCCCCCGCAGTGTTTGAGCAGTGTAGGGTGCCTGGCTGTGGGGTTGTCGGGCCAGGACTGCTTGGTGCCTCGGGACTGGCTCGGCCGGCCGGGCCTTTGGCGGGGGTGGAGAAGGAGGGTGGGTGCCGCGCCCTGCCCAGCCCAGGTGTCGTCTCCGGGGGCGGAGTTTGGGAACCCGGCTGCGGGAGATTCCCAGCCGGACTGGCGGGCAGACGTCGAGGAACAGAAGCGGACGAGATCGGACACAGCTGGCGGCTCCGGGAACTCACAGAGCAGGTAAAGGCGCGGGGTCGCCAGCATGTTCTCCCGAAACCACCGGAGTCGGGTCACCGTGGCCAGGGGCTCCGCCCTGGAGATGGAGTTCAAACGCGGCCGCTTCCGACTCAGCCTCTTCAGCGACCCGCCCGAGGTGAGACCCGCGTCCCGGCCTCCCCCTTCCCCCGGCTGGGGCAGCCCCGGCTGCCCTCGCCCCCCCGCCCCCGGCCGCGCGCACGCCGAGGGGCGGAGACGCCGCGGTCTGGGTTCTAACCGGTTGTTGTTGACTTCAGAAGTGAGGCGCGCACCGTCTGAAAGTTAATCGAACCCGTGCCACCCCCGACACTCCCTGGCCAGTTGGGATGACTTGTCTCTGCCTGGAAAAACTCCGGGTTGGCTTGAGTTTAAGGGTCCGCAGGCTCGATTCCCAAAGTGTGCCTGGACCCGGCCTATCCAGCGCATCCCGAGGCGAAGGGCGGTGAGCAGGTAGGCGGGCCCCAAACAGCTCGGATTCGTTTGGGCTCTCTCTTCTTCCTCGGCCGCCAGCCCTATCTCACAACCTGTCTCAACCATCTGGGACAACCTTCATCACCAACTCGACTTCTAGGCCAGGTCTGACCACTTAGTCGCTGAAGCCCTCCCCAACTGCTCCTCTGTGCCCCTGAAGGGCTGGGAGTGTGTGTGGTGGGGCGGGGGAGTCCCTTTTAATGATTTAGGCGTTTACCACACCAAAACTTTGCAGCCCAGTCTCTACTCACAATTTCCTCCCCGGCCCACGGCTCTACCCCATTACCTTCCTAGTCTGAGCCCTACCTGTAACTCCCCATAGAGGCTTGGGAGCGGCTGAACGTTGTGGGCCTGAGTTAGGACCGAGGGCAGTAGCGACAGCAAAGAGGCTGTCCCCAAGGTCACCTCTCCTTCCCTGCAGGACCTGTAAAGGGTTAAGTGAGGGGGCCTTCCTCCCGCCCCCCTCTCCCTCCGGGCCGAGATTCCAGGCCTGGCTTCTGCCCTTTCCCCCCAGCCTGCCCAGAACAAAGGCCCTTTCACATCCACGTCCTGGTATCCCGGGCCTTCTCTGACTCAGAAGCCAGTGGACCTGGGGGAGAGGGGCTTTGTCGGGTTCCTCACGAGCAACCCAGCGTGTGACCAGCGTGGGGGAGGGAGAGGCGAGGCCTGGGGACCAAGAGGAGGGGCCTGTGGGCTGGGGCCGCCCCTGGGATAAGCTGGGCCTAAGGGGCCAGAGCAGAGGAGCCAGAGGAGCCGGGGCGGAGTCGCAGGGCCCGCCGGCCGCTGAGGGGAGTGTGACTCCGTGGGCCGGGTTGGAGGTGGTGGGGCGGGGGGGCAAAGCTGCAGCTGGCTGGGAATCGGGGCTGGTTTCCTGTCTGGAAGGGAAGGGGCCCGCAGAGGGGAGCGGGGGCAGCAGCAGACAGGCACACCCCTGCCTTTCTCCCGCCCTCTCCTCCCTTCTTCTGGAAAAGCGAGGTAATTGTGAGCCCAGGGTGGGGCGGGCTGGATAAGGGCCCCAAGTTGGAAGAGGTGGCCCTGGGGGTTGGGCCCAGTGTACCCCTTTGTCCCGCTCCCTGGGCTCACCAGTCAAGTCCTCACCTCCATCCCTCTTCTTTCTGAGAGTGAGAACCCCTCTCAGAAAGCTCTGACCTCCTGCCAAAACCCACAACTCTGTAAAACCTGCGTGAGCGTCCCCTCCCTGCCCCCTTCCAGCTGTGCCTGCCCCTCACGCCCTACCGGCACACAGACTCTCTGTCCACCAGGCCAGGGATGTGGGCGGGGGCTGGGGAGGGGCCAGAGTCGGAATGAAAGGGCCTTTTTCTTCCACAGCTGGGAGAACAGCTGCCACCAAAGCAAGACTGGACACTCTGTGCCCAGAGCCCCCTCTGCAGCTGGCCTCCCTTCCTGGGACCTTCCTCATTCTCACCTCGCTTTCCTTTCTTCCCATGCCTGGCTCCCACCAGGACTCTGGAACAGTGGTAGGCAAGGGAAGTTTGTCACAGCTGCCAGAGGGGTGTAACAGGAGTGCAGAGGGACGAGGGCAGCTTCTGCCCTCTGCCCACTTCTTTCAAGACCAGGGAAGCAGCGGGAGGAGGAATTGTGGAGCAGCGTGGTGCCTGTCCAGCACCCCCCCTCTGGAGGGGTCCACAAGGGAAGGGGAAGTGGGGGCACAAAGATGCAGGACAGATTGCACATCCTGGAGGACCTGAATATGCTCTACATTCGACAGATGGCGCTCAGCCTGGAGGTAACGCCCCCACCCCTGGAGTACATCTCCTGTGCATGCACCCCAGCCTCAGTTTGCCCCCGCGCATCCCTGCTGGGGCTGAGGAGGGAGGGTGGGACCTGCTCAAAGTGGGGAGAGGGCCAGGTGGTTCTGTATGCCTTGTATTAGATGCTGTGTGTGGACCTACGCTCAGTTCTGTTGAGCAGAACATTATGTTGGCAGAAGGGTCTTTACACCTGTTTCTGAAAGCTCTGTGAGTGGGTGTGGATGTGTGTTTTGGAGGGGGTCATTTAAGTGTGGAAAGAAGAGAGGACTTTGATGTAAGAGAAGTTTGCAGGAAGGCTGTGGCCTTGCTAGAGAAGGGGAAGGGGGTTCTGAATCAGGATGTAAGAATTCTGTTGGCCCTGGAGATGGCAGGGAGCTGTTTGTTCATTTATTCTTAAACACCTTTATTGAATACCTCTATATGTCAGGCTCCTTTCTAGACCATGGGATACCTCAGTGAACCAGACAGGAAAGGCCCATTCACCTGGGGGAACATATAAACATGCAAACACATAAATCATCTCACACAGTGAAGTGATAGTGAAAATGGGATGTAATACACATCAGGTAGGGAAGGCAGCATTCAGTGTGGAGGTCAGAGAAAGTCTTTGCAATGAGATCATGAACTGAGACCTGAAGGATATGAAGGTATGTAAAGACTGGACAAAGGGCTTTCCTGACAGGGCATAGCAGGGGCAAAGCTCTCAGATGAGGATGTGTTCCAGTTCCAGTGTGGCTATACCTGGGGCTGAGGTCATGGACAGGGTCCAGATTATGCAGGGCCTTGAAGGCCCTAACAAGGCATGTAGATTTTACTCTAGATATGCTGTTGGCTCATGCAAAGTTTTGTTGGTTTGTTGGTTTGTTTAATTTTTAATATTTATTTATTTTAAGAGAGAGAGAGAGAGACAGAGCATAAGTGGGGGAGGCTCAGAGAGAGAGGGAGACACAGAATCCGCAGCAGGCTCCAGGCTCTGAGCTGTCAGCGCAGAGCCTGATGCGGGGCTTGAACTCCTGAATCACAAGATCATGACCTGAGCCAGAGTCAGCGCTTAACTGACTGGGCCACCCAGGCACCCCTACCCATGCAAGGTTTTTAACCAGGAACAGTACTTGTCTAATGTTTTAAAATAATGACTTCTGTGGACAATAGGCTAGGCAGGGGTTGGGGGTGAGAGAAAGAGTTGGCAAGAGTGGCAGCAGAAGACCACTGGACAGCAAGTTGTTACAGCCTTAGGGGAGTGAACGTGGTGGTGTGGAAGAAAGTGCTGGTGGTGGAGACAGAGTAGGGGCTGGATTTCAAATGACAGTGGTAGATCTGACAGGGCTGGTTGATGGATTGGACATGAGGACTGGACACTGATGGATTTGCCTCACAGCAAAGAGCGTTCCAGGTGTGTGGCTAAGCAGCTGAGTGGTGTGGCCATTTACTGAGATGGGGAAGGAGAAGGAAACCACAGAGGTGACCTCCTGGACAAGGCAGGAGATTGCTGTGGGGGAAGGTCGGAGGTGGGATTGTAAAGAGAGCACATCCTTGGCACAAATTGTGCAGGTTGTTTCCTTCACAAGGGTGCCACGCAGAGGCAGGAGTCCTGGCCTGCTTTGGGGCTACAAACCTTTGGAGGGGACACCTTTATCTAACTTGTTTGCCTGGAGAGGGTCACCTATTTCTAAAATGCAGAAAGATGCTCGGGGTGCCTGGGTGGCTCAGTCAGTTGGGTGGCTGACTTCGGCTCAGGTCATGATCTCACAGGTCATGAGTTTGAGCCCTGCATCAGGCTCTGTGCTGACAGCTCAGAGCCTGGAGCCTGCTTCAGATTCTGTGTCTCCCTCTCTCTCTGCCCCTCCTCCACTCACATTCTCTCTCTCTCTCTCTCTCTCAAAAATAAATAAACATTAAAAAAAAAAAGATGCTCAGTGAGCCCATTGGGACTCTGATACCACCTATTGTCCTGTGTTGGCACATGGGATAAAACCTAGTCCTTTGCACTGTCCATGTTACTAGTTACATGTGGCTATTTAAATGTATAATTTAGTTAATTAAAATGAAATAAACAATTTATTTCCTTGGTTGCTCTAGCCACATTTCAAGATGGCTGCTAAACGTGTCCATCATTACAGGAGATACTGTTGAACAGAGCTGGTCTAGGTATTTAAATGTTTAAATTCTGCACCTTCTCCACTGTCTTGTGCTCCCTTCTCCCATGTAATTTTTCTTCATGGTAAGTCTGTTCAAGCTCTGGGGCAGAGGAGGGGGCTTAGATTTCACTTTGGTCATCTCTCCTTCAGCTACAGGCTGAGGGTGCTGTGTTCTTTCTCCACCAAACTCAGCAGTCTCCTCCCCCCAGCCCCCACCCCCAACTCAAGAGAGAGATCCACTGATATTTCAGAGATTGCTAAGACAGGTACTCATGGAAGAATAAATCCAAGAAGACTTTCTGGAGGAAGCAACTTAAGCTGCAAGTAAAGGGGAGGTGGGAGTGAGAGAAAGGCTGTTTTTAAATATGTGCTGGGCCAAGGAAACAATTAGACTTTCCCACTTAATTCTCAAACAATACTATGAAGGAGATAGAACACTCCCCAGTTTATAGTTTCCAGAGGCTAAGTTCTCACAGCTAGTCAAATTCCCAAGCCAGGATTTGGATTTAGCCCCAGTGGAGATTCTGAAGGGAACAGAGGTGATGAGAAGCAGAGCAGTAAGTCAGGGACAGAAGAGAATGGGAGGGAGGGACAGGAAGATGTCCACGGAGAGCTTAATGTGTGCTGGGCTTCTGCCCATGACTCATCCTCCTTCAGCCCCTTGGGCCTTGACCCAGGTCCGGCTGACAACCAATTCTGGGCTCTTTCCCAGGAGAGTCTGGAGAAAATGCCTGCTTGGGGAGAAAGGGGTGTGTGGGTGGGGAGGGGGAGACAAGAAGCTATCCTTGGGGTGGGGAGATGGGGGCTAAACACAGGGATCTAGAAACAGTGCCAGGATTCCTGAGATGCTCTGCCCAAAGGGAGGAAGCAGGATTTCTAGAGTCCTCTCCTCCCTGGAGCTGTGGGAGAGTGGGTTTGGGGCCAGAGTAGGGGGGGATGATAGCAGGCTCATTCATTTAGGCTGAGCCCAGAAACTTTTCTATGGCCCCAGTTATTCCAATTTACACACTATCTTCTTCCCCCATGCTTTTGGGCAAGGGGTCACCTTGGAGGGTAACCGCAAAGCAGGAGGGGCCTCTGGCCTCCTGCAGCTCTAGCCGCACCAAGGCCAAAAAGCCCTTTCCAATGCGACGTGGGAGCTCTGGGAGGCAGCCTTGCGCACGACTGGGTCTCCTGGCTGCGCAGCTAGAGCCCGGAGCCTAACCCTGCCGGGAGCTGGGAGGGACCACCTGCGCCCAGGAACCCCTCGACTGCTCTCGCGGCAGTTGGGAGCTGATGTCACCATCGCCCCAAGCGCCACGGGCGGGAGCGTGCTTGCGAGTCCCCGGAACCAGCGCGTTGCCTGCGTTGGTGCCACAAGCGCAATGGACAGGGCTAGGGAAGGATCCGTGAGTGCTGGGGCCCGGACAAAGAGACTAGCCAGGAGCGGGCTTGAGGACGCCTCTCTGTGCCCTCCCTTCTCTCATCCGTTTGTGGTGTTTGTGACAGAAGCTGGATGCAGAATGGGATGGGGGTTGGCAAGCAAGAAAGCTTAGCAGAGGTGGGACCCTGGTGCAGACAGACATAGAGGGGCTGAGGGGTGGGGGTGGGGCAGGAGCTGTGTAGTCTGGGAGGGCTTCCTGGTGGAGGGGGCATTGTGAGCTGGTTGGCCTATTTCTGAAGTGTCAGGAAGAGAAACAATGCTGGGAGAGGGGTCATGAGAGTCAGGCCTAGCTCATTGGTGGCCCAGGAAATAAACAGTGGAGGAAGAATGTTTTCAGGGAGGCTGGACAAGGCTTTTGAAAACAGGAATTTAGGGTGTTCAGGTCTTGGAGATGTGGAGGCTGGAGCCACCGGGGACAGAAGAAAGTGCCCAGTGTGATAATTGGTGTGAGGGAGAAGACAGGTTTTGGGTGATCACATTCACCCCCCTCTTCCAGCCTGGTGTCTCCACTTGGCTTCCTCTTAAACTAATCTTATACTGTAATGGGGTTAGTTTTCTACCTCCTTTCTGAAGACTTCCCCATCACTTCAACCAGAAGCAGACATGGTCTCTGTCCTGTGAGTGTGTTTATACCATGACATGGCACTTATGGTGCAGCCATTAATGTCTGCATCTGTCACCTCCCAGCTGGATTTTAAATGTGGGCCTTGGACAGCACAGGGATGCTCCAGGTTTGTTGGATGAATGCTACTGCTGTCAAAATAGCAGACTTTAAAAAAGCATCCTCACCATTCATGTATACTATGTGCTGGGCATTGTGCTAAGTGCTTTGCATTCCTGGCTTACTGAATTTTCACAAGTCTGGGATGTGGGGACTATTTCCATCCTCATTTTACAGATGGAGAAACCAAGTCTTAGGGAGTTTGAGTAAACTGTCGAGTGTATTTTAAATAAGTTTTTTTCTCAGCTTATCAAGACTGGCAGGAATGTCACAGACCCAGGTTTGTCTCATGTCAGACTGGTGCTCTCACCCTCTGCTCTCTGCCAAGACCTCCAAGGCTCTTTCTGAGTGAATGTTCCTGAGAATCCTGGTGCCTCTCTCATTGCCTACCCACCCCCATCCTTATGCACAGCCTGTTTAGCCCCTCACTCCTGACCCCCTGCCTTGCTTGCCTTCCCATCCCCAATCCTTGCCTCTGTCCTTAACCTCCCAAGCTCAGATCTCCTTAGGCAGGTCCCCTAATTTGGAGTGCATACAGGGTTCTGTGCAGCATGGGTGAACTCTATACATGGTATGTTCCTTCTCCACCGATCCCTTACTAACTAGATGCCCCCCTCCCCGAAATCATCACTAGAGTCTTTGGTGTAATCCAGGATGGTCTTTAGCATCTTGTCCATTTTCTTTAGTTGGTGGTTCTCAGCCCTGGCTACACCTCAGAATCACTCGAGGAATTTTCAAAAAAACTCACACACTCCACTCTTAGAGATTCTTGTTCTGCACATCTGAGGCAGAGCATGGTAATGTGTTTTTTGTTTGTTTTTAAATGAGAAGATTAAAAATCTTTAAGAAGGTAACAATTTCCAAAAGTATAGTAGTAAAGAAGGGTGTATATATTTTTAAAGGTAGCATAAATCTGTTTTCCATTCCTGGCACCCAGGCCCACAAACTCATATAGTACACTAATGGTAGAATTGTGTAATACTGTTTTCTTTTCTCACTTAATATATTTTGAAGATTTTTTTCATATCTACGCACAAACGTTTACCTCACTCTTTAATGTCTGCAGCCTTCCATATTCCATGATATAGAAATGTTGTGATTTATTTAACCAATGCCTGAGTGAAGGACTTTTAAACTTGGTGCTTTAAAACAATGTTATAATGAGTGGCATCTGGGTGGCTCAGTCAGTTAAGCGCCCAACTTCAGCTCAGGTCATGATCTCATGGTTTGTGAGTTCGAGCCCCGCATCGGACTCTGAGCTGACAGCTCAAAGCCTGGAGTCTGCTTCGGATTCTGTGTCTCCCTTTCTCTCTGCCCTTGCCCTGCTCATGCTCTCTCTCTCTCTCTAAATAAAAACATTTAAATTTTTTTTTAAATGTTGCAATGAATATGGCTTTGCCAATAGGTATAATTGTATTTGTAGGATAAACTCCTAGATATTGAATAGCTTGATCAGAGGATACGTGAATTTCTAGTTTTCATAGATTTTTCCAAACTGTGCTCAACAGAGGCTGAAGGAATTTATGCTCCTACCATCAAATGCATGAGTGCATCTGTATTTTTACAAAGCTTTTCTGGTTATTCTTGGGTAGCTGAGGTTGAGTTGCCTAAAACATAAGTTTCTTATCTGTTTCTCCTGGGCCACAGCCCACTTGGGGACTGGAGGGTGCTTCAGCCTGCCCCCAACTGACATTTCCTTCTCATCCTTTCCTCCAACTCTGGCTAGGACACAGAGTTGCAGAGAAAGCTAGACCATGAGATCCGGATGAGGGAAGGGGCCTGCAAGCTGCTGGCGGCCTGCTCCCAGCGAGAGCAAGCTTTGGAGGCCACCAAGAGCCTGTTGGTGTGCAACAGTCGCATCCTCAGCTACATGGGTGAGCTGCAGCGGCGTAAGGAGGCGCAGGTGCTGGGCAAGACAGGCCGGAGGTGAGCAAGGGGGAGGCAAGGCCGTATGGGGGGTAGTCGTGTACTGTGTGTATGTACGGAGTGTGGATCACCCTGAAGATGACTTCTCCTTGAAGCCTTGTCAGAGGCCTGGGAGATGCCTTGGTGTTTTATCACCACAGTGTGCTGCCCAAGGTGCACTAAGGAGTAGCTAGGGCTAGACTCAGGAAAGCCAGTGTATCTGGTGAAAGGCTGTCAGTCTGAGGGGTTATAATGTAAAAGGGCTAATTTGCTAAGCCCTGCCTGTGATCCGATGAAGCTGGCTGGCTGGCTGGCTGGCTTCTGGAAAGATAATTTTCTCAAAGTGGGTTCACCAGATGGCCAATTTACCACAAACTGACAATAGTGTACCTAAGGTTCACCATCACAGGCAGTGCTCGAGAAAGGAAATAATAAAAAAACATTTAAGGGAAAGCCTATCTGCTCCCCTAAATTAGATTGTGTATTCTAAAAGGGGTCAGCTTCTGGATGTGAAACACCAGCTTCATGACATTAGATGTTGCTCATCTGACAAATCCACGGTGAATTGGTTGAGGTGATGCTCTGGTACAACTAAAGTGTTTGGAGAAAATACCTGGCAAATGGTGGTTCTGAGCATTGGCCACTTTTGGTAGCCTGGTCATTTGGAAAACTGGCTCTGGCAAAATAAGCCTGTTTGTCCCCACTGCTGAGTAGGGAGAAGGCTCCAGCTGCCCACTGGCAGGGTGCCCATCCCAGCTTGGCCATGAAGGCTGACACAGGAGAGGTTGCCAGGAGCCCTCCACCTGTGAAGCCCCTGGGGGAAGGCAGATAACCAGCTCTGGCTTCCCCATAAAGCTAAAGGGCAAGCAGGCTGGGAGGTGGGGGGCAGTTTCCAATGTGAGCTTGCTATCTTCTGAAAGGCAGCTGTCAACAGGCTCTGCCCTAGCCATAAAACCTAGGCAGTGTGATTTGAAGTACATCCCAAATTGCTGACAGCTAAACACACTGTCATCAGTGCTACATCATTTAGCTTAAGGCCTTACTAAGTTGATAATTAGTGGAGCTATGAATTTGTATGGATAAACTCACTGTCACTTTAGGAGAGACACATGCTTGGTGACTCCTGCTGACGGGTGGGGAGGGGAGTAAGGCCAGGTGTCTGGGGCCCTGCAGTGGGGTACTGGGAAGGCCCAGCCTACCTGGAGATGGTAAAGGAGAAATCAAAGCTGAGGGGGAGGGAAGAGAGGTTTATCGCAAATGGAACACAGATATTCTTTACTTGAGTTCTTGATTTTCCAACCCACCCAGTATCCTCCTATATCAAAGAAGTGATGAATGAGATGGTGGAGAAGAACAGCCTCCCCCATTGTTAAAAAGAAAGCCTGCAAACTCCTCCAAGTTGGGTTTAATGGAGAAGAACTCTTGAAAAGGAGTCTCTGCGGGCACCTGTTCCCTCAAGCCCCACTCATCCCTGGCAGGGGTCTGGGGAGGTGGTCAGAGAGGATGCTTGGAGGGGGAGGAGCCTGGAGCTTATACTGCATGTGAGCTGATATTCCTCCAGTGTCCCCAAGCCCAGTGACTCCCTGGGTTCAACTGACAGCTCTTACAGTCCCTCAGTCCTGCTAGGTCAGGCTGGTGGGGGACCTGGGGTTGGGCCCTGGGCTGGAGGCAACAAAGAACCCTTGGGAACCAGAACCGGGGGGTGGGGGGGTGGGCATAGTGTCTAGAGGCCAGGTGGCGATGTTGTGATTTGCCCACAGGCCTTCTGACAGCGGGCCGCCTGCTGAGCGCTCCCCCTGCCGTGGCCGGGTCTGCATCTCTGGTAAGAAGCACAACTCCCCTAGTCACTGGCACTCTTTGCCCAACCACAAGATCTGCTGCCCTGTCTCAACATCTCTTCCTGCCCCTCTGCCCCTCAGACCTCCGGATTCCACTCATGTGGAAGGACACAGAATATTTCAAGAACAAAGGTGGTGAGTTGCACACATGCTGGGACAAATGGAGGGAGTGACCTGAGGTTGGGTGTTCTTGTGGGCACATCTTTACCAGTTTTGGCCTCTGTCCCCAGACCTGCACCGCTGGGCTGTGTTCCTGCTGCTGCAGCTAGGGGAACACATTCAGGACACAGAGATGATCCTGGTGGACAGGACCCTCACAGACATCTCCTTTCAGAGCAACGTGCTCTTGTGAGCACCTGGTCCCTGTGACGCCCTCCTTTCTCCACTCTGCTCCAATCCCTGGATGCCATAGCTGCAGGGGGAGAGGAGAGGGAGGAAGGGAGATGGGCCTCACCTGGGGAGTTGTCCTGTACTTGCACCACATCTGTCCTTCACCCCTGCCCGCTCCCTCATGCCTCCCTGGACTTCCCCAGGAGCATCCTCCTCTCTTCCTCCCATACTCCTATAGCACTGAGGCAGGGCCAGACTTTGAACTGCGACTGGAGCTGTATGGGGCCAGCGTGGAAGAGGAGGGGGCCCTGGCTGGAGCCCCCAAGAGGCTTGCCACCAAACTCAGCAGCTCCCTAGGCCGCTCCTCAGGGAGGCGTGTCCGGGCATCGCTGGAGAGTGCTGGGGGTTCGGGGAGCAGTCCCATTTTGCTTCCGACCCCAGCTGTGGGGTAAGGCTCTATATTCCTCCACTGCCCTCAGTTGCCTCTGCCCTGGCCACGGGTGACCTCAGAGCTGTGTTGAGTATGCAGAAACTATTTTGTGCTGCTGCCACAGCGTGCAGACCTACATGAAGTAGCAGCAGCCACACAGCTGGGGGGCACTCTGGCCTACACCCCAGAGCAGGCCCATGTCAACTGAGAAGACCAGTAAGAATGCAGGGAGAGCTAAGCTCTGGGGTCTTCAAGTTTTTGCAGCAGCAAATCCATCTTATATGGATAGAACAGAGTGCTCTGGTTGGAGCAAAGTAGCCTGGGTCCTGAGGGGTTGCCTGCTGATGCCTAGAGGCACCCAACAGAAACATGGGGCCTCTGAGAAGCAGTTTGAAAGCTCTAGGGCAGTGAACAGAATGCTGACTTTGGAGACACACATGAGTTCAAATTCCAACTCCACCACCTACCAGCTATAAATTTGGGGCAAATTTCTTAACTTCTCTAAGCCTCAAGCTGTCTCATCTATTAACAGAACAATGCCACCAACCTTCCAAGGCTGTTGTGGGAATACAGTGGAATAACATAATTAAACCACAGGACCCAGCACTCAGCAGGAGCTCAGTAAATGTTCTAAGCCCTGTGGAGGAGGCAAGCTAGTTTTCTGTGGGGCCGCCTGAATGACGGGGCAGATCTGCTTAGCCCTCAGATCTCCTGCTATTTAATACGCCAATCATGGGGCTGAAGCCCACTTCTCTGTCTGTCCTGCAGGGGTCCTCGTTACCACCTCCTGGCTCACACCACGCTCACCCTGGCAGCAGTGCAAGATGGGTTCCGCACACACGACCTCACCCTCACCAGCCATGGTGAGTATGTGCTGTGGGGTGGGGGGGATGCTGGACAGTGAGAAGAGGGGCTGTTGAATGGTCCATTTTCATTCCCTATCCTTACCCTGCACTTCCTGTCCCCCAGAGGAGAACCCCGCCTGGCTTCCCCTTTATGGTAGCGTGTGTTGCCGCCTGGTGGCTCAGCCTCTTTGTATGACTCAGCCTACCGCAAGTGGTACCCTCAGGGTGCAGGTGAGGAGGGCGCCCTGACGTATAGAAGGGAACCTGGAGAAGGAAAGCTGGATCACCTAGGCACCAAAGGACTACTGAAAAATCAAGATCTGGGTGGAGGAAGGAGGGACAGGGCAAGAAGAGAGTTGGATCAGACAAGAGCATGGGCAGAGAGGAGCAGATTCTCACTGGGGGAAAGGGAAGAAGGGTGTTGGTGGTGTGATTTCCCCAGGTAACCTGAGTCATTTACACAGCAAGCTGGGGAGCTGCAGGACTGGGCACGAGTGCATGGAGTCCTGAAAGGCACAAACCTCTTCTGTTACCGGCAACCTGAAGACGCAGACACTGGGGAAGAACCGTTGTTTACTATCGCCATCAACAAGGTGATGGGTCCCTTGGTGAAGCTACCAGGTGCCAGGGCCCAGGAGTGTCTCCTTCAGGTCCCAGGAGGGTGGGTGCAGAGAGATGGAAACTCGCCTGCTGCTCCTAACAGCACCACACCTGGCTTCAGGGCCAGGAATGTTCTCCCTCACCAGCATCACTGGAAAACTCTTCTACTCACCAGCTTCAGCCCCTGCCAAGTCTCAGAGGGTCCCATGGCCAGTTTAGGATTTTCATCCTCTTTCTGCCTTTTCCCTCAGATTCCAATCTGCCCCTACTTCACCCTTTCCTGGATTTCTCTCCGAAACCCAAGTCCAATGACTTCTCTTGGTTTCCGAGCCCTTTTGGTGGCTTTCCTGCCAACTTTTATGAAAGTACTGAGGGACATTAGGCCTCAGCATTCCTGCATGCCTCTGTGCCTTCCCTGCCTCACTCAATCCCTCCTTCCCTGTCTCCATCTGCTCCACGTTCCTGACCGAGGACGATCTGTCTCATCTCCAGTCCTTTCCTGCCATTCCCTCCTGCTCTGCTCAATAGGAGGCAAATAAGAGGGCTTGAGGAGAGACCCAACAAGTTCCTCCTTCTAAGGCAGGGATGACCAAACCTGCCTGATGTCACTGCTGACTTCTGTGACCAACGTGAAGGTGGCAGCAGACCCCTTCCTTCTCCTGCAGGAGACTCGAGTCCGGGCAGGGGAGCTGGACCACGCTGCGGGCCGGCCCTTCACCCTGAGCATCAGTAACCGGTATGGGGAGGACGAGGTGACACACACCCTTCAGACAGAGAGTCGAGGAGCCCTGCACAGCTGGATGGAGGCTCTGTGGCAGCTTTTCTTTGACATGAGTAAGAGGAGGAGGCTGGTTTGAATCTTGGGAGGGATTAAGGTTTGATGTTTTTACCCAAGGCCTCTATTTCCAAAAAGTGTGGAAGGGAACGTGGCAGGGGAGAGGATGGCCTGGCCCTCTCAGTCTTCCTCCTCCCACCCCAGTCACTGCCCTCCTTCCAGGCCAATGGAAGCAGTGCTGTGATGAAATCATGAAAATTGAAACCCCTGCTCCCCGGAAACCACCCCAAGTACTGGCCAAGCAGGGGTCCTTGTACCATGAGATGGGTGAGTGAAAGTGCACTCAGGGAACCTGATGGGCAGTGGGGTTGGGGGCTTCAAGGGAGCCTAGATAATGGCAACAGAGAGAAAGCACTAGACTGAGGCAGAGCTCTGGGGACCCAAGGCCCACTCGGTCTTCTTGTATTTGTTTCTCTTCTCCAGCTCTTCTTAGAGCCACCTCCACCAAAGTTCCAAACAAACCCCCAAAGAGCCAGATTCATTTCATGGACTTCTGTCCTAATTTCTTCTTCTCTGTTTCCCTTTCTGCATGTGGATTCCTGTCTCCTCCTCTGACCCTCCACTTGCCTGGCACTGCTTTCATTTTCCTCCTCTTTCCTTGATTTTTTCACCCACTTCTGCCCACCCCCTCGTCTCCATCCCCCCTGCTCCTCATATCCCATAGTTGTATCAGAGCCAGTGGCTCCAGGGGGCCCAGGTGAGGGGCTTCTCCTGCAGGATAACACAGTCTCGGCTGAGATCCGGGCTTTGCTTTCCTCCTATTACAGTGACAGGTGATGGTCAGGGCTGGGTAGGCCTGGGGCCTAAGCTCTGACTAGCCCCCTCCCCTCAACCCCTTCCTGATGCCACAGCTATTGAGCCGCTGGATGACATCGCAGCGGTGACAGACATCCTGGCCCAGCGGGAGGGCACAAGGCTGGAGACACCCCCACCCTGGCTAGCAATGTTTACAGAACAGCCTGCCCTGCCTACCCCCTGCTCACCTGCCTCAGTGGCCCCAGCCCCAGCTCGGACCCACCCCATGCCCTGGGGGCGACCCCGAACATTCTCCCTGGATGCTGTCCCCCCAGACCACTCCCCTGGGGCTTCCCGCTCGGTTGCCCCTCTCCCCCAGCAGCCATCCCCACGGTCCAGAGGCCTCTTCAGCAAAGGCCCGTCCCGCACTTGGCTCCAGTCACCAGTGTGAGAGAGAAAGGTGCTGGCAACAGGATCTGGCCAGAGGAAGAGAAGACCCATGAGCAGTCGGGCTCTGGATGCGGTGCTGTCAGTAGAAGGTTGGCCAGCTTGGCCTCACCTTCCTCTGCTGGACTTGGGGTAGGCTGGGGAGGAGGAGCAGAAGCCCCTCTTAAGCTGTGGTTGCCAAGGTGTTGAGGGGCTCGTTCCTGGGACTGGCTGGTACCCCCGAAACCCTTCCTGGGAGAAAACTGGAACCAACCCTGCCCTACCTCCCTGCACTAACCAGCTTTGAGGATGGCACTGAAGAGCCTTGGGAGGGAGTGCACCTCCCTTGTGACTCTCACATCAACCATTAAAGTTATTTAACGGCGGCCTTCCCCTGGTTCTTGAGGACAGGTTGCCTTGCTCCTTGGTCTGGACCTGCCCCATCCCCTCATCCCTGGAGCTTAGTTGACCAGGAGTTGTGAAGTATAACTGTGATACTGAGTAATCAGACAAGGGCTGGGAGGAGGGGTACTTTATAAACACCACAGGGAGAAAGGAGGACTGCTCTTCTCTCACACGCTGCTGAATCTCAGGATCTCAGCGAGGTCATAGCCAGTCACAGCAAAGGAGCTCCCCGAGGGGTCACAGAATCGGGCACCACACACCTGGGTGTCAGGCACACACTCACCATGACAGTGTTCCACCTGGGGGAGAAGAGGGCTGCTCAGGGCCTGCTGCCTCAGTCTTGGGCCCCCCTCTCCACTCCTGCCACCACACACACCTCAGTGTAGCCACTCTCTGGGCTCCTGCTCAGTTTCCAGATGTGTACAAAGGTGTCTTCGGCTGCAGAGAGAAGCTATAGAAAAGGTGGTGGGCTGAGTGGGCATTGGCACATGCCGACAGGGGACCAGGATAGGCTGGGGTGCCTGGTCCAGATACCCAGGGAGAGGGCTACACTGAGCAGCAGAGGAGTCTGTGAACTTTCTCTCAACATCCCCAGCACCAGGAACAGGGTATGGAGGGATGAAGAAGGAGACTGACCTTGCCCACCTCAGGAGCCAGGTCCAGGGCACAGATGGCCCGGGCATGGGCGCTGATCTGGACATGCAGAGTTCCTGTGCCGGCCTCATACAGACGCACCTGCCCATCCCCGTAGCCTGCTGCTACTGTCCCATGCCACAGCTGCACGGAAGGGCATGGGACCCTGCAAGGGTGATAACCCACTTTAATTTCCTTGGACCCCTCAGGAAGGCATCAGTCTCCTTCCACCTCACCTACCCAAATCCTGGAATTCGGGTCAATAATTTGAATTCGGGCCCTGACCGCCAGACACACAGCAAGCCTGAGTCATCTGCCGTCACCATGTCAGCCACACAGTCCTAAGGAGAAAAGCAGGATCAGTCCTTCCCTTTCCCCCTGCTGGGTCCTGTATACAGAGCAGGAGGGGAGGGGACACAGCATTTGCATCTTTGTCTCTCTAGGGAAAGGGCAAGACATGCAGCTCTCCTGGGCTGAATGGAGGGTTCCCCCAGGATGCATAAAAAGCTTTCTTTGCTTTCCTTAGAGCCTCACTCCCCCTGACCCCACAAACCATGTGTTAGAAGAGGGATATAACTGTCTTCACTGGAAGGATAGTAAAACTGAGCCCAGTGTTACAACCTTCTGGAGGTCCTGCAGGGAGCCAGTCACAGTCATGACTAGAGTCCAAACCCCTTGAGAACCCCCAACTCCAGGCAGCCAACATAGCCCATGGGCCCAGCTGTGGGTCAGGTGCGGTGGAGCATATGAATTAGAAGATACATCCCCTGCTCTCAGGAGGTTTGCAATCCAATTAGGGAGACAAGTGTTGTCTTTGAGAGTAGTGCTGATTCAGGGTTCTGCCAAGGGAGATCAGTGGGAGCGGAAATAGGGGGATGGCTTCCCAGAGAGAGTGGCACTGGGGGTGGGCCTGAATAGGTAGGACTTGCCCAAGTCCAGAAAAGGAAGCTGCACGTGTCAGACTTGGAAAGCATCTTAGAAAACATCTGTCCCAACTCCTCAATCCACACTAGTATTGAAAAGTGTTCATGAACTACTAAATGCCACGTAAATGGAAAGTCGGGCTTCATCACTGGACTTAAGGTTGCTGAAGCCTAGGAAAGTGCAGCAATTTGCCCAAAGCCATCCAGCTGCTTAGTGACAGAGTCAAGACTTAAACCTGGGTGTCCTGCCTCCCAAAGTGGGAAGGCTCCCAAGCTCCCTGGAATTGGTAGGGGGAATCCACTCACCTGTCCCTGGGCAGGTTCAGTGGCAATGTCTGTGACTGGTGTCTGGTGCCCAGCCAGCTCTTCACTCAGTACAATGTTGGGACCCTTGGCTGGGATGTCAAACACCAGTATCCGGCCCGACCATGTTCCTGCGGAACCAGTGCCCCACTGATGGCTTCCTAATCCTCCCCAGTGTCCAACCACCACACGTAGCACTCTTGTCATCCCGTAAACCTTCATAACAACCCCCCGACATGGTGCCCCAACAGCTCTGCTCCTCCAGTGACCACCATTATTCTATCCTACCCTGCCCCTCTGAAGCCCTCCATGCTTTTCTGGAGTCTCTAAGGGCTTCCTTCGATCCCATCCTTCCCTCTAACCCTCAAAAATTCCCTCAAACCTTCAACATCTTCCTGGCCAAAGCCCACACCCCTATACTCCAGCACCCCCCAATTCCCTGCCTTTGGCCCCCTCACCCACACAGATGAAGTGGCCACTGGCAGCAATCCCTCGGGCAAACACAGCCTGTACTGAGTATGAAAGGGGAAAACAATTAGAAATACCACCTCCAGCCCCACCCAACACTCCCTACCCTGACGGCACTCAAGTCCTGCAGGTACCTGGAGATGCATCTCCAGAGTCCAGTGCGTGCCAATAGACCATGACAGAGCCATCTGACTCGTACATCTGCAAGACAAGAAGCAAGGATGGGAGCACAATCCAGCTGACCTTTGCTGAGCTGTGTACTTCACATATTCATGTCAGGCCTTAGCCCATTTAATCCTCAAAACAACTCTGGAAGGCAGGCAGTTTTTATTCCCATTTTACAGAGGAGGACACTGAGGCTCTGATAAGCTAACTAAATTGTCGGAGGTCATACAGCTAGTAAAGGGGCAGGTATTGGAGATGGCACTTGGGAACTGGAAAAGATGGGAGAAAGGAAGATGAGAACTGAGGAAGAATGAGCTAAACATGTGAAAAGTTTGTAAGATTTAGAGACAAGCAGGGAAGGGTCTAGGGGCTTTGGGGAGGAGTTGAGAAAACTCTACTGGGAGAGGGTAGGAAGCGCCTCTTCTTACCTGTATTCCTCGATGTGACGTGAGTACCAGCAACACTCGGAAGGGGAGGACACACCAATGGACCTAGAGGGAAGTGGCCCAGTCGGAAGAAGTGGTCAGAACAGAGGACAGGAGGACTCAGAAGAGCGTTAAATCAGAGGGTTAGGGAAGGCTTACTCCTTGAGGTTTGGAGAGGAAGGACAGAGCTTAGGACCGGGTTCAGCAACACCACTCACCTGGGTGATAAGCGGAGGGCTCACTCCGGCTCCCTCCTTAGCGTGGAGCTGGCGCTGGGCCAAGGGCACACCTTCAGGGGCAGCGCTGACAAGCTGGGCGCTGGGTCCATGGACTACCCCAAAATGTGTGAGGTTGCGGGAGGGCAACTGCAGCACACTGAGGTTGTTGCACAGTGCAGCGGCCGAACCTCGAAGGGGAATGGAGCGCTCCCGGCGGAACATCCTAGTGGAGAGAGGCTCGAATCACAGGCGCGCTGCGAACAGTAGACAGCGGTGATTACAGCGGGAGGAATGGCGGGTGCTGTCATGAGGCACTAAAGACCACTGGGAGTGGGTAAGGATGTGATGGGGAACCCGAGGATGGCGATAGGAGAGTCCGGAGTGGGGAGGTCTTGGGGAGCGGGAAAAGGGAACCCTAGGGCTGAGTCATGGGGCGATGGGGAAATCCCAGAGGAGGAATGGTGATGGCACAGGACCCGATGGCCCCAACCGCCCGAGCGAAGGCGGGGTGAGGCAGGGTAGCCACCGCACCCCTCTTCCCTCAGCTGGCACCCTGAAGCTCCCGGCGAGGGTCAGAGTTCACACCCGCAGATCCGCTTGCCTGACTGCGGAATCTTGAGGTCCCTGCGAATCCACCGCCACCATAGAGACGACGCACGTACGCACGGCCAATAGGCGGGGCCGAGCAACCCAAACGTACTGAGCGCGGCGCGGTTGCCAGGGCAACCGTGGGCGGGGCGAGTCTGCCTGCGAGGGGTGAGCCTCTCCTTGCTAGGCGCCGTTGCTAGGGCGACGGTTAGGCAAGAGCGGCGGCAGCAAGGCAGGGAAGCTGCTTGAAACCCCGGAGTTGGAGCGACCGCTGCGGCGATGGCTCACGAAGGCTCGGTGAGCTTCAGCTCGTCTGGGGGTGCGCTGGAGCACCGGAATCGGCCTTTAAGTTCGGTGGCGGGAACCATGCATGGGGTAGGCTCCGCGCTAGTCGGCGCCGGCCCACCATGGGAGCGTTCGTGGTGACCAAGGAAGCCACATCAGTCTCGGGCAGAAAAATCTACATCTCCACCACGCACGCTAACACGCTCTGCCACAGTCGGAACCTGAAGGAAAAAGTCAAATGGGTGGTGCAGAGCCCAAGAATAGGGCTTTTTGGAAGCAGCTAATGCATGTAATAAGTCTCTTATACTGAGGTACCCATTCAAATGGATAAACCAGAATTGGTCAGGCATTGGGGAGAGGTGTTGCTAAATAAACTCCCTTTCAAGGATTTTTAAGAGAAAGAAATGGATTAAACAACTCTGAGGCTGCACTTAAAAGTCAGATTGTTTATGGGGCGCCTGGGTGGCTCAGTCAGTTGAGCGTCCGGCTTTGGCTCCGGTCATGATCTCAGGGTTTGTGAGTTTGAGCCCCGCGTTGTGCTCTGTGCTGACAGCTCAGAGCCTGGAGCCTGTTTCAGATTGTGTCTCCCTCCCTCTCTCTGCTCCTTCCCCGCTCATGCTCTGTCTCTCTCTCTCTCTCAGAAACAAATAAAACATTAAAAAAAAATTTTAAGTCAAATTGTTTAAAAGCCAAGGAAACTTTAAATAAAACAGATTTGAGGAGGTTTTGTGCTATAATATTTCTAGCCCCTCTGGTCAGGCCATGTCTAGGCACGGTCACTATCACCGGTGCCACCCATGAAACACTGGGAGGGTAAATACAAGAAACAGACTCTCCTCTCCGGATCCTACGTGCCCTGCTCTGGCCAAGCCTGGTCTGGGCTGTGGGTTATTCCCTGGGTTTGCCACCAGGGCTGTTTTCACCAGCAGAGAAGGGAAATGACACTTAAGGGATTTTGAGGCTCAGTGTAAGGTTTAGGAAACACCAGATTTGGGGGAGAATGAATTTGGGAGGATATCTGGTATGAAGCAATAAGGTTGGGGTGAGGAGGCAAAGATTTGGGAAGATTACATTTAGAGGTAAATTTTGGAAAGAACCAAGTTCAGAGAGACTTGAAGGAAAGTGAGAAGGTTCCCAAGAATCTGCTCATAAATTTCTTATGTCCCTAAAATGAATTTATGGAACCAATCTTTTTCTTTTTACGTGGCGTTTTCTTGATTATAAAAGGATAAAGACTCATTATAGTACAGAGAACTTATAAAATAGAGAAGAGCACAAGAAATAAACATATCCACTGTTACAGTTTTGGTGTTTTCCTTTTCTTTCACACATAATGGTTTATACAACTGAGATGATATTGATATGTCATTTTATATCCTGTTTCTATCATGTATCATTACATCATAAGTATTTTCATGTGCCATTGTAAATTCTTCCTAAAGATTATCTTTAATCATTGCATAATATTCCATAATATAGAGGGCACACAATTAACCATATATTCTTTTTGTTACACATATGTTTTAAATATGTTTAAATATGTTTTAAATATTATGCTATTGTAAATGACAGCTCAGAGAGTACTGAAGGATATATTGTGATTTTCACTTCAGAATATGCCTTAAAGGAAGGAAGATTGGACACCTTTTCAAATGTTTGTTAGTCATTTGCAGTTCCACTTTTGTGAAATGTTATGTCCTTTGCTTATCCTTTGGGTCTTAGGCTTTTTATTATTTTTATATGAGTTTTTAGTATACTTGGGAATATTTATCCTTTCTTATATTTATTGCAATTTTTTGAAAGCAGGATAAAGTCAGGCTCTAGGGGCAGACAGACCTGCATATGAATTATGACTCCACTACTTCCTTGCTGTGTAATCTGGGCAAATTCTGTAAAATGAGGATAAAAATAGCAAGGAGTCTAAAAATGTAAGACTTGAGTGGATTGTATGTAAATGAAACATTTAAGTGCCAGTAAATGGTAACTACTGTCAGCTTGTACTTAGGAGTGTTTTTAAAATATGTATAGGAAAAAATTTGCATATATATACATATATATGTGTGTGTGTGTGTATATATATATATATATATATATATATATATATATATATAGCTATTTCTTTATTATTTCTTACATAGCTTTTATGCTTCAGTAGGTCTTTCTCGCCCGGAAATTGTATGACAATTTAACCTATTTTTTCCTACATTTAATTTTTTGCTTATATTTTTATTTCATTTGCATGTGTGTATCCTTTAATTCATCTGGAGTTTATTTAGATGTATATTGTGAAATGAGGATCTAAGTTGATTTAGGGGAGGGAGGAGGCTCTAAAGAGCACTAACCATTTATTGACTCCTTAAGTTCTTTGAACTCTCAAGAACTTTGAACCTTTTGAACTAGTGCCAATAGCAGGGACTGTGTCCTTAGAGCTATATATAGTTTGGGTATACTCTGTAATCTCAAGCAAGTGATGGTTAATTTGTGTTGTTTCAGTTTCTTTGTAAAACGGATTTAGTGAGCTGTTAAGAAAATTAAATTAGCTAGGTCAAACATCTAAAAACGCATCTGACACATCGTAGGCTCTTAGTGGACTGACTGTTCCTTTCAAAAGGCTTTTCCTTCCTACTGGACAACTTGAGAAAGCTTCTTCCTAGCCTATAGCTGTGTCTCCATTCCACTTTTCCAGGTTTCCTGCCCTGATTGCCCCGTTCTTTCCTCACAGAGGCAGATCCGGGACCGCGGGGTGACCCGATCCAAGGCGGAAAAGGCGCGACCGCCTACGGTTCAGGTACCACAGGTGGACATCGTGCCTGGGCGGCTCACGGAAGCGGAATGGATGGCGCTCACGGCCCTCGAGGAGGGAGAGGATGTTGTGGGGGACATCTTGGCTGATCTGATGACGCGAGTCATGGACTCTGCTTTCAAAGTCTACCTGACCCAGCAGGTGGGTCTGGATGGGGGTTCTCCAGACCATCTCCACCCCGCCCCCCCAAACTGGGCTAAGACCCTCTCTCGCCTCCGTAGTGCATTCCATTCACCATCAGTCAGGCCCGGGAGGCGATGCTGCAGATCACCGAGTGGCGCTTCCTGGCCAGGGACGAGGGAGAATCTGCGGTGGCCGAGGACCCCACGTGGGGCGAGGACGAGGAACCTTTGGCATGCACGACGGATGCTTGGGCTCAGGGATCAGTGCCCGTGCTGCAAGCGCCCGCCTCTGTGGGGCTGGAGGAGATCTTCCAAGGCGAAGTAAGACCAGCCCCCAGCTCCCTCCGCCCCTCATCCCCCTACTCTGCGCCTCGCCGCCGCCGCTGCGTCTTCGTTCTCCTCACGGCCTCTCTGGACTCCCCCACCCTTAGTTCCTCTCTCCCCTTTCCGATGTGTCACTATCCACCCTCCACCCCTAACCTCGGTGTATATCCCTAGGACCGAGGGAGCGTGGACCAGATCTCTTTAGGAAGATCGTGGACGGCGAGAGGCTCTCAGGAGCAGATGGAATCTTGGGAGCCTTCTCCAGAGCTGCGAGTCACTCCGGGCCCCCCACCTACCCCAGAGCTGTTTCAGGAGACAGGGACCGAGGGCCTTTTAGAGGAACTGGACGTCCAGGCCGGAGACCACCAGTCCTCGGCTGGATCCTTGAACTCGAGCAGCCAGCTGTCGGTGGAGATGGCGCTCGACGGCAGTCCCCCACCTTTTCCGGATCTGTCCCAGGTAGCCAGCACCCAGGCCTCGGCCCAGAGGGTACCGCCCCGCAGCTCCCAGTTCTCGCTGGAGGACCTCTATCATTGCACCGCCCAGCCGCACGCGGCTGGGGACTGGCTGAAGCTCAAGAAGGAGAAAGTGCCCCGCATGGACTCGGGCATGTCGGTGGCCCGCCCCTCCTCCTCATTCGAGCCACAGCAGCCTAGGTGCGCGGACGCGCTGCGGGGCGCGCGTCACTACAGGGTGGGACGCATGGCCCGGGCGCGCCTGGACCCCGCGCGGCTGCCGCGCCACTGGGTGCGCCCTCTGGCTGAGGTTCTGGTTCCAGACTTCGAGGCGCGCCCGCCGGAAGCCTACCGCGGGAGCAAGAGGGGCAGGAAGACCGAGGCTCGGGCCAGACCCCTAGCACCGGGTCCCGGTGTCCGCGTCTCCCCGACAGTTTTCTTTTCTCTCTCGCCTAGTGCTCCTTTCCATGTCTTGGGCCCGGGCCCTGCTCTCCAATCCCCCTCTTTGAGCTTAGGCCCACCGCCGCCAGGCTTTGGGTCAAAGTTGGCCTTTCCCAGCCCTGGGCTTCGCTTTCTTGCCACCCACCCAACCCTCCAGGATCTGGCCCGGAGCCCCAGCCCTAAACAGTGGCCAGGTGCCAAGTGGCCCAGTGGCTGGGAGGGGGCGGCTGAGTTGCTGGGCGAGATGTGGGTAGGCCGCTGCCACGTACCTCTGCATGGCCTTCATCCCAGGGACCTGGAGGGTCAGGATCCACACAGGTGGCCTCAGACGGCATCCGGAGTCCTCGAGGCCACCTCCCAGGTGATGTGGAAGCCCATGTTGCTGCCTGAGGCAGTGAAGCTGGCTCCTGGTGTGAGCTTGTGGAACCCAACCACCCAGGTGCTGCTCAGATCTGCAGTACCCCAGCAGGCAGACACAGAAGGCAGCATCTCTCTTCCCATCCAGCAGCACCCCATCCAGACTGGTGCCCCAAAGCCTCAGGTGACCATGAGACAGCTAACGAAGAATTCAACACCCAAAGTGTGGCCACTCCTCTCCAGGGACCTGACCCATTCTGGGTCCTGAAGCTCAGCCAGTACTTTCCTTCTTTCTACTTGCCAGAATAAACACCTCAGTTGCTTTAAGAGTTGGCCTGATGTCTGTCAGTTTCTTCCAAGGGTGCTTACTCAGGAGCAGTTGTCCTGCCGGCCTGGAAGGATATGGAACACTGGGTCCAGGGAATAACCCCATTTCCACCCTTAGGAGACCCTGCATTAGGGCCAAGGTTGCTCCCCAGCAGAGGCATTCTGGAGAACCATCTCCCTCTCTACAAAGGAATAGACATAAGGGCTACAGGTGGGGTCTGCTTCAACTGGACGAACTTAGAGTCTCTTTGCAGCAGGGGACTGAGGGGACAGCCCTGCTTAAGCACACCGTGATTAAAGACAGGAGAAATTTGATATTTTGCTTCTCCAGTTCTGGAGCTCATAAATTCACCTTAGGATGGAAGTCCAAGTTTCACTTGTAGACAACTATGAGCCTACACAGGAGAACACTGACTCTAGGCCAAGGATAGCAGTGAGGCAATCAAGTGACTAAGGCACTCAGCTGAAGGTGGAGTTCACTCTCAGTTTCAAACAGGACGCTTGAACAAATCAGAGAGTGACTGCCTCTTTAAATTTTGTGTCCTGGACAGCACACCAGCCTGACTGCTCAACCCCACTCAGCTTTGACTAGCTCCTCCCCAACTTACCTTCACTTCGGCACAACACTTCTGGTAGCAGGTCAGCAAGTTTTTGCAATGTTGCAGTGGTCTCTACTCAGCACCCTTGTCGGGAGCCCTGGCTCTGTCCTGCTCATTCTGGTCCTCCTGCATAGACTATGTATGTGGCCTTGGCATAAGTCTCATCTTTGGGACCTCCAGCACTGCTCCACAGACTTGACTGGGAAGACAGCGGTGGTGACTGGAGCCAACAGTGGTGAGTGCCCTTCTCATCCTGCCACCTCATTTGGCGTCTCAGTCCAGTCCCCCAGTAGCCCCAGTGAGGCTGGCCAGAGAGCCAGCACGCACTTCAGTCACACCCCAGACTAGCCTATTCTGAAACTGCCCTTCTACAGGTATTGGGAAGGCCGTGTCCCAGGAGCTGGCCCGCCGTGGGGCCCGGGTGATCCTTGCCTGCCGTAACTGGGAGTATGGACAGCAAGCCCTGGCTGAGATCCAAGTAGCCTCGAAGAGCAACTGCCTCCTGCTTGGCCAGGTGGACTTGAGCTCTATGGCCTCCATCCGTAGCTTTTCCCGGTGGCTTCTGCAGGAGTGTCCTGAGATACATCTGCTGGTTAACAATGCTGGAACCTGCGGTACATGCCTTGAACTGCTGCCCCCAGACACATTGCAGGAGCCTCCTTTCCAGTTCAGGGACCCTAAAACAGGCACCCCCAAACCTAACTGGTGCACCCTGCTGAATAACTTTAATTCGCACGTGATCCTAAAAAGCCTACCTTGAGTAATAGCCTCCATCCTTGCACGTACATGTTCCTATGGAGTTTCTACTGAATGCCAATATATGCCCTAGGTCTGTATCCCTCCATCACCCACTACCTATGTTCTCATTTCCTCCCAGGATTTCCCAAGACACTTACCCAAGAGGGCCTTGATCTCACCTTTGCCACCAACTATGTTGGGCCCTTTCTGCTTACAAATCTACTCCGAGGTAAGGAAGGATGGCTGCCTACCTTCTGTGCTGCCCTCACTTCTCATTCCCCTGGCATTTTCGTAGCTTACTGTTTCCAATGGCTACTTCCCTTCCCTTGGCCTCAGCTGCTCACTGAGTGATGACACAGTAAGCTTTTTGATGCACACAGCAGGGCAACCCGCCTGACCTAAGTCAGGACTGGGAGGCTGGTACTGAAATCGGTCAGGCCAAAATATAACCAGCAAGGGGATATAAGATCCACCTCTCTTTCCCCCAGCTCTGAGTTCTAGGTAAACCAGTAGAGTCAGTCATCTCGACAAGAGCTTCTTAAGGGTGGCACTAGACCACTAGGAATATAGACACCAGGAATGCCTACTTCCTGCTCTCAAATAGCTCAATATCCCCCAGGAATCTAGACAGAACACATCACTGTCTTGGACCCAAGTCCTTTGACTTTCCGATTTTTTAATCTTTTCTAATTAAGGAGGTTTGGGTTCTTGCTGGGGAAGCTGGGGCAGAGTGAGTGGTGGGCACTTTCTTCCTAACATTTTCTCCTGGATTGCACCCTCTTTAAAATAAAATCAATTTGGGGGGTTAGGTAATATGTGTCCAAAACATAAAACTGAAAGTGTACAAAAGGGATGACATTTCAAAAACTCTCCTCTCGGGCGCCTGGGTGGCTTGGTTGGTTAAGCGTCCGACTTCGGCTCAGGTCATGATCTCATGGTCCGTGAGTTCGAGCCCCGCGTCGGGCTCTGTGCTGACAGCTCAGAGCCTGGAGCCTGTTTCAGATTCTGTGTCTCCCTCTCTCTGACCCTCCCCCGTTCATGCTCTGTCTCTCTCTGTCTCAAAAATAAATAAACGTTAAAAAAAATTAAAAAAAAAAAAACCTCTCCTCTCAGGGGCGCCTGGGTGGCTCAGTCGGTTAAGCAGCCAACTTTGGGCTCAGGTCTTGATCACTCTGTTTGTGAGTTCAAGACTTGCTTTGGGCTCTGTGCTGACAGCTGGGAGTTCAGAGCCTGGACCCTGCTTTGGATTCTGTGTCTCCCTCTCTCTCTGCCCTCCCCCACTCACTCTCTGTCTCTCTGTCTCTCTCTCAAAAACTGAATAAATGTTAAAAAAAATTAAAAAAAAACCCAAAAAACAAAAAACCCTCTCCTCTTCTGCTTGAAAATCAGCTACGCGTTTGCCTCTTGGGAGGCAATTTGTGTTGCCAGGATCTCATGGGCTCTTTAGTGGCTGATTAAATTAGCCACAAATGGAAAGTGAACAAGCGCAAGGCAAAACTGCATGGGTTTGCAAGTAGGAATGTTTTGTCTCCTTTGCAAAAATTCTAACACCCTGGCTGCACCTTGCTTAGTAGTAGGTTCTTAAACTGTCTTTTCTCTTCTTCTTCTCTTATCTATTCTTCTTCTTGCCACTTCTAGAAATCACTTTTCACCATATTACTTGCTTAAAATCCTTGGAAGGAAGGTGCTCTATCCTTTACAGGAGAGACTCTAAACCCCTTATCTCCACTTACAGACCCCCTGCAGACTGAGAGCCTCGCCTTTTGCCCCTCCTTAATCCACACTTTTCTCTCTAGCAGACAATCTGTAGCTCTTGGTCCGCACTTTTTTCCCCCCTCCAGCTGTGCTTTTTGCACGTGTAGTTGCCTCTATCTGCACTGTCCTCTCCCACTCTTTTACCCTAACTTTATTTAGTTCATCCACCAAGACTGAGCACAGATACTGCCTGTGCTGTGAATCTTGTCCTTCACCTCCCCCAGCAGCCTCCCATTTATGGGGCTCCCTTAGCCTTTGTACACATCTCTGTTCCTGCATTGACATTGTTCCAGGATGATCGGTCTCCAGTTAGGCTGTGAGCCCCTTTAGTCTTTATGTCACTATGCCTAAAAGTTTGGGGTCTGTTCTCTTTAAGAATAATTCTGTTTCCAGCAAAATTTTGGCTAAATACCACCTGCTCAATTTTTCATTTGTGATTCTTAATTTAAATGTAGGGCTCAAAATAGTTTTAGCATTTTGAACACTGTAAACTCATATGTGACAACTACTATTTTTAGTATTTTATAGAATCCAGACTCTCTCTCTCTCTCTCTCTCTCTCTCTATATATATATATATATATATATATATATATAAAATGTTAAGTGCCTTACTATGTATATATATATATAGTAAGGCACTTAACATTTTTTTTAATGTTTATGTATTTATTTTGAAAGGGGGAGGGGCAGAGAGAGAGGGAGAGAGAGAATCCCAAGCAGACTCCGTTCTGTCAGTGCAGAGCCTGATGTGGGGCTCCATCTCATGAACCATGAGATCATGACCTGAGCTGAAATCAAGAGTGGGACACTCAACTGACTGAGCCACTCAGGTGCCCCCCACCCACTTTTTTTTTTAAGATTTAACTTGTACTATTTATTGTATTTATTATTATTATTTTTTACTTTGGAAGATAGTGGTTTGTTTTTTTTAACACTTTCCCAAGTGTCTCTATACACATTTCTTTCCCCACTCAACATAGCACCCTTATGTCCTTAGCACCTATCTAGGTGTCTGCCACAATCCAGAGACCTAACGAACATTTGGGTGACAAATATGTGAAAGACAGGTGACATGATGTCTCCAGTCTCTCCTTTTCCCTCTTGGCCACCAATGAGGTAAAACATAAATAAGGATCCATTAAATTAGCTCCAGCTGGCAAGTGGAAGAAAAACAAGGCAAAAGTCCAAACTCTACAATGAAAGAGGAGGAAAAACATTAGGAAAGTAGCTAATGAAAATGAGTCTCAGTTCACATTAAGCTGTCCTGTGCCTAGCCTGGGGAATGTGGGGGGTGGGCAGTGACCCTATCCTGAAAATCCTGGATGGTCCCTGCTCTCTTGGAGTCACCTGGAGAGGTAGGTTGGGGAGTGGGCATGGGAGTTCACTCCAGAACTTGGATCGAATGAGTGTGGTTCTCTTTCTACCCAGGGGCCCTACAGCGGGCAGGGTCAGCCCGGGTGGTGAATGTGTCTTCCTTTCGGCATGCACATGGGTATGTTGATGAGGAACATCTGACAGGGGCTGGTAAACCCTTGATCTTTAACCAGAATTATGACTGCAGCAAACTGCTCTTGACCTCCTTCACTGGGGAGCTTGCCCGGAGACTTCAAGGGACAGGTAATTGCCTATGAAACCCCATTATTCCTCCATTCCCAACACCACCTCCCAACAGTCCACATCTCATCCCAATATGTTCTGGCTAGTGTCCCCCAACCCAGCTGTTAATCTCTGCCATTTTTCATCTATGCAGCCTGTATTTCACTCAAGTCTGTCTTCACATCTCCCTTTCAATCTTTCCAACTCTTATCACTCCTAACATCCCTTTCCTCTCAGTATTTTCCAATACCAACACCATCCGTTATGTTCCTCCTAAAGTTCACCCAATGCTTTCAAATACTTATGTCTCCTTACTGGCTTGAACACTACCATTCGTGTAAGTTCCAGAGGACCGACTTCCTGGACACCACCCCAAGCCTCTGGTTACGTCTGCCCACAGACCTGGTAGGATCTTTGCATTATTGCATACTGGAGAACCGCACTTAACTCTTTCTTCCCATGCTCTACTTGTGTCTCATCCTTTCAGGTGTGACTGTGAACTCTGTGGACCCGGGTATAGTGTACACAAATATCATGAAGCATTTTTCTTGGTCATACCGCTTCCTCTTTTGGCTCTTCAACTTCTTCTGTAAGGTGGGTAGGGGAGGAGCTGGCTAGCCTGAAGAGGGTGGGGCAGGGCTCTGCTTCTGTGCGTCCCCAGTAGGCTAAAGTCAGCTTGGCATGACTCCTTCTCTTCTCCCATGTCTCTACAGGATGTCAGACAAGGTGCAGTCCCAGTCCTCTACCTGAGCTTGGCAAAGGAGTTGGATGGCATTTCTGGAAAATATTTTAGCAGTTCCTGTAGGATAATTCTTCCCGCGAAAGCTGCTCAGGATCCTCAAGTGGCCCAAAGGCTCTGGAATGCCACGGTCCAGCTAACAAACCTGGACAAGATGGACTGATCCCCCGTGCCCCCAGCCCTAACTTTGCCATCCTCCCTGATTCCCAGCCCCTACTCTGATCATGCCTTTTGTTTGTTGGCTCCAAGCATCAATCACCTTGTCTAGTATAGCGATCACGTCCTTTTCCTGTTGCCTCAGTGGCATGAGAGCTCAGATTAGCCAGGGGACAGTTTTAGCTTCTACTTTACTGCCAGTTCTCTAATGGAAGTGTTCATTCCTTGGATGCTGGGATCTCCAAATCTACAGAGTCCCACGTTGTGGTGACCGGGGGGTAAAACTCCTTCCAGTGGAGATTAGGGGTGCTGGAAGAAGGGAAACTTCCACCTGTACCTCTTAGTTTCTACCCATGTACTTACTGACTCTGGGGGAGACAGCACCACACAATGCCATCTTGATTAAAGCATATACCACATCCTGTAGGATAGCAGTCTGACTTCACAGAGTGTTGTCTCTCAACTGGTACTGTAACTGAGCCTGCAGATGATCATTCCACATTTCCGTTAAACCAGCTGCTCCTGGGTGATGCGCCAAGCATTCAGATCAGTGAATTCTGGTGGTGGGAGCCAATTGTTTTTTCCCTCAGGTCTTGGTTCATCTGTATAAATTTGGGGATCGGCTCTTCAAATTTCACACACATACATGAATACTTTTTGTGGTTGCATTCCATCTATGATGTGCAGTTTTCCTAACCTTGGACAAGTATACTCCTGTTTAACTCTCTTTAATATCTTTACCAAATTTTCAATAATTTTATCCATAAAGATCTTGCACCAGTTTTACTATATTTAATTCAGGTACCTTGATTTTGACATGATTGTAAATGGGGCTCTTTAACATTTGTGTGCTGATTGTCTATCAAACAACTTGGAAAAGTTGTCTAATTTTAATGAGTTCTCTGTAGGTGCTTTTGGTTTTCCTACATAGAAAATCACCCCATCAAGGAAAAATAAGTTTTACTTCTTCCCTTTCAAGTATTCTAATTTTTGTTTCTTTTTCTGGGAGACCCTCATAGATATTCTGGTGTTAAACCAACCCTGTATTTCTGAAGTAAACCCAGAAGCCACCTAGCATTTCTGGTCGCAGTGTTGCATAGACATTGCTAAATTGAACATGCTCATTATTGTTTAGCACTTTGTACTGTGTTCATAAATGAGATTGACCTATACTTTTCTTCTTAAACTTTTATTTAAGCAATCGCTGCACTCAACGTTGGGCTTGAACTCACTGCTCCAAGAGGAAGAGTTGCACGCTCTTCCAGCTCAGCCAGCCAGGTGCCCCTGGCCTGTACTTTTCTTTGCCTATATTGCCATTGTCTGGTTTTGCTGTCATGGATCTATTCATTTTATACAATGAATTGGGGATTTGTGTTAATCCATGGACGTCATCTGAGAAGCAGTTGCCAAGTTAGGATTGAAGTTCAAGAAAGCTATTATGGGAAATGGCTGCAAGAGAAAATGGGGAGGAAGCTGGGAGAAGCTGAGAGGGCCACCAGACTGTGATCTGAGTATGACCCTGAGTGAGGGAGGGAAAGAAGGCTGGTTGGAGCCTCTTAGAGTACAGTGCAATGATTTTTCCATTTGTGGATTCCCTCTCTTGTTTTGAAAGTATGCAATCTATTTATGTCCTTTAGTGGCTAGTCAAAAAATTTCAACCTGCCTATTTGAAATTGGGTGGGCCTGTCCTAATCAGGTGAGCCCTTTAAAAGTGTTTAGGTTTTCCCAGAAGCCAGAAAGACTCTCCTGTTTACCATGAAGAAATAAATCGCCACATTGTGGAGAGGGCCATTCCTCGGGAACTGAATTCTGCCAATACCCAGTGAGTCTGGAAGAGCACCCGGAGCCCAGATGAGATTGCACCCCTGCAGTACATGGTGATTTCCGCCTGGTGAGACCCTGAATAAAGGATCCAGCTAATCTGTACCCAGACTCCACATCCACAGAAACAGACAGCACCCGTGTTCTGTCAAGCCGCTGAGTAGTAATTGGTTATGCAGCAATAAAAAGCTCATATGGGATCCAAAGAACCGTCTCAGTTTTATTTGCTTGAAAATGTCTTTATTTCACCATTTTTGAGGGATCATTTTGCTGGCTAAGGAATTATAAGCCGACAAGTAGTGTCTTTTATCTCGCTGAGCATAATTTCTTTGTCTCCTGGCTTTCATTGCTGCTATGAGAAATCAGATGTTAATCTAACAGTACTTTGTAGGAAATGCCTTTTCTGTGTTGCTCCTTTTATGGTTTTATTATTGTCATTGCTTTTCTACAGTTTCACTACTTTTAATCCAGACGTGTATTTCTTTTTGTTTGTTCTGGTGGGAATCCCTTGGGTTTCCTGAATCTGAGGATATATATGTCTCCTGTATTTCTATTTATTTATTTGATAAATCTGACACGTTAAATTTTATAAGTTTAACGTGTACAGTGTGTTACTTTGATATATTTATATATGTAATATGGCTGCCATTGAAGCAATATTTATCACATCATTACAGTACAATATTATTGTCTATGTCCATCACACCATGCATCAGACTTCTATGACTTGTTTTCTACTCGTTACAAGTTTATATCCTTAAACACCATTGATCTTATCCTTCCTATCCTCCATCTTGTAGTAACCACCATTTTACTTTGTTTTTTTCACAAGTTTGACTTTTTTAGATTGCCCATATAAATGATATCATACTATATTTGTCTTTCTTCATCTGACTTATCTCACTTAGCATAATGTACTTAAGGTCCATCCGTGTTGCCACAAATGGCAAGAGATCCCTTTTTTCTCATGGCTCAATAATATTTAATTATCTATCTATCTATCTAGATATATACCTACACATATCTGTATATGTATAATACATATATATATATACATATATATATACATATATATATATATACACACACATACATACATACATACGTATAGTAATCCATTCATTCATTGATGGATGTTTGGGTGTTTCCATATTATTTTGGCTATTGTGAGTAATGTTGGGATAAACATGGGTGTACATATATCTTGTTGAAAACCTGTTTTCATTTTCTTTGGGTATATACTCAGAAGTAGAATTGCTGGACCATACAGTAGATCTGTTTTTAATTTTTTAAGGAAACTCCATATTGTTTTCACCGTGGTTAGACTAATTTACATTCCCCCCAACAGGTTTTATAAGGCTTCCATTTTCACCTCATCCTCACCAGCACCTATTGTCTCTTGTCTTCTTAATGATAGCATTTTCTTTAACAGATAAGAAGTGATACCTCATTGTGGTTTTTATTTTTATTTCCCTGGTGATTAGTGATTTGGAACAACTTTTCATGTGCCTGTTGGTCATTTTTATTGCCCTCTCTGGAAAATTTTCTATTTAGTTCTTCTGGAAATTCTTTAATCATATTCTTTTTGTTGTTGTGTTAGTTCTTTGTATATTTTGGATATTAACCCTTTATTCGATATATGGTTTGCAAAACTTTTCTCCCATTCTGTAGGCTGCCATTTCATTTTGTTAATTATTTCTTTTGTTGTGCAGAAGCTTTTGAGTTTGATGTAGTCCTGTTTCTTCATTTTTACTTCTGAGTTTGGATAGTGGTGATGGTTGTGCTGGTTTTCCTTTACACTTCAAAAGTATTCTAGCTGATCTAAGAATTAAATTGACGTGGGACAGATTAATAGGAGAAAATCAAATTCTGAGTCTCCCTCTCTCTCTGCCCCCCCCCCCCCCCCCATACTCACACTCTGCATCTCTCCCTCAAAATAAATAAACATTAAAAAAAAAAGAGAGAGATAAGGGACATAGAAGAGACTTTGATCAAACAGGCAGTGCCAGGTTCCTCCCTATTTACCACCCCTAGTTAATATTATAATGTAGTTATCTATGGTGAGAGCTCTCTTCCTGAAGAGGGTCCTCTATTTAAGTTCTTTTAAGCGGTTAGATGGGAGGTCAAAGTTTCTTCCTCTTTTGGGCCTTGATTATTTTTAGCTTGAAATAAGCTGCATGCCAAAGTGACACATTTTGGGGTAGACTGCCACTGGCTCCTACAGTTGCAGAATAATGTAAGTGTACTTAGTTCCATTGAACTGTATGCTTAAAAATGGCTAAAATGAGCATCTGACTCTTCATTTCAGCTCAGGTCATGATCTCATGGTTGTGAGATCCAGCTCCTCATCAGGCTCCATGAGGAGCACAGAGTCTGCTTAAGATTCTGTCTCCCTCTGCCCCTCCTCCACTTGCACTCTCTCAAAAAAAAAAAAAAAAAAAAGGTTAAAAGGGTTAAATTTATGTATGTGTTACCACAAGAAAAAGTATGTGCATACAGTGCCTTTTAAATTTATTTTCATATGCCATTTCTCTTTAATTGAAGGGAATGGAGGCCATTTCTACTAAAATTACAGATGCACTTACTATTTGATACAGATTTATCCTATCTGTATATACCTACTCACATACGGAGTGTCATGTGTACAAGGTGATTCACTGTAGCCTTGTTTGCAACTGGCAAAAGATTGGAAATAAAGTATCCCCCCCAGAAGAGGCTGGTTCATACATTATGTATATCCAGGCAATAGAGTACTATGCAGCTGAAAAAAATGAATAAGGAAGATCTCTATTTACTGATTTAGAAAGATCTCCAGGATATATTAGGTAAAGAAACCAAGGTACAAGTATATATAGCATGCTACCTTTTGCATAAGAAATGGGAGAAGTAAGACTATGTATTCTAATTTGTTTGTATTTGCATAAAACATTTAATGGATAAGCAAGAAACTATAAAAACAAGGGTTACCTGTAGTGGGCAGGGGGAAGGAGTGGATGGGAACTAAGTTTGAAGGGAGGTTTTTCAGTGCATACTGTTTATATTGATTTGACCTTTACACCCCAATGTGGGGTGTAAACACATGACCCTGAGACCACAAATCAAGTGCTCTACTAAGACAGCCAGGCACCCAGGTTGTTTTCACTCTTAGATTAACTGAGATAAACAAAACAATAGTTATCATTCAGGCTTTTTACATGGATTCATTTAATCTAACAACCTAATAATATAGATACTATTATTAACATTCTCATTTTACAAGTGAGGAAACAGGGACATGGAAGGAATTAAGTAACTCACCTAAGATCTCACACAGCCCACAAATTGCAGTTAGAATTCAAACCCTCCATCTATCAAATCCTGGCTCTCCCAACATCCTTGCACAAGTATCTTTGAACACTTGTCCTATTATTTCATTTCTTTGGCTACACTATTAGAAGTGGTTACATTGGAGGCACCCGGGTGGTTCAGTCGGTTAAGCTTCTGACTTCGCTCAGGTCATGATCTCCCGGTTTGTGGGTTCCATCCCCTCTTAGGGCTCTGTGCTGACAGCTCAGACTCTGCTTCGGATTCTGTGTCTCCCTCTCTATCTGCCCCTCTCCGTCTTGCGCTCTCTCTTTCTCTCAAAAATAAACATTAACAACAACAAATTTTTTTTTAAAGTAATGCTTTAAAAAAAAAAAGTGGCTACATTGGGTCAAGGAGTTTGTCCTTTTAATTTTTTTTCTTTCTAAATTAAAAGAACCAAAATGCCATTATGTACATTGGCATTATTTTACATTCCCATCATAAGGGCATGAGGGGGGTGCCTGGTTGGCTCAGTTGAGCGTCTGATTCTTCGCTTCGGCTCAAGTCGTGGTCTCGAGGTTCGTTTCATGAACCTGCTTGTTATCTTCTCCCTCTCTCTCTGCCCCTTCCTCAGCTCGAGATTTCTCTCTCTCTCTCTCTCAGAATAAATGAATAAACTTGTGGGGGAAAAAAACAAGGGCATGAGAATGCCTGTATCCCCATATGGATAACACTGAGTAGCAGCAAAATTTATTTTTTTCCTCAAGCTAACTGATGAGATATGGCTTGCCACTAATGTTTTAATTAGCAGTTTAGCACTCAAAAGCTTAGCGAATGACCCCTGGGGAGCCATTTGCCTAGGGCAACGAGTCCTCCAGTCCCGGTGCGCTGTCTCCTCTCGGCCGGCAGAGGGCACAGGCTTAGAGGCTCCTCTCTCCTGTGGTCCTCGTTGGCTTCCCAGGCACAGTGCGCACGCGCGTATTTCGCTCCAGGTGTCCAGCTTTGTGCCTGACCGAGGTCTCCTCGGCTGCGCTCAGCGCGCAGTTTTTAACCCTGGCTGGTTTTCGGGGAAGAGTAGCGTGTTCCCTGAACCCTGAGCGACTCTGGGCCTCTGGGGCGAGAGGGTGTGGGGCGGGCCTCGAGGGGTCGGGCGGCGCGTCGGGCAGCCCACGCGGGCGGGGCGGGCGGGGCGCGCCCGGCAAGGACTTGGGCGTCGGTCGCCGGTGGTGGGGCCGGAGCCGGGCGCGGAGCCCCTGACAGGACAGGTACGGAGGCGGCCACCCTGCCAACCGTCTCCGCCGCAGCCCCCCGCGTGTTCGCTAGGTTCCCGGCGGTGGACTGGGGGCCGGGTGCTGGACTGGGGCGCGGCATGGAACCCGGTGTGCGGAGCGGGGACGGTAGGGATGGGCCGCGGCGGGGTGGGCGCCTGCCTGAGTCTGGGCCTGTCCGACCCACCTGCACTCTTCAGTCTGGTGGTGTTCTCCCGGGGTCGGAGTGGTGGCGCCTCCTAATTCCTCCGCAACGGCGAGGGCCTCCCTCCTTTCCTGGGAGTGTCTGAGGCACCTCTGAACCCATTCCGAGCTACAGGTTTCCTTGTGGGCACATAGTTGAGAAGTTTGTGTCAAAAGAAAAACAAAAAAACCGTAGAGGACTGAAACGTGGGGGCGTGGATATGGGTTTGTTGTGTCTGTGCCTCCCACTGCTGGGGTCCGCCTTAACTGGCTGCATGACTCTTGAGAAGTCATCTTGCACATTCCTCTTGTCTTTAGGCAGAACTACAGGTAAATCACACACACAGGAACTCCGCCGTTTTTAAAGAGGCAATGATTTAGAAGCTTCCCCTCATCTATTGCAGTGATGAGAACAGCAAGCCCATGTTGACCACTTACTAATCCAGTATGCTTAAGGTACTGAGAGTCAAAGAGCGATGAGGTCAAGATAGACATTCTTTACCCGGTGTACTGCCAAAGCCTCAGCCACTGGGATGTTAAAGGAAATTACTATAACGTTTTTCTTTTAAGGCATTATGTGCTCAAATATGTTTTGAAACTTCATGGTTAAAGTTTCCTCTGGAATATTTCAGAGCCTTCAGTATGCTAACAAGATCACTGAAAGTATGGTATGGAGACTTTCCCAGATTTGAATGGGAAATGCTGTTTTTTCTTGGGTGCTGACTCTGTTTAACATCTGAGATAGTTTAGGAAGTGCAGTTCCAGAATTAGAAAATCAGGGTTTGGAAGGGACTGTGTAGGTCAGTGCTTTTCAAACTTTAATGGCTCATAGACTTGCAGGTCTTGTTAAAAACAGATTCCGGGGGGCTCTCCATTTCTTTCTTTTCTTTCTATTATTATTATTATTATTATTATTATTATTATTATTAAGCACGCACAAGCAGGGGAGGAGCAAGGAGAGAGGGAGAGAGAATCTCGAGCGGGTTCCACACTGTCAGCACAGAGCCTGACTTGGGGCTGGATCTCACAGACTGAACCATGAGATCATGACTTGAGTCATGATTGAAGGTCCCACACTTAACCGACTGAGCCACCCAGGTGCCCCTGTTTCTGCATTTCTAACAAGTTCCCAGGTGATGCTGCTGCTGCTGCTCTATGGACCACACTTTCAGTAGCAAGGGTGTTGATCACTGGATTGAAATTTAGAGACCATGTTCTGCTTCCTGCTTTGTAACATAAATTTTGCTGCCTTGAATGAGCCCCTTCACCTGTTCAGGTCTGTAAAATAGGAGGCTGGACTAGAAGAGTACTAAGGTTCCTTTCAGATCTAAAATGCTTGTGATTCAAGTTCAGTAACCCTTGTGATAGTTGAAGTCCATCTAAAATATCCTTCCCAAATGGCCAGTTTGGACTTGAACATTTTCTAATAATGGGGAATTTACTACATTTCATCCTGAGATAGCTTAATAAGGAACTTTTTCAACTTACTGAAATACATCTCTACAACTTCCATCCTGTTGGTACTAGGTTATTTTTTAGAATTGAACAGAAAAAAAGTGTACAGTCCCCCTTTAAAAAGGTTACTCTTAAAGTATTAGATGATGGTTGTCCTCCCAAATTTTCTCTGCTGAATTATTCTTAATTCTTCCATGTCATTGTTTCAAATCCCTCTTTTAGTATTTTTTTTTAAACATTTATTTATTTTTGAGAGACAGAGAGAGACAGAGCATGAGTAGGGGAGGGGAAGAGAGAGAGAGGGAGACCCAGAATCCAAAGCAGGCTCCAGGCTCTGAGCTGTTTGGTAGCACAGAGCCCGATGCGGGGCTCGAGCTCACGAACTGCGAGATCATGACCTGAGCCGAAGTCGGACGCTCAACCGACTGAGCCACCCAGGTGCCCCTCAAATCCCTCTTTTAAATTTAGTCTTTCTGCATGGAGTCTAGTGGGGTTTTGGCTAGCCTTTGAAGGCTGGGTGGGGCTTGCAAGACTAGGGAAAGCATCCTAAGCAGCTGCCAGTGGTGCAGAGATGACGCTGCATATGTCAGAGCCAGGATTGTTTGGTTAAGTAAGAAATGGTATGTCAGTGAAAGATTTGGGGCAGGTGAGTATATGGACAAAATATTTTAGAGTGCATCATCGTGTTACTGTGATATATAATGTGGTTGGAAATGGAGAAGGAGAGAGGCAGGGAGCCAAATATACTTCACATCCTAGTAGTAGAGGACTTATGTTGATGATAGAGGAATGCCTTATATTTGTGTATAAGATTTTACAGATTACAGAACCTTCCACTGGCATGACCTCATTTTATTTAATAGTCCTGTGAGGTGGGCAGAGCAGCTGTTATCCTGCTTTACAGATGAGGCGCCAAAGGGGGAAAATGCCTTGCCTTAATTCTCAAAGCTATTAAATGGTGACCAAAGTGGTGACAATGGTAATGGAGGAGAAAAGAAGGATGCAGGAGGCAATACTAAGGAAGAATTGGTTAAGTTGGGCCTGACTGACATGAGGATACAAAGGAGAAGAAGTTGTTACAGAGAATTCAAAAGACTCAGGAGACTCATACTACCATTGACAACTGCCACTCTATGTTTTACTCTACCTTCTCTGTCATTGCTAGTGGCTGCCTGGAGTTATGGGTTGAGAGGGATTGTAGTAGAGGATTCCCAGGTTGCTTGGCCTGTCTACAGCTACTGGTGGTACTGTGGGGACTTGGGTGTCTGTCCCATACTAAGGGAAATGAGAACTGGATCCACATCCCTGAGGAGGTAAGTGCTGAGCAGTTGACTGATTGAAATCTACCTTAGGGTCCTTGCCATCCTGGAGACTCTGGATTTGGCTTTATATCATTTTTTTTTTTTTTTTTTTTTGAAGTTCAGGCTAGTACCAGTAGCACTTGGCTGATGGCCAAATTGAGTGTCCATTCTGACCTCTTGAAGCTCCTACATATCCCCTGAGGGTTTCTCTTAAGCAAATACTAGACCTTTGTCACCCGCAGAGCCTCACTCAAGCTGTTTTCCCAGATCTGCACTTGTGCTAGAGCCTAGAGGTCTCTCTGTGGTCCTCCTACTGTGGAAGCATGTGAGATTGAGAATTAGTGTCATTGCCAAATTTCATAGGACCTGGGGCTGTCCCTACATTTTTAGTTTCTTAGGCTCCTATCTGGAGAGGAAAGAGTACATCTGCTGGGGTTCGTGTGTGCATGACTGTTAATTTCCTCCATGGTGGGGGTCTTTTTAGGGTAAGCTACTCTGGGAAAGTTGACAGAGCCAGCTTATATCCCTAGAGCCTGGTGTTGGTACAGGCTTGTATTTAACATTAAATGTCTTCTGTGCTCAGTGCTTAGGATACTGAGATGAATAAAAACTCCCTTCCCTGGAGGAATTCATGATGGGATAAGAGAGACAATATTTTGATAAAAATGTGGTGTTGTGATAGAGATCTGTCCAAAGTGCTGTGTGAGGGCACAGGGGGGAATGGCTAGCTCTACATGGAGACATTGGGAATCTTCAGGAAAGAGATGATAATAGAGCTGAGCCTTAATGATGAGAAAAGAGAATGGCCTTGGTGACATTTGCAGCATTTATAGAGGCAAAGGGGGGAAGGTAAGTAGATCCATGTAGCTGGAATATACGAACTTTGGGATCAAAGGAGAGGTTATTGATGAGACTAGATGTAATGAGGCCAGGTTTTTAATGGTCTATAGTGCTGTGCTCAGAAGATTCAGTTTTGTGGGCAGGGAGATGATGTGATTCTATTTTGGGAAGCTAACTGAGGAAGTAGACCGAAAGGGGAGAATCTGGATCAGGGACATTAGTAGGAGACTCTTGTAATAACATAGGCATGGCTTAAGACTGAAGTAAGGATTAGGTTAGTGGGGATGGTAAGGGGATGGATCTGAGAGAAACCGTGGAGACAGTCAACCTAACATAATGATTAACTGGTTGTTGAGAACAAAAGAGGGAGTTGTTAAGGATGACTTGGTCTTCTGTTTTGGGTGAGTGGTGGTGCCAGTAGTAAAGAGGGAATATAGGGGTGCCTGGGTTAAGCATCTGACTCTTGATTTTGGCTCAAGTCATGATCTCACGATCAAGCCCTGAGTCAAGAGTCCTGTGTTGAGTCCTGCCTCAGGCTCTGCACTGGGCATGGAGCCTGCTTAAGAGTCTGCCTCTGTCCCTGCTCATTCATTCTCTTTCTCTCTCTCTTTCTCTCTGTCTCTCAAAAAAAAAAAAAAAAAAGAAAGAAAATCCTTTTTTTTTTTTTTTTTTAAAGGGAATATAGAAAAAGAATATTTTTTGAGGGGGAAGTTACCAACTGTGTTTTTTTTTTTTTCCCAACGTTTTTTTATTTATTTTTGGGACAGAGAGAGACAGAGCATGAACGGGGGAGGGGCAGAGAGAGAGGGAGACACAGAATCTGAAACAGGCTCCAGGCTCCGAGCCGTCAGCCCAGAGCCTGACGTGGGGCTCGAACTCATGGACCGCGAGATCGTGACCTGGCTGAAGTCGGATGCTTAACCGACTGCGCCACCCAGGCGCCCCACCAACTGTGTTTTAAGTTATGTTGAACTTGGGTCTGTGGCACTTAGCAAACAGGTGGAAGTGTGGGTCTGAGGTTCTGAAGAGAATCTGTGCCTGAGGCAGTAGGTGTAAGTGGGAGTTGATGCTGCGGGAATGGATGAGCCTGGCTATGCTTATAGGAGGCTGAAGGTGACAGAGGAGTCAAGAAGGATTGGTGTGCAAGGTAAGAGAATGTTGTCCAGGGAGCTTGGAGAGGAAAATGTTCCAGGAAGATCAGCAGCTTCAGTTGCTACAGGGAAGTCAAAGTAAGACGAGCTTGGAAAATGTGCCTTGAGACTGGATTGTTGGATCACCAAGGCTCTTCTACTTATGGAGTGTGAGCAGCTTCCGAGAAGTGGTAGGGACAGGAGCCAGGTTGAGCCAGATTGAGGAGTGGATGGGAAGGGAGGACAGGGAGGGTGTACTCACTTTGAGTAGTTTGGCAGGGAAGGAAGGGAGAGAGATGGTGGCATCTCATGGAAGAGGTAGCGGTGACTAGAGACAGTTTTTCCTAGAAGAGTCTTGAGCATAGGTTACCTGATCCTGTATAAGAGCTAGTAGATAGGGTGCAGTTGAAGGTAGGAGAAAAAAATATGATTGCTAAATCAGGTCCTCAGAGGAGGGTGGAAGGGTTGGCTCTGAAAAGAATGGGACATCATTTTCTTTGAAAGAGGAACGACAGAAGAAAGAATGTAGGAAGAAAGAGGCAATGATGGTTGCAGATGTATCTAAATTTGCAAAGGAATTCTTATCTAACAGGTTCAGTTTTCTTTTTCAGCAGAATTATTTGCTGAGGAGAGTGGGTGCTGGTGTGGGCTCAAATAGGAATAGGACTTGAAATTAGTAAGGGAAGCTTGAAATAACTGTGCAGAGGCAGGGAAAGAGAGTAGACCTGATATTCTCTTCAAGAGAATCTGAACTTGAATCTTGCATTGTAGGCCTCTCCTTCCTCTTTCTCATAATAATAATAATAATGGCTGACATTTATTGATGCTCCATACCAGGTGCTCTTCTAAATGCTCTAAAGACATCCTCGTGTAATTTTCACAACTTTGTTAGAAAGGTATTGTTGTTGTCTCTATTTTACACAAGGGGAAATCAAGGCATGGAGGATTACTTAGGCCTAGTAGTGTTTATATTTGATGAGTCTCTTACCTCTGCTGAAATGGCATTCCTTCCTCTTAGGCACCAGAGAAGGCAGAAATTTAATCCCAGCCCCCAGTTTTCTGGACCTAGAGGGGCTAGAGTCTCGGGCTGCTAAGAGCAAGTCTTACCTGGCCACTGTTTGAGCACGACTGTGGCATGGGTGGGCAGGGAAGTGGGGTCAGTGTTGCCACTGGCCTTTTACAAATAGGTAGGAAACTCTGAAATCCTTGAATGAGAGTAGCATCCTGACTAGAAAGACAAGTAACTGATAGTGATTTGACAGGTATTGCAGGCAGAGATTCTGTCACCTGAGACAGTGAATATGTAAAAGAGAATTGTCTCCATCAACCAGAAAAAGAGAATTTTTTTTCTGCCACATATGGGAGTAGACAGACCTATATAACCTTACATAATAGCATAGATTATTAACACTCGCCTTTTATGTTATCCCCTTTAGTGTGATAGAATTTGCAGGTAAGATGCCCTTGAGTGAAGGGGGAGAATGGTGGGATAGCATGAATGGAAGAGAAACAGGCTTACCTTTTTCTGCTGCAGCCACTGGAGCATCATTTCCGTGTCCTTCCTCTTGTGGTTGCTATGGATACGCCTTTGCGTGGTGACTTGAGGAGATTGATTTCCATTATGATCAAATGATGACGTGGATTTAAAAAGAAAGGACAGAATGCTCTGCTTCTGGGGAGTGGCTGGTGAGCTGCCCAAAAGGCAGAGTCCAAGCACAGCCAAGGTGGCTGTGGCTTTGTTGGCTGCCTTGGCTTTTGCTGAAGTTGTGAAATGGTGCATCTCTCTCTTTAGAGCGCAGGCTCAGGGTTCCCTGTCTGCAGGGTCCTAGTGCCAGAGATTTGCAGTTGATTCATGGGGAGGAACCGGCAGGAACTTCAAACAGGCTGTTAAGTAGGACTCCTGCTAGCACTGGGAAGGTTGTAGTTCTTGAGTATGGGGCTGGGGGCTGCACTCAAGTACCTGTTACCTTCCTGCAAAAGTTCCTTTATTGAGGATAAGTGAGGCATATTGTATAGCTTTCCTCCCTGACTCTTCAGGGTCTGAACCCTCTGGAGGCAGGCCTGGTAGTCTTTGGGTATTCTTGGAGGAAGGGGATACTTTGGGAAGAAGTCAAGCTGCATTCAGATTGGGAGTGGGCTGTAGACATTTCTGGGATAATAAGGAGCTGGAGAGGTAAAGAAAGTCATTTAGGCGGTGCCTGGATGGCTCAGTTGGTTGAGTGTCCAGTGCTTGTTTTCGGCTCAAGTCATAATCTCGTGGTTTGTGAGTTTGAGCTCCACATCGGGCTCTGTGCTGACAGCGTGGAGCCTGCTTGGGATTCTCTTTTTCCCTCTCTCTCTGTCCCTCCTCTGCTCGCTTTGTCCCTCTCCCTGTCCCTCTCTCCCTCCCAAAATAAATAAATAAAAGTTTAAAAAGTCCATTTAGGGTTTAAGTCCTATCTGTATGAGATCTGTAAAGCAGATACGAGTCAGACCGAGGAGCAATGGGCTTTGTGTGTGTCTAATTTCTGGGTTCCTGTGTGTGTCTGGAATCCAGCCTTCCACCCTCCTAGTCCCATCCTTCCATACCCCCTGACACTCAGTGAGCAGACAGCTCTTTTTTTCCTGATTCCTGAGGGACTTACATCAGTACTTCTCCCTTCCTTACTAGTGCTTTCAGAGATATACAGTTTTATCCTAGTCTGAAGAAAATCTGAATCTTGTTGGTTACCATTGTGTTAATCTTTGTTGTTTTTTTTTTTAATGTTTTTTATTTATTTTTGAGACAGCATGAGCAGGGGAGGGGCAGAGAGAGAGGGAGACACAGAATCCAAAGCAGGCTCCAAGCTCTGAGCTGTTAGCACAGAGCCTGACGCGGGGCTCAAACTCATGGACTGTGAGATCATGACCTGAGCCGAAGTCAGACGCTTAACCAACTGAGCCACCCAGGCACCCCAATTTGTGTTTATCTTTGTAACCAAACTTACAAACTGCCCAGTGCCTGATACAATTCAGTTCAGGTGTGTGAACCTTGCTCTCAGACTGCCTGGGACTCAGACCACTTCCTCTATGAGTGGGATGAGGGAAATGAGACAGTTCAGTTAGCTCAAGATCAAGGTTAATTGAGATGAGACAAGAGGAGGTCAAGGGCTCAAAGGATGCTGGGGTGCTAGTAAAAGCGAGGTAGAAATGGTGCAGGCTGGGCGCCAAAAAGGCTTTTCCTTCTTACTTGTTCCTTCTTAATTCTTAACAGTCTACTCATTTTCCTGTCATTTTCTGAAATAATCTCTAAGATCATTGGTTATCTATTTATCAGACATAGATTTTCCCCTCCTCTCTTCCCATTTTCCTAGATATTTTAACAGTATATAATATCACTGGGGAGAAAAATGGATTAGAAATCCAGGGTGTATCTGTCTCATCTCTGGCTGAGGGAACACATAACTCAGAATTATTCTGTGTGACATGGGATGGAGCCCAGTGGTGCTATGAAAGGATCACCTGTCCGTACAGCTAGTCAAGTGTGCCGCCCTGTCATTTTCTGGCCATGAGACTCAGGAGAGTCCTTTGACTTCTGAGACTCAGTTCCATCACCTGTAGGATATAGAGATACTGGAATCTGTTTTGTTGGCATCACAAGTTCATTTTGGAAGGAGATAGTGAAATAACGTGTCTGCGTGCAGTTACGTTTGTTCCAGAGAAGGCCCTAAGAAAAGACTTATCTTCTCTCCCCTAACATGTTCCATTTCCCTTCCCGGTTCCTCCCAATTCTCTTACTGTTTTCGATTATCATTCTTCTAGTACTCATGCTTGAAAGCTCCTGGGTTTGTTCATTCATTTTCATTTTTGTGCATTCATTCATCCATCCATTCATTTATTCATGCAGCATTTAAGTTCTTACTGTGTGTAAGTCATTATTGATGTATCTTCTCACTAATGATGAAGACAACATCTGCATTTTGTTGAGCATCTAATCTGTGCCAGGCACTGTGCTAAATGCTTTACTTCAATCTTTAATCCTCACAACATCTCTGTGAGGTAGGTATCATTTCCCCCTTTTTTCAGATGAGGTAACTGGGGCTCAGAAAGTTCAATATCTTGACCAGAGTCGTACAGATGAGGAAATAGGAGAACCAAAGCTGTGTGCAGGTCTGTCTGTCTCTGGAGCCGTGCAGGCCCTCCGCCTCTGTCCCCATGTGTGATCTATCCCAGGACCTTCTCAGGGCGTCTTTGTACATCCTCTGAATTGGTTTCTGTCCTCTCCTGCTTGAGTTCAGACCCTCCTCACCCGTTGCTCATTATGCAGCAACCTCCTTGCTGTTATCCTGTCTTTACCAAGTTGCTCCTGCCTCCACTCCAGCCTGTTCTGCTTCCAGTTTGATCTTTGTAAAATAGTTTTCATTATGCCAGTCTCCTGCTCAGGAAGAAGACACACTTGTTGTTATTAGATCATGGAGATGGAGTTATCTTTCTCTACCTGAATGTTAAGCTCCCTGACTATCCATACTTAACCTACTAGTATATCTCAACATTGATGTGTTTATTTATTCAATAAACATTTGGCTCCATGAGCTAATGGTGATGGGATCACAGAGACAAAAAGTTGTGGGCTATGCTTTTTTTATTATTTTTTTTAAGTTTATTTATTTAGAGAGAGAAAACACCAGCGGGTGAGGGGCAGAGAGAAGGAGAGACAATCCCAAGCAGGCTCCGTGCCATCAGCACAGAGCCCGATGTGAGGCTCGAACTCACAAACTGAGATCATTACCTGAGTCAAGATCAGGATACACTGACTGTGCCATCCAGGGCCCCTGTGGGCTATGCTTTAAAAGGCTTATAGTTTGATAGAGGAACTCATCTAGAATTCTTTACTTCAGCCAAACTAGTCTACTTTAATATTTCCTAGTCAAGCAAAGCTATTCTGTCCCTACTCAAAGTGTGTTTACAACTTACAGTGTTTGTAGGCCTTTCCACATATCCAGAACAAAACAAAACAAGGCATAGTCAGGTACCCCTTTTCTTTTTAATTCACCTATTTTTTGTCTGTAATTCCTATAGTTATAACATTGCCTAGATATTTTATTTTTAGATTTATATACTACATTATGTCAGCTGATTTTTTTTGCATTTCTACAGCTTCTGTACTTTTTACAAAGCACTTTTATGTGCTGTCCCTTATTTGAGCCTCATAACATTAATGTAGAGATGGCAGCTGATATTCCCATTTTATAGAAGAAACAGCCTCCAAGAAGTTAGGTGACTATATATACACTTGTATGGTTGGTGAGTTATGAGGTCATTTTTAGATATGAGTTCTCCTGTATTTTGGAAGACAGTATGGTCTAGAGGAGGAGCACGCCCTTGGAAGAAGCCTAGAGATACATGTGGTAAACAGTGAGGCTAGTGGAAAGTGCAGAGGGTTCCAGTTCAGGCTTTGGTTCCAGTTTTGGCTCCATTCCTCACCTTGTGTGTAACTTTAGGGAAGTTACTTAGCTCTCTAAGCCTCAGTTTCCTCGTTAGCACTGTCCCAGGCCTGCCTTTCTGTGGAGTTACTGTGATTTACAAATATGAGGATAACAACATTGTTATTAGCTGACTTTTGTTGAGTACTTACTAAATGCCAGGCAATGCCTTAAATGTTTTACATGGATTATCTTGGCTAATCCTCACAACAGCTCTCTGAGATTTGTTCTTTGCTCCCAAATGACAGATAAGGAAATTGAAACACAGAGATGTTAAGTAACTGGACCAAGTTTATGCAGTTCCCAGGGGGTAAAGCCAAGAATTGGACATAAGCAGCTTGAGTCTAGAAAAGTACTCTTAACCATGGTACTAAAACTTGTGTTTTTTACGGTGCTCTGTAGGCTGTAAAGTGCTCTGAACATGCGAAGTCCAGGCTGCAAGGAGCTGCATGGCTCTGCCTACCTGGGTAAATGTGACTAGGGAAGAAGAGGGCAAACATGGAAATTTTGCAGGGGAGGAAAGAAATGGTTTCCTATGGGGGTCTGGCCAGGATTGAAGATGTGAAGAGGTGTTTTGGGGCCATATATCTAACTGTTGACTGTCATTCTACTTTTGGGCTTTTTGGCCTGCCTTAGAAAGAGGGTGGAGTGGAGGAAGATTCTGTTCGGCCTGTGAAGACCAGTGCAGAGAAGACAAGTATCCCTAGGCCCAGGGAATCTAGATCCACTCTGCACATAGTGGAGCTATATAGGGCAGACCCCAGACCAGCCTTGAGTGCTTAGGGGCGGAGACTCTGGTTTGTCGGTTCCTAGGCCATGTTAGATGGGTAAATGAATGAAGTGGTATTATGACATAGCCCTCTGGAGACTTCTCACTGGAATACTTAATCTTGTTAAATTAAACATTTTCAATTATAAAAGTAATACATGCTTATTAAAGAAATTTTGTGAACTATAGAAAATAAACATCTCATTTTTTTCTGTTAAGGAGATGCCTAGAAAGCAAGGCCAAGAGTGTAAGGGGCAGGTAGTTGAGGTAGATTGGGCCTTGTGCTGTAGGGGGCATGTGGAACTCTCAGCTCTTACTCATCCAGTTGAACCTGATAGTCTTAGAGTTCAAGCGTGTCCCTTTATAATGATCAGAAGGGAGGAAGGGTATGGTAACCTTTTTCAGTGTGGGGAGGACTGAGGTACTTGACTTGCTTTTCTGTATGTATGAAATTATCTCCATTACTGCCCTTCCTTTGCTGGGTAGTGGGCAGGGCCTGGCTCCTTTGGCCCAGTGTGAGATTGAAATCCAGACTCTATAATTATATGGGTTTGGGTCCTGAGTTCAGAGTTTAGAAAAAGGAGGGAGAGAGAAGAGCTCCAGATAGCGAGTAAGAGACCCTTATTTTGGCTGTGTGGAGGCCTGCTGGTAGCTGATCTTTTTGAAGTGTCACTTGATGCTTGTGGTCCTGCTGAGGCACATTGTAGGGGGAGGTGTTGGGGGGGGGGTGTCAGTGATGCTGAGGGGTGAAGACTAGGAGGACCCACCAGGGCTGTGCTCCCAGTTTACTCTAGAGGTGACTGCTGAGGTTCCGTGGTGTGGGCCTAGCCCCTTAGTCCCTGCCCTGCTTGTCTGGGCCAGGTGAAGCAGGGGGGCACTAGGACCCAGATGCAAGCACGGTTCCTGACAAGTCTAGAGCAGCACTAGCGCAGAGTGAGACTCATCAGCTGGCAAGCAGGATTCGGTGTCTCTGGGTTCAGGAATCATCAGGCAGCAGAGAGGACTTGCTCCTCAACCCCCATCTCTGCCCCCACCCCTACCCCGGTAGGCCACCGAGTGAGGTCCATGGACTGGGGAGGGCCGTGCCTGACGGCTTCTGTGTCTGTCCATGAGGGCCTGGAGCCCTGACCCTCCTGTCTAGGTTTCTGCCTTTTCTCTCTGTCTTTGGCCCACTGGGGGAGGGGGTAGAGGCCGGGTGAGCAGCATGGCCCAGAGCAAGAGGCATATGTACAGCCGGGTAAGTGGTCCTTATTGGGATGGCCCTGGGAGGGCTGCTCGAGAAGGCCTGGGTGCCTGTGGACACAGCTGTGGGGGCTGGGGAGACAGGCTGGAGCTAGACTGGGGCCACTCGCAGCAGGGAGTGATGGTGCTAGGCTGGACAGGCCTCCCCTCCCAGAGTTGGGCCCTCAGTGGGGAGTGGCAAGGCCTGACCTTTGACTCTTAATTGGACCTCTGGCCAGAGGTTCCTGAGGGGATTGGACTATCTTGGGGCTCTGAATGGGGTTGGTGGGTTGGAATGGCCTTACAGTGACGCCTTTCTTTAGAACTGCTTTGTTGTTTGTCACTTGCTTTTTCTTTCTTCTGGTTGAGATTGAATCTGTACCCACTATTGTGTCCACCTGGATCTGAGAGGCTTGTTAGGATTGGGAGGTTGGGGGAGTCTCTTGAGTGTGGGGCTAGCCCTGATGTCACTGTCAGTTCTTTTTATCGTCAGATCCATGAGAGCCACTCTGCTGTGCTAGGTGTGATTTGGGGTCCTAAAGCCCCTGGGAACTATATCCTTATCTTCCTAGATGAGCTCTTTGGGGAAGGGATTCAGGGAGTGACAGACTCTGGCAGAGCTCCCTTCTGAAGCCAAGTGGGAGCATCAAGGGGAGCCCTGTGGAATCTTTAGGACCAGGGAGTCACTTTCTCATGCCTCATTCATCTGTTTGCTGCAAGGCCCTTGGTTCATGGAGCTGCTGTTGCTAAAAATGGCTTAGGTGTGATTTTCTTTTAAACCATGGGCCTCTTTGGGACCTAATTTCATGTTGTGTCCTGTCATCACGGGTGTGTCAGAAGCTGAGAACTTCTGAAGGACAATGTTTAGTCTATTCCTTTGCCTTGTCCATCCACGGGATAATAAGCTATCCATTTGGACCACTGGCAGAGTCTGGGAGACAGTGCAGGTCAGATCTAAGATATCTGATTTACCTGGCCTTTGTTTTTCTTTTTGTAGCAACATAGCTGGGGAAAGGATCTCCTGAGCTTGGGGTAGAGTTGATAGGGCATGGCTTGGGCCAGGGAGAAGGGAATTAAAAGGTTGAATGGGCTGTGGTGAAGTATCTAGGAATGTCATGGTGGGTGTGTGGATGGGGTGGGGGCTGGGAGTCAGGGCTGGAGGGAGGCACAGTTGTGTGCCTTTGAGAGTGAGAGACCTAAGAGCTGTTTGACCACAGGGAACACAGACAACAGTGGGGAGTGGAACAGGATTCTGTGTGGGAGTAACCCATGAATCACCTGTCTTCCCAACTTAGGCACCTGAGTCAGGGTATTGGGCTTGGAGAGCCTGGTCTAAACTGAGTTATTAGCTTGAGCTTTACTCTCCTGCTTGGGGGCAGTGCTCCTGAGAAAGAAGCCATGTGGTGACATTCACAGATCTGTCATTGAGTTCTGATTTGTTATAAAATTTAAATATAAACTCCTAAAAATTCTGGCAGATTCCAGAGGAGTTTGGAGAAGTCTTAGAACATATCACTGGTATTTTTCAAAAGGGAATTTGGGGTCCACTTCACCCTGAGAATGGGGTTCAGGAAAGTGACTTCTTGTCCTTTTTCAGTCCAGGATCTTGTCCAGACCTTACTTAGGATGCATTAGGATGATATCCTTGATGTGAGGCCTTTAACTGCATATATTTGCATGTGTCTTTCTTTCAGACGCCCAGTGGCAGCAGAATGAGTGCCGAGGCAAGCGCCCGACCTTTGCGAGTGGGCTCCCGTGTAGAGGTGATTGGAAAAGGCCATCGAGGCACTGTGGCCTATGTTGGAGCCACACTCTTTGCCACTGGCAAATGGGTAGGCGTGATCCTGGACGAAGCAAAGGGCAAGAATGATGGAACTGTCCAAGGCAGGAAGTACTTCACTTGTGATGAAGGGCATGGTATCTTTGTGCGCCAATCCCAGGTACTTACACCCTGCTCTGGGTGTATGCATGTGTACATACTCTGTTGCTTGGGTGGCTTTTGTGTTGGTGCTCCCTTTTTCTGGGCATGAGTGTAAGTCTCTGGTTGAGAGAATGGGAGGTAGTGGGGGAGGGAAAATTAGAGATCCATCCTTATGGAAGTTGCCCTGTACCCCAGGCTCACTTGGGGTCGGGAGAGGGGCCCATATTGCAGCCATCGCTGATCTGGCTATATTGAGTTTGTTCTGTGGCCTCAGATCCAGGTATTTGAAGATGGAGCAGATACTACTTCCCCAGAGACACCTGATTCTTCTGCCTCAAAGGTCCTCAAAAGAGGTAACAGCCACCCAGTTAAATTGCTTTTTCACATCCAGGAGTCCTCAGGACTTCTTCCCAGAATACAGGGCCACAGTGGATCCTGAGATTTCTCCATCCCCACCATACTCCCTTGTTATATCTCTTCTACCCCACCACAATGATCTCTGCCCCTACCCCCATATACAAACACATGCTTTGTTTCTGTTTGCTTCCTACAGAGGGAACTGACTCAGCTGCGAAGACCAGCAAACTGGTGAGTGGTTGGGGGTAGGAGTGGGGAGTAATAGAAAGAGGGGAAGGAGAAAGAGAGGAGGGAGACTAATGCTAGATAGATAGAAATAGTAGGTGAGTAAACGGAGTTAGCCTTCCAGTCTCCAACCTCCCTGGAAGCTTTCTGGGTATGAGCTGCTGCTTTAGGGGTAAAGGTGGTAGCATGGAAAAACTGTTAGGGCCCAGATGTTTAGAGTCAAAAGGGGCCGAGGCTAGGAGTGATAGGGAAGATAGGTCTGACCCTAGTAGTGTTGTTGCCAACTTCCTGCCTTATGGTACCCAAGGCTGCCAGGCTCTAAAAGGACAGAGGGTAGGGGTAAGGTGAGAACTAGAGGAAGAAGGAGTCCTCCTATTTGCAAACGAATGGTAAGGAGCTGTGCCTACTGCTGCCTATTTTAGGCTGTATGCAGAGGGCCTGTTCTAATTCTCCTGCACTGCTCTGCGCAGGGTATATGAGGGTGGGGATTCAGATTCTCCACTTTCTCTGGGCTAGGGTGTGGACAGCCTGGAATCTGATCCTTGAGGGACCCCTCATCTCACTTACCAGGACTTGGCAGTGACCTGACTTCCCCCTTTACCTGTGTGTACCTGAGTTGGTCTTAACACCTACACCCAGGATGTCTGGCCAGCTAGTCACACTGTGGCGTTTGTTCTCTAACTCTGCCCTTTCCTACTCCTCATGCAGCGGGGACTGAAGCCTAAGAAGGTGGTGTGTTTACTATTTGTGACTGGGTGGGTGAGGGCCATGAGCCTCCTCCCCAGCTGTCCTGCATGTCCTTGGGCTGCTGCATGCATGTGTGTGTGACCTTGGGGCTGGGATGGCCAGAGGAAATGGCAGCCTTGGCTTTCAGAGTTCCTTTGAGGGATGCAGGGACATCAGGCTCAGTACCAGGCTCAGATGGCACTCATTAGAGATGATTTCTGCACCTATTTGCCCCTCTCCCCACTGCCTTAGGACTTCTCATCAGACACTCCAAACATTTGACTGTGAATGTAAAGCAGCAGCATGGAATACAGCATTTACTGGACTACATTACTGGGTTTTCAGCTCAAGTTTGGGGGCAGTGGGAGGAAACACTGGGAGGCTAGGTGAAAGTACCAGGTGAGATGATTGGGCAAGGAGGCGGGAGGCCAGGGAGAACAGTCCTGAGTTGGAAAGCCTGATAGTCCATGTGCCTCCCTCTGGGTGGGCACTGCCGTGGATGCCCACCCTCACACTGCTCCACTAGTCTTTCCCTGCCTCTTCCTTCCTCTGGTGGTGTGCTTGAGGCCCAGCCCTTGCAGACTTTCATCAGCCATCACTGAATGGGGCTCAACTGTGCCACCCCCAGACTCTTTTGAACTCCTAAGTCGCTGCCATGACCACTTCCTCACACCAGCCCCTGCCTTGGGCTTGTGCCCGGGCTATCTCTGACGTGCTTGTGCCTGTCTGACCTGTATGTACTGTGCTGTATGTATGGTTCTGTGATTTCCTTGTCGCCAATGGTCTCAGGCCCTTATGACCTGCATGGAGACCTACTGGATCGGGGCAGTGGGTGGGGAGAGGAAAACATCTTTTCAATTCCTGGTTGTTAGTGGGTCCTCATTTTGGAGTCTTGCCACGGAAGAGACCACATACTGGTACTTGCTCTGAGGTCCTGGCTCAGGTGGGAGTGGAGATGTGAGAAGGAAAATCATGCTGTAAAGGATGCTGGACCAGTTACAAGGTCATAGAACAGTGGCTTCTTCCCTTGGTTTTTGTCTCCTGTTGGGGCTCCCATCTTGCCTCAGGCCCCTGAATAGAGAAGAGCATGGACCTGCAGTCTGATATCGTTGGAGGAGTTCTCATCACAGGCTGACCTGACCTGGGCGGGGCCTGAGTCATGTCTGAATGCTGGGGTTTTGGCAGCTGCCTGGGGAAATGTGGCAAAGCCCAGCATAGACTGCCTGTGCTGGGATGCGGGGCCTTCTTTGCTCCTGGTGCGACGTGCCAGTCAAATAGTCAAGTCCGTAGCCAGATCTTCCTCTCCAGTGGTCCTCTCATAGCAGACCACTTAGCCCAGGGCCCTGCTCTCACCCTGTGGGGAATGGAGAGCTAGCACTTGAACCAAAAACAAAGGAACTTTGAAGGGGAGGGCAGAAGAGAACCCAGATGTCTCTAAAAGGTGTCCACTCCCTTCTGGAAGGCCTTTAGAGACAGGCTTTAATCCCCCTTCAACCAGGGGAGGGTTGGGATAGGAGCCAAACTGTCATTAGAGCTACTGCTGAATATTCCCCAGGGTTTCTTAGTGTCATTGTTGCCCCTCAGAGCAGATGCTGTCACAGGAGGGGTGTTCTGGGTAAGGGCGTTGTCTTGTGTGTGTAAAAGACAAGTGGAGTTGATGGGCTGTGGGCAGAGGGAAGTATATGAAAGAGGCTGAGGGAGCAATGAGGCTCCATGTCCCTGCCCAGTCATGCCCTGGCCCCAGAGAGTACCATTTCTGGGATGGCCCCTAGCCCAGTTTCTTGGAGCAGACTCTTGGGGATGGGGTGGGGGAGGGATGGGGAGGGAAGAATCAGAACCTGTTCTTTGGAAGAAGAAGCAGGGCGGGTTCTGCGCAGGACTTTATCCAGTCATGTGGGGGAGGAGGAGCCAGCAGAGCCTGGCGGTTGCTAGGTGACCGTGGAGCAGTGGCTCCACCCCCACGGATCAGAGGAGGGTGGGTGCATGACGTCAGGTGGAGCCGGTGCTGCGGCCACTGAGGCTGCCATCAGCCTTAGCTGGTGAACTGGGCCTGGCGCCTCTCCGGTGCCTGCCGGAGCCAGGCTGACCCACTGCGCACCTGTGGGGGCTTCTGCGTCTGAGCCACAGCCATTTGCAGGCTGGGAAGCAGTCCGGCAGAGAAGCTGAGGCTGCATTGTTGGGATTTGATGCACTAATCTCCTGTCTCCGCCGCCTTTCCCTCTGTTCGGTCTTTTTCCCTCCCTCCCTTCGTCTGTCCTTCCTCTGTGTGTTTGTCCATCCTCCTCTGTCCCTCCTTCTCTTTCCTCTCCTGGCTTTCTTTGGTTTTCTGCAATGATGAGACAGGCACCGACAGCCCGAAAGGTACTCTTGCTTGCTCTGGTCCTGCTGCCGGGTTGCCAGGGCGATGGTGGCAGCAGGCTGCTGGGGTGGGGGTGGGGGCTGATTGACTTCATCTGTCTACCTGGTTGGGGGAGGAGGGTGGGGTTGAAGGTGGGGGGCAGGGAGAGGTGTATGTCACTGCCATGCCCCACACGCTGGAAATTTGCTCCCTGCTCTGCCTGATTTGGCCTCTGACTGAGTGTGTTCTGGGCCTTGTACCCAGTAGCCTCACAACCGTGGGGTTCAGGCAGCTTTTGCTGCAAACTGCCTCTGGGAGTTTCCTGCGAGAGGATTTGGGAAGCAGGTCCCTATGTCTTCATGTCTTTAGCAGGACTACCTCACCCTTATCCTTTGCTAGGATGCCTCTTGGTTGTACTCCCAGCATCCCTCCCCCACCAGGGTGTGTATTAAGGGGCTTTCCCAGGGTGGGATGGGGACCCTGGAGGTTTTTGACCCTCAGCTATGGAGGCTAAACTCAGGGTAGGAGGGGTGGGCGTTGGTCTCCTTGGACTCAACGTCTCCTAGAAGCAGGGTCTAGGCCAAATCTATCTTTGCTGGAGCTATGAGACTCTGGGTAGCAAGAACATAATTTGGGAGTCAAGATTAATCATGTGTTTTAGTTTAGGGCAGTAGTTTATTTATGCTGCTGCCCACCTCCATGTCCTTTCTTGCAGCTGGGTGGGGTTACTTTGCTGAGCTCTGGGCTTCTGGTTAATGCAGTATTCATGGTTCTGTCACCTGAGCCCTCTGCCCTGGGGATGGAGACTGCTGCAGGATCTGGCCCTGGGGAATGGGGTAGGGTAGAGAGGATGGCTGCCTTAGGGGCCTGATCCCCTCTGCTGGGGTCGTATCCCTCACTTCTGGACTTCTAGCATCACTCTGGTCACACAGTATTTCTAGGGAGTCTTCTGTAGAGTCTAGCACTTAAAGGAAAGGGCTGACCTGGGAAAGTCCTTGGGAGTGGTGGGTGGGTGGGGCCTCTGGCTCTGGGCTGGAGTGCCAGAAGGACTAATCTCTGGGGACCTCTACCAGCTGCTGCCTTTGGTCTCCTGTGGCTTAGCCTAGGAGACGGGGATTTCTGGGATATCCAGGGTGTTCAAAGGGGTGAGGTCTGCAAGGGTTGGGCATAAGTGGGACACGGAGCCAATGGGGGAACAGGAGTTCCGAGTTCTTGGCGTGGGAACAAGGTAATTCACTGGAGGGGAAAAAAGGACGGGGTGGGGATGGGAGTGGGTAAGCAGCTAACTGTAGCCCCATTCCTGGTACTTCTTCTGCTCTCATTGCTGTCCCTTCTGCTGTCTGTCTTTCTGCCATTATCCTTTCTTTCCTGACTACTTCTCCTCTGGCTCCTGTTGCCTGTCCAGACCACAACTCGGCGGCCCAAGGTGAGAAAAAAAAAAAAAAGCCTCTGTACAAGCCACTGCTGAGTGTAGACACACATTTCAGGCATGTGCATGTGTGTGGGCATGTGTATGAGCAAGTAGAAGTTGGTCACGGTGCATCCTGGGTTCTCTTTTTCAGAGGAGTGAGGGGACTGAGGGTAGTGACAGGCCTCTCCTGCAAAAATGACTTCTCAGGAGAGTGTATGGGCCAGTAGCCTGAATGCAAAAGAGATATGAGAGTGGTTGTGGTTAATCAGGGCTGGCTTTCTTCAAAAAGGGCATTTTGACCAGTTTTGATGCATGAATGGGGGTAGAAGTTGGAAAAAAGGTAAAGAACTTGGCAGTGTCAACGTCAGGGGATAAGGAGCTGGGGGTGTCTGTGGGTAGCATGTGGTCTCTGAATGTCAGCCCACCAGGAATGCTTCAGGGCTCAGTACTTCAAGGGAGAGCACTGGACAGGCCTGTCTGCTCCAGGGCCTGGGGCTTCAGAGAGCTCCTCTGCCTCAGCCCCACAGGGCCTGGGTAGATACTGCCTGATTAGAGCCCCTCTGTCTTGGGGGGAGGGAGATGACAGAAGGTTGGCTGTACTGACCGTGTTTCAAGGGGGAGCCTAGGAGTACAACTTTCAGTCTGGCCCTTTTACCTGCAGGGTCCCCTAAAGTAGACCAAGGGAGGGAGAATCAGCTCAACTTCCAAAGAGTGGGATACAGAGCTTGGTACCTGCACTCCTAGCCCAGAATTCTCTGGGAACATGGAAGTTAGAGAACAAACTCCAGTTTGTTCTTTTGCTCTGGGAATGACATTGGGGTACTTTTTCTTCCTGGGGGAAGAGGGTACAGGCCCAGAGCAATGATAGGACTGGGAGCGTTTGGAAATTGCCAGAATGATCACAACTGGGTCATAGAGGGGAGGTCTGGGGAGTAAGGGATTCTGCTGTAAGTGGGTAGTGCCAGAGCTGGGAGGAATGTGGGGTCAGTGCCAAGGGAGGAGCATTATAATCTTATGTCTTCTTCTATCACTTCCTCCCTCTCCCCTCTGCCTGCCTCCTGTGCCTCCCCCGTCCTTTGTCACCATTTCTGACTTTGTCATTTTTCCTCTCTCCTTCACTTTCCTTCTCTGTTCTCACTGTGCTTTGATATTCTCTCTCACTGTCTTTTTCCTTCTCTGTCTCCTTTCCTTGACATATTCTCATATTCTGTCTCTCACCACCCCTGTTCTTTTTCTGGTCTGCCCCTGCCCTCTCTGAATAGCCCACCCGCCCAGCCAGTACTGGGGTGGCTGGGGCCAGTAGCTCCCTGGGCCCCTCTGGCTCAGCATCAGCAGGTGAGCTGAGCAGCAGTGAGCCCAGCACCCCAGCTCAGACTCCCCTGGCAGCACCCATCATCCCCACACCGGCTCTCACCTCTCCTGGAGCAGCACCCCCATTGCCTTCCCCCTCCAAGGTAAGGACTAGGGTTGGAGTGAACAAGAACCAAGATACAGAGGGGGCCTATGACCCTGGGAAGGATCTTGGAAATTTTCCAGGGTTGGGGGAGACCCAGAATTTGGATCAGCAGGGTGGGGACATAGCATATGGTTAGCCTGTCATTGATTTGGCTACCCTTTCTTTCTCTCCTTCTTCCACACTTGCCCCTTATGCATTGGTCTTTTCTCAGATGTTTATATGCCACTTGCTTTTGACCCTGGGGCTCTAGAATGGTGTTTGCATACAGTCTTGTCCCTTTGCTCCAGCTCAACCTTGGTGGGAGGAGGGGGAGGCTGTGCACTCACTGAGGGGTTTCTCCTTTGTAGGAGGAGGAGGGGCTGAGGGCCCAGGTACGGGATCTGGAGGAGAAACTGGAGACCCTGCGGTTGAAACGGGCAGAAGACAAGGCAAAGCTAAAAGAGCTGGAGAAACATAAGATCCAGCTGGAGCAGGTGCAGGAATGGAAGAGCAAAATGCAGGAGCAGCAGGCGGACCTGCAACGACGCCTCAAGGAGGCGCGGAAGGTGGGACTTGGGGTGAAAGGGGCTGGCTGGGGAGCTTGGGACCCAAGCCACTGTACCAGTAACTGGGCCAGAGCCTAGAACATCCAGTGAGAAGGGGCACATGAGGCATCTCTCTGCTTGCACTCCCACCAACCTCCACTCCTCCTTAGGAAGCCAAAGAGGCACTGGAGGCGAAGGAACGTTACATGGAGGAGATGGCTGACACTGCTGATGCCATCGAGATGGCCACTCTGGACAAGGAGATGGCTGAAGAGCGGGCTGAGTCCCTGCAGCAGGAGGTGGAAGCATTGAAAGAACGTGTGGATGAGCTCACCACTGACTTAGAGATCCTCAAGGCTGAGATTGAAGAGAAGGGTAAGGGGCCAGGAGCTGCTGGGGGCCAAATGGTGGGGTTAGAACTATGTCTGAAAGTGTTAATGGTCTTCCCCAGGCTCAGATGGGGCAGCGTCCAGTTATCAGCTCAAGCAGCTCGAGGAGCAGAATGCCCGCCTAAAGGATGCCCTGGTGAGGTAGGATCCCCTCCCTGCTTGGCTCCGGAGCTCACTCTCCTGTCCCCAAACGTATCATAGCGCCCATTGCCAGTGATGTGGACACACACTTTCTCCCTTCTCCCTCCCTGCTTCCCCATAGGATGCGGGATCTTTCTTCCTCGGAGAAGCAGGAGCATGTGAAACTCCAGAAGCTCATGGAAAAGAAGAACCAAGAGCTGGAAGTTGTGAGGCAACAGCGGGAGCGTCTGCAGGAAGAGCTGAGCCAGGCGGAGAGCACCATCGATGAGCTCAAGGAGCAGGTCTGGGGACCCCAGCCTCTGGCCCAGAGGACCCCTCTCCAAGGTTGGTGCCTCTTTTTTCTAGGCACCTTTCAGCAGCCCTTTTCTCTGTTCCCTCCATGTAACACAGGTGGATGCTGCTCTGGGTGCTGAGGAGATGGTGGAGATGCTAACAGACCGGAACTTGAATCTAGAAGAGAAAGTGCGAGAGTTGAGAGAGACCGTGGGGGACTTGGTAAGAGAACAGACCCCAGATTTCCCACCCCGATGGAGGGTGTTTGGAAGACGCTTGCTGAAAGAGGGACTGACACATGACCCCTTTGAGCAGGGTGTGCGGTGAGTGGCCCCACCCTGACCTTCTACTCTGACTCTGCTTTTCCTTTGCCTCTACTGCCTTGGCACCTTCCAGGAAGCGATGAATGAGATGAATGATGAGCTGCAGGAGAATGCGCGCGAGACAGAACTGGAGCTGCGGGAGCAGCTGGACATGGCGGGCGCGAGGGTTCGGGAGGCCCAGAAGCGTGTAGAAGCAGCCCAGGAGACTGTTGCAGACTACCAGCAAACCATCAAGAAGTACCGCCAGCTGACCGCCCACCTTCAGGTGCCTCCGTACCCCCTGCTGTCCACTCATGATTGCCCAGGGCTCCCTCCTGCCCCAGCTGTGCCTCATTGTCTGTCTCTGCCCCCAGGATGTGAATCGGGAACTGACAAACCAGCAAGAAGCATCTGTGGAGAGGCAGCAGCAGCCACCCCCGGAGACTTTTGACTTTAAAATCAAGTTTGCTGAGACTAAGGCTCATGCCAAGGTCAAGAAAATGGATAGACCAGAGAGTGGGGAGTGTTGGGGCATCCAGCCTGGGTGTGGCCGTAGGCTGATCTGGAGTGGGGTTCTGGACTTCAGGTTGCTGGAGGAGGGGGTGCTTTGTGTGGTGGTTTGGAAGACTCCTGAAACAGGGGACCTGGTGGAGCAAAGCATGGTGGCTCTGAGACTCTTTCCAGCCTGGCTGAGAGCCTGCTTCCCTGTCCACCTCACAGGCAATTGAGATGGAATTGAGGCAGATGGAGGTGGCCCAGGCCAACCGTCACATGTCCCTGCTTACAGCCTTCATGCCAGACAGCTTCCTTCGGCCAGGTGGGGACCATGACTGTGTCCTGGTGCTGCTGCTCATGCCTCGTCTCATTTGCAAGGTATGGCCAATCAGTCTAATCACATGTTCAACAGGAATCTGTTGAACTTGCTGTGTGACGGGCATTGAGGATGCTGAGCGAAGATAGCAGCCAGCATCCCTGCTCATAAAGAGTTTATGATGTAGTGGAGGAATATAGTCAACAAAGTCACAGAGGAATGTGTATTACAGATGGTGGGTTTTGATGAGGAGGTAGCTTCTTTGAGAGAGCATGGTCTGGGCTCTGATTTAGATGGGGTGGTGTCACTGAAGGAGTAACATTTGAACTGAGACCCAGAAGATGACTAGGAACTAGTGGGGGAATAATTGTCAGGATAGAATTCAGGTAAAAGGGTAGCAGGAGCAGCAGTAGCTTTAAGGCAGGAAAGAGCTTGGGCCCACTGGCTCCACATTCCAAATCCTCATAACCACCAGTAATCACATCATTATCTTTTCCCTGTGTGAGACTCCCTGACTATCTAAGAGCCGTTTCTGCTTTTCTCCTCCACGTGTGTCCATGCTCCCGACGTAGTTGCTCAGTTTTGTGTCCTGTATTCCCGAGTCTGTGTTCTCTATCCTCTTCTCTGAGCCCCAGGTCCCTGGTGCTTCTTCCCACAGGCAGAGCTGATCCGGAAGCAGGCCCAGGAGAAGTTTGAACTAAGCGAAAACTGTTCAGAGAGGCCTGGGCTCCGAGGAGCTGCAGGGGAGCAGCTCAGCTTTGCTGCTGGGCTGGTGTACTCACTGAGTCTATTGCAGGCCACACTCCACCGCTATGAGCAGTAAGTGATCCCTGGCCCCACTCTAGGGCCGCAGGCTGAGATTGGATAGAACCGACATTGCCTGGCAGGCCTTGGCCTCAGAGGACCCTTCTCTGGTCTCTAGCGCCCTCTCTCAGTGCAATGTGGACGTGTATAAGAAGGTTGGCAGCCTCTACCCTGAGATGAGTGCCCACGAGCGCTCCTTGGATTTCCTCATTGAGCTGCTACACAAGGATCAGCTGGATGAGACTGTCAACGTAGAGCCTCTCACTAAGGCCATCAAGTACTACCAGGTCTGGGGCAAGAGTTCAGGCTTGGCATAGGAGGGAGGGAAGGTTTTTCCTGGTAGGGCTGTTGGCAGCATAGCCAAGGTTGTCTGTCCCCAGCTGGCTGCCTATGGCTTGACTTGCTCTTAGAGGAGCTTGCCTGAGGATCCAGTTCCCTGGGGGTTTCAGATTCTCCTGTACCTCTGGAGTCCCATGATGACTGGGGCTCCATTTACAGTTTGGGAAGAATTCTCCGTCCTTCCAAGACCTAAAGATTGCCTGTTGCTCTGTCATTTCCCCTCAGCATCTGTACAGTATCCATCTTGCTGAACAGCCCGAGGACAGTACCATGCAGCTGGCTGACCACATTAAGGTAAAGGTTCTGGGCCAGTGGTTGAGCCCCCTGTAGATATCAGAAATGGAGGACATCAGATCAAGAGATCTGGCCCTCAAGAGGTGTCACATAAGACTGGAACAAGGTCAGATCAGGGAAGCCAGAGAACGAACATCTTTATGGGGGTCAGTGGAGGGTGGGGACTTCTTAGAGATGGATGGTGATGGTGCAGAAGGGCTCCTGTTGGGGGCTGACAACCACATGCATCTATCCTTACAGTTCACCCAGAGTGCCCTTGACTGCATGAGCGTAGAGGTGGGACGGCTGCGTGCCTTCTTGCAGGTGAGAGCACAGTTTGATCTCTTGGACCTCCTCCTCCTCCTTGTTAACCCCTGCCTCCTCACCTCCAGCCCTAATGCTGACTTGGTTCCCCGTCCGTTTCATATTCTCTGAGTAGGGTGGACAGGAGGCTTCAGATATTGCCCTCCTGCTCCGGGACCTGGAAACATCATGTAGTGACATCCGCCAGTTCTGCAAGAAGATCCGAAGGCGAATGCCAGGGACAGATGCTCCTGGGATCCCAGCTGCACTGGCCTTTGGACCACAGGTTTAGGGCAGCGATGGGGGGAAGGAAAGGAAGCTGAATAGAACCAGGAAGGGCTTAGAGTGTCAAGATCTGGATCTGGTCAGGGAACAAGAATGGTTTTAAGGTAACTGGGAACTGTGGTGCTGGACTCCGGGTGGGCTCCTGACTCTGGGCTGTTGCACAGGTGTCCGACACACTCCTAGACTGCAGGAAACACTTGACGTGGGTGGTGGCTGTGCTGCAGGAGGTGGCAGCTGCTGCCGCCCAGCTCATTGCCCCACTGGCAGAGAACGAGGGACTGCCTGTGGCTGCCCTGGAGGAGCTGGCTTTCAAAGCAAGCGAGCAGGTAGGCCTGGACGGCAGGGCAGACATGGTGGGGGAGTGATATGGCCAGTGTGAGATTTTCACTACTGCCCTCGGCTCCTGTAGATCTACGGTACCCCCTCCAGCAGCCCCTATGAGTGTCTGCGCCAGTCGAGCAACATCCTCATCAGTACCATGAACAAACTGGCCACGGCCATGCAGGAGGGAGAGTATGATGCAGAGCGGCCCCCCAGCAAGGTGGGTGGGGAGCTCTGTAGAGGGGCTTCGGGGGCTCAGGGGAACAGGACTTGGCAGAGCTGCTGCTGGTTGTGGAAGGACTGGGAGGCGGGAGCGGGGAATCCAGAGGGCACCGCCCTGCTTAGAAGGCAAGGTTTTCCCTGTGCCCAGCTCTCTCTGGAAGGAGAATGTTGGTGACCTCCTCTCACTACCCCTGCCTCTGCTCTCGCTTGACCCCTAGCCTCCCCCAGTTGAGCTGCGGGCTGCAGCCCTTCGTGCAGAGATCACTGATGCTGAAGGCCTGGGCTTGAAGCTTGAAGATAGAGAGACAGTTATCAAGGAGTTGAAGAAGTCACTCAAAATCAAGGTGAGGGTGTAGGGTAGGCTCAGGAGCTAGGGGACTGGGAAGTATGCTGAGGTACAGGTCAGCACTGAGTGTTGGGGATCTCCTGGGGCTGAGACCGGTTGAGGGTCGAGGGGAGAAGTGGCGCCTGTATCAGTGTGGGGAACAGCTGTGGGCCTTTAGGAGCTTTCTGGTTCGTGCTCTGTCACAGGTCCCTGGGGGCCCTGGGAGGATGTAAAGGAGGGTGTAAGGGAACTGGACACTCTGACCTTCGCCAGGGGGAGGAACTAAGTGAGGCCAACGTGCGGCTAAGCCTCTTGGAGAAGAAGCTGGACAGTGCTGCCAAGGATGCAGATGAGCGCATCGAGAAAGTCCAGACTCGCCTGGAGGAGACCCAGGCACTGCTGCGGAAGAAGGAGAAGTCAGGCACCTTCCCTGGGCCCTTGCTTATTCCACCCCTCCACTCTGCCAGCCAGTCTCCCTCCTAACTCATCCCCCTATCCAGGCCCTATCAGAGTGAGACTCTCCCCAGGGGAGCGGATGCCATCTCCTTTCCCCACTGCCAACACCATTGTGTCACCCCAGTCATATCATGTGCTGCTCCTGGCTCCTCACCAGCAGGGCTGCTCCAAGGACCTGTCTGGACTGAGAAATGGGGACGGGGCTCTGGGGAAAGGGCATTGCCTAAGCCCGGATTTCTTTTTCACAGAGAGTTTGAGGAGACGATGGATGCACTCCAGGCTGACATTGACCAGCTAGAGGCAGAGAAGGCAGAGCTAAAGCAGCGGCTGAACAGCCAGTCGAAGCGCACGATTGAGGGGCTCCGGGGGCCCCCTCCCTCGGGTATTGCTACCCTGGTCTCTGGCATTGCTGGTGGTGAGTGCAGTGGGACAGGCACCATTGGTGCAGAGGAGATTGAATGGCCTCCCTCCTGTCCTTGGCCTCAGTTTGACTTCTACCCGTCTCTTACTGGACGTTCAGCCAGGAATGTGCTCGCCCAGTTTCACTCTGGCAGTTTTTCACCAAGTTTTTACTTCTCCTGAAGATATGTGCAGAGGTTTCCACCCCCCCCCCCCCCCCCCCCCGCCGCTCCCCTAGCCCTGATCAAGGTGGGCCATTACCAACTTGTCAGTGGACCTCAGAATTACCATAACAGTTAGACTGTAGCATATGTCCCTTTTGGACCTGCAGTCTGGCCTTTCTGTCCCAGCCCTATATCCCAGAGGGTCATCAGCCTGCAGCAGATTGGGCTGACTCTGCTGCCGTATCCAGCCATGCCTGGTTCCTGCACTCGATTGCTCCTCTGCTTACACTTTGCATTTCCCCCTACTGAATTCACATGGCTTTACTCCATGGTGTGGTTGTCTGTCCCCTTGCTGACTTCTCCCACTTGGGGCTTGTGTACTGACCTCTGCCTGGTCTCCAGTGTGGTCAGGGCTCCTTACCTGGAGTTTTTCTGGTTATTGGGCCCAGGCTCCCCAGTTTTCCTGGATCATGGAGGTGGCTACTGCCATGTTAGTTCTCATCTGCTCTATAGTTTTTCAGTTTCTTACCTCCAGAAGACAGACTTCTTGCCCTAAAGCCCTCAAGATCTCTAGCGCTCCCCTGCTATGCCTGTCTTGTCACCTGGCCTCACCCAAGGTCTTGTTCTCATCAAAGCCCCCCTCACTGGTGCCTCTTGATCTTGGGAGGTGACCAAGTACCTTGTTGACTTTGGACTCCTGTGGTACAGTGGGCTCCTGTTCTTTGGGGAAGGGGTCTCCAGAAGTTACCAAGTTGTGTTGTTTTGGCACAGGCTTTTTAAACATACCGGTTCAGACTTACAAAATTTCCCACCAAAAAGAGTGTCTTTTGCCTCAGAACAGTGGGGAACCCAAGGAGCAGGAATGTGGCTGCTTCTTCAACTTCAGCTTTGCTGCTGTGGGAAACTAGGGTGCAGACATCTCAGGGTCTTGGGAGCATCCCCTCTGCCCTTCTTGGAGATGGAATATGAGGCAGGGAGGCTGGAACGCCACATGCCCCAAGTGCTTCCTCCACGCACACCCCCACTGCTGTTCTTCCTTATGCTCTGCACCCTGTCTCATGGCCTTATTCCTCTTTCTTATCTTTCCTTCACACGTATTTGCTCATACCCCAGATGCAGAGGGCAGAGGCAGGGTCTTATTAGAGGAGGAGTGATTAGGGTTTCCCTGTAGGTTGTGACCAGCATTCCTCTGGTGTGACCCCTTAGCCCCAAATTGTCTAACTCCTCTCTCCTCTCTTCCTGCTCCCCCATGGGCTATTCCGATCACAGAAGAACAGCAGCGAGGTAGAGACCCGCCCTGGTGGGGGGTTACCGGGGCTGTGGGAACCCACCCTGGTGGGGGTTACCAGCCTGGGGGAGCAGGATAAGGCTCCCCCCTTGGGAGCAAGCAGGACTGGAGGTGGGAGTGGATAAGGAGAGGGGTTGAGTGGAGATGGGGCCCATCTTCAGCCCTCTCCACTTGGAGCTGATGGCATTTGTCTTGGTACACACAGGAGGCACCCCTGGGCAGGCTCCAGGGTCTGTTGCAGGCCCTGGGCTGGTGAAGGATTCACCCCTGCTGCTGCAGCAGATCTCTGCCATGAGGCTACATATCTCCCAGTTACAGCATGAGAATAGCATCCTCAAGGTGAGTTGTTCACAAGGAGGACTGGGGTGCAGGTGGAGCCCCCCCTGCCCCATTGATGATAGATGGCAGGGCCTTCTGTCACCTCTCACTGCCATTCCTCTTCTTTCCTTCACAGGGAGCCCAGATGAAGGCGTCCTTAGCAGCCCTGCGCCCCCTGCATGTGGCAAAGCTCTCACCCCATGAGGGCCCTGATAGTGAGCTAACAGCTGGAGCACTGTATCGTAAGACCAGCCAGCTGTTGGAGACGTTGAATCAACTGAGCACGCACACCCACGTAGTAGATATCACTCGTACCAGCCCTGGTATGGAGCCACCAACCCCTGAGATTAATAATATACCCCCTCCCTTTGCCCCAGGGCTGTAACCCCTACCCAGGCAGCTGCCATACTGTAGAGGCTCTTCCTGGCATTGCTTTTTGGCCTCAGTGTTCAATTTGCTTGATTCACCCATTACGTACCTGCTCCATGAGAAGGTCTAGTATCTTCACTTTCTGACTCTTAATCCAGTACAGCTGCCTGCTTGGGCCTTGGTGGGCCTCACTAGCCTTCCCTCCCCACAGCTGCCAAGAGCCCGTCGGCCCAGCTCCTGGAGCAGGTGGCTCAGCTCAAGTCCTTAAGTGACACCATCGAGAAACTCAAGGTTAGCTCAGACCCTGCCTTTCCTCAGTCTACAGAGTTTGCTTCATAGTGTTCCCTGGTGGAATCCTTAGCACATTTGTTTCCACAGGCACTCCCATATTTCCTCTGAGCCCAGCCCTGTGATAAGAGGTAGAGGGCAAGGTGGGGTTCCTGCTTTGGAAGCTCACTGTCTCGGTGCAGACAGAAGACAGATTCTCATCAACAAAATGGGTTGAGCTAGGATCATCTTAAGAGTGTGTGGTTTGGGTGCAGCTTCTTCAGTGCTGAGATCACTGTGGGGTAGAATGGTTGCGGATGGCTTCCCAGGGGCCGTAGAATCTGAGTTGGACCTTAAAGGATAAGGATCTGTAAAGTAAGGATATTGGATGGGGTTGGCGGTGAGAGCAAAAGTATGATGACAGAGAGGACCAGGTCCCTGCCCCCTGATATTAGTGTCCCTGTGAAGCCAGGGAGATACTGGGCTAGCCTGTGGGGGTCCCCTCAATGAACCCTTGTTCCACTCCTTGCCAGGATGAGGTCCTTAAGGAGACCGTATCTCAGCGCCCTGGAGCCACAGTCCCCACTGACTTTGCCACTTTCCCTTCATCAGCCTTCCTCAGGGTAAGAGGGAGCATCGGGGGGAGGATGGGCAGTATTGAGGGTTCACGCGGGTCCTTCCCCTCTCCTCCAGAATATGAAGAGGGCTTTGGGGTCTCAGGTCCAACAACTACACAACATGAGTTGCCTGGCCAAGTCTTACTTATAAGGGACTCAAGAGTGCTTGCAGTGCTTCCAGAAATTCAGTATTTTAGCAGTTAAACATCTATGATTTTTGACACCAGGAGAGACTCAAAACTCCCTTGTCAGACTATGTACCTCAATTCTGATTTGAAATATGTGGTCACCATAGTTTAGGATCCTCAAAGCCTATCTCACAGGGACTGCCTTAGTCTCCATGCTCAGAGGCCTTGTGAGTGGCACACAGCTCAGGTGACCTCTTCCCCTTGCCAACTCCCAGGCCAAGGAGGAGCAGCAGGACGACACCGTCTACATGGGCAAAGTGACCTTCTCGTGCGCAGCTGGCCTTGGACAGCGACACCGGCTGGTGCTGACCCAGGAGCAGCTGCACCAGCTTCATGGTCGCCTCATCTCCTAAGTGCTCCTTCTCCTCTCCCACACCCACCCCTTGCCCCATCCACTTCTACCCTCAGCCCTCCTGGTGCCACTCTGCCTGATGCACAGCCACCTCAGTTAGTCCCCATTGTAGAACCGTGTGTGTACAGCTGTTCCTGCCCTACTCAGCTTCACTTCTGCCAGTCAGTGCCCTGCTCCTGCCCCTCGACTTGGGTTCCCCTATTTCCATTCCCTGGCCTCTGCCAGAATTTGCTGTTCAGCTGCTCCCTCCTTCCTGAGGGGCCTCAGGGCATGTGGGGGGTAGGCTGAGACCCCACCACCAAAGGTTCAGTGAGGTCCCCCTGATAGAGGACTTCACCCCTTGATTAAAGCAACTTCTGCTTCAGTGCTTTCTGTGTGTTGTTGGGAGTGGGACTTGGGCCTTTCAGCTCAGAGTGGGAGTGGAGAAGAAGGGATGCTGAGGAGGCTTTGGCTGTGCCAAATTTGAGAGGCACAGCCTCTCAAACGATAGAATGTTCACGTGCAATAAGTTACTGTGAACAAGGGGGAAAGGGCTGGACCAAGGGTTTGGCACCTAAGTTCATCTTCAGTTAGGAGAGCTGGGACTTAGGCTCAGCTACCCAACCTCCATGTGTCTCTCAACCAGTTCCTGTTGACGGCAGAGGGACCTTTCCAGATGCAAACTGGGCCATGTTATTCCTTGCTTTAAATCCTGAAATGATTCTTCCAACTAAAATGCAAAATTTAGATAAAACCCTGAAACAGTTTCTCTAAGTATCTAGAGTATAAAATTTGAATTCACTAGAATAGCACACCTACTAGAATAGGCTGTCTATGATTTGGGTCCTGCCCACCTCTCCATCCTCTTGTGGGGCTACTTGTCCACATGTGCCTTGTGGTCTAGCCTTAGTGAATCCCTACAGTTTCTTTGCCACCCTGTGCTCTCTCAGACTCCTTTCCACTGCTCAGAATGCTAGCCCCCCTCCTGCCCTCTGCTCCACCTCCCTGCCCCCATCCCGCCTCAGCTGACATCCTGTTCGTGTATTAAGACCACTCTGACATTGCCACCTTAGGGAATCTCCCAATTCCTGTTGCTTGTTAGGTGCTCCTCTTCTGGACGGAGCAGAGACTATGAACTTTTTTTCCAGGTGTGCTTGGATTTAGTTGTTTTGTTACTTGGCAAGGTTTCTAATCTTTAGTCTGTTTCTGAATCACAGCATGGAAAGAATGATACCTTACAGGGTTGCTGTGAAGGCTAAATGAGATAATGCACATGGGCTTCTAGCACCGTGCCTGGTGCATGGCAGGCTTTCTTCTCTTCCCCAGTACACGCACCTGCAACACTGCTTTATGCCAGGAAGCCTCTCTTTCCATTGTAATCGTTAGTTAACCCATCTGTCACTCACTTTAGACAAACAGAGTTCCAACAAGATGTCTTTTATTTCTTCATCCCCCCAAACACAGGAGAAGAGTACACATTTGGGGAAGAGAACTGTGAGTTTCATTTTGAAAATGAGTTTGAGGTGCTTGTGAGAATGCCCGAGTGCAGATGGCCATTGGCAGTTGGAGCCAGCTGGGTCTGGAGCTTAGGGAAGTCTAGGTTGGAGATACAGATAGGGGAACGAGCTGTGTCAGTGGTGGTTGGAGATTTGGATGAGGTGTAGTGTCTTAGTTCAGGTTCCTCAGAAAATCGAGCCGGAGGCAAAGCTGAAGTGCTAGTGCTTAAGGCAGCTGCAATCCCCAAGCACTGAGATGGAGGAAGAGGACTGAGGGAAGCTAGGCAGGGAAGAAAAAGAAATGAGGTATGTTTTTAGGAGTTGGCCGCTGCTTCACAAAGACACAGCTAACCCCTTGCCTGTGTGTACCGTCTCTGGATAGACTGTTGAGAAACACTGTGCCCAGCTGGAACATTCCATTGGGATTGATGGAAGGATGGAGAGCAGATTCACCTCCTCTTCCTCCTGTCTTCTTTTGTTGCTCCAAGTTTTCCCTCCCTCACTTGCTGGGATTGCATTACTTGGCCACCAGGAAAGCCGGATCCCATGCCCTGCAGCCATCCAAGTCCTGAAGTAGTGAGGTGAGCAGAAAGGCACTGGCCCAAAGGACTTGGTCAAGGCAGAGCAAGCAACTGAAGGCCTGGAAATGAGGTGAGGCCTCAAGTCACCCGAGGAGAGTGTCCAGGGCAGGGGGAGGCAAGAACCCGGGGCAGTCCTGAGTGTTACAGAGCCTGCAGTGGAGCTCAAGGGAGCATCCATTGGAGAAAGGTCCCCAGAGGAAGTGTCACAAGGCCAAGGAGGAGAGGTAGTCAGCAGGCTCTGATACAGCTCAGAGGTCCTGTGGGCTGCATTCTGGAAAGTAGCACCTGATTCTCAGATGCCTGATGAGCTGACCAGAGCAGTCTTGGTGGGATAGAGGGAGCAGAAACTGGGGCATGGTGGCAAGAAAGGGGAGAGAGCAGCATGTGTGCACTGTGTCCCAGTGTTCAATCGTGGAAGCTGATGCAAGCATCACTACAGATGGTAATGGGAGCTCCTCATGGGGCCCAAGAGGTTTCTGGAAACTGGGATGTGATGATGGGGTAGAGAAGCCTAGTGAGGCACCCTGTACCAAGGATGGAGCACAGCATGGGAAGAACCTCCTTTGATGCATCCACTCAACTCCCAGTTGTGCCATGAGAACCAGGCAGACTGGCTGGTGATTGGCAGGGGCAGGGTATAAACAGTCTCAATTTTGTCACCTAGGAACCCCTCTCTTTTTGGGGCTCTTGGGCAGATTCCTAGGGTCAACATCAATTTCCCCAACATAGCAGCTTTGTGAAGTAAGAATAAGGCTCATATCCCAGCTCTTCCTCTTATAAGCTGTGTGAATTTGGGCAAGTTGCTTAAGCTCTTGTTTCCAGTTTCTGTATCTGTACTGAGGCTAATAACACCTTCCTCAGGTGGTGTTCCTTCCACAGGTAATTTCTAGGGGAAGATTAAATGAGATACCATGCTTGACACAGGTACTCAATAAAAAAGGATATTTGGGAGAGGCTGAAACTGAATAAATGAAATACAAGTAGCCATGTTCCTCAGACATACATATGACACAAATAATCATATTTTGGGTCCCAAGGGATAGGCAGTCCTTGGTGCTCAGCTTTTAGCTTGTTTTCATGGTCTGTTACCATCTTACTTTCTGCCGTCCAGGTACTGTTTCCTCCTACTCTTAGCAGGCCAAGACTGAAGGAGAATCAAAGGTTTGTGGCATTCTCCCTCCCCACCCCAATTTGAATTTGCTCGCTTGGTTCCCATTTTCTGTGCTACCCCACAGTGGGGAGCAGGAATGGAGGCAGTACGGAGACTTGAGTCTCTGCTGGCTAATCCTAGGAAACGTGCAAGGCCCCAGAGCTGACTGTGCCCTACCCAGCCTTGGAGCTGAAAGTGAACCAAGAGCACGTGTGCTCCACAGCTCCAGGTGCCCAACTGGGGCAGCTTCAGAGGATGGAATACCTTTACCCCTGTCAAGTAGGCCCAGGGCACCTGGAGAACATGGGACCTGAGGGTGAGGGTTCCTCCTACCTTCCTGTGGGTGTTGTGATCCATGTAGTTCTCTCCAATATGTATGTTGAGAAACATGTCGTTCATCCAGGCTTCTTTCATCTTTACCACATGTGCAAGCTGAGACTGGTACTGCTGCTCCCCGGGACAGATGGCCGTTACTGCTGAGGTGCTCAAAGGGGTGGCCTGGGACATTTGGCTTCCATTCCTCTCCGGAAGCCTGGGGAGTTTGGGAGTGAGACCTGGATTTGTCTTGTTTAAATAACTGGTGTCGGAGTAAATATATGTCTGTCACTCTGTGTTTTGTTTTGTTACTTTTTATTATGGGGAATTTTAACGTTCAATGAAGAGCGTAGGGTATAATGAATCTCCATTTGCCTGTATTCACCATTTCATGACCATTCTTATTTCCTCGACACTCCTTCACTCTTCTTTCCCCCCAGATTGTTTTGAAGCAAACCCCAGGCATCATCTTACCATTTCATTTCAAAGTATTTTAGTATCCCTAAAAGATAGTTCTTTTAAAAAAAAACTACAATACCATTATCGTGCCCCAAAACTGTACTTCACCAAATATCCAGTGTTCAAATTTCCCTGATTGTATCATAAATGTTTTGTTTTACAGCATGTGTATTTGGGTAAGGTTCAAGGGAAAGACAGCACACTACAAATAGTTGTCTCTTGAGTCCCTTGTTCTCAATTACCATTATTGCACCAATATATGCTTTATATGTATATACTTTAAACTTTATTTTTAATGTGTCAGCAATTTATACACGTATTATCATCTTGAGAACACAAACAACATAACATGGAGGAAGATTGAGAACATAGGTTCCCGGTACTTAGTCACTAATGATTGTGGAGAGTTTCCTTTTAGGGTTTTTTCTCTTTTTTTTCTTTTGAGAGAGTGAGAGAGCGAGCGTGCATGTGTGAGTGGGGGAGGGGCAGGAAGAGGCAGGAAGAGAGAGGAAGAGAGGGACAGAATCCCAAGCAGGCTCCGCACTGTTAGCACAGAGCCCAGCATGGGGCTCCATCTCATGAACCGCAAGATCATGACCTGAGACGAAATCAAAAACCGAATGCCCAACTGACTTAGCGAACTAGGTGCCCCTGTTTTCTATTTAAAATGTTAATTTAAAGATGTCCTGCTATGGCTCTGCAAGCATAGAGCTGCCGGAAGGGGAGTACAATGAAAACAAAATGGACCCAAAGTTAGGAAGAGATAAAGAAGCAGAGTCAAGAGAGAATAGACGTTGAAGCTAAATATAAGGATTTCCTCCATTCAGATTGCTAGCCTCAGTCTTCCCCTGGGCTGCTGGAGCAAAATACCATGGATGGGATGGTTTATTGGCAACAAACATTGATCTCTCTCAGTTCTGGAGGCTGGGAGTCTGAGATCAGGGTGCCAGCAGAATGAGGTTCTGGAGAAGGTGCTCTTCTGGTTGCAGGCAGCTGACTTCTCAGACCCTTACATGGCAGAAAGTAAGTAAACTCTGTGGCCTCTTAGGAGGGCACTAGTCCTATTCATGATGCTCCACACTCATGACCTAATCACCTCCCACAGACCCTACCTCCAAATACTGTCACATTAAGGATTAGATATCAGCATGGATTTTGAGGAACACATTTAGTCCATAAGGGCATCCAAGTAAGTGCTAAGAAATTATATCTTCCAACCCCACCCTCACCCTAACAGACAATCTTCAGATTGTCCTTTAATTAACCAAACTGATGGGCCCCATTCATCTGAGAAGGAACAACCTCCTCACAGCACTGTACACGGAAAGGGGCAGAGGGAAGGAAAAGTGGTGGGATGGTAACCGCTTTTGAGGTTCTCTAGGTGTTGGGTAGTAGAGCCTTCGCTTTGGGAAGCCTGTCAATTAGCTGGAGCTATGGCCCTTCAACTTTATAAATGATGCTGTAACATATTTCTACTGAAGAACTGCAAGATTGACCAAAAAATGTTTACAGAAAGGGACCAGATACCCAGGCAGTATGGCAACGTGGGTATTGATCATGAGCTGAGTGCTTTCGAACTCTCTGCTCCACAGGTTAGGTTAGAAACTCCAAACCCATGACTTTTGATTGGACAATGGGGCCAATACCAAGTGAAGCTTTGCTTCACGTGTGACAACAGGATGGAGCTACAAGAAAACAAACACTTCCGTAGAATATAACTGAGAAGCCCCTTGAACTTCCTTCAACCAAGCCATACCTACTGGCCAAAGATGATGTGCTTTTCAACCGACAGAGGATAGTGGAGATGCCATTGATGCCACCTTTTACCATAGGAAGGGACATGTGAATGTACAAGAAGGTGATGGAGCTGCGGTCAGCACTGGATGCAGCGGATGCAGCAGGATAAAGAAGGATACAGAGCAGCGCCAAGAAAGGTTAACTTTCTCCATCCCTATTCCTGCCCAAATTCTGGATTTATAAGCACTCAGGTCATTCTGTCCACTTTCAGAGAATTGGCTTAGGGGAGAAAGAAATGCAGAGATTTTTTGTCTCCTGAAATTGCTAAATAGGACTTCACAAAGAGGTATGTGAGGGTCTGAGATGACTGAAAAAATTTGAATTTAGAAGGTGGAGAATTTTATAGGCATTCGAGTCACTTCTCCCTGGGCTGCTGAGCCGTTCACAGTAAGCCACAGGTATGGTAAGTCCCACTATTCTCGCCTTGTTAGTGAGCAGGAGACAGCAGATACATAGCAAGTAACATAACAAGTATGATACCAAATTACATAAACCAGCTTGCAATGGTAAAGTTAAGAAAAAGACTGTCCACTAGTTTTAGTTCTGGGACAGAGAAGGGTTTCCAATTTAAAGATTTGTGTCCCCAGAGTCGTGAGTCCTTTTTTTGTTTGTTTAATTTTTCATATTTTATTCCTAGTATTAATAGGTTAAGAAAGTAGAATTTCCCAATTATTGATTTATACTGTTTATAAATGCACAAAATGCTCAATTTCATAAATAGTGATATTCACTGATCTCTTTAAATGTAATTTCAATCCTTATTTTGAGTGTAATAATAATTTAATACCTAAACACACACAAAATATGTATATCCTGAACTACAGGAAGTTGAGGAAGTGGTTTCCATAAACCATATTTGATTTTAATCGAGTACACATTTTCACAATCAACAAGTGCTAACAAATATGTTAATAAAACACTACCCCAAATGCTTATTCTGGCATCAGCGTTTTAAGCAATTCCATTCCAACTACTGCTAAAAACATGTATTTTAGAAGCTTTAATCTGATCCAGGAAAATGAGTTCTACAACTTGACAAATATTATTGTCTAAGCCCCAGAGCTTTTAAGTCAAAAAAGCCTTCCAACACAAGCATTCACGTGAAATTTAGTTTCTCCCCCAAATCACTTGCTATCTAAAGAAAAGGACATGGAAGGCAATTATCTTTTTTTTTTTTTAAAGTTTATTTATTTTGAGAGAGAGAGAGAGAGAGAGAGTGAGAGAGCGAGCATGTGTGTGAGTCAGGGAGGGGGAGAGAGAATCCCAAGCAGGCTCCACACCCAGTGCATTAGATGCTCAACCAACTGAGCCACCCAGGTGTCCCTGAAGAAAATTATCTTTTAAGGCAGATAAACAGTAGTACAAAAGACTATATTCCCATATCATCTACTTAAGAGAAACACAAACCAGTTTACTATCTTTTGTTAAATTTTTTATTTAAATCCCAGTTAGATATTAGTTGCAGGTGTACATTATAGTGATTAAACCATTTAGTATCCTTAATAATCTGTTAGATTACTGTTGTCTAGGAACTTGGGTTCAGGTATCACAGGGTAAAGGTGACATTTAGATTTCACATATTAAATAGCTATAGTAGGGGCAGCTGGTTAAATAGTTACATATTTATATATAATATATGATAACATTAAATAGTTATAGTAGGGGCTCAGTCAGTTAAGTGTCTGATTTCAGCTCAGGTCATGATCTCAAGGTTTGTGAGTTTGAGCCCCAAGTGGGGTCTCTGCTGTCAGCACAGAGCCTGCTTCAGGTCCTCTGTCCCCCTCACTCTCTGTCCCTCCCCTGCTCTTGCTTCCTCTATCAAAAATAAATCACTTAAAAAATAAAAATAAATAGCTATAGTATAGCTTACAATGGCACAAAGTCATCTAATATAAGTACTACTTCATCATTTAGATAGTCAAAAGTCAGAAGGAACTGTGTGGTTTGCAAGATAATTTAACTTTTGTGTGGTCATTAAAACCCAATGAGTAATTCAAATATGGTATTATCAAAGCAGGCAATTAAAATCTCAAATATCACTCTAAAATTGAAGACATGAAAATTTTGTGTTTCTCCATCTTTCAATTACATGGACCTTACTGTAGAAAATATTCAGTTATTATATATGGTTTCCACACAAGATACTGAAGCTTCATAAATCACAAAAAGTGTCGAGATCCATAGTAGGCTTCGTCAAATTATTTTCCGGCTCGTTTCAAATTTTCATTCACAGTAATCACGAGTAACCTTAGCAAACTTCCCTGGGTCCTTTCATATCAAAAAGATGAATCCTCAACTTGTACTTACCTTGTCTTTCATTTGACATTCCCTTGTGCGTCGTTTCAGAATGAACTCTATGGCAATGTCTTCAAGAATATGCACTGTCTTAGTGTAAGTATTCCGATCATCCAGGGTACCTGGGTGGCTCAGTTGGTTGAGTGTCTGACTCTTGACTTTGGCTCTGGTCGTGATCTCACAGTTTGTGAGATGGAGCACTGTATGGGTCTTGACACTGACAGTGTGGAACCTGCTTGGGATTCTCTCTCTCTCAGAAATAAATAAACATTAAAAAAAAGTATTCTGATCATCCACCAAACAAATGCATTATATATTGCAATTCTTTAGAAAAAGTCTTCTCTGTACCTCCGCCATTTTCTTCATCAAACACGGGGTTTTCTATCCTATCTTCTCAAGGTCATTTTTATTCTTCAAGTCTGTTCTTGGTGTTCTGCCAAGGCTATTCAGTCCTGGACTTAGTTGGATGGCTGTGGTGCCAGGTTTGGAACAGAGCTGGAAGCAGTGCCAAAGTCTCCCCAAGTCATTTCTCAGAGACTGGAGCTGGTGTTATGACAAGAATGGGAGAAGCCTAAGATATCTATGTCACTGCCTCCATGGTTAGATTTGGAATGGGTGGTGGGGGCAACATGACTGCTCGTGGCAACCTCTGAGGATGGAGAGGGAAATAGTGACTTTGCCTCCAGGTGGGGCTAGGAGTAAACTTAAACTCCCAGTGCCTAAGTTTAGTAGTCCTGGGCTTAGAAACATATCATCTCTTGGTTGCAATGTTACTATTACTCAACTTGGTGATCTGTCCTTCCTTGAAGCCCAGATCCAATTTGGGATGAATGTCTAGTTCTTGAGATTCTTTGGACATCTTAGATACTTGCTTTACCTACTTGAGGTGATTTTGCAGAAGGATGTTAAAGTCAAAGGCATCACCCTGATCTATGAAGTAAATGTCAATGAAAGCACTATGCCCAGTGTAGTCCCGGAACACAGTAGAAGCTGGAATCTGCCCCTACCTCCTCATCAATGGTAAGATATTGTTTTCTGTTGGTGCCCAAGCAAGGAGCTCCTGTGATATTTTATACTTGAGTTGATAGGCAACCTTTCATTTTGAAATGATTTGGAGGTGCCCAGTCTAAGCAGGCTGGCCCAAATTCCAGCCTGTACCTGCTGTAGGAGGCCCTGGGCAAAGTCTGGTAGATGTTGACATCTAGCTTCATACACAGGTCAAGTCTTGTATTTCCACCTTGCTGCTATATTGGCCCTGCTCTCCATGCCTGTTAAATCTCTTTTAATCTCTAGGTTCTTAATTTCTTTTTTTTTTTTTAAGTTTGTTTATTTATTTTGAGAGAGACAGAGTGTGAGCAGGGGAGGGGCAGAGAGAGAGAGACAGAGAGAGAGAGAGGGAGAGAGGGAGAGAGGGAGAGAGGGAATCTCAAGCAGGCTCCACACTGTGAGTGCAGAGCCTGACACCGGGCTCCAACCCACAAAACCGTGAGATCATGACCTGAGCTGAAATCAAGAGTCAGATGCTCAACTGACTGAGCCACCCAGGTGCCTCTCTAGGTTCTTTATTACTTGATTTTTCCATATAATTTATTTGTCAAAGGAACTATTTCTCAGAGTCTGAATTTAAAATACATTCTCATGGTGTTAATAGGATCCTCTGCCTTTCACATTTCCTGTAAATTGTTAGCTTTTCCTATAAATCACAGCTGTGATTCTCAAAGTATGATTCTCTGGCCACCAGCACCAGCACCACCTGGAAACTTGTAAGATATGTTAATTCCTACCCCACCAGAGGGGCTGGCCATCAAAGCCAGCATCCCATGGCCTTGGGAGGCTTAGCATCCCATTTTTGAAGTCATCAGTTGAAGAAACAATGTCAAAACAACTGGGGTAGGGAGGGGTAAAATATTGGTGAGGTAGTAGTTGGTCTCTTGATGGGATGCCATGCAGGTATTTCTAGATTTCAATCAATGAAAAATTTAAAAACTTTTTTTTTTTGCATCATATCAAAACAAATGGAATGGTAGACTTATGGTTAAACAGCTTAGTTGATTTAATGTACTGTGAAAACTGTATGACTACTGAGGTTCCAAGTTTCCCTGCCTTTCTTGGAGAAGTGAGAGGACAAGTGTTCACTAGGTTATCAAATCTTGACACTTTCTAGATGACAAGGTAGCTCAGATATGGAAGACCCTCTCCTGGAGTCTTAGGTCACCTAGGTACTTAGCAGCTGAGAACACCTGGTTTAGAAGACCCTTGGCTGGGTCCTTCACCTGCAGCAATGGCTTGTCAAGTTTCTGTAGAGAGTTGAAAGCCAGGCCTGTTTTCCCTTCTAATCTTAATGGAAAGAGCTAGCCCAGGACTGGCTGTTCTAGAAGACAGTGAGAACCTATGCAAACAATTGAGCAAGGACCAAAGGTGAAATTCAAGTTTTGTGAACTTGTGGAGTAAATACAGCTTGCCTACCAAATTGTGAAATCAAACTTTGTTTTCCAAAGTCTCAGTGGACAAAATCTAAGATAAATTACTTTAGACCCATATGGACACTCCTTTGTTAAAAAAAAATGCTGTAAATATTTGTTAACACTCATGGAACTGACTGCCAGAAGAGAATGGATTTTACTGTACATTAACTTTTTAAAATGGATTAAAAAAGAAAAAGAGCACTTAGACGCTTAACACAATGATAAAACACAAGTAGTTGACCACAACTTGTTAGAGTTTTCCTATATATTTACACAATGATATAGGAAATTCACTTTTCAGTGGGAAAAAATCCTAACTATTTTATAAAGTAGGTAGTTGGACTCCTGTCTTTTTTTTTTTTTTTTTATGTAGTTTTGAGAGAACCTGAGTGGGGTAGGGGCAGAGAGAAAGGGGGACAGAGGATTTGAAGCAGGCTGTACGATGACATCAGTGAGCCAGATGCAGGGCTCAAACTCATGAATGTGGGATTATGACCTGAGCCAAAGTTGGACACTCAACTGACTGAGTCACCCAAGTGCCCTTGGGCTCCTGTTTTAAATTTTTTTTTTTTCAACGTTTTTTATTTATTTTTGGGACAGAGAGAGACATAGCATGAACGGGGGAGGGGCAGAGAGAGAGGGAGACACAGAATCGGAAACAGGCTCCAGGCTCCGAGCCATCAGCCCAGAGCCTGACGCGGGGCTCGAACTCATGGACCGTGAGATCGTGACCTGGCTGAAGTCGGACGCTTAACCGACTGCGCCACCCAGGCGCCCCGGGCTCCTGTTTTAAATGAAGACATGTTTTCTGAAAAAGAAACATCCCCCCTGACACTAGGTCAGTGGGGATATAGAATGACGAGGGGTGCAGAGGCTGGAACTTACTTATCCGTTCTACTTTTGATGGACATCTGGGTTGATTCCAAGTTTGAGCACCTATAAACTACGTGATGTAAATATCCTTGTTTACTTGGCCTGGTACACATGTACAAAAGTGAAATTGCTTAGTCATTTTGATGAGGGAGTGTAGGGCAAGCGGAGGGCAAAATACAGGCTAACAGCACCCCCCACCCCAGGAAAATATGTGTGATATTGCTCGGACACTCCTGGCTACCCAAGAACAAAGCAAAGGGGTTTAAGTGCTTGCCATGGTAATGTGGGAAACTAAGGCAAATGAAAAATTGAATTTCTTTACTGCCTACAGCCCACTGACAGGTCCTTGAAACCTGCAGAGTGACCTCCCTCTAGGAGCTCAGCTACCTCAGGATGACACTTTGCTAGGGGCAAAAGAGAATCTTAGCTTTACATTATCCCAACCTCAGGGATCCTGTAAATCTACTTCCTTTATCTCAACTGCCCCAAAATATATGCTGGCAATCATACTCCAAGCTTATAGCCTCCTGATATGCATATGAAGGGTCTCATGACTGAGGTTTTATTAAACAGTAATAAGTGGTGTTTCCCTGGCAACAGCTAGCCCCTCAAGGTCCTGGAAATCTTGTTCTCAAAATACCTTAGAGACTTCATCCCTCACCCCCTCCCAACCTGAGGGTATATAATGAGTTACCCATCACACCCCCAGTGCAGCCCTTTCTGCCCATGGGTCTGTCCCCATGCCTTAATAAAATCACCATTTTTGCACCAAAGACATCTTCAAGAATTCTTTCTTGGCTGTTGGCTACAGACCCCATGAACCCCCCTATCACCCCAAAACTTCATTAATTTGGTATGTGTATTTTCATCCTTATTAACTATCTCCACATTGTTCTTGCAGAGTGGCTGTCCTGGTTTACAATCCCAGATCAGGATGGATCTCCTTGCTTGGATTCAAGTGCTCCCCTGTAGAGAGTGGGGGAAAATAAGTGTTAGGAAGAACAAGGAAGTTTGGCAAGGGAAGGCCTTGGGTGCCAATCCAAGGAGCTCAGACTTCATTTGACTGCCCTGGAAATCCTCTGGTGATTTGGGAACAGAGAACAAAATGCAAAAATGCGGTTTTAGGAAGGTGACCCTTTAAAGCTGACAGTTGGTTTGTGTTGTGGGGAGAGTGGGGATGGTCATGGGGCTGGCTTAGGCCAGCAGCAGGACTCAAGTTCACAAGACAGAGATTTGTGGGGTGAATGTGCAAAGGGGGAACTGAGCAAATGCCATGGGACAAGAGATCTGGACCATACCAGCTCTACCAATGCTTGTCCTTGAATAATCCCATTAGGCCATTGCACACTGCTGGTGGGGGTATGCATACCACATTCCTTCTGGAAAACACTGTGTCATTATTTAGCAAAGATGAAGATGCAGATACCTAATGATCAGAAGTCCCAAAATATACCAAAACAAACAGGCAAACAAAACCACTTCGAAACGAGGGACTTCAGGAAGGAAGGAATTTTCAACAATGTCGAAGGTAACAGAGAGGCCCGTCAAGAAAAGCCTTGAAAAGCATCCACAGACTTCGGCTATTAGGAGTCTGATGATGAGTTTTGCCAGGGAAATGTTTGTGACATGATAGGAACAAAATGTAGAGCAGAGTGGTTTGAGGGCAGAGCAGATGGTAGCAAAAGGTAACTGCGTGTATAACGTGCTGTCAGGATGGTTGGCTGAGCACAGACTCAGCACACGGAACATTTGGGATGTGATAAAAGCAGCATTTCAAACTAGTGGATAGAGGATACATAATTTGACAAATGGTGATGTAACACAGGGGAACAATCATAAAGTTAAATCCTCGTCTTACACCATATACTAAATTCAAGTCAGACGGCTTTTAGAACTAGACGGAAGTATAGGTGTACATAAACCTGGTGGTGGTTAAAGTGTTTCTGAGACTGGCAACAAAACTAAAACCTTAAAGGAAAATATGGATAAATTTGACCTCATTAAAACATGCACGCACACACGTGCACTGGACCTCCTGGAAAAGAAGGAAAGGTCGCTGACAAAATTGAATAACAAATGACAAATACAGAAAAATATTTACAATAGATGATAAATAATTCTTATGCATAAATAAGAAAAAAGAGAAACACACTGATATAAGCATAACTATGAATAGCAATTCACAAAAACTCCAATTGTTTCATATTAGCTGCAAAAAAGTCAATCTCAGTAGGAATCAAAAACTCTAGTTCGAGATGAACTGAACTCTTACATTTACTTCTCTTCCCTCCCTAAGTTCATCTGAAATTACTTTTTTTTTCAATGAAAGAAAGGAAAGAAAAGGGAAAAAATTCCAAAGCAGTGCTGGAAAACAAGTAGTTATCCCTTACCCATGGGGTACATATTCCAAGACCCCCAGTGGAGGCCTGAACTGCAGATAGTACCAGGCCCTGTATATACTGTTTTTTCCTATATATAACATACCTATGATAAAGTTTAATTTATCAATTAAGCACAGTAGGATATTAATAACAACAATAATAAAATAAGACAACTATAGTAATATACTATAAAGAAAGTCATATGAATGTGGTCTTTCTCTCTCTCAAAATAGCTTATGGTATGGTACTCATGCTTCTTCTTGTGATGCTGTGAGATGATAACAGGCCCACGTGATGAGATGAAGTGGAGTGAATGACGTAGGCACTGTGACATACCGTTAGGCTACTTCTGACCTGCTGATAAAGGAGGATCACCTGCTTCTGGACCACGGATGACTGCAGGTAATTGAAACTGCAGAAAGTGAAACCGTGGGTAAGGAGGACTCCTATACAGTAGATTCTTTGGGATCTGACACCCAGCACCTGTCCCTTTGGCAGGAAAGTCCTCCAGCCCCACTCTGTTCGTGTGGTTCATGAGAGACTGCCATGTTCTTGCAGAGTCAGCTTCCTAGCCGTGGCTGAATGACCCAGGCTTGGGCACAGTTAGGGGAGGGGATGCCTCTCACTCACACCTCCCTTACCTTGCATTCTATTTTATGGCACAAACACATCATAGTCAATTGGAAGACCAAATATAGCTTTACCAGTTGGTAAAGACTTAGAAACCTTGTGGTACATTCTTGGATAGGCTCTCTTAAGATCCCTTTTGCCCTCCTTTTTATTTATTTAATTTTTTTCTCACGTTTATATTTATTTTGAGAGAGACAGAGAAAGAGAGCAAGCAGGGGAGGGGCAGAGAGAAAGGGAAAGAGAGAATCCCAAGCAGGCCCTGTGCTGTCAGCACAGAGCCTGTCTTGGGGCTCTATCTCACCAACCGTGAGATCATGACCTAAGCCAAAATCAAGTAGGATGTTTAACTGACTGAGCCACTCAGGCGCCCCTCCTTTTCACCCTCCTAATTGCACAGATTGGAAAGCCCCAAACCTTATTTCTCAGTAGCCATTGCTATTAGAGTTCTGGATATAAACTGGGTTCTACCAATTAACTATGCTTGCATCACATTTGCTGAGGAATCTGCCTCCTAACATGGAGAAAAGAGGGAGTCACCTGAGAATTAGGTAGAGTAGGAAACCCTGCAGCTCTGAGACAGTGGGCATCGTGGCAGCCAGTGGCAGTGGGGACACTTTGGGCGTGTGCCCCACAGTCCACCCTGCCTGTCCCTTTGTTCACACACAGCAATCGAACGGCTGTTTTTCTACAACAAGGCAGAAAGGCTCTCAAAGTAAATAAGAACTCTTGGAATAACGTTTTTTTGTTTTAAGCCAAAAAAATGTAAATAAGAATGTGCATTGGTTGACAGCGAAGGTGGCATTAGAGCTGGACAGAGGAACAGTCAAGTGCTCCAGGGAACTCTCGGTGGACACTGGATACAAGCAGGACAGCACTCTGCTGCCAGGGCAGTTCCCTCCCCATTTCTTTTATCTGGAAGGATCCTCAGCCTGCAAACCTGTCCCCTTTGTGCATCCTGGAGGGAAAGCTATCTGCCCATACCTTCCTGTCCCCTCACTAACCCAGGGTGAACCTCACCCTCTAATTCCTGCATGAAGTGAAAAACAAAAACTAAAATATCTGAACTAAATATCCAAATGATTTAAACAAAACCTGGGTGGGTGGAAACCAAAGGGTTTCAGTAGAATGCTTGGTGGTAACAGCCCAACGGGCCTTAGCCCCTCTGCTACCATCCACTCTGAGTCCGATCACTCCATTCTTGCACAAAGTCCCATTTCCCATTCCTTTGAGCTCAGACACATTTGCTGATATTTATGTCTCTCCCTAGAATGGCCCAAACCTTTTCCTCCCCAAACTTACTGTGTACGAGGGAAACTGCATTCTTCTACCAGTTAGGTCTTTATTTTTACAGCTTCTTCCCTCTGCCTCATATACACCCTTGTTCTGCTGTTCCAAATCCCACCCCTACCCTTTCCCCTCACTGTCCTTCTGAGGCCATTTTCTCCATGAAGTGTTTCTTTAACACACAGGGCCTAAGCTAGGGCCTGGGCCCTCCGAGACAAGCAACGATCATTTGTGAAATGAGTCAGTCCTCCAAACACATATGATTTTTTTCTTACTGAAACCCTCCTTCCCTTTGTGCTTTTTTTTATGGGGCCTTGCACTTTTCTGCTTGTGCTTTTGTCTAATTTCTGATGTGCTAGAGACTCCATAAGGCTGGAGACCGTACCTTCTGGGCCAGGGTATCCTGATGGCCCCAAGATGGAGGGGTCCCCTGGCTTGTTGTCCTTTCAGAGCTAAAACCAGGAAAGTGTCAGACAAAACAAGCTGAATATGTTATCCTAGTCTTGCTAGTCTTTGATTCCATGGATTGTGGAAAGAAACTAGGATGTAGGGTTAATATTATGGCTCAGACATGGTCTCCAAAACATATGCCCATATGTCTGCTACATGTGTGGCTTTTCCATTGGGGGAAACCTCAGTGAGCTGGGAATAGAGGGAGGACTTTATACCAGAAGATAAAATTCCTATCTGAAAGAGAAGGTAAACCCTGAAATATGGGTCTGAAGACCTTCAGTAAATCTACAATAGGGCCTGAGTAAGAAGAGGGGTGGAGTTCATTTTTTAATGGAGCTTCCAACCCCGGCTCTTCCTCCTATATCTATGATTCCATGGGCTACTATTACACTCTCTGAGGCTCAGTTTCCATATCTGCAAGATTTCATCTGGGGATGAAAATCCTTACCTGGCAGGACTATTGAGAGTTAAATAAGGGAAGGTGTATGTGTCACCAGGCCCAACACTTGGTGTCTAGAGATGCCTAAGCACTGGAGATTTCAGCATGCTCCTCTTCCTCGCCCCTCCTGTGTGCTAACCCACCCAAACCCTGTGTACCCACACCCCCACCCTATGTACCCACACCCAACCCTATGTGCCCACATCCCAACCCTGTGTACTCATACCCCAATCCTGTGTACACACACCCCCAACCCACACCCCCAACACTGTGTGCTCACTGCCCAACCCTGTGTGCCCACACCACAACCCTGTATTCACCCCCCACACTGTGTGCCCATACCCCCCAACCCTGTGTGCTCATACCCCCCACCCCTGGGTGTCTACACCCCAACCCTATGTACACACACCCCCTAATGCTGTGTGCTCACTGCCCAACCCTGTGCCCACACCCTAACCCTGTGTACACACCCCGATACCATATGTTCACACCCCCCCCGACCCTGTGTGCCCACACCCCCTGACCCTGTGTGCCCACCCCCAACCCTGTGTGCCCACACCCCCAACCCTGTGTACACGCCCCCAACGCTGTGTGCCCACACCCTAACTCTGTGTACACACCCCAATACCATATGCTCACACCCCCCGACCCTGTGTGCCCACCCCCAACCCTGTGTGCCAGCACCCCAACCCTGTGTATACCCCCAACACTATGTGCCTGCACCCCCAACCTTGTGTACACACCCACCAACCCTGTGTGCCTGCACCCCAACCATGTGTACACAAACCACCAACTCTGTGTGCCTACACCCCCCCAATACTGTATGCCCACATCCCCATTGCTGTGTGCCCACACCCAACAACCCTGTGTACACACGCCCAAGCCCTGTGTTCACACCCCCAACCCTGGATGCCCACACCCCCAACCTGCTGTGTCTGTATCTGAACCCTGCGTGCCCACACCCCAACCATGTGTACACACCCCCAACCCTGTGTTCACACCCCTCGACCCTGTATACACGCCCCCAATCCTCTGTGTCCACACTCCCAACCCTGTGTGCCCACCCCCAACCTTGTGTGCACACCCGCCCAACCCTGTGTGTCCACACCCTGAACCCTGTATACACACCCCAACCTTGTGTGCCTGCATCCCCCCAACACTGTGTGCCCACCTCCAACCCTGTGTGCCCACATCCCCCAACACTGTGTCCCCATACCCCCCAACCCTGTGTGTCCACCCCTCAACACCATGTGCCCTCACTCCAACACTGTGTCCCTCTCCCACACCATGTGCATGCCCCCACTACCGCTTCTTTTCCCTCACTTCCCACTCACTGTCTTGTCCTCTTCCCACCGATTGCTCCCTCAGTATATCTTTCCTACTTAAAATGAGGGCAAAAATCAGCACAAAACAGAAAATCACAAAGTACACCTTTTTCTTGTAAGGTTTGATTTGCTCAAATGCCTTCTTCATTTCTCTTGTTCATATCTTTCTCTGAAGAGTCAGGAATTGTGGTTTGCAGAGCTGGAGGGGCTGTGGGATATGGAACGTTCTCCTTAGCTTCAGGCCTCTGAAGAGAAGAGGCAAAAGATCTGCCATTTTCCCAGAGGATTATCTCTTTTAGAGGAGCTGATTCTCTTGGGGTAAATGCCTGAGCAGGCTCATTGTGCTTGGGCAAGCTAAACTGTCAACAATAAACCTCCCTAGGACACGCTGATTAGATAAACCAATAAGAATTACAGAAAACACAGACATTAGATTAAAAAACTTAAAATGAGTGTTACTTTTACAGTGTCTGTGAATAGACAAAGACTTTTGTTCTAAAATAGTTAGCTTGTGAGGCAATAGAGGAGGGACTATGTTAGTAGCAGAGGCAGAAAGAAGGAGAGGTGGGTGGGTTCCAACTGCAAGGCCAACCCTAAAGGATTGGATTCAAGGGCCCCAGAGCAACAGGCCAGTGCACCTGGGTGAGTAGAGTGGATTTTAAATATATGGAGTTACCAGCTTGACTGTAGGTTCTGTTTTTGGGACGTGAATGAATGAACCCAGTAGAATAGGCAGGAATCTCCAAGCCCACAGAAGGTCAAGTGAGAATTTTGCTGCTTTTTGCTAAAGGCCTGTGCAATATTTAGAGAGCAAAGATAAGGAACAGCCTGATGTTCAAGTTAATTTTTAACTATTTCAACATAGCGAAAGACAAGTCAGATAATGACCAGGTTGTCCTGTGGTAGTGCTGCTATTCTGTGTTTCCCTGTCCCCACCTTTGGAGAGGGGAGTGTCCATGCGTGTGTGCATCTGTGTGAGGTCAGACCTGCACTGAGGGGCTGAGATCTAGATCTAGTCATATCCTTTGCATGGAGCTCCAACTACCCTTCTCAAATCCATGCTTTTCAGCCATGGAAGTCACAATGGTTGATCCTGTGTTTACTTCAAGCTTCTTCCAATTCAATAAGAGTTATTTTCAGCATCTTCTTGGAGGTTCCTAAGAGTCCAGGAAACATGAGACTTGTATAAAAATCCCCACATCAACTAAGCGTTCCCACCCGAAGGAGGCATCCTTTGCCAAGGATCTGCTTCTTGGGCTCTAGGGAATCAGAGGCAGGTGATAAATGAGAAACCAGGGAGCCGGTCCTCATCTGTCTTCCTAGATGTAACAGACTGTGCAGTCTTGCAGGACTCCTGGGGATCCATGTGTATCCAAGAAAGGGTCACCCAGCCCTTGATGAAATCCTAACTTAGAAATCTTGAGCCCTTAGCTTTGTGGGCTTCTGTCCCTGAGAAAGGGTATTTTTATTCTACTGGGATTTGGGACTGAGCTGTGAGTTAATGAGCTGAGGAATGTTCTCAGGAACATCCTAAAAACCCCACCAACTATGCTCTTTCTTCCCCTAAACTCCCTAGCTTATTTTGGGTTGCTCAGTCTGAGGAGAGCCATCTTTCCCCATCCACTGAGGGTGTTCTGTAACTGGCTGTTGCTTGACTGAATGCCTGACCATCCTCCCTTCAGCCAGGTTCATCTCAGGGAGGCAGTAATCAGGCACTTAGACCTCTTAATGGAGATACTCAAATATCTTCTCTTTTACCTCCCTGCTCTGTGACCATTGATGGAGGCCATGCCAACAAAAGAGATAACTCAGGATGAGTGAGGTGGTCACATGAAATGGATGGCAGAGTGTATTCTCCAATGTTACCATCCCCAAACCAGAATCAGCTGGTCTTTGGTTTCCTTTTCATAACCTTCATCTGTAGAAAATTTTGTTTCTTGAGCTACTTGAGATCTACTACTTCCTTATTTAAAGAGTTGGGCTCTGTGCTTCTTCAGCTAATTTATTATCTCAGAAGTACATAACTTGGATCATTTTATATAATCTTGAAGACAGGAGCCCTTTAGGATTCCTTACTCAAAAATGAGTTCAGCTCAGTTCCAGGCCTAATGGGGCACTTGCATTGTTCACTCATGGTATCACAGGGCATGCGTTGGGTCTGATCACACCTTCCTCTTGTGTCTTAGCCTTCTCCTTAATTCAGAACAAGAGCAGCCTGAACAGAGAAACAGAACATGATCATCCACACCGACTTCATCTCTGTGCCTTTTACTCTAAGTCTGGGTAACCCGCAACATCATTTTATATCAGAATTCCTTGAACACAGGCTCTGTCTTTAAGAAGAGTCAGTTCAACTCAGCCAGGACTTGTTATTCACCTGCTCTGTGCCAGGCTTGGTGTAAGTACACTAATGGCCTGGTGTGGACTCACTGGGAATAATCCCTCTTGGTCAGCAGTGCAGTCAACAGCCATTTCAGTGCCTACTGTGTACACACAAGGCACTTTGCTGGGTTGTGGTGGCAATATAAGGATAAATAGCACAGGGGCCCTGCCCTCTGAGAGCTTATGATCTAGTGGGAGATGCAAGATCTATGCATGTTAAGTAACAGTTGAAGATAACATTGTGTAACTGTTCCCTTAAATAAGCATGTCTCATGGGGTAAAATCAGAAAGTAACCTAGTTTTTACCTCTTATTGCTCCTTTAATTTATTCTGGGTGGCTAGATCTTGCTCTGCCCCTGGATGAAATTTAGACAAGTCACATGATTGTTCTGGTCACACTTGGTCTCAGTCTCATTTCAGAAATTATAATGTTGATCCCAATGATAATCCACACTTCAATCTCAATTCAAAACTGAGGCCTCCATTTGCAGCAATGTGGATGGAACTGGAGGGTAATGCTAAGTGAAATAAGTCAGTCAGAGAAAGATACCATATGTTTTCACTCATATGTGGATCTTGAGAAGCTTAACAGAAGACCATGGGGGAGGGGAAGGGAAAAAAAGAATTACAGAGAGGGAGGGAGGGAAACCATAAGAGACTCTTGGATACTGAGAACAAACTGAGGGTTGATGGGGGTGGGGGCGAGGGGAGAGTGGGTGATGGGCATTGAGGAGGGCGCTTGTTGGGATGAGCACTGGGTGTTTTTGGAAACCAATTTGACAATAAATATATTAAAAATAAATACATACATATACACATACATACCGAGGCCTCTTCCCATCCCAACCTGGTGCTGCTGAAGAAGAGAAGCTTATAGTGGTTGGTGGTCTGGATGGAAAGTCCTGGTTTCTACTTTCCTCACTTATTTAACTATGAGGGTCTGCAAATGCTTGAGGGTTGTTTCCCAGGGAGGGAGAAAAGATGAGAGGAGTAAGAAAATTCTCTCTACTCATGTCTGATATCCAGCCTCCCCAGGGTCCTCAGCGGGGATGTGGCAATTCTTTTACACATCCCTGGTCTGACCCCTTGAAGGTCAACCTTTCTACTAACCTCAAAATCCACCCACAAGCTACATACTCCTGCCTCTCACCTCCTTCCTCATGGAGAAAGTCTGTGTGGTCAGGTGGGAATTACCTCTTCTTCTGCTCTTGCCCTTCATCTCTTCCCTTCCTGTCTCTTCCCTATCTTGGATGAAGTTGCCCTCTTCCCCTGATCCTACTTCAGCCTTTCACCTCCACTCTGTATCAGGGATCCCCCAGAAGCCAGTCAGCATGGCAGGTTCACCTGGCATGGTGAAAGACAGGGTTTGGAGACCTGGGTCATTTTCCAGATAGGGCTTATTCTTTGTGGTGGCCCATACAGTACAACACCTTCTAATCCATTTCTATATCTAACAGAACTCTAATCAAAGTAAAAAAAGGACTATTTAATTTTTTAGTGTTTGTTTATTTTTGAGAGAGAGTGAGAGAGAGCACGAGCCAGGGAAGGGCAGAGAGAGAGGGGGGACAGAAGATGTGAAGCAGGCTCTGTGCTGACAGCAGAGAGCATGATGTGGGGCTCAAACCCATGAACCATGAGATCATGACCTGAGCCAAAGTCAGATGCTTAACCGACTACTGAGCCACCCGGGTACCCCTAAAAAGGGACTATTTTTAAAAAGTGTTTAAGGGGCACCTGGGTGGCTCGGTCGGTTAAGCGTCTGACTTCCGCTCAGGTCACGATCTCGCGGTCCGTGAGTTCGAGCCCCGCGTCGGGCTCTGGGCTGATGGCTCAGAGCCTGGAGCCTGCTTCTGATTCTGTATCCCTCTCTCTCTGCCCTTCCCCCGTTCATGCTCTGTCTCTCTCTGTCTCAAAAATAAATGTTAAAAAAAAAATTTAAAAATGTAAAAAGTGTTTAAAATTATATTTTATTTAAAATTATATTAAAACTATTTAATTTTTTTGTGGTAAAGTATATATAACATAAAATTACCATTTTAACCATTTTTGAGTATACACATTTAATAGCTTAAAGTATATTCACATTATTGTAAAATCACCATCACCACCATCTGAATCAAGAACTTTTTCATTTTCCCTAACTGAAACTCTATACCCATTACACAGTGACTCCCCAATCCCTGTTTCCCCAGCCCCAGATCTACTATTCTGCTTTCTGTCTCTGTGAATTTGGCTGTTCTAGGTACCTCATATAGGTGTAATCATACAGTATTTATCTTTTTATGTCTGGCTTATTTCACTTAGCAAAATGTTCTCAAGTTTCAGCCATGTTGTAGCATGTGTCAGAATTTCCTTCCTTTTATTTTTAAAAATTTTTTTGAAGATTTTATTTTTACATAATTTCAACACCCAACATGAGGCACGAACTTATAACCCTGAGATCAAGAGTCACATGCTCCACCAACTAAGCCAGCCAGGCACCCCTCCTTCCTTTTAAAGGCTAAATAATATTATATTGTATGGATATGCCACATTTTATTTTTCTATTCATCTATAGATGAACATTTGGGTTGTTTCCACCTTTTGCCTATTGTGAGTAATGAATGTTAGAGTAGAGTACTAGCACCTGTTTGAGTCCCTGCTTTCAACTCTTTATCCAGAAATGGAATTTATTTGTTTTTTAATAGAAAATACATCCCTATGGTGGACAATATAAAAGGTACAAGTGGTTGTACAGTGGCCCCTGAGCACCTGCCTCCCGGTTCTGCTCCCAGGAATCTTCACTGAACCCAGGTTCTTGTGAATTCTTCCCTGGAGAGACTTTTGCAGCCATAGGCATGCCTGCCCCACACAAAAATGGTGGTAAACCATAAGCACCCTTCTAAACCTTGCTTTATTCCCCCCACCTAACAATAATATTTCTAAAAGATCATTTCATAGCAATGTTTAAAGAGTATTCACTGTATTTTTTTAAGAGAGAGAGAGCGCACACAACGAAGGGAGAGGGGCAGAGGGATAGAGAGAGAATCTTAAGCAGGCAGCGCACACAAAGTGGGGCTTGATGCAGGGCTCGACATGGGGCTCAATCTCACAACTGTGAGATCATGACCTGAGTCAAAATCAAGAGTCTGACCCTTAATCAACTGAGCCACCCAGGTGCTCCATTAGTATGCACTCTATTTAAAAGCTTCGTGGTTTTCCATGTACAAAACTTTTTTTTTTTAAATCAGTCTCCTATTGATGTATATTTAGGTTGTTTCCAGTGCTTTGCTGCCACAAACAATGCTGTAATAATAACAGCCAGAATTTACTGAGCATTTACTATGTACCAGGCCCTCTTTAAAATCCTTTCCATATATTATATCATTTAATCCCCATGGTAATCCTCTGACATAAATGCAGAAAGGTGGGTAACTGCTCCAAAGTACACATATGTCTTTACCCACTGGTGAGACTATATCCGTAAGATAAATTTCTAGACAAAGAGTTGCTGCTACCCAAAGGTATGTACATTTTAAAGTTTTATAAATATTGCCAAAGTGGCTTCAGAGAGCCTGTGCCTAACTGCAGAATCACCAGCCATTGTGTGGAAGAGGGCCCATCTCCTTCCACTATTGCAGTTGTGAAACCTTTTAATATTTGCAGATCGGAAAGGTAAAAAAATGGTATTTCACTGTGACTGCCACTCTAGTTTGCTTCTTTTTTAAAAAATAAGGTTGAGCATCCTTTCAAATGTTTAAAGACCACTTGTTTTACAAATGAGGTTTTAAAAACTTGACAAAATGGAGCCACTTGGGTGGTTCAGTCAGTTAAGCACTGGACTTTGGCTCAGGTCATGATCTCACAGTTAATTCATGAGTTTGAGCCCCACATCAGACTCTGTGCTGTCAGTGCAGAGCCTTCTTGGGATTCTCCCTCTCTTCTCCCTCTCTTTCTCTCTCTGTCTAAGTAAATAGACTTAAAAAAATCTTGACAAGTGATTCCACAGTTTATCTAGAAGAATCTGTGGGCAAGGTAGCCTGGGTTCCTTAAAATTTCCATTTCCCTCTATATTTTTCTGAATAGGTATAATCACAATATTATAATATAATGTAATCACAAGATTATATTATATAATCACAATGATTATTATATAATCACAAGAATATATTATAATCACAATATTATAATATAATATAATCACAAGGTTCAAAATTTAATAGGAGTAAAATGGTATAGAGTAGACAACCCTCCTTACAAGTCTTTTACTAGCTGCCCAGTTCCTATCCCTAAATGCAATCTGGGTTCTATTTCTTGTCTCCTCCTATGGACATAACGTGGGCCATGCTGTTACCCTGAGCTGTTTCGTGTCTGAAATACTAAGTTCCAACATCCACTCCAATCCCACCAGTGTCCTCTTAACTCCACACAGTACCTGACCTACAACCTCACCAAGACTCCTCTTGTGAGGCATCATCTGCCCCTTCCATTCGCATCCAGGCGAGATTCTCTGCCCCTCTGGAGCTTCACTTTATTGCCCACTGGCCTCTAGTCCCCCCAGCCTGGAAGTCTTTTCTGTTTCACATCACCTAGCTGACAGTTGCTCATCCACAGGATTGCTTGAATTTTAAAATCTTAACAGAGTAACCACGTAACTGATTGCCCAAACCGGAATCCTTTTTGAGAATGAAAAGGGGGCACTACTAACAGTGAAGCCAAGACAAGTGGGCAGATGGTGACTGTCCAAGGCAAATTGGGATGCAAGTTTCAACCCTAGTTTTAAGGACAATCACATTTAATTTCAGGGCAGAGATGAATGTGCTGAGTCCAACAAATGAATACATTGCTGGCTTTGTCCACTGCCCAAGATTCTCCTCCAAATTGAAAACATTTTTAATAGCACATTTCTCCAAATCTATCCTTTGTAATATCAGTTTCAGCCCCTAAACTGAAGTGTATTAGACACAGTTTATTTTCTAACATTCTTCGCATATATCTTGAGCCCCCATTTAAAAAAAGGTGCTGACACTTAAATTTCTGTTGGTTCCAGTTTCCCTTTTGGGGTTGGAATGGGGTGGGGTGCTGGACTCTGAGGGAACTACTTAGGCCCCTACAATTGATGTCATCTGTCCTTGTCCCATCTAGTCCTAAGCCCGTCCCCCAGGCCAGTTTAGCCATTTACCGGCTGTGTAAACTCAGACAAATTACTTTATCCTCTCAGAGCTTAAATTTCCTTATCTGTAAATGAGGGTAACAGTAGTTCATGTTAATTAAATGCTTAGCACTTGACAGGTGCTGTTCCAAATTACCTCATTTGATCCTAAGCCTAAATTCATGAGATACATACTGTTATTCCCATTTTACAGATGAGAAAACCAAATCTCAGGGTTATAACTATCCTGCCCAAAGTCATGTGATCTCCTGCTGTTAACCACTGCCCAACCCTTTCTTTCATAAACAGTAATGATCACATAGGGTTATTGGAGGATTAACTGAGGTAATTTTGTAAAGTTCTCAGCCCAAATCCTGGCACATAGTAAAAGCTTAATAAATTCTAAGCTAATGTTTTAACCATGATTTTTTGGTTGTTTTCATCCAAAATGCCATTGGAATTGTATTTAAAAGATATATAAATTTGGAGCGCCTGGGTGGCTCAGTTGGTTAAGGGTCTGACTTCTGATTTTGGCTCAGGTCATAATTTCACAGTTCGGTTCATGAGATTGAGTCTCACATCAGGCTCTGCACTGACAGCATGGAACCTGCCTAGGATTCTCTCTCTCTCTCTCTCTCTCTCTCTGCCCCTCCCTTGCTTGCATTCACTCCCTCTCTCAAAAGAAATAAACATTTTTTTTAAATGTATATAAATTTATGAATATTTAACATGTTTGCTCTATTCGGCTTTCCCATTCTGAAATATGTTACCTTATTTTATGTTTCTTAGCAAAATTTTATCATGCATTCTCCTATAAGACATGCATTTCTAGGCAAGTTTATTTCTAGATGTTTTAGGAGTTTTGTCACTATTGAAAATGAAATCTTTCCATCAGACAGTATGGGTGTGCCCAGATTCTTGTTAATGAATCACCCCCCAGGGGCCCTGAGAGGAGTGGCTTTCCCTCTCATTTTAGGCTGACAACCTGAAGGCCACTTGACCCACATGGTGACACACAGTCCGACAGGGAATGAGGCACAGGCTGAGGAACGGCTTTCCATGGGGGCTTAGGTTGGCTGACAGATCACTGTCCTCTGTCTCCAGAAGTACAGCCTGGGGGAAGGGAGAAGTGGTTTTGCTCTGGGTCTCTCCTGGAGTCTGAGGGATGAATTCCCAGGTACCTGCCTTTCCTCTGTGGCCTCAGTGATTCCTAACTGAGTTTGTCAAATGATGGCTCCCACGGCAGCTTTGTCAAGGGCCAAGCTTGCCACCTTGGGAGTGTGGCTTGCTTAAGAAAAGGGATTGCTCATTTTTCTATGGTGAGTAAGTCATCTGTGGAGTCCCTAACAGTCCTCTTTGGCCAGCCTTCACCCAGAGCCTTCAGAGGGCAGCAGAGAGCAGATGCAGAGGTTCCTGGCCTGCAGAGGGATTTTGGTTCCCAGGGAAGTAACAATGACTGCTCCGTTCCTGCAAATGGCCAGGAATACCACTCCCCACCTCCTCAGAATAGGCATATTGTGAACTTCCTGGGAATGTGCTAATTATTACTGGTTGATACTAAGTGTGTTCTGTGGGCCAGACACTGACCTAAGATTTTATATATATATATATATATATATATATATATATATATATATATTCAGTCAGTTCTCATAACAACCACTGGGGTAGATACAATTAATATTTCCATTTTTCAGTTGAGGAAATTGAAGGGAAAAAAAGATAGGCAACTTGCTCAACATCCCATAGTTTGTGGAGCCAGGATTCGAACCAACCATCTATAAGCTATTATGGGTGTCAGGGATGCCTCAGTGAACAAGACAAAGTCCCTGCCATGTTAGAGGATAGACAATAATGAATGAATAAACAAACATATAATGTGGTTTTGGATAGAAATTCCATATGGACCAATAAGGCAGAGTTAAAGAAAGGGGTATTTTAGATAGGCTGGTCAGGAAGGACCTTCCTGGGTAGATAACATTTGACCAGAAAGCTGAATACACGAGAGAGCTGAAGGTTGGGGAAACAGTAAATGCAAAGGTCCTGAGGTGGGAATGAGCTTAGGATGTTAGAGGAACAGCAGGATGTGCAGTGTGTTTGGTGCAGAGTGAGCTGAGGTCTGTGCTGTTGCTGGCCAAGGCCACAGCAGTGATTGGAGGTAGATGGAGATGAAGTAGGGAGAGAACCCATCCATTGTATAACCTGAGCCTGGCTTCCTCAGGCTTCTCAGCTTCCCTGTAAGCTATCTCTCATCTTTTTTTTTTTTTTTTTTTGCCTTCCTGACTACAGTATTGACATCCCACAGTATGTTCCCTCCTCACCCTGGATACAGTTCAAAAGCAGCTAAAGTGGGCACGAATCTGGGGCAGCCAGTCTTGTACCACCCACCAAAGCTTCACACAAACAATCTGAGAGAAAAAATCTCACATACTGGCATGAGGCTTGCCCAGCTTGTGGAAAGCCTCTTGTGGGTCCCCAAATAACTCCTTACTCCCACCAACACAAGGGTAGGAAGCTCGCTTTTCCTTCATGAGACTTCACCCCCTATGCCAGCACCCTATGTCAAACCTGCCTACACCCTACTATATGTGAAACCCAGGTGGGGTTCAGATGGCATATAGCCAGAAGATGGAAGGGAATCTTTCCCTCTAAATTAACCACCCCTGTCTGCTGGGTTTCTAAAGGAAAGGGAGACCCAGAGGTCAAAAGCTGCAAATTACTAAGAATCTTTGCCCCTCCTCCCTCCCTCATAAGCATCCTGGTGATTGAGGTGGGCCCATGTGAAGTGTTCTTTTGGCCTGGGTCACAGGCATCCTGGTTTCTAGAACCAGAGGGGGCTGAACAGTCTAATCCAGGATTTCTCAACCTTGGCACTATTGACAGTTTGGGCCAGCTCATTGTTTGTTGTGGAGGTGTCTTGTACATTGTAGGATGTTAGCAGCATCCCTTGCCTGTACCCACTAGAGGCCAGTAGAGCTCTCATCCCAGTGTTATGTTACAACCAGAAATGTCTCCAGACATTGCCAAATGTTCCCAGGGGTGACGGGACACCTCTGACTAAGAACCCACTGGGTCCAATCTCTTCCCTTTCTCCTAAGCCAATGCATGGGTCTCAGCTGTTACCTCTCTGGTGGTGAGGGAGGACTGAAAACCCTCAAGCATTTGTCTCAATGCATAATGCCAGCTGGGAAAACCAGTCCTCTTGGCAGAGGCCAGAGGTAAGGAAGAGGAGAGAAATGGGATGGGCAGATCTTCTTTCAACATTTTTCACTCACAAAACTGAACCATGGGGAAGGGCAGGGGTCCAGTTGGCTATAGGTACCACTGGACTAGGTCCTCTCTCTCTCTCTCTCCATTTGGTCTCCTTAGTCTCTCTCTCTCTCTCTCTCTCTCTGTCTCTCTCTGTCTCTTTCTCTCTCTCTGTCTCTGTCTCTCTCTCTCTCTGTCACACACACACACACACACACACACACACACACACACACTCTTCTACCACTCTGTGTCTTGGCTCTGTTCTCTCTCCCTGAAGACAGGCTTTCTCCAGAGATAAAAGAGAGCTCAGTGCAGGAGAAGAAGGGTAGCAGGTGGGTTGACAAAGACCAAAAGATTGGCAGGACAGGAACAAGAGATTTTGGGTATCAATGAGGTAAGAGTGAAGTCATTCATCATGGGGTCCAGGTCAGAGTGGGGGTAAATGAAGCCATGCACAGCTGGTGGAAGGGGAGAAGAGGAAGATGTGTGGATACTAGAGGTCTTCATCAGGTTGAAAAGCAGAAAGGAAGAGAGGCGGAGATTGGAGCTGTCCGCTAGAGTCTCAATCTTCCGCCCAGCCTCACAAATATTTGTTCTGCTTCAGAGACAGGCTTGTAGAATCACAGGATGATAGAGCTTGAAGGAAATTTAGGGACCCTTTAGTCCAATCAACTCCATGGAGGCTCTTTCATTAGTTCATCAGCACTGGAATTTGAGAATGATACTTGTTTACAATCTTTCCCTCTATGCTTGGCATCAAATGAGAAATAAGATATAGAAGTCACATAAGTACAAATCAAAATAACTTTGTAACAAGTAAAGCTGATTAGAGAATTTGGTTTAGAATGTACAACCACAGTCACACTTCCCAATTTCCCCCCAGAATTAAACCTGTGTACCCAGCACTGGAAGACTCCCTACCTACACAGTGAGAATCTGCACTGGAGGTTTCCTGTGAAGAGAGGAGGAGAGGAGCACAGCCTGGACTTGCTCTGAAGCAGGCAGTTCTCAGAAGGATCTGAGTCATGGCACAAACCCATTCATTCTCCCAATCACCTCCTCTAGGTAAGAGTGAGTAGGAGGCAGAGAGGTAAGTGAAAAGGACCCTTAGCAAGACTTCAGAAAGGACAGAAGCTACTACTTTATAAGGAAGGGTACGGGGCTTAGAGGGAGATGGAGGGGTTCCCCTAACAAGATATCATGTCTTAAGTGCAAACTCGGCTTCGAGAAAACTGGAGCCCAGAGAGGTGAGGTGATTATCTTAAGACTACACAGCTTTGGGGACAGAAGGAGGTTCTTCAGACTTCTCATGCCAAGGCCTTACCGTCTCACGCTTGTAATTGCAGCAGGTCCGCTTCATCCAGCGTCCTCCACGTAATAGTCAGTAACAAGAATCTCCTGCTCTATCATTCAGAAGCCTTCTTGCCCCTTTCTCCATCACCACCACTCCCTCCACCACCTCCATCTACCCCTCATCACCTCCATCTACCCCTCTACGACCTCCATGGGCATCTCATCACCTCCATCCTCGCCTCCACCACCTCCATTCATGCCCAACTACCATACTGCCAATTCTACCATTCCACCTACCACTTCTCTCTTTACCATTTCCACCATCATTACTACCATCCCCTTTTTGGTTAGCAGGAAGCCAGCACAGACCACTTGGGTGGAGAGGCAGAGGTGAGCTAGAAGGCTACTCACATGGCTGTGGTCTTGAGATGTCTTCGGGGTCTTTGAGATCGAATATCTCTTCAGCTTTTGATGTCCCCAGTCCCTCCAAAAATATCATCTTGGAGTGTTTTAAGAAGATTGTGATAGAGATACATAAACATAACTGCACACATTTAAACTCTTTGACCACAAGTATAAACTGCCACAGTTTCTTGTCATGCCCTAATCTGATAGCTACAGATTTAGGCACCTGCAATGTGATAAGATTCATTACTGGCATCTCAGTAGTCCTCAAAGCTCTAATGACCTAAAGGCTGAAGATATTCAAGTAAGCTGTAATTTGGTGCCAGCCAGCCGGGGTCCCCCCAGTATATAATACAAAACCAGTATGTAATAAAAACCCAGGCCTCTGCAGGCTCCAGGAAGGGCTGCCACCGATCTGTGCAATGGGTGGCCCTGGGCAGGGGTGGGGGTGGGGTGGGGGTGGCTAGATCACCTGTAAAGTCTCTTCCAGCTCTAACATCCCTCTGAGACAGAATCCAAAAAGGACATGTGTATAAATCATGTAGGGAGATAAACAAGTATTTAAAAACCAGCACTGAAACACAACACTGCCTTAAGAGGATCACTAAGTTAAAATCCAAGAAGAAATTTAGAGCAAAGTTGTCCGCCTATGATTATGGCCAGCTCTGTTTAGACTCTGCACGACCCTGGTATGTCAGCTAAGCAGGCATCAGTCCCTTCCCCTGCAGGAGTGTCCCTTCCCCCACCCTGGTCACATGGCTGACCGCCACTGAGCCCCACAAGTCAATCTCCAATGCCCCAAATACTGTTCAGCCTGGAAATCACAGAGCGTCCCTCTTGCCACCTAACAGCAACAGAGCAAGTGACTCTGGTCTTCCTGAGATTTGGATCCTGGTTTCCAGTGCTAAGATCGTGAAGGTAAGTTTGCAGCTTGGAGTTTCAGAGATAGTAGACAAGACTATGCAGATAAGGGAAAATATGCTTTATAATATGAACATAGAGTATTTGAGAGTGAGCTTCACACACACTGAGACAGAGAATACCATGAAAGCTGAATAAATCATCCAAATGAGCATTGTATATTTGCCTTTTCTTTAAAAAATTATACTGTATTAGTCACCCTGGTGCCTTGATTTCACTCCAAATTAACCAAAATGACATGAAGAGTCACTCTCTCTTCACACCATGGTGACTTAGTTCATTGTTGTTCTCATCTGATGGAACTGGGAATCTTTTTCTTCTAGGCAATGCAAATTTCTGTTGCCTTTGCCAAATTTACAAGGTTGGCTGAAATTTTTATGAAGTAAGCAAAAAGCCTGAGACCCACTTCTTCCCCAGAAAGCTATGGGAAAATAGATTATATCTGTTGATATAACCTCTCAGGATAGAAAGTAAATAATGGCTAGCCTCTTTCATTACACATTTCTGTTGTTTGGTTTGGAAACTGTACCTGGTCTTGTTGCTAGTGGTTAGCTTGGGGATACTTTGCTTATTTTCCCTTCCTCTTCTGGGGCATTCATGGGTGAGGTCTGCAGGGCCCAGAGGCAACGAATAAGCTACGGGTTGGGAGGGTGGCCTTTCTCTAGTTTCTGAGCTTAGTTTTTAAAGCCCAGCATGACCCTGTGTCATTCTTGTCAATTCAGTTCACAAAATAATCTCAGATGAGCCCTCGGGGAGGTCCTTTTTTTTGCAATTCTTTGGACTATCAGAAGAGTTCACTGGATATGGATGTTGGACTGGCCCCTGTTCTTAGATATAATTAGGTCAAATGGTTTAAAAGATGGGATGGTAGGAAAAACTCCCAAAAGACTGACTGGTAAGTGTGACACAGTCCTTTTTCTAATCAGTTCCCCCCACCCCGAGATATGGATGTCTAATCTTGAGGATTTATTGCTATATTTTGCCCCTCTTCCCTAAGAAACTATTTTGTTCTGTTTGTTTTCAGTGTCTAGAACAAATACCTGGAACAAAGAGGATTTGTTGAGTTGAATTGATGTGCCTCTGTGGACAGGGTTAGGGGGTTCAGAGAGGTGGCAGTGTTAAATGTCAGGTGATTCAATTACCAGAGTTTTGATAGTCAAAATGTATTGCATACCCATGAGGTTGGCTGTATCACCACCTCCTTGCTGCTCTGGATAAGGCTGCTTGGGGAGGGACTCTGATTTCTGTTTCCTGGTGTTGCACTCTGGTGCTTAGCCTTGCAGGCTTAGGACATTGATTTTGTCAGTAGGGTTTGCATTCTCAGGGATCCAATATGGGATTCCAGGCTGGTGGCAGGGGCAGTAAAGTGGGAAAGAGAATTTGGTCTGATTCCTCACTGTAAAGCCATACTCACCCCAGGCTCTAAAGATGGATGGGAGAATAATGATGAGTGAGTCATGTTACCCAGTGGAGGGGCTGGTGTAGGAAAAACTGCTGCTGCAAGTTCTTTCATTTGCAACATGCCAGGGGCTGGTGTGTAACTAACACAATTCCTTTGGCAACATATTGCAGTGGCCGGTTGTACTGGTTAATATTCTAGGGATGTAAATAACTCAAATGGACTGAAGCTAGCTGAAGAGAAAAGAAGGGTTTATTATAAGGCCTTTGGGAGGTCTTGCAGATGGGAATTCAGCTAGACATCTGGATAGGCCTAGAACTCAGAAGTTGATGGCCTCTTCCAGACTCCCCTATCTCTCATGTCTTGACTTCTTTCTTTCCTCTCCTATCCCCTCTCTCCCTCCATTTTCTCCCTCCCTTTCTCTTTCCCTGCCTTCCTTCCTTCCTTGGGTTGGGGAATCAAAGAGAAGCGAATTTCAATTATAGCTCCACCATGCCTGGCCCTGTGACACAGGAAAAAACTTAACTTAATTCTCTGAATCTCCATTTCTTTATCTGTAAAATGAGGGTGAAAATTATGCACTTCACTGAATTTTAGTCTGGATTAAATGAGATTATGAAAGCATTCAATTAATATGGATTATATAAAATGTGGAGATAGAAATTCTGTTTCAAGGGTTAGGTCACTTTTGGAAATTTTTCTGGTGAGCCATTGCTGCTGCTGATTAGAGTAGTAGTTTATTTAAACACTTTGCAAATGGCCAACATGCTGCTTGATTTGTTTCAAATGAATGGTTTCCTTTGAAGATGATCAGGGGCAGCCTGGATTCTTCTCCTACTTCTGCATACTCCTGGAAGGGAGCTTCTCTCAAGTTGTGAGGAGGTAGGAACCAGCACAGAGGAGGTGGGGAAAGAATGGTCTCAACTAGTGCAGAGCTGGGAGACGTGCATCTACTTGAATATGAACTACATTACATCTCCATGCTTCCATAGTTGTGTAAAGTTTTCACCTGCTCACATCCGTATTGCCATTTTGCATTCACTTTGGTTTGGTTTCCAATCTGAGAATCTATAGTACTTCAAATATGAAAGAATATGTTTTTAAACCATGCTGGAAAAGCCTCTTTCATTTGTATTAGTCAGGCCGGTTCAAAATCCACTGACTCCGGGAGTTACAAGTTATCAGTACTTCTGATACTGTTTCTCCACTTTTCTTGGATGCTTTCCTCCATGTGGCAAGCAAGATAGTAGCACCCAAGCTTGTCAGCTTCACAACACCAGCTCCAGAGTCAGAGCCAGAGCCAGAGCCAGAACAGTTAGTTTTTGGATGGACCAAGTGGAAATGTCCTGGGAAGAATTATGATTGGCCCAGCATTGGGCATGGGATCAGCATGCAACCAATCTCTGTGATGGGGGAAAGGGGATTATTTGATTGGCCAGGCTGGGTCACATGGCCTTTCCTGTTTGTGGTTAGGGAAAGGTGGAATCTTCTCCACCTAAAAGATTTGGAGGCAGGTTCTATTTGTTAAAGAGAGAGGATCTGTTACTCATCTTCTCTACTCCTCATGCTATGAGGGTGGAGGAAGATATAAATTCTCAAAAAATCACCAACCAATCGGAGCTACCAGTGCGTCCATGCTAAGCTTACCAGTACACAATACCCGGCTTGAATGCAAAGATGTAATCTTGTTATGTATGTGAGGCTCATGTGAAGCAAACTCCGTGTACGGTGATTCAGTTTAATAGACACTATAAATGGGAGTTGTTGTCTTTTTAAACAGTGGTTCTCAAAGTGTGGCCCCTGGATCAGCAGCTTCAGCATCAACTTGTTGGAAATGCAAACCTTTAGTCTACATGCCAGATCCACTGAATCAGTAACAGTGGGGTGGAGCCCAGAAATCTAGGTTTTAATCAGCCTTCCAGGTGACCAATACATGCTTAAGTTTGAGAACTACTGTGAACCACTTTCTTAAAGATTCTTTGTTTTATAGTTCTCCTGAATATTTTAAACACGATTCACTTTGAGCCAACGGATTTAACCATGGATTTTCAGGGGGATACAATTATGGCATGAAGGGGGAGTACACATGCCATATTAAGTTATTTGCCTTAAAATATTTAAAATAAAAATAATATATACCCATATTTAAAAAATCAAGTAACACATGTAAGAGATTATAATAAAAAGCAAGAAAAACTCCATTCCAGCTTCCTACACACTCCACTGTTCCACTTCCCAAAGATGATCACTTGGAATTCTTTTAGCTTTTTCTGTTGACTACACCCGCCAATAATTATACATATGGTTTATATAAATGTATCTCCTGCAATTTTTCAGAGTTGCATAGTAGCCATCCACAGGTGAATATTTAATTATCTTATACCACACCCATCTCTTCTTCATTCTCTCAATGTACATATATCATCATTGTTTTTAGTTAATTAAAAAATCAGTGTTTATACTCCTATGACCATGTACCATAATCACATTTTATTTCTTGCAGTTTTAATTTTTTCCTGGTGTTTCCAGTTGCCTTTCTTGGCATTTTCTGTCTTTGTCGCTGTCTTAAATTGTTCCAGATTCTCAAGGAGTGTATCAAATCTCTGGCATTTCATCTTTTCCTTGAGTGGCTCCTTCTGAAACCTCATTTTTAGCTCTTCTGAGGACTGACTGGGGCTGTGGCGCAGCTGTCATTATTCTTCTGGTTGGACCCCTCTCCTGGATCCCATTGTCTTCCCCTTCTTGGTTCCTGGTGGTAACATACTTAAATAACTTCCCAGGAAGTTATGAGACTGAAGTAAAATGTAAAATGATTTCTTTTTTTTTTTTTAATTTTTAAACGTTTTATTTATTTTTGAGACAGAGAGAGAGAGAGCATGAACGGGGGAGGGGCAGAGAGAGAGGGAGACACAGAATCTGAAACAGGCTCCAGGCTCTGAGCCATCAGCCCAGAGCCCCACGCGGGGCTCAAACTCACGGACCGCGAGATCGTGACCTGAGCTGAAGTTGGACACTTAACCGACTGAGCCACCCAGGCGCCCCAAAGTAAAATGATTTCTTGCTGAAATCATTGCTGAGTCTGAAAATGTCTTCTACACTCTGTCTTGACTGGCTGAGTAGAGAATGCTAGGTTTGGAAACCATTCTCCTTCAGAATTTTGGATGCGTTGCTCCATCATCTTCAGTTATCCAAGTTGCTGATAAGAAATCTTCTGATAGTCTGATTTTTATTCATTTATAGGTGACCTGTTCCTGTTTCTTTCACTCTAGAAGTTTTTAGGATTTCTTTTTTCTTCACATTCATCTAGTGTTCTAAAATTTCATAATAACATATCAAGGTGTGATATTCTTTAGTCATTCTTTTTGCAAGGTTCTCAGTTGGCCCATTTTATTTGAGACTGTTATGTCATAGTGTTGGGGATTTCTCTTATTTCTTTTAAAAAAACCTCATTTAATATTTTTAAATAAAATATTTCAAACTTGTAAACGTAAGACATTCACATATCACTGTCCAGAATTAACAGATGTTCACATTTTATCATATTTGCCTTATATCTCTCTATAGCTATCCAAAATATCAAAGATACAGCTAAAACATCAATATTAAATCTTACCTCTCCCCAGAAGTAACCGGAAGTTAGTGTGTCTCATTCCTCTGCATGATTTTATGCTTTTACTTACAGTGTAGCGATGAACAGTAAAATGTAAAACAATGTTTTCAAGTTTTATATAAATAATGTCATTTTGTTTATATCTCTTTACAACTTCTTTTTATTTATTTATTTTTTTAATTTTTTTTTTCAACGTTTTTTTTTTTTTTTTTTTTTTTTTGGGACAGAGAGAGACAGAGCATGAACGGGGGAGGGGCAGAGAGAGAGGGAGACACAGAATCAGAAACAGGCTCCAGGCTCCGAGCCATCAGCCCAGAGCCTGACGCGGGGCTCGAACTCACGGACCGCGAGATCGTGACCTGGCTGAAGTCGGACGCTTAACCGACTGCGCCAACCAGGCGCCCCTACAACTTCTTTTTAAAAAAATTCCTTATGTTTTTGAGATTTATGAATGTTAATACACAGGATCTAGTTAATTCATTTGATCTCCCCATAGTATTCCATTATGTATCAGTTAGGAAGGTCTTTAGCTAAAAGTAACATAAAATTTGGCTAGCAATTTAAATATACAAAGTAGATTTTTTTTTCATGTAATAGGAAGCCCAGAGATAAGTGGTCTGGAGCTCAGTGACATTATCAGGAAGGAAGATTTGCTCTAGCTTTCTGCTTTGTCCTCAGCCTGATCCGTTGCTCTCATACCCATCACATCATTGGTGCAAGAGGGCTCCTTCATGTAGAAGTCTCATGTCTGAGGTCTATGCAGGAAAATGGGGGAGGTAATTGGCCAAATGTGCATTCCAGAGGTGTTTGTTACTTTTTATTAGGAAAATAAAAGCTTTTCTGCAAGCTCTACCCAGAGGACTTCCATTTAAATCTCACTCACTTGATAGGATTACATGACTACTCCTAAGATCAGTTACTGGTCAAAGGCCATATGATCACCATGAGTAATTTAGATAGATCACAATTCATGCCTGGAGTTGGGGAAGGTGTCTACAGCCATGAAGAGCCCTGTGTCTCTACCTGAAAAAAAATAGGCAAGACAAGGAGAGGATGGATGTTAGAAAGTGTAGCAGACACTGTTACACAACCACTCAGTGCCCATTCTCTGTTTTCCTTACTAATAGAACCCAATCTTATATGCCCAGTAAATACTGTCCCAGAGTCTTTTGTCCTATGACCCAGGTGTGGTTTTGAGAAACAGAAAAGTATAGTATTTAAACAGGAAGTGGTGTAATTGTTCCCCATATCAAGAAGCCCAAGTGTGGGCTGTCCAGTGCTATAGAATGGCTCAGCGAAGACATTAAGGATTCAAGATCCTTCTTCTCCTTGTATCCATAATTAGCATGTGGCCTTCATTCTCATGATGACAAGATGGCTACTGCACTTCCAGGCATCATGTCTATGCTCTAGGAATAGAGGGAAATGGTTTGCCAGATAAAATAGTTTGCCCAAATATTGCTTGGGACATACTTATATTAAAAATTATTGACTGTGTATACAAAATTCATATTTAACTGGGAAAAACTCTATTTGTTAAATCTGACAACCCTCTCCAGGAAGGAAGAAGAAGGAAAAATGAAGGGGCTTTCTTCTGCAGAGGCTTCATCCAGTAAGGGAATCTTCCTAGGTTCTTTCTCCTAAATCTCTTTAGATAGAGATTGCTGAGGGGCATCTGGGGGAAGTGACTGTTTTTAGTCAGCTGCACTGCTGCCCTGAATAAAATCAGAGAAGAAAGGGGGATGGACATCAGGCAGAAGGCTAGCAATGTCCTCTATGTCTTACAACCTCTCTTCACCCTGAAATCTCCTCATCTCTTCAAATAGTTACTTCCAATGTAGGTATTAAAAATATTTAACAACTCATATGGTATTGACACTAACCAATCAGAATGGATACATGACTACTAAGAATGAACACAGCCACAAACAGCAAGCAGTGTAATACTGCACATTGGTGGAATACCTATCATAGTTTTTGCTTAAATTAATATTCATTTAAAAAAATTTTTTTTAATGTTTATTTTTGAGAGAGAGAACGAGAGTGCATGAGCAGGGGAGGGACATAGAGGGAGACACAGAATCCGAAGCAGGCTCCAGGCTCTGAGCTGTCAGCACAGAGCCCGATGTGGGGCTCAAACTCACAAACCGTGAAATCGTGACCCGGGCCGAAGTCGGATGCTTAACCGACTGAGCCACCCAGGCGCCCCAATATTCATTTTTTTTTTATGACTGTATAAATATTCTGACATTTGAGTTACATAGTGTTTAGTGATCATTTTTCCTTTCATAACTCTTTATTCATTTTTTAAATGTTTATTTATTTATTTTGAGAGAGAGAGGGAGGGAGGGGCAGAGAGAGAGAGAGGGAGAGAGAGAATCTCAAGTAGGCTCCACACTATCAATGTGTAGCCCAAGGCAGGGCTTGAACTCATGAATGGTTCATGAGATCATGACCTGAGCCAAAATCAAGTCAGATGCTTAAGTGACTGAGCCACCCAGTCACCCCATTGACTCTTTTTTTCTTTTTTTTAAAGTTTATTTGCTTATTTTGAGAGAGGTGGGGGGCGGAGGGGGAGGGGGTGTGCACATGCATGCAGGGGAGGGGTAGAGAGAGGAGAGTGAGAGTCCTAAGCAGTATTCCAGCTGTCAGTGTGGAGCCTGAGGCAGGCTTGAGTTTACAAACCATGAGATCATGACCTGAGCCGAAATCTAGAGTCCAATGCTTAACTGACTGAGCCACCCAATTGCCCCTTGACTCTTTATTCTTGATAGAATCTCGGTACCCTCTCAAAACAGTGAAACACACCCAGATGATTGTTCCAGGCTTTTCTTGCACAGCCTGTGCAGAGCCTGGTCTAAGATGAACCCATTGCTCTCTGGACTGCTACACAGCTTCTTCCTGGGGCCTCCTGTGCCCATCTTTTGCGGTGGATCCCATTTTCTATATGCCATACTCCTTCCCTAGGTGCTCCTCCATCTTGCTGGAGTTCTTCCTTCAATTGCTTCCTGAAAAGAAGTGCATAAGAAGTAAAATTTTAAGACATTTCTTGTCTAAACATGCCCTTTTCTACCTTCGCATTGGATATTTTGGTTAGGACTGGAATACTACTAACAATTTTTTTCTCACTTTTGGAGGCATAACTCCATTGTCTAATAGCTTCCACCATGTCTGATGCCAGTTCTCATGTCTAATTCTTTGCAGGTGGCTTATTTTCTTCTTCCAGAAGGTTTTAAAGGTCTTCTTTTTATATGTGATATTCTTGAACTTCACAGTGATGTGACTTGGAGTCGATTTTGTTTTAAATTCCTTTTTCTGGGCTCTCAGCAATTTCTTTCAGCCAGGAAATTCAAATCTCATGTCATTTCCTTGATAATTTCCCCTCTATTATTTTTTCTTACCTCTCTTTTGAGAACTTGATGTTAGATACCTGGACTGATCCTCTGATTTCCTTGTCTTTTTCCTATTATTTAAAAAATTATTTGTATTTGTGCTGTATTATCTCACATATTTTTTCAACTTTATGTTCCAACTCTTTTACTGAAAATTTTCTTCTAACGTATCTTTAATTTCGAAGAGTTCTTTCTTATTCTTGAAAAGTTCCAGATTTATAGCATTCTACTTTTCTTTTTGTCATGGACACAGTGTCTTTTCTAGTCTACTTGAAGATGTGAATTGTATGCTTTTTAAATACTTCTTTGGCTGTCTACTTTGCTCCTGTTTCCTTGGACTTCCTCTTTTTCTGTTTGTTTTGGTCTCTGTCATTCTGGTGATTCTTGGCTGGCCATCATTCTGGAGTGGAGCTATGAAGCAGCTGTTTGACAAGCTGGAATTATTGAATGACAAACCCAAGATGGTGAGCCCTCACCATTTGTTAGAGATCCCCAAAATGTCAGGATCTGTAAGTCCTCCAGTCTCCCACCTGGAGGGTGTAAGTTTCATTAGTGTTCTAGGACCCAACTAGGCAGAGGACTGAGTGGCTAACTGCCTTTGCTTAAATCGTGTCCCCATGCCTCAATGCCCTTAGTTATCCAAAGGCCTTCAGGTTTAACCCTTCCATATTCTGGAACGGGGTAGGGGGTGGTGAGGGGGAGACATCTAGGAAACTCCTAGGAGAGAGAGATCTGAGTGTTTAATTGACTCCTTATGAAGATTTACAACCAACTCTCCTGCTTTTAGTCCTACCTTGTATCCTGGTCTTCAGATGTTTATACTGCCTCTGATTTCCTTTTTTTCTACTTTTGAGAACCATTTTGTATCAGTTAGAGACTATCTAATCCTTGAAGGTTCAGATAAAACATTTTTTAAAAACTATCTGATCCTGGTATTTATTTTTCTTTTCACTATAGAGAAAATTTCAGACATAACAAAAATAGAAAAAAATGATGATCCTTTTGTACCTATAATCCAGCTTCAATAATTATTCATGGGATATGGGAAAGGCTGTCTGTAATGCCTTTCCCATAAACATTTTGGTTAATGGTTATTGGTTAATCAAGGTTTTCTAATTATTTTAAAGTCAATTTTGATCATTTCTATTATTTTTCTAGTAAAATATCCATTTATCAGCCTTGTGGCTAAGAGCTTATTTTTTTAAGTTTATTTATTTTGAGAAAGAGAGAGGGAGCACACACATGAGCAGGGGAGGGGCAGAGAGTGAGAGAGGAAAATCTCAAAAAGGCTCCTTGCTGTCAGCACAGACCTCCATATGCGGCTTGAACTCATGAACTGTGAGTTCATGACTTGAGCCAAAATCAAGATTTGGTCACTTAACCAACTGAGCCGCCTAGGAACCCCATGGCTAAGAGATTTAATTCCAGAAAAAGATTGTCTGGGTTTGAATATCTGTTCCTCCGTTTTGGCAGTCAATTAAGCTCTCTGTGCCTCAGTTTTCTCATCTGTAAAATGGGAATAATAATGTTACTTATCTCCGGGGTGCCTGGGTGGCTCAGTTGTTCAAGCGTCTTGATTTCAAGTGACTCTTGATTTCAGCTCAGGTCATGATCTCATGGTTTGTGAGATCTAGCCCCACGTTGGGCTCTGCACTGACAGTGCCCAGCCTGCTTGGGATTCTCTCTCTCTCTCAAAATAAATAAATAAACTTTAAAAAATAATGTTACTTATAAGATTGTTGAGAAGACTCAGTGAAGTCATGCATGCAGTCATAAATGCAAAGCATTTAAAATAGTTCCTGACTGGGGCGCCTGGGTGGCGCAGTCGGTTAAGTGTCCGACTTCAGCTCAGGTCACGATCTCGCTGTCCGTGAGTTCGAGCCCCGCGTCAGGCTCTGGGCTGATGGCTCAGAGCCTGGAGCCTGCTTCCAATTCTGTGTCTCCTTCTCTCTCTGCCCCTCCCCCCTTCATGCTCTGTCTCTCTCTGTCTCAAAAATAAATAAAAACGTCAAAAAAAATTTAATAAAAAAAAATAGTTCCTGACACACTGAAATGTTAATTATTATTATTATCAAAGTTAAAATGTATCGGCATAAAGTTTTTCGTGACATCCACTTTTAATTTTTAAATTCTGCACTATATTTCTAGTTATATCTCTTTTTCATTCCTAATATTGTTTACTTACGAATTTATCTTCATGATTAGTTTTATATAATTTGCCTATTTTAATAGTCTTTTGAAATAATTGCCTTTGGACTTATTAGCCATCTCTAATATTGTTTTCTATTTCATTATTTTTTTGGTTTTATATTTATATTTTTCTACTTTCTTTGGGTTTTCTCTTTATTTTGCCCTAGGTTCTTTAGTTGAATGCTTATCACATTTCTTTTCCTTGTTTTTTCCTCCCTGCCTCCATCACTCCTTTTTCTTTCTCTTCTCTCCTTCCTTCTTTGTTTCCTCTAAGTATGTTGCACCCCGTAAGTTTTAATATTTAGTAGTTGTAATTGTGAGTTCTAAATATCTAATAATTTCCATTGTGGTTTCCTATTAAACCCATGATTATAAATTACTTTTAGTTTCCAAGCTTAGATGTGTATATATATGTATGTATGTGTGTGTGTGTGTGTGTATACATATACATATATATATATATGTATATGTATATGTATATATTCTTACTACAGAAGTATGATACAGATTCTTTGAAATTTACTAAGGCTTTCCCTGTGACCTAGCATATGTGCTCTCTTTAAATGTTCCATTTGTACTTGAAAAAGAGGTGTGTTCTCTATTTGTTAGAGATAGATATTTGAGCTTTTTCACTTTGTTTATGAATGGACTTGACCATTTCTCCTTGAAATCCTACCTTTTTGTGTCATACATTTTGAGGCTGTGTTCATCTTTTACTTTATAGTTATGAAGGTGGAAGAAGAGAAGGCTGGGGTAGGGAAGCTGGACCCTACTAACTACAGGAGGAGATGTCAGGATCAGGAAGGTAAGGTCACCTTGAGAACTTGATGCAAATCCTAGGAGGTCTGACAATTTCTTTAATATCCTTATAACACCCCTCCAGCAGGGGAATCTAGAGAGCTGGTCCCTTTCCCTTACCCACCCATGGTGTCTTCTCTGGATCTAATGGGACCAGCCTTCACTGTGTCTTAAAGGGACCATACGGTCAGACTGAACACTGGAGACTGGCACTTTGTTTCTATGGATTAGGGCACAGCACCCCTGACACAGAATTAAACTTACCTAATTTTACAAGATGTACAAACCATACAAGATGCCAGTATTTCATAGATTCTAAAAATGGCAGCTCAGTTAAAACCAGTGCAAGAGGATGTTGAGTGGGGATATCTGTTGTTCTAAAATGCTGACTCAAAGACCCTTACTTCCTACACTCTACAGAAAAGCAACCACAGGGCTTATGAAGAGGCAACTAGACAGGCTACTGCCCCACCATTGTTCCGGCCCCACTTGGAGGGAAATGCTAATCTCACTGTCTAGCTGGATGTTTTGTTGAGCTTCAGAATGTGTAGAGCGATTCTGGGGCTGTAGATAGAGAAGAATGCAGCTGAAGAGTTCCTAGGAGAACTTGGCATTGTCCTGAGCCAAACTGCAAGGTGTTCACAGTCAGTGGAGAGGTTCTCCATTGTGAAGGAGGGAGCTTGGGGGAGGGCTAACTATTCTCCACAGTTCACCAGCTACACAGCCACACTCTGACGATTATGATAGGAGCCAGGAAGAAATGGGACAAGTTAGATCCAGGACAGAAAGTAAAATATCTTCCTGACAGCCATCTCCCTGATTTCTTTAATAAGTATATTCTTCATGTGTATAGCCCTAACCATTTTCATAATCATTTTCCCATGTCATCCCATTCTATCTTCTCAAAAACCTTGCCCAGACACTAGAGAAAGGATTTTATTCCCACATTACAGGTGAGGATAATGAGTCCTAGAGAGGCAGATATCTATGGTCATAGAGCAAGTATAGAACAAGCCAGGGAACACCCAGGGAAGCTGACTCTTGGGCAGAGGCCTTTCTGGTATACCAGCTGTTCCTGGTCTCAAGGGTGGAGAATAGGAACTCATCTGCTAAGCCCTTAGAGTAAAACTACTTACCTCTAAATTTTGGTGTCTATGGCTTACTCAAATTACAGATTGCTTAAGAAATGTAGAATAGAGCAAGAGAAATCACACCATGAGGGAGGAGAGAGAAGAAAGGAGGAGCACCATTCATTCTGATACTGATCCACTAGAAAGCAAGGCTATACTTCATAAAAATCTCCACCTCACATTTCTGGGTACAGCCAAGAAAGCTGGAGGTTCAGAAGAGTGAGCAGTGAGGTGAGCTGGGGCAGGAGTCGGGCTCTAAATAGATTTAGACACTGAAATCCAGTTAACCTCATTTTCCTGTGCCTAGCAATGACTCATAGAGTCTTTTCACCAGGGTAGACACTCAACATATCTCTAAAAGGCTTAGATATACTTCTCCAAGATTCAGCTTGATGTGGTTTCTATGTGATAGCTGCAGCCATTGAATACCCAGACCTTAGTATCTGCATTTCAGGAGTTTGAGCCAAGAGACAGGCCTTCCTTCCAAGGAAAATAAAATCAAGTTAATGCAAATCTTGATGTAAGAACACAGATTCTAATTTCCTATTCTGAAGTAGCTTTCAACTCTCAGTTGCCATCCTTGGGCTTCAAAAATATAGTAGTCCCCTTATCTGTGATTTCACTTTCTTCAGTTTCAGTTATCAGTAGTCAACCATGGTCTGGAAGCAGATGATTCTCTTTTTGGCACATCATCAGGTCAGTAGTAGCCCAATGCTATATCACAATGCCTATGTCATTCATCGCACTTCATCTCCTCATGTAAGCATTTTATCACCTCACATCATCACAAGAAGAAAGGTGAATATGTACAATAAGATATCTTGAGAGAGAGAGAGAGAGACCATATTCACAACACTTTAATTATAAAATTTTGTTACAATTATTCTATTCTATAATTTATTTGTTAATTTCTTACTGTGTCTAATTTATAAATTAAACTTTATCATAGGTATGTATGTGTAGGAAAAAACATGGTATATATATATAGAGTTCAGTGCTATCTGCAGTTTCAGGCATCCACTGGGGATCTTAGAACATATCCCCTGTGGATAAGGTGGAACCACTGTAATTATAATAATTTTTTTTTTGGCCAGCCTGCTCTTTGGAAAATTGTCACCAGGGAATTCCAGACTCAAACTTGTCCTAAATCAGTGGTTCTCGAACATTTTTGCTGCAGTTCACATAAGAAGAGAAAAAGATCTTCCCACTCATTTACCCCACCCATTCTCATTTCTCTTCAAAAAGAAGAAAAAAGAGAACAAAATGTAAAGGCCCAAAAGAGAAAAGTAGCTTTAGAACTCAGGGAGGGGAGAGATGAATAAGTGAAGTACAGGGAATTTTTAGGATGGTGAAACTATGCTGTATGATACTGTAATGGTAGATGCCCATCATTATGCATTTCTCAAAACTCATAAAACTATATAACACTAAGAGTGAACCTTAATGTAAACTATAGACTATAGTTAATCATAGTGTATTAATATTGGTTTATTAATTGTAACAAATGTACCACACTAATGCAAATTGTTCATAATAGGGGAATCTATTCATAGCAATAAATGCCTACATTAAGAAAAAAGAAAGAGCCCAAGTAAACAACCTAACTTTATACCTTAAGGAACTAGAAAAAGAAAAACAAACTAAGCCCAAAGTTAGTGGAGGGAGGACATAACAAAGATCAGAACAGAAATAGGTAAAATAGAGACTAAAAAGACAATAGAAATGATCAATGAAACTAAGAACTGGTGTTTGAAATGATAAAATAAGCAAATCTTTAGCTAAACTTACTAAGGGAGGAAAAAAAGAGAAAACTCTAATAAATGAAATTAGAAATGAAAGAAAACACATTACAACTGAAAACAGATATAAAAAATCAGAAGAGACTGCTATGAACAATTATATGCCAATAATTTGGACAACTTAGAAGAAATAGATAAATCCCTAAAGATACAACTTACCAAAACTGAATAATGAAGAAACAGAAAACCTGAATAGACCAATTACTAGCAAGGAGTTTGAATCCGTAATCAAAAACCTCCCAACAAACAAAAATTCAGGAACGGATGGCTTCACTGATGAATTGTGTCAAACATTTAAATAAGAATTAATACTAATCCTTCTCAAACTCTTCCAAAAAATAGAAGAGAGGAGAACACTCTTTTTTGCAATGTTTGTTTTTGAGAGAGAGAGAGAGAAAGAGAGCACGTGAGCAGGGAAGGGGCAAAGAGAAAGGGAGACACAGAACCTGAAATAGGCTCCAGGCTCTGAGCTGTCAGCACACAGCCTGATACAGGGCTCGAACCCATGAACCACAAGATCATGACCTGAGCTGATTTTGGATGCTTAACTGACTGAGCCACCCAGGCACCCCCAGAAGGGAACACTTTCAAATTCATTTTATGATGCTAGCATTACCCTAATACCAAAACTACGACACTACAAGAAAAGAAAATTACATGCCAATATCTCTGATGAACATAGGTGCAAAAATCCTCAACAAAATATTGGGAAACCAAATTCAACAATACATTAAAAGGATCCTACACCATGATCAAGTAGGATTTATTTCAGGAATACAAGGATGGTTCAACATCTACAGATCAATCAATGTGATATACCCCACTAACAAAATGAAGGATAAAAATCGTAAGATTATCTCAATAAATGTAGAAAATATATTTAACAAAATCCAACATCATTCATTATCAAAAATCTCAACAAATTGAGTATAGAGGGAATGTACCTCAACATAACAAAGTCCATATATGACAAGCCTACAGCTATCATACTCAATGATGAAAAGCTGAAAGCTTTTCCTCCAAGATCAGGGGCAAGGTCAAGATGCCCACCCTTGCACTTTTATTCAATATTGTACTGGAAGTCTTAGCCAGAGCAATTAGTCAAGAAAAAGAAATAAAAGGCATTCAAATCAGAAAGGAAGAAGTAAAACCATCTCTACTTGCAGATGACATGATATTATATATGGAAAACCCAAAAGACTCCACCAAAAAACTGTTAGAACTAAAAAACAATTTCAGTAAATTTGCAGGATACAAAACCAATATACAAAAATAAATACATATATATTTCTATATATGAATAATGAACTATCAAAAAGAGAAATTAAGAAAACAATTCTATTTACATTTGCAACAAAAAGAATAAAATACATAGGAATAAATAAACTTAAGGGAGGGAAAAGACTTGTACACTGAAAATTTTAATACCTTGGTCAAAGAAATTGAAGAAGACACAAATAAATGGAAAGATATTCCATGCTCATGGATTGTACAAATTAATATTGTTAAAGTGTCTGTGTTACCCAAAGCAGTCTACAGATTCAATGCGATCCCTATCAAAATTCCAATGGTATTTTACACAGAAATAGAATAAATAGTTCTAAAATTTGTATGGAACCATGAAAGACCCTGAATAGCCAACAGTGACCTTGCAAAAGAACAAAGCTGGAGGCATCATGCTTCCTGATTCAAAAGATATTACAAAGCTATAGTAATCAAGACAGTATAGTATTGGCATAAAAGCAGACACATAGATCAATGGAAAAGAATAGAAAACCCAGATATACACACACAGACACTCGTAAGTTCAATTAATTTATGACAAAGGAGCCCAGAATATACAATGGGGAAAGGATAGTCTTTCTGATAAGAAAACGGGACAGCCACATGCATAAGAATAAAACTGGATCTGGGCACCTGGGTGGCTCAGTTGGTTAAGTGTCCGACTCTTGATTTTGGCTCAGGTCATGATCTCACGGTTCATGAGTTTGAGCCCCACATCAGGCTCTGCGCTGATGGTGTGGAGCCTGCTTCGGATTCTCTCTCTCCCTCTCTCTTTTTCTCTGCCCCTCTCCTGCTCACATGTTCTCTCTCTCTCTCTCTCTCTCTCAAAATAAATAAAGCTTTAAAAAAAAGAATAAAACTGGATCTCTATTTTACATCACATACATACACACACACCTTAAAATGGATAAAAGACTGATGTAAGACCTGAAACCATAGAACTCCTAGAAGAACACATAGGGGGTTAGCGTTTTGGCATCAGTCTTGGCAGTGACAGAGAAAGACAAATACTATACGATCTCATTCCTATGTGAGAACCAAACTCATAGAAACAGAGAACAGATTAGTGGTTGCCAGAGACAGGAGTTTGGGAGTGGACAAAATGGGTGAAAGTGGCCAAAGGGACAAACTTCCACCATAGGATAAACAAGTTCTGGAGATGGAATGTACAGCATGGTAACTATAGTTAACAATCTGTTTGTATATTTGGAAGTTGCCAAGAGAGTGATTCTAAAATTTTTCATCATAAGAAAAAGAATGAAACTATATAAGATGATGGATGTTAACTAGACTTATTGTGGTAGTAATTTTGCAATATATACATGTACCAAATCAGTATGTTGTACACTTTACACTTGAACAATGCTATAGGTCAGTTATACCTCCATAAAAAAATAATAGGGGAAACTGTTGTGGAGTGGGGTAGGGCAGAGATAAGATGGAAGTCTAAGTACTTATGTATTATCTGCTCCATTATTCTGTAACTATACAACTACATCTATTGATTATTTTAAAAGCTGTTGACCAATTCAACAACACTGATGAAAAAATGATAACAGAATATCCATCCTGAGAGCTGAGAGAATTCCAACTGCTCTTGTGTGAACAGACCTAGTGGGGGCTTTACACAGCAAACAGCCTTCTTAGTAGAATTCCAAATTAAAGTTCTTGGTAATTCTAGTTTTTGAAAATTCTGGTATATAAAACCAGCTTTGAGAAATCCATAATAACTCACTTTTCTGATAAGCAGTTTATGTAGTTTTTGATTATTAGTAATAAATCGTCCTTGATGGAAATATATACAGCTTTCCCAAAGAGGGGATCGGTATTTTGGACTAAATCTGTGGCTCACTGAGGGACTGTCTCCTGGGCCATGTGTCATAAGGCCTATGTGGTTACTGCCATTCTGGACAAGCAAGAACAGAGTGATGGGATTTCTGCTCATTCTAACAGAGTTCCAACTATAGCACCAAGGGTCTTGTTTCCAGCAACTGCTGAGTTGTTCAGAAATGGGATTCTGTCAAACCCAAGACTCAGGGCAGGGGCCCTGTCCAGGAATCCCATGTCTTCCATTTTGCTTTGGTGGCCCTAGCTCTTTGTAACTAGAGGCTGTTAAAGGGAAATGCCCATTTTCAGTAACTCTTGCCTCCCCTGTCTTTTGTGCTTTGCCCACAGACTGCCGTTCCATCCACATTGGGCTTTCGGTCCCCAGTTACCCTCAAAGGAAAAGAGATCAGCAAGGACGTCTTTCAGGACTGCAGAAGGTCTGCTGGGGCCTGCAGCCAGACAAGCCACAGCAGGAACTGACTGGCACGGGGAGCAGGGGAAGCAGCCGGGATGGCAATGTGGATCGTGTCAGCAGGACCCGTGAGTTCTTGAGGGGTGTGTTCAGGGGAGCCATCTGGTGAGTGCAGCAGCTTGGGTGGCGGGATGGATAAAGTCGGAAGATTCTCTGCAGACTAATGATGCCCCAGACTAATGATGCCCCAAGGCTGTTAGCACCTGCTGCCCTGCTGCCACTGCAGACCAACCTCCCTGCTCAGAGACACCTTTAGTCAGGCTGACCTCCATCTCTCTCTGGTGACTCTGAGACTTCTGCTCTGATCCACCCCAAGTTGGTTTCATGGGTTAATTCTCAGAATTATTTTCCTCAATTCCAAATTCCTGGAGGCCACACAGCCATGGCATGACTAACCTAACCGCAAACATGACTGTTTGGCATGAAGCATTGTGCTCAGTAAACTGAATTACCTCTTCCCTTTCCTCACCTGAGCTTGATGGAATGGTCGAGAATTGTCTAGGCACCTGCACGGTAGCTTGCAAACCCCTGGGAAGCTGTCTCCCAGGTCAGCAAATCCCCTGAGGCCTTCCTCTGCTGCTGCAGAAATCAGCTCTGGACTGATTAAAAATCAGTATTTTGTTCCTCCCCATGGAAAGAAAAATATCAATCTTAAGAGGAGTGAAGAGTCTGGAATCCTTAGAGCACAGCTGTGATGTTTTATTCTTTTGAGACTTTACTGTTTCTAGGGACATGATTTCACCCCAGCGTATCCTAAATCTGCCCAACAAAAAGCATCTCATTGGGCTCTATTATATATTTCCACTGTCTTGAGCAAGGCAAAATGAGTTATTTTACTATCTAAACCTTCAAAGGAATGTCAGAGGCAGTAATAGTGTTTCAGCGTCCCTGTAGGAAAAGATCTGACATTCATGCTCCCAAAGGCCAACTGAGCCACCCCCAAACTTACAGCTGCCCTGAACAACTGCTCTCATTGCACCAAGTCTACTAAGGCCCATGGCTTTTCCAGATTAAATGTGTCTATGTGGCAGATGGGTTAATGGAAGTCCTTTGGGGCTGTCTAGCATAAGAGATGAGCTCTGATTAAAACATGCATGTGCACACATACACACAATACACATGCACATGCGTGTGCACATGTATCTGCCCAGAGGGTAGGGACATCAGGGACCCAGAGGAGAGCAAGCCTGTTGGGAAGATCTCCCACTCCCCATGTTGGATCTAGATGGGGCATTCTCCTCTAACCCTACCACCTTCCCCACATTTAGGGATGAGGTTCCCCTTTGAAAATCAAATTTTCTGGGTCTCTCCTGAGTTATGGAAGAAATATATAACATGGTAGGTTATTGTGGTGGGTAAGTAAATGTGGTAGGCATTTAATATATATTAGTTTAGTTAATACACATTAACCCAATTTAAGAGCAAGGAACCGAAGTCTTTTTCCTCTACTAGTGGATATTGGTTTGGTTTTGCTGTCCTCACTGGTACCAAGAACTTCTGAAATTCTTCTGGTGGGAGGGGTGTGAAAAGTTATTCTTATACTTGCCTGATACAAGTTCTTATACTTGCCTGATATTAAACAACTTTGAGGCCACTAAAAGATCAAAACCACCCCAGATGATCAGGAAAGGAGAGCTAAGCTGTTTTCCAGTGAGGCATTTGAGCCTTATATTGTTCCAAAGCCTTAGGACCAAGGACATATTTCATTTGGTCTTCTATTCTCATTTCCAGTGAGGAAGGAACAAGGGTTGGGACAGAACACATATTTGTCTCTAAAGCATCTTCTCCATGAACACTTCATGAGACAGCTATTTCCAACATAGGTGCAAAGACAGTTGGGGTTCTTTTAGAGTTTGCAGCTTTAAAATGGGCTAGCATCCTTGCTTTGGGTACTTACAAATTTGTGTCTTGGAAGGATACATCTTGGAAAGAGGTGGGGGAAAGGAAGAAGGAAAAAGAAAGAAAGATGATCATTCTAGCCCTTAAATGCCCCATTTGGGGTGGGGAGCAGGTAGGAAAGCAAGTTAAAATTTATTTCCCAAAGGAAGTCTGGGGCACCTGGCTGGCTCAGTCAGTACGAGGAATGCTTGATCTTGGGGTTGTGAGTTCAAGCCCCATATTGGGTGGCACAGAGATTACTTTAAAAAAAAAAAAAAGGGCACCTGGGTGGCTCAGTCGGTTGAGTATCCAACTTTGGCTCAGGTCATGATCTCACAGCTGTGAGTTCGAGCCCCGCATCAGGCTCTGTGCTGATAGCTCAGAGCCTGGAGCCTGCTCCAAATTCTGTGTCTCCCTCTCTCTCTGCTCCTCCCCCACTCATGCTCGCTCTCTCTCTCTCTCACTCTCTCTCTCAAAAATAAATAAACATTAAAAAAAAAAGCTCCTCCCAAAAGAAGCCTATATTTTCTCTCTCTTCTTGTCCTTTGGCACCTTAAAACCTGGATCTCCTAGAATTATCAACATATGCAGCATTCCCTCCCCAGCCATGAGAGCTATTCTAAAAACAAACAAAAAAATCCTATTAGAAGAGAATCCTTAGTTATTGGCATTAGGACGTTGAGGGGAAATTAGGATTGAGCATCCAAGTTTGCAAGTGAACCAGTGAAAGTCTTAATAAATGGAAAGTGTCACCTTTTGGGATGAGCACTGGGTGTTGTATGGAAACCAATTTGACAATAAACTTCATATATTGAAAAAAAATAAATCCAAGTTAATTAAAAATAAATAAATCAATAAATGGAAAGTGTTCATCAACTATACATTAACCAGATTTACCCTATTCTTTGAGAATTAGCTAAAATGGAATCTAGCCTCCCTGGCCTCATCCAGGGGAATGTCCATGTCTTTCCCCAAATTTCTGTGCCTTCCCAGGGGCTGCCAGTCTCACTGTCTGGCTCCAAGTCCCTCCATAGTGGGCTCATCTCACTATGTTTCACTGCCTATACCTGTTCTCTGCCTTCACCTCTAGGCCTTCTCAGGCATGGAGTTCAGACCTTCTTTGGTTTTCCCCAAATTGGTTATGCATGGCATATATGTGAGTAGAAGGCTTTGCTGAAGGTTCAGAACCAAGTTTAACATTGCAGAGATACATACTAGATATCTGTGTTCCTCTGGCGACTGGAAGTTTTCCACTGCACATTTTTCTGTGCAGTTCCAGCCTCCTGTCACATATTTTGGGGGCTCCTGCCCACCCTTGTCCCCTCCTGAGTCCCCTCATATGTTCTTGCTTTCAGTGTTGAGCCCCATCCTCACATACATGCTCAGTCCCCTCCTTTTAGTGACGTCAATTTTTCTTCCTGCCCCTCCTTGGCTCAGGGCCCATTTTTGCACAGCCGAGGCCACATAATGGGTTGAACTAAACACAAAGACCATCTCCTCTAAGTCTAGCTCTTCAACATCCTTGAAAACCTGAAGGAGGCTTTGACATTTCCTTCTCCCCCTACTCCCACCCAGGGTCCTCTGCAGGCCATGTCAAGACTCTGTGTGAATCAGGCCCCCACACCCCTGTTGGCTTAGACAGGAGAAGCAGTAACTGTCTAATTTGATTTTAAATAAGTTTCCTCACTTTACTGCATTTATAGTCACCAAAACAAAACAATAAAAACCATATGCTAATTGAAGACTACTGGGGTCATTTCATATACCTTACATTATAAATCATGGATATGGTACAATCAATTGCCTTTTACTATTTTGGCTCCCCTTAAATGTCAGAATCTCTTCCTCTGGGGCTCCAGTGAGGTAAGTGTCATTGCTCTCTTTTCTCTGCAGCATATTGAGGATGACGCCCTTCCTGGAGAAGGTGGAGGGATCTCTTATTTGGAATTGGTTGAATCTCCCCCTTGCCCAACACACCAAGATCTGCCAAACCTTGGTTCCACCCACTAGCATGTAGGGGAGCCAGCAGTGCCCTGGCCAGGCTCTGCCAGTCCTCTGACAGCTCCTCACTTGGCCAGGGCCAGGGCCAAGGTTTCTTTTCCTTGGCCTTCCTTCTTTTCTTGCCTTTGGCCTGCTCTGCCATTGCTTTACTCCCCTCTTTTACTGATTCCTGTTCTCTCTTATTCTAACTATTCTTACTACAGTGACCCAACATTCTTTATAACTCTTACACTTGGAGTTTTTAAGAAGGTACAAAGAAGAAAATCTCCAACCCTAGAATTCCCTATAAGGGGCACTCATGGTTAGGAAGGTAATTTGATCATATGTATTAGAAACCTACTTGAGCTGGCTTGGGCAAGGAGGCAGTGTGTGTGTGTGTGTGTGTGTGTGTGTGTACGTACGCACACGTGTTATTACAAAACCAAAGAAGTTTTTCACAGTCCCAAAGCAGAATAAACAGCCAGGCTCAATGGGTAGACATAGCACCTCTCAGTCCCCTCTCTGGGACTGATGGCCCCTGCCCCTGCTTCTTCTGTGGGTCTGCTCCATTCCCTTCTCTCTGTAGCCCTTTCTGCATCTCTGTGCCCTTTTATCTTAGTTTACATGCTCTCTTTTCCAGAGACCATCAGGAAAGGCCCCAGATATCTTAGAGACCCAATTCAAAATTTCCAGGCTTGGCTTAGATGTCCAATGATTAACTGTAGCCAAGGGGCACAGGTCATACATTCCATAAACACAGCTGCCAGAGGACATCCTTTTGGGTATGGACTGGGCTGACATCCCTAACATTACCATGATAAGAGGAATCCCTATAAACACTAAAGGGGGCAGATTCGCTTCCTCTTCTTAGAGAACACATTTGGAGTTTTAGGACAGCATCCTAGAAAAAGAATTTTGCTGTCTGTGAAGTTAGGATTGGGGGGCTTTTATATCACCTCTCAAGACCCACCTCACACAATTGCAGGGATGACTTTAGAACCCTAGATCAGTCTCCCAGTCCCCAATATTCAGTTGCCTTGAGCTATCCAAAGTCTCCACCCAGCTCCACCCCTAACAGCATTTCCTTGTCCTTGGCTCCTTTCTTGCCAAGCCTAATCCCAGATGATACGCTCATGAGTGCTAATTAGTGAATTCATTCACCCAGCAAATATTTATTGAGTGCCCATGCTGTGTGAGCCCTGTACTGGGGACCAGCAGCATGATGCAAGCAAGGTAGACTCCGATCTTGCAAAGTTGGCCATCTAGAGATTCATGTGGAACTCAAGACAGAGGGAGAGAATCTCTGAAAGGGCTCATCCAGGGCCCCAGCCCCAGGACGAAATCCTCATCCTGACTTCCTGACTGCCTAATTGCCTTCCGGGTCTTTACTAGTTGTTGAAGACTGGCTTGTTTGTAGTATACTAGATCATTTTATGCTTTAGTCATCCAGTAACTGGACAGTCCCCACCCAGTAAAAACACAATTCTGCTTGCTTCTTTTAGTGTGCTTCCTGAAGCTTGTTCCTGCTGGGTTATGTTTCTCCCAGCAACTGCTGGGGGAGTCATATCGTGGGCCGTCGCTATGTGACTCTCCCTGTGTGCTATCAACCACAGGGGCTATTACCTGTGGCATTTCTCATTATGTGGATTAACTTCTGATGTGCTGCACGCACGTGGGGCCCACAGTGCATTAGAGCCACCCTGATCCAGGAGCCCAGCGTGTGGTGGGCTAAACCTTCTGTGGGCAGGAGGGAGGGGCAGAGAGAGTGGAAGGCCCTCAGGGCAGAGGGCAGGGAGGCAGCATGGGAGCAGCATGAGCATTTAGAGGCTGAAAAGGATTGAGCCCTTGGAATGTTTAAAAGGGCCAGGCTGATGACTGGGAACAAGGGAGAAATGTGTCAGACCTGCTGGCAACAACAAAATAGCAATATCATTTATTGGGTGACTGGTGTATACCAAGCACTGTGCCAACCACATCACATGTATTATCTTCCTGAATGGCTATCACAATCTAGTGAGGTAGGCTTGATTATTCCCACTTAATAGATGGGGAAACTGAGGCTCAGAGAACTTAAATGCTTTGCCAAAATCCTACTGCTAGTAATTAGCAGAGTCAGGTGTTAAACCCAGGTCTGGGCTCTTAAAGCACCACATGGATAAAGAGAATCTTCTGGCATCCTTGACAATCTCTCTTTGGGTGCTTTGGGGTCACCCAAAGCCCCTGACCCAGTGTGGCATGGAGTAGCTACCTAGTGGTGCTCAAGAGGAGATGGGCCAACATCAGCCACAGTGGCTTGTGAGCTGTAGAGCCTGGCACCCTGGGGAGGGGCCCATCTACTCACTGTCTTGTCCTGCTGAGAAGCCCAGCATTGCAGAAACTTCTGGATGGTGGTGTTTGCTTGGAGCCCAGTACCTAAACAGACACCCTGACCTTCTGCTGCTGTTTCCTCAGCTTTATTTTTTTTAAGTTATTTATTTATTTATTTATGAGAGAGAGAGAGAGAGAGAGAGAGAGAGAGAGCAAGAGTAGAGGAGGGGCAGAGTGAGAGGGAGACACAGAACCCGAAGGAGGCTCCAGGCTCTGAGCTGTCAGCACAGAGCCCAATGCAGGGCTTGAACTCACAAACCGTGAGATCATGACCTGAGCTGAAGTCGGATGCTTAACCGACTGAGCCACCCAGGCACCCCTGTTTCCTCAGCTTTAAAGTGGGCACCCTCGATCATTGAGCCCCAAGTATGAAAATGTGAGTGGGGCCAGCCATAGGCGGGTGGGCAGTGTAGGGTGGAGGATGTCAGTGGACTTTACTCTCCTCCAGGTTCCCCTAATTTGGGGCCTGATGGGGCCTTTCTGTGGTGTAGACTGGGTCTCAAATTTCTCATCTGTGAAGTGAAGGGCTTAGATTCTTCGACAACAGCTAAGCTCCCTCCTAGCCCTGAGACTTAGAGAATCCAGGGCTCAGTACCCCTTGGAGCAGTAGCCGCCCAGTGACCTCTAATCAACCTTGGCACATTCTAAGTACTCAGTAAGAACTTGTTGAACCGAACCCAGGAGATTAGGAGTTTCTCAGCAGAGCAAAATAATTCCCCGGTGGGGTTCTCCCCACAGCCTCAAGTGACCAGTTCCCACTGTCCATGGGGTCCCAGGAAACATCCACTGAGTGATGGTATTTAGCACTTTGTCCTAGAAGTAGATAAAGAAAGAGCTAGAGGATCAGGAGTCTGGGTTAACAGTTGGGGACAGAGGGGGCTCCTGGGTGGCTCAGTCAGTTAAGCATCTGACTCTTGGTTTTGTATCAGGTCATGATCTCACAGTTCTTGGGATTGAGCCCCGCATTGCGCTCTGCACTGACAGCTCAGAGCCTGCTTGGGATTCTCTCTCTCTCTCTCTCTCTCTCTCTCCCTCTCCCTCTCTCTCTCTCTCTGCCCCTCCCCTGCTCATGTGAGCTCATCCTCACCCTCTCTCTCTCTCTGAAAATAAATAAATAAATAAACTTAAAAAAAATAATAGCAAAAAAAAAAGTTGGGGACAGAGAAAAACCAGCTGCGTGGAACATTACTGACCAAGCATGGTGGCTTTGAAACCTGAGACCCCACAACAACCCTCCCTAACCATCCCACCTCCCCCTGGGACGCTGCGCAGCTGAGAGAACTCTGTCTTGGCAGCCACTCTCCAGCCGCTCACCTGCAGCCAAGGCTCTTAAGGAGGCCCCGGGGAGTCTGAGGGCAAATCCTACCTCTGCCTTTATAAAGGGGCCTAAGGAGAGGTGCTGGGGCTCTCCTGGAGCCCTCATGGGGGAGGCGGGACAGAGGCAGTTCCGCCAGTGTTCTCACAGACCCGCAGCTGTTCCGCCCTGCCCCTGCCACCGTGAAGACCCAGCTGCCTGTTCCAGCCTCTGCGCTGCTGAGCCCCTCTCTCTCTCCAGTGCACTTGAGGACCCCCACCCCTCACACTGCTCTCTCACATTCTTTCCTCTCATTCTCTCTCTCTCTTACACACACTTCTCTCACACTGTATCTTTAATTCACCCTCAATATAGTCTTTCTCTCACACTACATCTCTTTTCTCTCCCACATATAGCCTTCTCTCTCTTCCACCCGTCTTTCACACATTCCTTCCCTCTGTCTGTCTCTCTCTCTCTCTCCCTCTTCTCTCCCTACACCTCCCCTGGTGCATAACTGGAAAAAAAGTGAGTTTGTTGTGACCGGTGGGGAAGAGGACGTTTGGAGGCAGTGGCCAGGGCAGCAGCAGCAGAGACAGGCTGGGGCCAGAAGCCGTGCCGACAGCCGGAGACCTCAGTGCTCAGCTCTTCCAGGGAGCAGGTAATGCCCCAGACAGGGCTGGTTCAGGCGTCCTGCTCTCTGCCCTGTCTCATCTCCCTATTGGTTGTTCCATCTCTTTGTCTTCCTATCTGGCCTTTAAGGGGAAGGGGATTCCAAACTTAGGGAAGAGTAGGCACAAGAATCCAAGGAGTAAGGTGCCCTCCTTGTCAGAGAACTGTGTGTGGTGGTTAGGGTCCAGGATATCTGGGATTGGAGGGGGTGTGCTGGGGTATCTGGGGTCAAGGGTAACTGGGTTCCAGGGCATCTGGCTGAGAAACATGATAGAACCTAAAAAGACAGGTAAGGGCCAGATCACAAGGGATGTTTTGGGCCAGGTCAGTGACCCTAGGCTCTAGGTAATACAGAGCAATTGAAGGCCTTTCACCCGGAGAGTAACCTGATCAAACCTACATTTTAAAAGAGTTGTTCTAGAACTCTGATTGCTGTGTCCTCTCAGAATCAGTCATAGGCTTCTCCCAGTGTAAAGAAAAAATAAGGTTATTTGTTCAATTGTTAGTTTTCTATAAAACTTTAACCTTTGATGCCTGCTAGCAAGTGTCAGCAATCCATAACCCAATGAAAAGATGATGTTTAAAGTAATAGAAAAGTTCAGAAATAAAATTCATTTAAATGAGGCAGATTGAGCTATATACAGATAAATTAATAATTTCTGCTAAGTAAAATTATTTCTAACTCAAATGCAAAATATTTTATGGTGCTGCTCAAAGAGCACCAAGACTCCCAGGAGTGTGTCATGTGAATATGTTTGAAATGTTTTAAAGGCAAACTTGGCTGCCACATAGGGAATAGGGTGGATCAGACAACCAGAGGCAGTAGTGGCAGCAGGAGGCTCTTGCAGCAATAGGAACAGGAAATAATGAGAACCTGAGTCAAGATGGTGGCAATGGGTAGGAAAAAAGGGAGACAGCTGAAAAATATTTAGGAAGCAAGGGAAAGAAGTTAGTGTCTGATTGGACATGAACAGTGAGACAGAAAGAGGCTTCAAGAATGAGTCCGGTATTTCTTATCTGAATGGCTGGAGAGTTAGGGATGCTATTATTCAAAACAGAGAATGGCAGGCATAAAGGAGTTGTTTTGAATATATTAGGTCGACTTGAGGAGGCTGCAGAACTCCCACATGGAATAATCCAGTTGACAGTTGGAAATGTTCAATACAGGCAGGGCCCAGAGACATGGGTGACCTCATCTACAGGGTGACACCATAACACAAGATGGCCCAGGAAGAGCGTAGAAGGAGAAGAGAGAAGTTTAATGAGAAATCTTGGGGAAGACTAAGATTTAAGTGAGACAGGCAAGAGGGGCCAGGGAAAGATACTAAGGATTCCTTGAAGAGGTAGGAAAAAATATCAAGAAAGTGTTACAAGAGCTAAGAGTAGCGTTTCAGTTCAGGAGAGCAGTCAGCACCACTGATGCCCCAGAGAGATAAGCCAGACCTGTTGGTTTGATTGGTTTTATTACTTTACTCTTTGAGAATAAGATAAGAGCGGTCTGAGGGCAGAGTTGTAAACTCAGGTGCATAACATAAATGAGATTAGCAGAGTTGACTAGGGAGCAGTGGGGACTGTGGCAAACTACGATGCATATGCCCATAACCTTGTGTGTCAACAATACTCAGATAAAAGAACTTTAAAAAATGCATATGCCCACCTAAAGAAGGCAGCTATCATTCAGCTTTGGTTAATTGTTGCCAAGCAGGAATGTAGGCACAGTTGTCAGAGCATCTGAATTTTCAAGAAAAGTCAGAAATGTGGATTATTATATGAAATCTCACAATTCTTTATGTTAGCAACAATTTCAAAAACTTTTATACTCTGTGAGGGCTGAACTAAACACGTCTTTGAGCTGCCAGTTGAAGTCTCTGCCTTAGTCAATGTCCTTTAGAGTAGTGGGATTGAACCAGTTGGAGCAGGTTGGAAAGTAATTGGGTAAGGAGGAAGTGGAGACAGTAAGTGCTGACCATTCCTTCAAGAAGTTGGGGGGAAAGGCAAGCAAGAGAGCAGGGAAGGCAGGCAAGGTCATGGAAGAGTGTTACAGGGTAGGAAGAACTATTTATAGGCTAGGAGAAAAAGAGTGGAGAGATGAAGACCAAGGTAAGCAAAGGCTTGTTGATAAAATAATGATCCAGCAGAAGGGAATGAGTGGAGCCAGAGATTAAGTTGGAGGAAGGACTCCTTTGTTCAAAAATGGACTACAAAGTGGTAAGGGTACAGAACTAGAAGGGAGAAGGTGATGAATCTCACATCTAGAGGCCTTTATTTCCTTGGTGAAGTGGGTAGGAGATGGATCAAGAGGCTTGAAGAGAGGAGCGAAGGTTAGGAATGGCATCAGGGGACATGGGACATGGTGCTAACAAGGATGAGTGGGAGGTGGCTGCACTTCTGAGACCTGCTGAGAGTGGAAATACTTCATTTTCTTTTTTTGTTTTTAAAATTTTGTAATGTTTATTTATTTTTGAGAGAGCGAGAGAGCGAGAGAATCCAAAGCAGGCTCCAGTCTCCAAGCTGTCAGCACAGAGCCTGATGCGGAGCCTGAACCTACGAACCACGAGATCATGACCTGAGCCGAGGTTGGATGCTCAACCAACCGTGCCACCCAGGCACCCCGAAAATCTTTTTTTCACCATTGGGTGGGGCTCATGAGCCTGGGTGCTGGGGTTGGTAGTAAAGGGGATCAGCACCTGTTACATTCTAGGCCCCATGTCATGTGTCTTATTCTCCTTATCTGAATCTCCTTGTTCCTCCCAACAACCCTGCTCACTCAAACTGAATTCACTCATGAGCAAGTGGCAACTCTGAGATTCATACCCATGTCTAGCTGGGTTGCAAGCTCACTGTGCACCTTGTCTCCACTATACCACAGTACCACACTGCCTCTCCCTGTCCCCCCTTGACACTCCTGCACAGAGGAAGACTGGGCCAATGAATTCTTGTTTGGGTACTGGCTGCCTGGTTTTACTGGGAAGTCAAGGAGTAAGAGTGAGGAGTATGATGAAAACGTAGTTGAAATTATTGACCATGGGGAAACCATGGAGAAATTAAGTGAGGGCCTGTAAGGATGATAATTTGAAGGGACAGAGGGGCTTGGAGGAAGGGGAAGACTTGATGAAGCCCAAGGGACAATTAAGGAGAGACTGAACCAGGGCAGGGGCAAAGGGATTGGTGAGGGGGGACATATTTTTGAAAACTTTCCATATGAGGGTAGAGGTAAGAGAAAGTGGTAAGGTGTAGGTGACTCCAGAGTGTCTAGCCAATACAGTTGGTGGACAGTTATGCCTTTCTACATGCAAGGCATTCTACATCATGTCATGCTTCTCTCTTGCTCACCATGGTCTAGACACAATGGCCAGCCCATTCTCACGTCGGAGTCTTTGAAACACTCAGAGCACTCTTTTTCCAGAGATGCAAAAGTAATTCATTCTCATCTTCCAAGTCACAACTCAAACACATGCTCTTCAGAGCAGTCTTTCTTAATCAATCTATCTAATGTAGTTCTCTTGTTGTTGTTGTTGTTGTTTTTCCAGGACGTTTATCACTACCTGAAATGATTATTTATGCATTTGTTTACTTGTTTATTGTTTCTGCCACTAGAGCAGACATTCAAGAGAACAAGGATGTATGGGCCTTCTTTGTTTTCCGACAAAAACAGCTTTGTTTTCCGACACCTGGAACAATGCCTGGCACATAGTAGACTTTCATGAAATATTGAGAGAAAGGAAAGAAGGAAGGGAGGCAGGAAAAGGGGGAACATGTTTGGGGCAGAGTACATCTTCAGTGTTAGAATGCTGACTTTTGAGGTGCCTGAGAGACACCTAGGAGGTGACATCCAGTGGGCAGTTGGAAGGCAGACCAGGAGTGCAGGAATAGGTTGTCACTTTGCCCATGAAGAAGGTGGGCTCATGTGGCATGCTGGTACAAGCACGTCCTTTTGCAGAGCTGACTGCCCCTTCATGGCCAATACTGGGAGTTGACTGGTCTGGGCCCCAATGAGAAAAGGAGTCCTTCTGGGTTTGTTATGCTGAAGTTGAGTCAGAGTTTTTCTCACTTTTCTGTTTCCTGTCCTTGCTTTCCTGTCCTTGCTACTTCCCAGCTTTGGCCATTTTCTATCCTTCTTTGTTGTCAGCTACAAGACCCTGGAGTCTGAATGCAGATTAAATCCTTCATCCCTTTTATCTCAAAGAATATCTCACCCACATCCAACTGCAGAGGCATGAGTCTAGCTTTCCCAGAAACTGGACTTAGTTTTACTAAATTCGGAAATACTTTTCTCTTGAACCCGGCTCCCGCTCCATTTCTTTTTTTTTTATTTTTATTTTTTTTAACGTTTATTTATTTTTGAGACACAGAGAGACAGAGCATGAACAGGGGAGGAGCAGAGAGAGAGGGAGACACAGAATCTGAAACAGGCTCCAGGCTCTGAGCTGTCAGCACAGAGCCCGACGCGGGGCTCGAACTCACGGACCGTGAGATCATGACCTGAGCCAAAGCCAGACGCTTAACCCACCAAGCCACCCAGGCCTCCCGCTCCCACTCCATTTCAATTGGCCCTGCAGCCCTCTGCCTCCCCCAGGCCATTCAGCAGACCCTGCTGCCCTCTTTTTACAGGGTCTCCAGCTGCTGAGCAGCTCCAGGACATCCTGGGGGAGGAAGATGAGGCTCCCAACCCTACCCTCTTCACAGAGATGGACACTCTGCAGCATGACGGAGACCAGATGGAGTGGAAGGAGTCAGCCAGGTAAGGTGGAGTCCAAGGGAAGGGAGAAGGGAGCTTCCCACTACAGTCTGCCTGGGGCCCAGGCTGAGTTGACCCTCCTGGTGGGAAGGACAATTGACTAGTGGCATCTTGCACTTTAAGTTCTGCTGGGGTACTTCCTGGTCCCTAAAGACCTCCCCTTCTGCCTTCCCTAGTGTCCAGGACTGGGCTGGACACTAAGGAGCAAACAGATACTTATCACTTTGTCTTTATTCTCAAAGAGGTTAAAATCCAAGTGGAAAAGTAGAACAGACATCCATGAGACCATGAGAGAATAATACAAGGATATATATCCTTTCTTGTCAAATGGTTCAAACTAAATGCTGTAGGAGAAGGGAAAGCACCAAGGGAGTAGGGTAGGCAGGGAGGGCTTCCTGGAGGAAGGAAAATATATACCATGAAAAATCCAGGTGGGATGGCCAGTGGGCCTCTGAAGAAAAGAGACTCTGCAGAGTTTGGGGTGGGACAGGCAGAGTGGAGCTCTGGAGGCACATATTGGCGGGGGTGGGGGGGGGGTGGAGAAAAACTGTGCATATAGAGCAGTAGAAGGAAGAGAAGAGTCAGAAAGCTGGAGGGAAACCACGTGGCAAAGTCATGCAGCCAAAAGAGGATTGGAGTAAGGAATAGTGCTGGCCATACACAGTGCTTGGGACAGAGTGGGCTTCTAAATGCACTGCACTGGTCAGCAACACCAAATGATGCCACAAGTCCAAGGAAAAGGAAGGAGGCAGCAAAAAGGGCCAATGAGAGAGGAGGGACCCTGGGAAGGAAGCTGAGAAAGTCCAGAAAATGGACCATACCAACGTTTCTCAACCCTTTTTTTTTTTTATTAATGTGCCTCTTGCTCCTAAGAAATTTTAATTTAAATTAACTTTATTAAATTGGAATTTGATTTAATTTATTCTAATGAGAGGAATTAAATACTAAGGGACATGATTCTGTGAGGTTGGCTTAAACTTTGGAGTGCCACAAACCATGGTAATACCTAAAAAAAATTTTTTTGCTCCCCCGAGACCTCTTTGGAGCTGATATTGCCCTGGTTGAGAATGCATGGACTAACTTCCACCTGTGCCTAGGACTAGTTCTGCCTGGGAGCCACCAGGATACCCAGATCCTGGCAGCTGTTCCAGCCATGGCCTGGGATCCTTCTTCACCCACCAGCAGTCACTCACCTGGGAAGTAAATTGCTCTATGGAGCGAGGAAGAGGAGGTTTGGATGTCCTAAACCTCCTCCTTCCAATCTCTCCTGGAACAAAGGCCATTGGGTGGATTAACAAATCCCTGCAGGCCTCAGGGAAGGAATGAATTCCTAGCCTCATGGCTGGCCCCAATCCCTGTCTGGAAGCCCCTGAACCTCTATTTATCAGCCATTCAGTGAGCTCTTTTATATGCTAAATAATTTATGGGCTCATTTCCCTCAAGCTGCCCAATGACCCTGAGGAGGTGGGAACTATTATTATCCCCATTTTATAGATGAGGATACTGAGGTTTAGAAGGGCAAATAGCTTACAAGGGTCAGAGTATGCAGGTAGCTGAGTCTGGGTTATAGCCCAGGCCTGTCTGACCCTAACTTGAGGGCTTATGTACTTTGTCATGCTTTCCCCATTTTCTCTGCTACCTCCTTCCATTTCCTCCAACTTCCAGGGACTCTGTTTGTATTTCCATGGGAAGACATAAGTCTGGAGGCAATTCCACTGGGATGGGAAATAAATGGAGATAGCCACAGAGACCAGAGCATCTATTCAGGGCTGAGAAGAAAGGATAGGACATTTCAAATGACCAGAGGTCAGTCTGGGCTACTGTGGCTTAATGCCTCTGAGGAGCTAGTGCTTCCCATCCCTTTCTTGTCCAAGGTGGGCAAGTAAAGAGATGGAACATTGCGAAGGGTCTTCTCAGAGACCCAGTAAGGACCGAGTGCCTTCTTTCCACTGGGCAAGGTCTGCATCCAGGATCACTGGCAACAATTACCAGGACAGACCTTCCATGAGGGCCTATCACACACACCCACAGAGCCCTTGCTAAGAAATCCTCAGGGCCCTCAGAGACCCAATTGTCTGCCACTATAGACAATAATAGTGCTTCTAGTTTCTCTGAGAATGAATCCATAGAGCCTTCTACACTATGGAATCTGTAATGAAACTGATAAACTGTAGGTGATGTTTCTAGAAGGAGGCTCCTCCTGAAATATAAAGGGATCTGATCTGACAGTTACCATCTGTAAGCTGGTGGGTTTCCTCATAAGCTAGGCTTTGAGGATAGCATTTGAGGAGATCCTGGAAGGGTCCTGAATGGACCTCAAACCAATAACGAGAGGACAGTAATGACTAAAAGAAGTCCAAATGGCTTAACCCAATTCCAGATGTGAAAGAGAAGTAGCTTGGGGGCCAGTGTGGGGCAGGAAACAGTGGGGAAAAGAGGAGCTCAGACCTCCCTACCTCCCCTTTCTCTACCTTGCCTCCTTTAATCTTTTCTCCAGCTAACCCCATCAGGTTTCCAGCTCACTGTTGGAGGTATGACCAGCAAGCTTGTAAAAAGATCAGGGGAAAGGCTTGACCATTGGCCAACAAGTCCACCTTGGCCTGGACAGTTGTGCCAGAGACTCCTCCAGGCAAACTGCAACAGTAGAGGTGCTTAGGGCCAGGCCACACCCCCACAAAAGAATGGGAAGCATTTCCCTCAGCTGACAGGCTGTGAGATCTACTCCGGGAAGCCAGAGGTCTTAGAAGTTTCCAGATCCAAGAATCTGCAAATCCCAGTGGGTTCTGGGGCTCCTTGGGGGTAACAGGAGAAAATGGTGTTTCAGGGGTTGACAACCCCTCACACAGACACTCAGGCCCTGGGAGGGTTGCAGACCTATACCCACATCAAAGAGAATGGAGGAGGGGACCCTTTAATAAAAGTACTTAATTTGCTGCAGGAGTGTTTGCTTTATTGAGTTAGGAGATTAACAGAGTAAAAATCTCAAATCCGCAAGGAATTTTCCCTGGTGGTGCTTTGTCAGGGGTTATTAGTTTGGGGGATGTTTTGAGCCCTTGGAGAAGGAGTCACCCCTGGATGGATTTAAATGGCTTTTTGAGCTCCACGGAAGCTTTGCTCCTGTGCACATGATGGGGACTGTGTGTGCAGGCGTCATTTCTAATGTGATCAATGCTGGTAGGTCAGGCTGTTAATAAGATAGATTTTTACTAACTCAGTCTCTTTAGCATTCCCAGGAGGAAAATGCAGCTGGCTGTTTGCTGATACTGACCTTGCCTGAAGGGAGGGCTGGGTCAGGTGGGTGGGGGCACACTCCCCACCCCCCTCACTTCTAGCAAACAATTTACCCAGAATTCCATCCTCTCTCAAGAGTCTGCCTGGCTGCAAGGACAGAAAGAGAAGGAGAATGACCTGGGCTGGAACCCACCCAAGTGTGGAGAGTCCTTTGAGGTTACTCAGAAATAGCTGGAGCTTAGACCCTTCCAAGAGTTCTGAAAGCAAATTCCAAATCCAAGCTGCCTCTGATCTCAACTCAGAGAAAACCAAAAGAGTGAACTTTCCAGAGGTTCTTATGAGACACATATGCATTGAGAACATTCCTGCGATGACCAGGAATGGGCAGAAAGAAGGGCAGGAAAAGTGGGTCAGCTTAGTTGGGTAGAACCATATCAGTTTATTTTCAAAAGCATCCTACATGTGGAGATGTTTGCACACTCCCATGTGATGGAGGGGAAAGCCTGAACTTTGCCTCAACTTTGAAACTGCTCCCACTTAAGATCTTGAAGAATGCCCTCCTAGTATCATTTCCCTGATTATCTGGAGTAGAATCCACCCCCAGACCTCTGGTCTCACCACTTACCTGGGATCATGCTTGTGGGGCCATAGCTGCCTACTTGTATGGAGTAAAGCAGAGTAGGAAGCTGAGAGCTCTTAGCACAGAAGTCAGGAAACATCCTTCATTCATTTAACTAATATTTACAAAGTGTTTACTGTCTGTAAACCTGAGCCAGGTGCTGGAGATACAAAAATGAACATGACAGATGCCATCCCTGCTCACTTGGGCTTTCAGTCCAATGGGGCACAAAAGGCATATTATCCAAACAGGCATTTGATGAGGGGGGTTCTGTGAAAGCACAGTGTAGGGACACCTAGCCCAGACAGCAGGGGCTAAGAAGACATCCAGGAGGAAAAGGTGTTCACACTGAGACCTGAAAGTTGGGTCAAAGTTAACCAGGAGAGGGTATGGAAAGGGGAAGAGGAGAGGCCTCTGGAACACAGAGGAAGGGGCAGAAATTCCCTGTGGCTCTGCTAGAGTGAGGGCTAATCGTGGAGGGCCTATGCAGGCCATGTTGTGGAGCTTGAATTTGATGCTGAGAGCTTTGGAGGGCCACTGAGGGGGAGAGGAGCAGGATTGTCTGTTTGAGAGAGTCCCCTCTGGCTTCAGTGTGGAGAATGTATAAAAGGAGGCAAGACTGGGCCTGTTAGGAGGCTGGACTAGGTGAGAGATGAGACCCTGGACCAAGACGTTGGTAGTAGGAACAGAGAAAGGGGGTGGATTTGAGACATATTTTTTTTAGCATATAATTATATATATATATATATATATATATATATATATATATATATATATATATTCCTTTTAGATATATTTTTTTAGAAAGTTTTAGATTCACAACAAAATTGAGAAGGTACAGAGTTCCCATATGCCCCCTGCCCCTGAACATGCATGGCCTCCCTTGTGACTGACAGACATCCTCCATGACAGCGGTACATTTGTCACTACTGATGGGCCTACATTGACACATTATCACCCAAAGCCCATAAGTTATGTTAGGGTTAACTCTTGGTGTTGTACCTACTATGGGTTTGGACAACTGTATAAAGACATGTAGCCACCATTATAGTAACATACCCGGTAGTTTCACTGCCCTAAAGATCTGCTCATTCATCTCTCTCTCCTCCCTAATCCCTGGCAACCCCTGATCTTTTTACAGGATTTGAGACCTATCTTAAAGGGTAGAATTTTGACAGGACTTAATGACAGATGGCATATTGGGAAGCAGGTTAGTCAGGGAGATGCCCAGGTTTCCAGGTTGAGCAGGTGGGGGACTTGTAACAATTTAGGAAACACAGGAGGGGTAGCACGTTTTTCTAGTGTTGAGTGATTTGTTTTGGTGGAGGTTGTTGATGAGTTCCCTCTGGACATGTTCTGTTTGGGGAAACTCCAAGTGGAGACATCCATCAGGTCATTATATAGATATGGAGGTCTGTAGCTCAGTAGGGAAGCATGAATTTGTGAGTGAGGAGCATCTGGATAGGAATTAAATCCATAGACAAGGAGACTTTCCAGGGCAGAACCCCCAGGTCACTCACATTTAAGGGATGGGCAGAGGAAATGGAATCCACAATGGTCACTGAGGAGCACGAGGAGTGCTATGTACTAGAAACCAGGGGCAGGGAGACATTCAGGATGGAAGGAGTGGCCAAAAGTGGGGAAAGAACTGAAGAGTATCCAGAGAATGGAGAGATGAGAGCAGTCTCAGGTGGGATGGGGCAGCAGGTGGAGAAGAGAGTCAGAAGGATGAGGGTGGGTACGGTTGAACAGTTCTCGCAAGATGCTTGTCTGTGAAAGGCGGCAGTTAGGTCTCTCAAGGGAGGCTTTTGTTCTTTGTGAGCAAGAGAGATCTGAGTATGCTGACTGCTGACAGAAAGGAGCCAGGTGAAGGAGAGTGGTTTAAAGATGCAAGAGTCAGAAGAGAGCTGTTGGGTGGAGGGTGCGGGGTCCTGGGCCTGCAGCTAGAAAGGCTGCTAGCCATGTGACAGGTCCCAAGGAGCAGAGGGCAGGGCGGCTTCAGTGAGGCTTGGGGGTTCCTAGCAGAAGTGTAGGGGGCTGGTAATTGCCAGACCCATCTCTCGTTGGAGGAGACAGGGGAGCAGAAGAGCTCCTGCAGGAGCTGTGCGTTGCCAGGTGGTTCAGAGGCAGGTAAGCAGTGCCAGGAGCCTCCTGTTTTATTGCAGTGGAGCCATGCATGGAGATTTGTGGTCAGATGAAAGTTTTTAAGGTTGTTTGACTTTGACTAGATGCTTATTTCCTGGTCTGAATAGTCACACCATTATTATCAAGCCATTTTCACATCTAATATCTAACATGGTCCTTCCCTGTCCCTCCACTAGTCAAACACTGATACCTGACCCTTATGCTGGGCAAGTGGGAAATAGTGATTGTATATGAATAAGAACTTGGATCAAGGCCCAGGTAGAAGTGGGCAAAGTTCCCCCAGGCCTCAGAGGCCCAGGTTGCAACTAGTGCTCTCACCTGTGAGCTGTGTAAACACAGAATAGGGGCTATGCCAGGGTGTCTGTGCCCCAGGGATTTAGTGATCACTTACAGTTAGCACACAGCTCAGTGTGGGGGCTGCATGAGGCCTAACACACCAGAAGGGGCCACCTTCATAGGGCCTGCCATTGGGTGGGAGAAGCACCAGTCTGCACCTGTGTGGACAGCCAGGCAGTGACACAAGGCCACCACCTGGTGGACTCAGGATGCTAAGATAGGATTAGCTGACCAGTGAGTGGGATAGGAAGGCTAGCTATGTGAGGAGAGAGGGCAGGAGTCTTCCCAGATGTGGCTTGACTGGCTGGCAGTTCCTCAGAACCCCTAGAAGCTAGTTGGCAGGAAGGGTCACCTCCCCACAACTGAGGACATCCTCGGGTGGCTCCCACAAATGCAGTTGTCAAGAAGGGAGAAACCCCACCATCAGACCACTTTGCTTGCCAAGATGCCAGTTGATTAATCCACATATATATTTGTATGTAAATATGTTTTCATCTAAGTCCAAGTATATAATATTTTACTTTTAAATATCTAAATATCTATAACTTTTTATTATGGAAAATTTCAAACACAAAAAGTAGAGAGAACAATATAATGAGCTCCCATGTATCTATTACCCAGCTCCGTCACAGATTAATATCAATTTTTCTCCATCACTTTTTTTTTTTTTGCTTTTAGGAATTCCATTTTGTTGTTTGTTTTCACCACAGTGTTTTAAAGAAAATCCCAAGGGTACCTGGGTGGCTCAGTTGGTTGAACATCTGATTCTTGATTTCGACTCTGGTCATGGGTTGTGGGACTGAGCCCCACATCAGGCTCTGTGCTGAGCATGGAGTCTGCTTGGGATTTTCTCTCTCTCTTTCTCTCTCTCTAATAAAAAAAAAAAGAAAATCCCAGACATTAGAAACATCTTAGTACACATCTTTATGAAATTAGACTTCTTTATAAACACAACCACAATGCCGTTATATCTCCTTACAAAGTTGAGAACAATTCCTTAATATGATATTTCATCTACATTCAAATTTCCCTAATTGTCTCAAAACCTCCCTTTACTGTTGGTTTGTACAACTTCAAACCAAACAAGGTTCACACATTGATTTTAGTGGTTATGTCTCCTGTCTTATTAGGATAAGAACCGTCAGACTCCGAGATGCTGAAGGAATAAACCTTCCTGAAAATGCTTTGTCAGTCAGGAGCTCTTTGTGCTAAAGTCAAGAGCTTTCCCATCTGATATGTCTAGCTTCACAACCATAGTCTAAGCTCAAGTGAGCTGTCAGGGCCTGTGTAGGATGCCCAAGGGAAAGGTAATGCCCCTGTCACTGTTAGGACATTTGAGGCTGCAAGTAATAGACACCCACCCAAGCTAACCTACACAACAGGAGGAGGCATCAGCAGAACACAGGCTGACCTCATGGTACCCAGGGGTCAGATATCTCAAGGCTTGGTCCCAGGAAACCAAGCTGTCCTTTTTCTCTGCTTCTGGCTCTACCTTTCTCTGGGCAGCTTCTTTATTCTCTGCAGCTGGCTTCTCCCATTTGTCCCTATCCTTGGCCATTCCTTAGCTTCCATGTTTACATCTACTCAAGGGACCATTCCACAATGCATAGCCATTTCTCAGTCCCAATTCCTAATTCTTCAAAGAGCATTGGATTTGCCCAACTTTGGTTGTCCCATCACTGTGACCCAAATCAGAGTTATGGGGAGGTATGGGAAGGCTGGCCATGGTTTGGGGAGCATATCCCCATGTATGGAAGCAGAGCAGACACCCCAAATATGTCTTTTTCACATGTATAGTAGTGAAGATATGTGCTTTATGTACTCTAGTCTTTGGCCATAGTCATGTGTCTAATGCCAACCAGAACTTTAAGAATTCTTCAAGTCACCATGAGAGTATATGTGGTGGAGTATTGCAAACCTGTCCCCCCTCTTAGACAAGCACCTCAGAGATCATATCCTATCTTTGTACGTGGATATCTACTGTCACTACTGCTCTATATCAATTCATAGTGCTGTGGAAAAGTGGAAGCTCTAATCTGTGGGTCTAGGAGAACTTCGGAAGGTTGATCTCATCCACACCTTTCTTCTTTCATTCTAAAAATATGTTAGGGGACGTTGTGTTAGGTCCTGTGGGAGAACTGAAATGAGTCAGGAATGAATCTCTTCTCAAGATGCTTATGATCTATTGCAGGTGTCAACAAAATTCTTATAAGGGACAGATAGTAAGTATTTTAGGCTTTCTGCTCATATATGATCTCTCCTTCCTCTTTTCTCCTTTTCCTCCTTTATTACTACCCTTTGAAAACTGTAAAAACCATTCTTAGCTAGCTGGTCATACAAAAGCAAACTGTGAGGCACTTTTAACTCATAGGACATGGGTTTTTTGACCCCTGATTTAGTGTAAAAGGCAGGCATGTGCTCATATACATAGATAACTAAACCCAAGGGGAGTGCTGTGATGTAGTGAGAACAGACCTCTAGAGTCAAAAGATTTGCCCGTAAACATTGTCTTTTATAAGCTGCATGACCTTGAGCAGGTTCCTTATCCTCTGAGTCTCCAGTCTCCTAACGTGGACAGTGTGAATAGTAACAGACCTTCCTCAAGGGGCTGATTTGAGGATAAAATGAGATAATACATGTAAAGTACTTGGTATAATGTCTGGTGCATAGAATGTGCTCTGTAAGCTTTAGCCACCGTTGTTATGGTAAGTGCCATGTGACAAATGACACAAGATGGGATGGGAGGTCAGAGGAAGGAGCAGTCTCTTCAAGCTTTGCCTTGGAAGAAGTGGCCTTTGAACTAGGGCCTGAATAGCACAGGTGAGAGAGAGAGAGCATCCAGGTAGAGAGGAGGGCCTTTCCTGAGAGGCAGTGAGGAGCAGGTGCCAACAGACTCTGAGGGAGACTGACAAGTCTATAAATGACAGTCCTTTGGGAGTAATTACAAAAACCTCCTGGATACACAAACAAGTGGCCTTCAGAGAGATTTGTCTCCAGAAGCCTTTCCCTGAAGGAGCCAGTAAGGAATTTGCTAATAGCTGTGTCTGATGACATTCACTTAGCTCTGGGCTCCCCCTTACCCCTGAATGAAGACACGATGTACAGCAGGATGGACCCTTCACCAGATGCATGATCTTGGGCACAGAGTAACCACCCCCATCCCACTCAACACGGCTCCTGGAATGATGCACCTCTGCCTCATCCCTGCCAGCTGACTACTGGGTACTCTTTCTGAGAAGTGGGTCTCCAGCAGTGCCCAGATCGCACTGGATAACCAAAGGCCCTTAGAGGGGACTCCTATGCTAGCAAAAGGAAAGACTTTCAATCACAGGGAATTAGTCAACCATGAAAGCATGTGGGGTTCATTCCAGAAAAGTCTATGACAGAGGTGCCCACTTGTCTGGTCCCAGACCCAGGCAAATCTCATTTACAGAAATGGAAGGTTCCAGACATTTTATCCTGAGTCTTTAAACATTTGAGTCACTTAGCCTCAATTCTGATTCTATATCTTTCTGATGATAATTTGGCCTTCCCCATGCATCTGCCTGTAAGGAGAGAATGCAAGGGCTGCAAGATGACAGTACCTAACCCCTATAACCGTTGTAAATCTCATTGTAAATTTGGGCTAATACATCAATCCTTGTGAACTTGGTTAACATTAGTCAGTATCCTTGGACCTAATCATCTCTGGGACGATATGAAGACAAATTTCCGAACTTGGTCTTGGATGGAAACAACTTTTTATATTATTTCAGATACATTTTTTAAAAACAGGCTCCACGCCCAATGTGGGGCTTGAGCTCACGGCCCTGAGATCAAGAGTCAGATGCTCTACTGACTGAACCATCCAGGTACCCCACTCCACATACATACTAATGGTTTCTCACACATCTCCAGGAAAATTTTTTATTGGTCCATAGGAGAATTAACACTGGCCTTTGGTTTCTGCTGGAAAAGTCAAGGTGTTAATATGACTCAAAGTTCAGTTAAATAGCTTTGCTGGATGATAGGGGAGAACTCACATTCACATTACTTTTAAGAAATCAATCCATTAAAGTCACAAAATTTATTACCAACTGGCCTTAGCAGCAAGCAAAAACACTATGTCTTGATACTTTGTAACTAAAACGTGGAAGTCAAGTCTTTGGACAATGGGTGATGGAGTAGGGATGAGAGAGTTACAGAATAAGGTCAGTGAGGGAGGCCATGTAGATGGACAATTACCACAGTGTGGGCATGTACTTCTCAACTTTTAGGTGAGTAAACATAACTTCATCTAAGCAATGAATTCGTACAAATATAAGTCTTAAACGTTTCGAAGCAACATAACCTTAACATTAAAGTTCACATTCCATAGATTACATTTTTTTAATCTTTGAATTTAGGATTTTCTGAGAGGAATTTTTGTTAAGTTTATTTATTTTGAGAGAATGTGCACAAGCTGGGGAGGGGCAGAGAGAGAGGGAGAGAGAGAATCCTAAGTAGGCTCTGGGGTGTCAGCTCAGAGCCTGACGCAGGGTTTGATCTCTTTTAAGGGGAGTTTTTGCAAACAAATTAACCAGGACACAATTTAATGGTGATTATATGCAAAATAAGCACAGAAAGAAAGGACCTTCACCCCAATCAGAATTTCTCCAGATTTTACTTATATTCTCCAGATATATTCTATATTGTCCAGATTTTACTCTTAGCTAACCACACAAAATGGCCTGTTCACTGTCCTCTTAAGGACCTGGGTCTTCCTTTTAAAAAGTCCTAATGTCCAATTCTCAGGCCCTTGAGATTCTGATGTCATTAGTCTGGGGTTCAGCCTCAGATGTTGGAATTTGTAATAAGCTCCCAGATGACACTAATGCAGGGGAGGTGAAGAGCCACAGATGCACTAGCCAGGGCAGGGTCAGTGGGGGTTAGAATTTAAGTCTCCACCTGAGGATGGAACTAGAATTTAGGTCTCCTAGTTTTTAGCCCTTTCCAGGGCCTACAAGGAGAACCTCCCTCTTCTTCTCACATCCTGAGTTGAGTATTGGAAAGCCTTGGCTGTACTGGTAGCTTGCCCCATGACACTTTTTATCAGTCTTGGTGTAAACTGAACAGCGACTTCTCTAATTGCATCTGTGATTGAGTTTCTAGTCACAGAAAAGGCCTCAATTCCAGACCCTCTTTGCATGACAGAGAACTGCTTTCTGTGACATGTGACTCTTTAAGGTTCTGTTCAGCTCCATCCCAGACGGGAGAAGGGCATCTGGTGCCCTGCCCTGGCCTGGACAAAATCCTTAGAGTTCTTTTCCAGCCTGGAGATTTTCTTTCCGCTTGACCTGCTTCTCCAACTCTAATTCCTCACCTTTTGAAGCCAACTGTGGTGTAAAGATCACTTTGCAATGAGTTGTTTGGGATTACACATTAACCATTTTATCAGGCTTCTGAGTGTTTTTAAGCCAGGCTTTGGTCAAAGGCTTTCTAAAATGCCCATTCCTTTATTCATTCTGAAAAGTGGTTAAACATTTTACTATGGAAAATTTAAATGTATACAAAAGTAGTATGTAGTAGAATGAATCCCCATGTACCCATCACCCAGCTTCAGTGGTTACCAGATAATTCATGGCCAATCTTGTGTCTCTACCCGCTCCTTGCTGCCCGCCCCTCCACCCACACTGGATCACACTGACACAAATCCCATACACCATATCATTCTATCTGCAAATATTTCAGTGTGTGTTTCTAAAAGATAAGGCCTCTTTCTTCCTTCCCTTCCCATTTTTTTATTATGATAAAATATGGTACTATCTTAGCTATTTTTTAGGTGTGCAGTTCAGTGATTTTAAATACATTCAGCCATTGCCACTATCCATCCTCATGGTTCTTTTAACTTATAAAACTGAAACCCGGTACCCATTGAACAGTAACTCCCCCTATATTCCCCTACTCCAGCCCCTGGAAACCACCATTTTACTTTCTGTCTTCATGATTTTGACCACTCTAGATGCCTCACAGAAGTGGCATCATACCATATTTGTCTTTTCATGCCTGGTTTATTTCACTTTGCATAATATCCTCAAGGTTCATCCATGTTGAGGGATGTGCCAGGATTTCTTTCCTTTTTAAGTCTCAATAATATTCCATTTATGTATATACCACATTTGGCTTATCCATTCATCCATTAGTGGACACTTGGGTTGCTTCCACATTTTAGCTATCATGAATAATGCTGCTGTGACCATGGGTCCTGATCCGCAGACTGTCTTCAAAACCCTGTTTTCAATTATTTGGGGTAAAGGCCTCTTTCTTTTTAATACAACCATAATACCACTGTCACATATTTTTTCTAAATGACACTAATTCTTTATTTTCACAGAATTATCTAGGCAGTGTCTATATCTCCCAGATTATCTCATATTTTTAAAATATAATTGGTGCACATACTGCATTTGGGAGATCTGTCTCTGAAGCCATTCTCTACAGATTCCTCCTCTTTCCCTTGTGATTGTTGTCATTGCTAAAGAAGCAGCATTTGTCCCATATGCTTTCCACATTCTGGATTTTGTTGTGTCTCTGTGATGGTGCTTAACCTGTTCATCTGCCCCTGTATTTCCTGTGAATAGGTGGTTGGGTCCAGGCTTGTCTGATTCCTGTCTGAGGTGTCTGCTTCTATCAGGAGGCAGCTCCTGCCCCACTGGTCTATGTGTGTGTTTGTGATGTTACTAGACTATGACGATCATTGCTCAGATCATTCTAAGTATTTTTAAGCACACTTAAGCCCTATGATTGTGTCTTTTCCCCAGTCATTTCCTCATAACTGGACTTCACCCAAAGTGATCAGTGAGGCCTCACTGCCCTCAAGCAGGAAGGAGCAAGCATTTAAAGACTATAAGGGAACACCAGTGAGGAAACAATGGTCCCTGTCCTCAAGAAACTTGATGTCTATTTGGGGAAAGCACGTATCTATCAAAATAACCAGGAAACACAATTGACTACAATTAACTGTTTGTTTTAGCCTCTGAGCCCCACAAGTCAGGAACGTTATGTAGGACAGTCTATTGCAGAGTTGCCTGGGTTCCATACAGGTATTCTGATGTAATAGATCAATATAGATCTAGAAATCAAGATTTCTAGAATAGATCTAGAAATCAAGATTTTAAAAGCATCTGAGGTATTTTTCTGTACACCTAAATTTAAGAATCATCATCCTAAGACAGTGGTTCTTTTTAGAAATTTTTTTGTTTATTCATTTTTTAGAGAGAGACAGAGTGTGAGCTGGGGAAGGGCAGAGAGAGAGGGAGACAGAGAATCCAAAGCAGGCTCCAGGCTGTAAGCTGTTAGCACAGAGCCCAACGTGGGCTTGAACTCACAGACTGCGAGATCATGAACTCGTCAAAGTCAGACGCTTAACCAACTGAGCCACCCAAGTGCCCCCTAAGACAATGTTTCTTAAAGTGCGATCCCTAGATCACAGCATCAGCATTATCTGGAAACTTGTTAGAAATATCCAAATTCTTGGTGTTCCCTCTCTCTCCAAAATTAATAAATAAACTTAAAGAAAGACTGACAATGCCAGGGTTTGAGAGACTTCAGAGAAATGTGAGGTTTCCTGTACGTTGGTGGAAGTGTAAATTGGCAGAAGCTTTCTGGAGAAGAGTTTGGCAATGCATATCTTACACTTAAAAATGTACAGACATAGCAGTTCCATTTCTGAGAGTGTATCCTAAGGAAATTATGGAGCTGGGCCAAGGACATTCAATCCAGCCTTGTATATGATAAAGAATAATTAGAAATAACCTAAATGTCCACCAAGTGAGGATTATTCATATCAGTTGTCGTCCATTCACACAGCGAAATACTAAAGAGCCTTTAAAATGATATCAGTATTTATAGACATGAAAGAATTAATGTCCAGTAGATACTCTGCCTTTTCAGTGCTGTCATTAATGCAAAATTGTGTATGTGCCCATGTACACATATGCATTTATACACACAGAGATCTATAATGGGAGTCATCAAAATATCAACCACGGTGTTCTCTGGTTGGGAGATCTTTGAATGCCTCTACTTTCTTTTATTGTTTCTAAAATGACAAAAGCAATATTCTTTATTTCTACATTAATAGCTAACACCAACAGAATTAGCATTATATGTCAGGCACTGCTCTGATTGCTACTGTTAATAATTATTAATAATATTAATTAGTTAATGCTGTTATTCCTGTAGAAAACAAAATAAGGTTCATAGCTAGTAAATGATGAAGCTGGGATTCAAAACCTGGTTGTCTGGCTCTATAGGCTGTGCTGTTGCTACATGAATTAACCCAAACAGAGTGAAAGTCTCTTAACCCCTCCCCCACCAGCAAACCCACTCCTCTCCCCAGAAGTAACCATCTTGTTAACCATTTGACAGGTAGCCTTCCAAAGCTTCTGCCAGGCACTTTTAGACACATGTGGCCAAACAAATAGATGTGTGTGTGTTTGTTTGTTTGTTTGTTTCTTTCTTTCTGAAATGGCATGGTATTATCTATCTTGTCAGTATGCATAATTCATCCTCACACTTTTGACCTCTGAGGGGTATTCTGTGGCAGGGATGCAGGGAATCAATGTGATGATGGCCCTACTGGAAACTGGCGGTCTCTAGTTCTTCACCTCAATGGACAAAGCTGCAGTTGAGTATTCTTGTAGACATACTACTGTGATATTTCTGCATTAATTTCCTAGAAATGGAACCATTACAGCAAAAGACATGCACACTAAATGTTGAAAGCAGCTGCCCAGTCCCCACACCAAGACCATGCTGCTACACAGCACTGTGTACATTGTGTTTACATACACATGCACTGTGCATGCACATCTACTAAGTTAGTGCCCTGCCTGTATCCCCTTGTGTTTTCACCAACACAGGAAGTTGTCAGCCCTTTTCATTTTTGCCAATAGGAGAAATAAAGAATGTCATTTAATCTCCAATAATGTAAATGTCCTCAATTACCAGTAAAGTTGAAAATCTTCTTGGCCCTCTTCATTTCTTTCCAGAAATGTTTGCTCGCCATTTGGGTAATTTGACTTTTTCTTATTGATGTGAAGGAGTTTTGTTATAGTACAGATACCAGTTTTTTTGATGCCCTGTGTGTTGTAACAGTTTTCCCACTGTGTTGCTTTTCTTTGAACTGTGTCTTATTTTGTAATACGGATGTTTTAGTTTAGTTTATTTTTATGTAACAAAATCTGTCCATTTTTCCCCTTGTGGCTTCACATCTTGTCTAGGAATTCTTTCTGTACAACTAAGAATATTAGAAGACTCTTTCATATTCTCTTCTAGTACTTTCGTATTGTTTATACATTTTTAATTATTTATTTGAATTGTGGTGAAATATATAAAACATGAATTTTACCATTTTCACCATTGTTAAGTGTAAGGTTCAGTGGCCTCAGGTATATTCACACTGCTCTGCAGCCATCACCACCATCATCTCCAGAACTTTTTTCATCTTGCAAAACTGAACCTCTCTACTGTCTCAAATTCCCACTCCCCACTCTCCTCAGCCCCTGGTAGCCGCCACTCTGCTTTCTGTCTCTGTGAATTTAACTACCCTGGGTCTCCATGCAAGTGGAAATCATATAATGTTTATCTTTAGGCCTCGCTTATGTCACCTAGCATAAAGTTTTCAAGGTTCATCCATGTTGTAGCATGTGTTAGAGTTTCCTTTCTTTTTAAGAGTCAATAATATTCCATCATAGATTTAATTTTATGTTTAGATTTTAACCTACGTAGAATTTAATACTGTGTTTGGTGAGAAGTAGGTTGAGAGGTTATGGGTTTTTTTATTTTTAGGTTGGTCATCTTTTAAACAACTCCTATAAAAACCCACATTCCCATAGGGGGCCCAGGTCTGTTTCTGGACTGTTGTTCATTGATCCTTTTGTCTATATCTAGACTGGAAATAAACTATTTTAAGTACTCCAGCTTTTCGGCAAGTTTATCTGCTAAAAGCATGTCCATCCGTTCTTCTTCCTATTTAGCCTTTCTTCAACCACTTTTAGACAAACTTCAGAATTAGTCAGGGCCCCAAAATACTCTTTTAGGATTTTGACTGGAATAGCTTGAAGCTACCCAGTAAGTTGGGGTTGACATCTTGCAAAATGGAGCCTGCTAACCTTGCTCTCCTGGCAGCTTTCCAGGCTGTGTGGTGCTGCCCTCTGCAGGGGAGATACGGGTCACTGCAGCCACGGCTGCCTCTGTCCAAGGCCATCTCACTCCACTCCTCAACTCAGCCTCTGATGCCAAGTCTTCCAGAAAGAACAAATTCCTACACATCCTTGGTTTAATTTCTTTCCTTCCCCAAATGACATTTGTATTTTAACATGAACTTTCAGAACCAAAACCCAGAGTGGACGTGTAGAATCTTCATGCCCCGCAGTAGAAGCCATGGGGAAATACTTTTTTTGTCAGCAATGCTTTCTCTGCTCCCAGCGAACCACACCACATAAGGCAGACACTGAACACATGTGTGACCAGCCCTGAGTAACCAGGTTCCAGTTGATACTTTAAAAAAAATTTTATTTAGTTAACACACAGTGCAGTATTGGTTTCAGGAGTAGAATTAAGTGATTCATCACTTACATATAATACCCAATGCTCATTACAAGTGCCCTTCTTAATACCTATCACCCATCCAGCCCATCTCCCATCTACCTCCCTCTATCAACCTTCAGTTTGTTCTCTATCGTTAAGAGTCTCTTGTGGTATGTTTCCCTCTCTCCTCTTCCTCCCCACCCCCCACCTCCCATATGTTCATCCAAATTTCACATATTGGTGAAATCATGGCATTTGTCTTTCTTTGACTTATTTCGCTTAGCATAATACATCTAGCTCCATCCATGTTGTTGCAAATAGAAAGATTTCATTCTTTGTTACAGCTGAGTAATATTGCATTGTGTGTGTGTGTGTGTGTGTGTGTGTGTGTGTGTTTATCGATTCATCAGCCAATGGACATTTGGGCTTTCTCCATTGTTAGTTATTGTTGATAATGCTGCTATAAACATTGGGGGACATGTACCCCTTCAAATCTGTATTTTTGTGTCCTTTGGGTAAATACCTAGTAGTGCAATTGCTGGATCATAGGGTAGTTCTATATTCAGTTTTTTTAGGAACCTTCATATTGTTCTCCAGAGTAGCTGCACCAATTTGCATTCCCACCAATAGTGCAAGAGGCTTCCCCTTTCTCCACAACAACACCTGTTATTTTTTGTGTTAATTTTAGCCATTGTGACAGGTATGAGGTGGTATCTTATGGTTTTGATTTGTATTTCCCTGATGATGAGTGATGTTGAGTATCTTTTCACGTGTCTGTTAGCTATCGGTATGTCTTCTTTGGAGAAGAGTCTATTCATATCTTCTGCCCATTTATTCACTGGCTTATTTGCCTTTTGGGTGTTGAGTTTGATAAGTTCTTTATAGGTTTTGGATACTGACTTTTTATCAGATGTGTCATTTGCAAATATCTTCTCCCATCCCATAGGCTGCCTTTTAATTTTGTTGATTGTTTCCTTTGCTGTGCAGATGCTTTTTATCTTGATGAAGTCCTAATGGTTCATGTTTGCTTTTGTTTCCCTTCAGAGATGTGTCTAGTAAGAAGTTGCTCTGGCTAAGCTCAAAGAGGTTGCTGCCTATGTTCTCCTCTAGGATTTTGATGGTTCCCTGTCTCACAATTAGGTCTTTCAGACACTTTTTTTTTTTTTTTTTTTTTTTTTTTACAAAACAGCTTTATTATTATATTTTAAGGTCAACTTCCCTCATTTTAAATGTACAATTAAATAATTTTTAGTAAATGTACAGTTGTGCAACCATCACCGAATCCAGTTTGGGAACATTTCTGCCACCCCAAAAAGATCCCTCATGCCCATTTATGGTCATTCTCTGGATGTCACTGTGCCCTGAGCATGCCATCATCAGAGGAAATGGGGATGGAGTGAGGGAATTCCCAAGATCCTCTGCCTGTCAGTCTAGCACCAGTGTCCCAACAACATGCAGCAGATGAGTTGCGGGCCAACATCCCTCGCCCTGAGGGGAACTAACAGGTGCTCCTCCAGAGGGTGCTGGCCACACTGAGCCCCATCCTAACCCCTTTCAGATGGATAAAGTTTGAAGAAAAGGTAGAGGAAGGAGGCGAGCGCTGGAGCAAGCCCCATGTGTCCACACTGTCGCTGCACAGCCTCTTCGAGCTCCGGACCTGCTTGCAGACGGGGACGGTGCTGCTGGATTTGGACAGTGGCTCCTTACCACAGATCATAGGTGAGGCAGGGACCACTGGGGCCCCTGAAAGCCATGGCCGCCTTATGCCCACTCTGGGTCTGTGTGGCACCCACTTCATCCTGCAGAAACCAGGCTTTGGGTCTGACGCTCCCAAAACAGTCTCAGTCCCATGTAGAGCTCCAATGGGGAAAAGACCATCCTATGAATGCCATTCAGCAATGGAGCAAAAAGGAGATGGGCTTTCTAGTGTTCTCAGAGACACCTATTGCCATGGCAACCTGTTGCTTGTTAGAGTAAATGGATCATCATTCATCTTTAGGAAATTAGCTCTTATTTAGTGGAGTGGTGAAGGAGGGGGTGGCTCACCTTATTATCCTTAAAACGTCTTATGAATTTTGTTCAGAAATTTGCCACCAGTATTTTGCCTGAAATACTTTTCTAAAAGGAATTCATGTTAGGACTAAAACCATTGAACACAGTAGTTTTGTGCTTCTCAGGGTATTTCGTTTACTTTTCACAATAGCACTGATAGAGCATAGAATTTTATATACACATACATACACACAGACACACACACATGTACAGACATGCACATACCCAAAGGTTGTGACTTGCCCATGTTTCTGCAGTTTGTGGCAAGCCAGGACTATTTCCACATCTCCTGCTTCCTTTAGTCACTTTTAATCCCACTAATAACAAATGAAACTGAAGACTCCCATACCCCTGGTCATTCTGTCCCACATGGATGAGGCATGTCTGTTCCCCACTTAGATGATGTCATCAAGAAGCAAATTGAGGACGGCCTCCTGCGACCAGAGCTCCGGGAGAGGGTCAGCTATGTCCTCCTGAGGAAACACCGTCACCAAACCAAAAAGCCCATCCATCGCTCTTTGGTTGACATTGGAAAGTCCGTCTCTTCCACCACCAGTGAGTTGGGCCATATGCTGGTGGGCATTGGGCATGTGGGGGCCTGTGTCAGGTCCCAGCCTCCAGGTGAGCTTTCTTCGGTGGCTGCAGCGTCTTAGCAACTTGGAGGCTCCCTGGACTTCATGATCCTGGAAAAATTCTGAGGTTCTGGGGATCCCTCAGCCTCCTTCTCCAGCAGGCCTGCAGAGACTCCAGCCATATCCCAAAATTATCCCCACCACCAGAGCAGAACCATTCCTAGGAAGAGAGTTGGTTCTCAGCCTGTGCTGCACAATGCAATCACGTGGGGCTATGAAACATGTCCCAATGCATAGACCCCACCCTGGGAGTTGGATTCAGTTGGTCTGAGGTATGGCCTGGAAACAGGAAGTTTAGAAAGCTCCCCAGGAGATTCTCATGCGTGGTCAGGCTTGCAAAATGCTGGTGAAGATGGCATGTTTATGGAAAGAGTTGAAAAGTTTCCCATTGAACCCCCAAGAAGAGCCAAAAGCCTTGGCAGAAAATTAAGCACATCAAGGTGGTAGAAGGTTCTGGGTTCATCTCAAGTGTGCCAGGGCTTGTAAATCTGGCAGCTGTGTTACTCTGATTAGCAGAGCCTGGGTCATTAGGGAGAATGGATTGTTCCACACACATAGCTCAAACCTGCAACCCTCCACTGTTGATATTGCAGAGTCAAGTGTCCAGACAGCAGCCTTGCTGAACATACTAGATAAATGCAGTAATCAGAAAAAAGTCCAGAAGGTTGCTAAATGAAGAACCTTGAGCAATTTCTGTAGATGAATTGTTTTAAAATGGAAAGTGTTTAGCATATACTAGCAGGTACATAGCACTTACCATGTTCCAAGCACTGTTCTGAGTGTCCACATGTGTTAACTCACTTCATCTTCACAATAACCCTGTGGCTAGGTACTGGTCTTGTTATCCTCATCCTCATTTTACAGATGAGGAGCTTGAGGCACCAAGAGGTTAAGTTATTTGCCTAAGGTCACACAGCAAGTAAATGGTGGAGTCAGGGATGAACCCAGGCAGTCTACAACACCTGCTGCATATTTAACAATTGTGTGTCTCACTCTCAAGAGTACAAATATTTTCTGTAATCTTGTTCAGACTATTAACTTCAAAAATGAACACAAAACAACCAAAATACACTTTCTTCCTGAAAGGGAAAGAGCTGCATCTCACAGCCCAGCTTTGTTTAGGTGGAATGACCATGCTAACTGCAGGGGCTGTGCTGTAGATCAAGGCTGCTGAAGCCAAATCCCTTCTGTTCCTCCTCCCAGATCGCAGCCCAGCCCGGAGCCCAGTGGCTGGTCCAAGCCTACACCACTCCACCGAGGACCTGAGGATGCGGCAAAGTGCCAATTACGGAAGGCTGTGTGAGTGTGTTCTTGGCTGCTGCAAGACAGCTTTGTTCTATGTCGGCTTCCATAGACTTTCAGAGTTGGAGGAGATAAAGGTCAGGACCTGTCTAGAATTTTCAGGACAGGCATCAGGAGAAATCTAACCTTCACCTCAAACCTAAGGCTGTCCTTAGGACCTAACTCACTGCCCTACGTTTCTATGTAACTACTCTGAATAATGCAACTCTAAATCAAGTGCTGGCATAATCAATAACAATCCTATGTGCTAGGCATTTTTTATCTTAGTCTCTACCTTTGTCTTCACCAAACTGATCATTAGCCCCATTTTTGGTAAGAAGTCTTCCTTGAAACTGAATTAGATACAAGCTAAGAACTTTCCCCCGGGACAGTCAGAGAACACTGCTATCCCTGGGTGAGAGTCTTGTGCACCACAAAGGTGGGATGCTGGCAATCACAGCCCCCTGAGGAAATGGGTGAGGGGGCTTGTAAAGTACAAAGTCATAGACAGGGCTTTTCAGGCAATTCATGGGGGTGTGTGTGGGGGTAACTGACAGGTAAGCTGTGAAGCAAAGAAAAGAGAGAAGTTGCAAAATGGAAAGAAAAATGAGTGAGAGGAGTATGTTCCTTTAAATACTTTTACTAAAATGCCAAGGTATGTACAGGTTATGTCACCTGTACCCTGACCCAGTTCAAGGAATGATTTGGAGGGCAGTGTGGGCCCTGCCCAAGACCTCAGGTAGTCTTTTCTGTTTGTTGTTGGTGACCCCAGAACACACTTAGTCTTCCTGGCATTGGTTATTCCATGTAGGGATGCCAGGAGGCAGCAAATGGCTTTGGGGCAAGCCTTCCTCCCAGTTGTTCATTGTGTCTGAGGTCACCCTTGTGCCCAATACTGCAGTGGCGACCCAGATAAAACATTCTGTGTGCACACCACCCCATGCCCAGGGTGGGCCCTGGAAGGCTCAGAGAGGAGACACGTCTGAATCTTGGGGAATAAATAGGGATTTTCTAGAAGCATGCAGTGGGGTGGGGGCATAGAAGGAGGAGGCTGCTCCAAACAAAGGAAACTAACAGCAGAAGGAAGGCACTGTGAAGTGAGCGTTCACTTTACCAGGAGGGCAGGGCCTGAGGGCAAGAGGGTCAAAGCAAAGAGAGTGTACACACACATGCTGCAGAAGGAGCCTGTCTTTATGGTGAAGGTAATGGGGTCCCCTGAGAAATTTTCAGCAGAGGCACACCATGATCAGATTCTTATTTGAGAAAGAATAAACTAGAGGGGGACAAGATCGAAAGTGAGAGACTGTCAGAGCAAGACTGGAGAGGACAGGGCCAAAGTGGGATGCAAGGACCAGGAGAAACAGGAAATGAGGAGGTGAGGCCAGCACCTAGGTGGGGTGGATAGGAGGGAGGGGCATTGAACAGACTAAGATGTGGAGGGGGAGTCATTTGATGGAAGCCAGTGAGTTCCATTACCTGGTATGTGGAGTTTAAGGTCCCAGGTGGGGCTGCACAACAGAGTCTGGGGATCAGGGGAGAGGTATGGAGTGGAGACCCAATCTGGGCATCCTCAGCCCAGTGTAGACATTAAGTGATGGGGGTGGAGGGGGTGGATGTAACTGACCAAAGATGGAGGGGGTGAAGACTCTGCAAGGGATGAAGCAAAGCAAGGCCCTGAGCCCAGCAGGAGAGGATCCTGAATGCATATAAGAGGAAGGGAGCCAAGGGAGGACAGAGTTCTAGAAGTTAGGGCTGCCACAGGCCACAGAAAGCCAAGAAATAACAGATCTGAGAGTGCCCGCTGGATTTGACTGCTGCTGGGAAATGAGAGCTGACTTTCTCCTGCCTCAGCTAGGGAAGGAACAATTGGCCAGTTCAAATAATTTGTCACCACTGTTTTCCCCACGTTCCTTCCTTCTGCCAGAAAATACCTGACCATTTGAAAAAAAAAATCTCTAACGTTTATTCATTTTTGAGAGACAGAGTATAAGCAGGGTAGGGGCAGAGAGAGAGGGAGATACAGAATCTGAAGCAGGCTCCAGGCTCTGAGCTGTCAGTGCAGAGCCCAACATGGGGCCGTGAGATCATGATCTGAGTTGAAGTCAGACACTCAACTGAGTGAGCCACCCAGGCGCCCCAACACCTGGCCATTTTTAAACACTCATATGCGTCATGGAGGACAGAGGTGAAACTGGTCTTCTTTCTCCAACAAGCCCAAACTCAGTGACACTGGCACCTCACCTGATCATGTGTCTGTGTCCCTCACCTCCTCCAGTGCCTGGCGCAGAGCAGACATCTCGGTCTCTGCCCAAGAAGGTGGGGTGGAGGAATAGAAAGCAGAGTGTAGCAGACTGAGGGGTGAGAATGGAAAGGAGAACCTGCAGTAGAAGGGAAGAAAGGGAAGGAAAAGGAGCAGAGGTTAGCTCCAAGGGGCCGAGCGATGAGGGGACAGGGGGTCTTGCTTTGGTTATGAAGCCGGGAGAAGCATGTGGAGGGACCAAGGGAAAAGGACCTGCAGGAGCCTGACTTCCTCTGATGGACCTTCTTTTCCTTCTCTCCTAGGTCACGCCCAGAGCAGGAGCATGAATGATATTTCTCGCACCCCAAACACAGACCAGGTAGTAAAGGCCTGGTCCTTGGCCACCGTGAAGGCCCAGGGTGGGAAGGTGCCTTTGGTTTCAGGGACAGGGAGCCCCTACGGGCAGAACTCCACTCCCATGAAGGAATAGGAGTCCCCAGGGAGGACCCAGGTGGGGGCTCTGGGCTGCCTTTGTGACTGCCCAGCCCATCAGTCAGGTACTCACTAAGCCCTACATGCTGGCTCTGTGCCAGGTGCTCAGGGAGTGGGGGACAGAGAAGTATGATCAGATGAGGTGCCAGCTGTCCCTGAACTTGGGATTTGTTGGACAGAAGAAGACCAGCACACAGTCTCACCTTCTCCACAACCCCCAAGCATGGAGGTCGTGGATTTAAGGATGGAGTGGGGACTTGGGTTGGCAGAGAAAAGCAGTGGGGCCTGACTGTGGAGACAACACTGCCAGTGGATCGACTGGACTGCCCACTAGTGTGTCTTCTCCTAGGCCAGGGCAGGACATCAGTTCTTGTCTCCCACCAGCTTGGCTGAAACCTCCATGAGGAGATCAGAATCCTACAAACAGGTTGAGTCCAAGTTCTAAGGCCCACAACCAAGGTACCCTGTGACTTTGCCCCTGGGGAACTCTAGTGGCGGCCACCTTCAACTGCAACCCTCATACATCTTGATGGTCCCCTTGCCTGTGCCTCCAGAAATAGGAAGAAAGGTGATGGAGGAAACCTGAAATTTGATGAGAATCCCTCAGGAGCGTGGGTGACCTCCAGGCCTTCAAGGCACCCCCAAGTTTGGTGGAAAGCAAAACAAAAAGAGTCCCTCATGTCAGAGTCCCAAAGTCCCTTTGGTGGCTAAAATAATAACAATAACAGCATCAACCAACATTTCAGGTCCACATGCTGCATGCACTACATTGCACAGAGCTTTTTGTTTGCATCACAAAGGTATGCTTATCATCTCCATTCTACTGATGAGGACACTGAGGGCTTAAAGCAGTTAAATAATGTGCCCAAGTTCATGTAGCTGAAAGGTAACACAACTATGATTTAACCCAGGCAATCTGATTCTAGAGTCCTTAGTTTGGGGGTGACTTGGGAAGGAATATTCTGGAATATTATTTAGAGAGGAAACCCACTTTACTATAGTCATGCACACAGACGGTAAAGCCACCATAAGAAAGCATTGCCTAGTAAAAGTCTTTCAGAGACTATTTAAATAAATATCTAAGTGGTAATAAGAATGCTAGCTATCCCTTTCCCCAGGCAAAGCTGCATCAATCTAGGGATTGGAGCCCGGCATACAGCTCCCCCGACTGATTGAGTGATGCTGCTTCTCAGTATTTGCAGCAGCATTGCTTGTTGTGGGGTCAATGGCTCGCAGGCCAGTGGGTGCCCTTTAGGTCCATCTTTCTTTAAAACTCCACACCTGCCCTAGACAGGTCAACAGGTTTCTAGTGAGCAGAGCGTGGATTCACTGTGTGCAGAGACTCAGCAGAGGTGGACCAGAGTTCCCATGGAGTTCAGGAAGTGGGGTCGGCAGGGCCCCGGTTAGACAAACCCATGTCCAGATTGTCGCCAAGCCACGAGGGCCAGAATGCCAGTGTGGCTCATTTCTGGGACACCACCATGGCGACCTCCTTACCAAACATGTCACAATCTGCAAGGGCCCCTTCTCCTCTCCTGGGTTATGGATGTGCTGGTTGGATAACGCCAAAGCATTGTTGTTTTCAAGGTCCAGGGCATTCCTGCCACCCCTCCCCTCCTCCTGTCCTGTCAGGGGGATAGCACCTGCTTGGCACACCCAACCCTCCATCTTGAAGAACCTCCTTATGAATCAGCTGACTATGCCTGAAACAAAGGGACTTTTTGAACCTTTGGGACTCTGGCTTTCTCATTTAACATCTGGCCATACTTATTCTCACTGTTAGGGTCCTTGGTGCTATTAGCTGGGTGGCTGTGAAGAGTTTTGTTTGCTTATTTGTTTAGATTTCAAAGATTATAAGGGTGCAGCCATTGCTCACATGCCTTTTCTTCTGCTGGTAGGCTGCCGAGCCCAGTCTGTATCATGCCCCCCATGAGTGCATCAGAGAGTAGCCCCTGCCTGTGCCCAGGGACATGGAACAGGAAGAGACACAAGGAATCTGTGTCTACACTGTGCTTATGAGAAATAGAGATTCCAGACAAGGAGGGATTGGGGGGCAATGTTGTGGTGTCCACGGGATCTCTCGTTAGCACTTGTCTCCCCCTTCTGGCCCTTTCTTCCTTTGTTGGCCACTTTGGACTTCCACCAGCCCTACCCCCACAAAAGCCTTCCTCTCCATCCTCTCTGTACAAAATTATCTCTCTGTCCCTTGTTCATCCCCTTGTACCCAAGGAGAAGCAATTTGAAAAACTAACATAACCTATGATGTTAAAGACTGAGAAGAGGCTTGTACATGACTGTCCCTGAGGCATTTTCATTATAAAAGAGAACTCAGGAGGAGTCAGTATCTTAACCCTATGAATGAAGTCATACACGGACAGAGTGGGAATAAGTTTGGGATGAGGGCCTGCCTCCTGTGCTTCTTATATTGGACCCCACTCGCTCTGCCTATTTGACCTTCCTGCCCTGAACAGACACTAGCCCCCAGCATCTCAGTGGTCTTAAGTCGGAAAGTCTCAGAAGCTGAGTTTCCTGGGAGTTCCCCTGGGGGTGACTCAGGGGCACAGAAGTCTCTCACAGATTTGGAGGTGGGGTCCAGGGGCTCCTGTCAACCAGGAAGCTGATGGCAAAGGGAAAACAAAGCATGTCTGCCCTGTCATCAGAATGGGCCTCATCCTTTCTACAGTCACCCAAGGTGAGGGCAGAGAGGGAGGGCTGGGCACCTGGTGTGGAAGAGCCAAGACTCCCATCTGCTTGTGCTGCAGGGGGCTGGGAGATAAGGCCTGATGGCCAGCAAGCCTGGGCTCTCTTCTTTGACCCCTTGACTGACACTTCAGTTGAGCAAAGTTTTCCCCCATCAAGGAATATCTTAGGGTTCAGATCATCGCCTGTTCCTTCCCATCTACTAAGGCTTACTTGGTCCTGGGGTTAACCAATTTTGAGTCTCCTCATCTGCAGAATAGGGAAAGTGTTTGGTTACTTCAGTCTCTTGAGAAGTGCATGGAGAATTTTTTTAAAGTTAGGCCTTCACAGCAATCTGAAGGGGGGTGAGGGATTGAGAGCTGAAACCACTGATGTGAGTATCCATGGGTATCTTGTTTTCCCCTCCCTGACCAGCGGAAAAACAAATTCATGAAGAAGATCCCCAAGGACTCAGAAGCCTCCAATGTACTCGTGGGTGAGGTGGACTTCCTGGACCAGCCATTTATTGCCTTTGTGCGTCTCATCCAGTCAGCCATGCTGGGAGGAGTGACTGAGGTCCCTGTCCCCACCAGGTGAGGGCCACTGAAATCTGCCCCCACACCCGCTTGAAGGAAGCCAGCTGTCCAGGCAGTGGTCCCAAAGTGCTATTGGAGACACCCCTAAAATGTGGAAGGAAAATTAGGGAATTGCTGGGGAAGAAAGTCTTCTGACTAGGGCAGTATTTTAGATTTTATTTTAAATAATCATTAAAAAAAGAAGCCAACAGCTGAGACAGACACCATTGGCTGGGCTTGGACAACAAGACAATGGTGAGGATGCTCAAGTGGGAGCTGGAGGGAGTGAAGAGGTGCCTCTGCAAAGCAAGTGTGGGATTCAAAGGAGGGAAGGGACAAGTGTATGGTCAATTCATGAGTTAAGAATGAATCATGTCCAGGGCCAGAGAATCCTTTTCACCTGCTTCTATTTTTCCTTCTCACTTTCCTCCTCCTCTGCCTCCTCCTCCTCCTCCTCCTCCTCCATCATATTTTTGCAGATTTCTGTTCATATTGCTTGGACCTTCTGGGAGATCAAAATCCTACAATGAAATTGGCCGTGCCATTGCAACCCTCATGGTAGACGATGTAAGTGGGAACAAGAAGCACGTACTCCAGAATGTCATGGCTCCTGCAACAAGCACTGTGCCTTTATTCACTCACTTATCCAAAAGGCACATATGAGCACCTACTGTGTGCCAGGCTTGTGCAAGGCACTGAGGGTTATAAGAATCAGGGAACAGTCCCTGCCCTTTAGGAGCACTAATCAAGTGGGAGAGACAGACCTGTAATTCTAAAATGAACCATATGCTAACTGTCTAGGCAGCCAGGTGAGGCTTCACATAGGAGGGGCCTTTAAGCTAAGTTACATAGACCTTGCATAAGCCTAAGAGGCAGGCATTCCAGACAAAGAGAACAAGAGCCAAAGCTTGAAGATGGAGACGCTGGATAAAAGTGGTTTGACTTAGGCTCAGTGTAAGAGCTTCAAGAGCAAGAGGTGAGCTAGAGACTACACAGAGCCTGTAGGCACAGCTTAGTGTTCCCTCTGTGCCTGGGGTGGTGGGGAGCCTAGAGGACTTTAAACACAGGCATGATCTGTAAATCAGAAAGAACACCCTGGAAACAACCTGGAATGATGCAGCCTGACCCTCCAAGGCTGAGGGGCTAGGAAGTTATAATCAGATTTAAAGTATCTGAGCTTCTTGGACTGGACTCTGCATAGGTTTTCTAATGAGCTTGCTGTGTGCAAAACTGACAACAGAAAGGTTGAGTGACTCAACCAAAGTCCTACAGCTAGGGCACAGAGACCTGGCCTTCAGGTCTTCCCCCAAGGCCCTGCTGTTCCCCACTGTATCTAATTTCACCTGAGGGGCTCTGTCCTTACCTCAAAGACAGAGGGTAAGCTGGCAGGAGCAATGGTTCAGAGGAATCTTCTCCAAAACTATATGTGATGTGTTCCCAGGATGTGGATAAGAAGCAGACAGTCAGCAAGACGTCCCCTTACTCTTTCCTCCCCAGCTCTTCAGTGACGTGGCCTATAAAGCCCGAAATCGGGAAGATCTGATAGCAGGGATTGATGAATTTCTGGATGAGGTCATCGTCCTTCCCCCTGGAGAATGGGACCCAAATATCCGAATTGAGCCCCCCAAGAAAGTGCCCTCTGCTGATAAGAGGTATGTATGTGGATGGAGGGGTGGCAGAAGAGGGCAGTGGTACAAAGGGAGCTCCGAGTCTGTCTGTCTCTGGCTTTTCTGGTCAGCATGAATGAGTTTATACTATTTCTTTTTCTGGTGTCGTTTTATTGCTCTAAAAAAAAAAAAAAAAAAAAAAAAGCAAGCAATATGCTTCATATGAACATCTATAAACTGTGGGTGACCCGTGCATGGGTATTGCAAGTTCATTTTCGGCATTTGTCTCTGCATTTTAAGATACTTCACGATTTTTGTGGGCGAGGTCAGAGGTTTTCTCCAAACAGTTCTAGAACAGCTAAGCTTGTCCCAGGATTGGGAGCCCTGCTGTCACCTGCCCCTTGCTCCGTACAGGAAATCCGTGTTCTCCCTGACGGAGCTAGGCCAGATGAACGGCTCTGTGGGCGGAGGCGGAGCGGTTGCTGGAGGCGGCGCGGGAGGCGGCGGCAGTGGCGGCGGGGCCGGCGGAGGGAGCAGCGGGGAGGACGGAGAGATGCCAGCCATGCACGAAATCGGGGAAGAGCTTATCTGGACGGGAAGGTGCCCACCCCAGGCTTGACGGCTACGCCAGCCGTCCTCTAGGCTTCTCCCCTCACCCACCTGCGGGAACCTTCTCCACTTCTGCCTGCAGCGCCCCCTCCCGGCCATGGGGTCTGGCCTCTGCACTCTTCCTCCCCACGCCCTCCAAACCTCTCTGGATCCCGCATAAGGGTTGCAGCAGAAGGGAAGTGGGGCCCAGCACAGGAGTGGAGAAACCCAAACTTTTCTCTAGATACTCTGTGTTCCTGTATGAGTTTTCTAGGGTTGTCATAACAAAGTGTCACATTCTCGGTGGCTTATACAATAGAAATTTTCTCTCACGGTTCTGGAGGTAAAAGTTCCAAATCAAGGTGTGGGCAAGACCAACTCCCAGACTCTGAGTGGGATCCTCCCTTCCCTCTCCCCAGCTTCTTCTGGTGGCTGCCAACCCTTGGTGTCCTTGGCTTGCAGCCACATAGCTCCATCTCAGCCTGTGTCCTCACGTGGTATTCTCCCTGTGTGTGTCTTCCTATGACACTTTCCTCTCTGTATGAGGACACCGGCCATACTGGATTAGGGCCCACCGCAGTGACTTCATCTTAATTTTATTACATCTGCAAGGACCCTATTTCCAAATAAGGTCACAATGATAGGTATAGAGGTTAGGATTTTAATGTGTCTTTTGGAGGTGACACAATTTAATCCATAACAGTACCATCTGAAATTTTTTCTTTTCTCTTTTTCTTTAAAAAGAGAAAGGATGGAGGGAATCTCCTGGCTTGGGTTTCCTTGCTGGTTCTTGGAATAATTTAGGAAAGGACAAGCTGTATGTAAATTATACAAAGCTACATAGCTATATGTAAATTATGACTTTGAGAATGGAGTCATGTTTTATATATCTTTGGCTCTATGCCAGCCAGTAGTTCCAAATCGGAGGTAACTTTGCCTTCACCCCCATCCTCCCCCAGGGGACATTTGACAATGTCCAGAGACATTTTTGTTTGTCACAGTTAGAGGGGTGATGCTGCTGGCATCTAGGGGATAGAAGCCAGGGATGCTGATCAACATTCTACATGCATAGGACAGCCCCACAATAAAGGATTACCCAGCCCTACATGTCAATGATACCAAGGCTAAGAAACCCTGCTCCATGCCAAGCATTGCATTAGGGGCTGTGGGGAATAGTATACCCAGTAAACACTATCTCTAAGCCTAAAATTCCCCACTCAGTTGTTCCAGAGAATAAAGAAACTAGTTATAAGATTAAGAACCTACCCTTGGTAAATATGGGATGTCTAACTCTCTCCTAAAGTTGCACGCATCTATGTTTACCAAACACAGGGAGGTGTCCTGCAGATGATCAGGGACATCACTGAGGAGGACGGCCAGGATTTCTGTGGACCCCAGGATTTCCATTCCCCATGGAATGTTAGATCTACTCCAGGACATGTTCCCATCAGGCTTTCCCTCTCCCATCCAGGCCGCCTGTGACCACCTTTCCAGTAGGGATGTTGCTGACCACAAACTTTCAGTCCTGTGAAAATCCTTCCCTGTCTTTAAATGTTCTGGTGGAAAGATCCCTGTCCCCATCCACCTCTAGTCAAGTTCCCTTCCTTGCCCCAGATTCTGCAGGCTCCTGTAAATAGCCCTGACCCTGCACTGGTGTTTGTGGTGAGAAAGCAGCCCCCGGGCCTGTCTTGAGCAGGTTCTTCGGTGGCCTGCGTCTGGATATCAAGAGGAAGCTGCCCTGGTTCCTAAGTGATTTCTACGATGGCTTCCACATTCAGTCCATCTCTGCCATCCTGTTCATCTACCTCGGCTGTATCACCAACGCAATCACCTTTGGTGGGCTTCTGGGGGATGCCACTGACAATTATCAGGTGTGTGCGGACTGTGAACATGAGTGCAAACCTCCATAAAAGCTGTGCCACCAGGTGGCAGTAATGAGCTTCATCCTATTATCCCAAAACCAAGGCTTGGGTTTCATCCACCATGGGATGGGGTTCAGACCGTCACTTTTTGTAATCCTTTGCCATTCAAAAAAAATAATAACCAACATTATTAAAAGATCTAAAGTTAAATCATGTTACTAAAGTCCAATGTAAGGATGACATAAATAGATCAAACTTTTTAGTTTATTTTGTTATATTTATTAAGCAGTGTCAGTTGCCCTCTAGTCTTTTTTGTTAATTTTTATCATTGAAGTATAGTTGACTTGCAATGTTATATTAGTTTTCAGGTATACAACACAGTGATTTAACAATTCTATACGTTATGCGATGCTCAGCCTTTTAAGGGGAATTATCTGTTTTGTTATTTCCCCATTGAGGTGTGAATGAACAATCAGCACAATTAAGTTATTAATTATGGACTTCTCTGCACATTTTTTTAAACACTCTTAAATTCTTAGCTGGAATTAAGACATGTTTAGAAAGATGGTAAGCTCTTACCATGACAATAACAGAGGCCTCCCTGGGGAAAACCTCAGTCAACAGAGATACCAGCCCATATCCCAGGCAAGGGGCTTTTCCCATGGGACCTTCAGGGTAGAACCATTGGAAAACTCAGACATCAAGATGGAAGACCTATTTTCCCAAATACATTGAGATGAATGCTTCTCTTCAGACCACACCACTCTCCTGAGCTGCAGGTCCAATATCCAACTATCTCCTGGGTATGTCCACATGGCTGCCCCCAGGAATCCCCCAATGCACAGGGCCAGCATTGCATCCATTGCCTTCCCTCTAGACCTGCTGCTACCCCCAGTATAGCAAGTGACACCATGGTTCACTCAGGTATGCACGTATCATCCATGACTCATAAGTCCCAGCTTCCCCACATGGCCTTCATGAATGACATGGCCCTACTTGCTTCTCAAGACTCCTCTCCCAAGGAACCCTTTCGCAGCTTCCTGTTCTTACCCATTCTGTTTTCCATCAATCTTGATCATCTTTCACTTCTTCAAAGGCATCCTCCCTTTCAGCTCCAGCCTTTGTAAGTAAGAGTCCCTCTTCCTGGGACAGTCTTTTTTTGTCACCCTGCTTACCCTATTCTGGTCAATTCCGTGCTCATATTTTGGGTCTCAGCTGCTACATATATACCTCTTAGGAAGCCTTTCTGACCACTCCCCTTACTCCTGTGTGTTCCTATGACACCTTGAACTTATCCCTGGTTATCACACTCCTTGGCAGTGATTCTCAACAAGGAATGATTTTGACCCCCAAGAGACATTGAACAATATCTAGAGACAGTATGGATTGTTATAACTGGGAGGGGGTGGTGCTACTGGCATCTTGTGGGTAGAAGCCAGGCATGCTGCTAACTAAACATCTTAAAATGCACAGGACATCCCCCTACAACAAAGAATTATCTAGCCCAAAATGTCAATAATACTAAGGTTGAGAAAGTGCTGTATGGAAATTGCCTGATTACTTGTTTGTATTTCCCATTAGACTGAAGATGCATTATCTTGTTCACTGATGGGCCCCCAATACCTAACAAAATGGCTGGTACAGAGCAGGCACTTAAAGGATTTTTTTCTTTTTTTCTTTATTTTTTTTAAATATGAAATTGATTGTCAAATTGGTTTCCATACAACACCCAGTGCTCATCCCAACAGTGCTCAGTGTCCATCACCCACTTTCCCCTCCCTCCCACCCCCCCATCAACCCTTGGTTTATTCTCCATTTTTAAGAGTCTCTTATTGTTTGGCTCCCTCCCTCTCTAACTTATTTAAAGGATTTTGAGCAAATGAGTGGTCTGACCTCTGAAAGCACCTAACAGATGTTTGAATGAATAAATGGATGGACGAATGGACTGTCCTCTGGGAGTAGACTGGGCATGAGGACAATCACATGCACATCCACTGGCAGCCCTATTTTCTAAGCTGTAGGGTGCCAAAAGGAAGTCATGTGGGACCTTTATCCAAATGGAAATTGAGACTAACAGTGGTGATGCAGGGGTTGTAGAATAGGAGATAGGAAGCAGAATTTTTGGAGGAGAGGGCCTGGAATACAGATGAGCACTGTAGCCTGGGCCCTTGGCTGGGTTCTAACCTATGCTAAGAGGCCCCTTCTCCAGCTTCCACTGAGACTCATATTCCTCATCTCCCAGGGAGTGATGGAGAGCTTCCTAGGCACTGCCATGGCCGGCTCCTTGTTCTGCCTCTTCTCGGGACAGCCCCTCATCATCCTCAGCAGCACAGGGCCCATCCTCATCTTTGAGAAGCTCCTCTTCGACTTCAGCAAGTAGGTGCCCTTGGTAGTTCCCAGTGCCTGCTCTCACACTTAGGGCAGTACACTAAGGCCAGGAAGGAGAATAGGCCCAAAAGGGAGGCAGGGGGAGGAGGTACCAAAGCTGTCTTTACCTATGGGAAGGACTGCCAGGAGGTCCTTCCTGACTCTCTCCAGCTACCTGCTTCTAAGCCATCTTAGTGCTTTTTAGCATAGCTGATAGGGAGACATGGAGGCAAGACAAGAGGAAACAATTCACACCACTGTGCTTGTAAGCAACTGTGATGGGAAGTCAGTGCAGTCTTGAGCTGAAGGTCCAAAGGCCACATCCTGACCCAGGCAACTCCTGTGATCACCCTGGGCTCAGTTGCCTCATCTACAACATAAGTCTATTTTAAGGCCTCCCCCAGCTCTGTCACTCTGATATTCCCTGTTTTTCATTTACCCTGGGTGTTTGTTATCAAAGTTGTGAGAACTGAGATGTCTTAGCCTCTTCCTGCCACCCCTGTGAAATTCTTTCCCAGAATTTACAAAGAGGAGACAACCCAACCCAGGAATTGTCCCTGTCCCTAGTGTTCTCACAGCTCCTAGGAGGGCATCTGTGGCACAGGAGGGACAGATGATCCACTCAGGGTGAGTCTGGAGAACCAAGCACAGTGAAGAGCCCTGGGCTGGAGGTCCCTCCCTTCCCTCTGTCTTCCAGAGGCAATGGCCTGGACTACATGGAGTTCCGCCTCTGGATTGGCCTACACTCAGCCATCCAGTGCCTTATCCTGGTGGCCACAGATGCCAGCTTTATCATCAAGTATATCACCCGCTTCACCGAAGAAGGATTCTCCACCCTCATCAGCTTCATCTTCATCTATGATGCCATCAAGAAGATGATCGGTGCCTTCAAGTACTACCCCATCAACATGGACTTTAAGCCTGACTTCATCACCACCTACAAATGCGAGTGTGTCGCCCCTGACACAGGTGACCGGTAACCCCAGACATGCCCTGCGCCCCCACCTACTCACTCTCCCCCCACCACAACTCTCTACTCAAATGTAGGAGATATCACCCTGAGAAGTATCAGTCCCCTTGGGTGGTCACAAGATACCTGGACACTCTCTGGATGTCCGTCTACCAAGGGTGTTAAAAGAATCCCTTCACTGGGTGGGAGGTTGACTCAACCAACTGGTCAACCTGATAATACTCAGTGCCATTCCCATGGAGTTCCTTACTGACCATAAAAGTGTCATCTGTAAAGTTAGGGCTTCCTATAGGCTGAAACACTGGCCTCCTTCACAGTCATAATCATGCCCCTAAGAGCCTCTAGTGGAATGTGCCCAGAGTGCCCAGGATGCTACAGAGCAGGGAAGGACACTCATGGATCTATACCTAGATCTATATCTGTATTATCGAGAGAGAGAGAGAGAGAGAGAGAGAGAGAGAGAGAGAGAGAGAAGAGAGATCCATTCACATATCTCTGACACTACCAAGCTGGACTCACAGAGAGCAAACTGAGGTCCAGAGACCACCCAATTCACACTGAACCTCAGTTTCCCTGGCTGTAATAGAAGGATATCAATGCTGTCCCTGCCAGTCTCATAGAACTCTTGTGAGGCTTTCAAATCTATACCCAGATTGGATTGGAGTTTGACATAAGTAGATTTTGTGTGTTCAGCACTGTAACACAACTTATTGATTAAAAGTTGATCATAAGTCAATCAAAAATATTATACAATCATTGTGCACCCTGTTTTAGGCTAGGCCTCATGGAGATGAAGATGTCCTGACCTCAGGGAGTACAGTTTTGTACTCTCTCCCTCTGTCACTGCACTGGTTTTGTAAAGCAATCTAGACTTAATTTTTGTCTATCATTAATTTTGGGTTATTTCATGAAAATCCATCAAGAGGTGAAGCTATCCTTTGTCCTGAGCCAGAGCACGTTGCTTGCTGGGGGAACAAGGAGATCCTACCTACACGCCCTTCTCACTCATGTCCTAGAGTGAATCTCACCTCCGTGGCCAAGGCCCCATCAGGGCACTCCCATTTGCTGCTTGTGCCCACTGAACTGTGGCTTTATTGCACTGACTGAACACAAATGTTCCCACAAATGTGCCTTTTGGAAGTACATGGCCTTGATCTCTTTTAGAAACTGTCCAAATTCTGGGGTCATATGTGGGTGGCACTTCAGCCATTCAGAGAATCTTCTATCTGCAGGAGAAACCAAACATGGACATGCCCTAAGAACAGGTGATGTAGGAGCAAAAAATGTTGGATTTGAGGGCCATAATAAAATCCACTTGCCTCCAAATAGTGTCCCCTCTGGCCTTGCCCAGGTGCCTGACATTGCCTCATTCTTTTGAGTCCCTGTATTGCCGTGGTTCTCAAACTGTGGTCCCCAGAAGCAGCAGCTTCCAGGAAATTAGAAATACAAATTCTTGGGCCTCACCCCACACATGCTAAATCAGAAACTCTGGGGTAGGGCCAGCTGTATATTAACAAGCCTTCCAGGTGATTCTGATGCATGTTTAAGTGTGAGAACCATTGCTCTATTGAACTATTAATTAGTAATACGGGACCATTATTAGCCACTAACTCTAGTAAGATTAGATTTTCAGTTTCTCCACCAAGAGTAAAGGAACTGGAATCAGGACAAGTTACTTTTGATTATAATGTGAAAAGGAAAGTCCTAGACATTAGGAGATGGGGTGGGGGGAACTAACTGAGGAAGGTTTCTTTCCCAGTCCATGGGCCAATTGCTTACAAAATGTTCCATATTCCTAGCTTTACTGGAAAGCCCAGTCTGGCTATGGCACCCTATCAGTGTCCATCTCTCTTCATCCTAAGAGCTTGTTGTAGGGGGGTGCTCTCTTTTTAAATTTAATCTTGTTTCCATTGTAACTGATTTGTATTCTATTTATGGATGCTGCACACACTGATTTGGCTGCTTTCAATCCCAAGTGAGTACTACTTTGTAAACACTAGAATTTAAAAATATTTGATATTTGGACCCTTTCTGGAATTTTCCATGTTATATTTCATCCTTCTTCATCTCAAAGTGGTTTTCAGATAAACCCTACCCAATATAAAAGAATGGCTAAGCCTAAGCTGAAGACATCAAAGGAATATCTGGTCTGACAAGCTTGGGCAATGGAAAGGTGCCTGAACTTTCCAGTCTCTAGCATTAGCTGGGAATCCTCTAGCATTTGTGTGGGTAGGCCTAAGTTAGCTTTCCTGCCCACTTTCTATGCTTTGTTGGTAACTGCATCACGTTCTCTTGGTCAGTGGTACGAGGTAAGGCAGCAGATGTCCTGATTTCTGTAAGTGAAGCATTCTTCAGAATAATAACAAACCTCTGGTTTGGAGAACTTTTAGGAATATTCTGCCCTAGGTCCGACTGAATTCCTTGGCCACTTCCATCCCCAATTGCCCTAGAAGTGGGCTACACAGATGGGTCCTGCGATCACATCCACCCCACAACAGTTTGTTGGAGGTTGAAGGAAGCTTCAAGAATAGCCTCTACTTCACTCTGGGTCCCCAATCAACCATGGATAGGCAGCAGGAGCCAAATGGGACTTGCAGTGTATTTCAGATTTATTGCCAGAAAACTGGCTAGCAGACCTCCTCCCTCCCTCCCCAAACCTGCTGCATAGGAACTACTTAATCACCTTCCACCTGGAGAAGAAAGGCAAGAAGGACCTAGCCCTTCTCTACCCATGCTGAGCAGGAGCAAGAGAGAAGGCAAACAGCAGCCTCCAAGGCCTGTCTTTTTAATGAATGGCTACATCCCACAGGAAGGGAATTACAGTTCTTCTCAATTCTTCTTGTGGCCTGTGATGGGAAGCTTTGTATGCTCCACTTACAATTAGGGATACTGAGGCTGGGGAAAGGGAGTACCCAAACAAAGGATGTGGTAAATAGCTAAAAGCAGCATCTCTGGGCTCTGATTCTCCTTCAGATCCTGGACTTGGATTTAATTTTTCTCACCTTGCATTCAAGGGGCAGATTAGAAAATTTAACATCAAAGCCAATGTGTTTCTTACAGTTGACCTAAAAACACATTTGGACAGGTAGAGAAGAGAGGAGAAGCGTGTGTGTGGGAGGGGGGAGGGTAGGTACAGGCAAGGATATTTGCTGTGTGGGGCTTGAAGGTGTACAGGCTCTGGGCCAACCTGTGTGGGATGGATCATGACTTCTCCAAGTAGTAACTATGTGACCTTGGGCAACGGGCAGGTTACTTAATCTCCCTGGGCCTCAGTTCATCTTTAAAAAGTGGGGAGACTACTTGGGGATTTAGGAACTTAGCAAGATGACGTGTGTAAGGTTTGGCATAGTGCATGGCATAGAGTAAGTCCTCTGAAAATGTCTAAGAGCACAGACGTGGAGCCAGTTGCTGGTAGGGATTCACAAGGCACATTATTCACCAGTTTGTGTCGGCACTTTGTCTTGGCAGCAGATTCCTCACTTTGGTTTTTAAAGCCAGCCCTTCACGGTGAGATAGGAGCCTGGCCCAGTGGGTCTGTCAGAGCTGTGACCCAGACTCCTCCACCACCCCTGTCCTCACTGGGCAAAGTGAGGAGAGTGGAGAGGGGCTGGGTGCGATGAGCTGCCCTCATGAGGGAGGCCGCTCCCGGGGTCTAAGAAATGGCAGGAGATGGGAAAGGTGGGGGCCGGGTGGGGGCTGCAGCCTCCCAGCCCAGCAGCTGCTGATGCGTTCCCATGTCCTGTGCTCATCCACAGCGAATACAACCGTGTTCAATGCTTCAGCCCTGCTGACGCCAAACACCAACACCTCTCTGGTAAGTCTTCTCCACTTATTCAGATATTTGAGGGCTTTTGTTTGTGGGGAAAGAGAGAGAAGTTGGGAAAACAGAACATTTTATGGCAACCCAGACTTGCAGGGGTCAGTCCCAGCTGTGCATCAGGATCACCTGCGGAGCAGTGGAAATGCACATTTTTATCTTAAGTACATACTGCCAACCCCCGCCCCCCTTTAAAACACATCTCATTCTACTAAATCAATGTGCAGAAATATCACACAAGCACATGCACACACATACGAAGGGGAGGTAGGGGTGAGGAATGGTAAACAGGGCCACAAAAGTGGTATAGTCACAGTTTCCTAGCCATCTTTCTATATTCTTTCTTGCCTTTCTACCTAGCACCTCCAACTCCAGCCAACAATGCCACCCCCACCCCCAGCACCAGAAAGATTATTAATCCCCCCTCGCTGAATCTGATCTGTTTTTTGTGCTCACGAGTCCTGATCAGGTCTGGTCTGCCTCTCCCAGCAATGAAGAGTAGTGGCCCTCAGGAGAGGTATCCAGCCTAAGCGGCTCCAATGGTGGGAAGTCCAAAATCAGGAGAAGGGCAGCCCCTGGCAGGCTTTGGGGGAGATCTTTGGACTTTTTGGATCCCTTGAGGTTCCTCCTTTAGTTACCCCTGCATAAGCAGCTGACTGCTCAGTTGGCAAAATAACCTAAGATTTTTCAAATTCTGGTTTTGAGGGAGGAAGGCTGGAATCAGCCAGTGTCTATGCCTGGATACTTACTATGTGCAAGGAGCTGTGTGCACTCTGAGAGCTAAAAGGACATAGACAGACGTGGCCCCTGCCCTCAAACTTGCTTGTAATATGCGTGTGTAGACAAACATGAAAGGTAATGAAACAGCAAAAGCAGAGCACGCCATGTGTCAAATATAGGCCAAATGTGCCCTTCTAGCCATGGAGACAGGAGGTACCCTGCAAGCTGGAGAGGAAAGCCTCAGAGAGAAAGTAGAATGTGATCTGGTCTTGAAGGCTGGGAAAGTTGGTTTCATAGAGAGAAGCACATTCCAGGTCCAGGGACCAACACAGACAGAAGGGGAACAAAGGAAACACAAAACCTGTTCTGAGGACAGAGTGGACCAGCCTGGCTGAGACCAGTGGCATTGAACAGGGAAAGCAGGAGAGTTGAGCTAGGAGAGAGACCAGTGGGGCAGTAGAGGCATGGGAGGGGTGTGTGGGCTTCCTGGGGACTACAGGGGGGAGGATACAGCTGAACCCCCAGGAAGACCCTGACCCTTTCTCTCCTGTGCTTCATCGCCAAGTACAACCCCCTTAACCTCACAGCGCTGGACTGGTCCCTGCTGAGCAAGAAGGAGTGTCTGAACTACGGTGGGCAGCTGCTGGGGAATTCCTGCCAGTTCATCCCAGACCTGGCACTCATGTCCTTCATCCTTTTCTTTGGGACGTACTCCATGACCCTGACCCTGAAGAAGTTCAAATTCAGCCGCTATTTCCCTACCAAGGTAAGCTCACCTTGCAGTTAGGAGGGGACCTACAGTTAGGCAATTTACAAGGAAGCCTCACTGGGTCTCCTTGTGAGGGTTGTGGCCCACTGACAGGATGGACATCGCATCAGCACTGGCTCACCAGGGTTTTTCAAGTTAAGAGCATGGATTTAGAGTCAGAGAGAACTGAGTTCTCTTATTGTCAAGTCCCCTTGGCAACACTTGGTATTGTTAGAGTTTTATCTTTAGTCTTTCTGTGTAGTAGTATCTCATTGTGTTTTTAAAATGTTCATTTTCCCAATGACTAATGAAGTTGAAAATCTTATGTGTTTGTTGGCTATATAGCCATTTGACTTTCTTCTTCGAAGTGCCTATTTAAATCTCTTGCACATTTTCTATTGGGTGGTCTGTCTTTTTCTTTCTGATTTGAAATTCCTTATACAGAAAAAGGATAGAAACCTTTTTGTGATCATACGTGTTGCAGATATCTTCTATGTTACTGGCCTTTTTACTTTCTTAGTGGTATCTTTTGGTTAATAGAAATTCTTAGTTTTATTATAATCAAATATACCAAAATGTTCCTCAAGGAGACTATTGGACAGAAGATATTCTGTTATCTTCCAAAAGCTTCATTGTTTTTCCTTTCACGTTATATTCACAATCTACCAGAATTACTTTTGACATCTAGTGTGAGATAGTGTTTCTACACACACACACACACACACACACACACACACACACACACAGCAATTTGTTTTTAAAGACCATCCTTTCTCATTGCTCTGCAGTACCTCCTTTGCCATATGTCAAATGTTCACATATGATGGGGTCTGTTTCTGGGTTCTTTATTCTGTTTGACTGGTTTATTTGTATGCCAATATCACAGTCTTCATTTATGTGACTTATACAAAGCCTGTATGCCTTACAGACCAAACTTTCCTTCTTTGTCCTTCTTTCCCAAAAAGCATTGTAAATTTTACTAAAATAAAAACTTGTTGGAATTTTGATAGGATTATATTGACTCTACATGTCAGGGGTGCCTGGGTGTCTCAGTCAGTTAAGCTTCCAACTCTTGATTTTGACTCAGGTCGTGATCTCAAGGTTTGTGGGATTGAGCCCCATGTCTGGCTCTGCACTGACAGCATAGAGCCTGTTTGGGATTCTCTCTCTCCCTCTCTCTCTGTTTCCCATATGTTCTCTCTCTCTCTCTCTCTCTCTCTCTCAAACTAAGTAAATATTTTTTAAAAAATGTCGATTTGGGGAGGACTGACACCTTTTAAATTTTGAGTCTCTGACCATGAATATTATATACTTCACCATTTGTTTAGTTCTTTGTTCTCTCCATAATTTTTTTAGGTTTTGGCGTTAAGCTCTTGCACATTTTTAAAAAAGTTTATTTATTTATTTTGAGAGTGAGAGTGTAAGTGGGAGGGGGCAGAGAGAGAGAGGGAGAGAGAATCTCAAGCTGTCCCTGCAGAGCCTGACTCAGGACTCGAACCCACGAACCATGTGATCATGACCCGAGCCAAAACCAAGAGGTGGATGTATAACCAACTGAGCCACCTAGATGCCCCACACTCTTGCACATTTTTTATTAGATTTATTCCTGAGTATTTGACTTTTTATGCCATTGAGATGCTAAGTACTAGTTTTAATTGCATTTTCTCTGGCCAGAATAAAACATTAATTAATCAAAACAGCACTTGCATATGTGAGTAATAACTGTGCCATGGGAAGGGGCACCCAGAAGAATTTTAGCAACACTCTTCCACCATAAATCCCATGAGCACTCTCCTAAAGCCATCTTAAATAAATATTACGGCTACTGCTACAACTACTATAACTAATGATGATGATAATGATGATGATGATAAAACTGATATGAATGATTGGATTTTTCCAATATTTCATAAGTACTAAATAAAAGGCTCTTTAGGGAGCTTTGCAATATACAAGCTGAGTAAACAATAGAGTGCTCGCAACCCAAATGCATCCTCAAGGCAAATTCCTTCCCTTCCACTTCCAACTAGATCGTATCCAAGTCACCTCTTACATAAAAGTTCTAGAGCCATGATTGCTTCTGAGAATGTTGATTTCCTGGAGAATGAAATATAATTCATATAATAGGAAATTTTTTTACCCAAACTTTTTCTCCCTCAAATTTCTTACGTATTACTCTGTTGCCTCCTGGGATTTAGTACTGCAGAGAAGGATGAGATTATACCATTGCATATCCATCAGATTGGTAAAAATATGAAGGTCTTGAGGGATAACAAATGTTGGAGATGAAAAGCGGGTGAGAGTGTAAACAGGAAGAAGCAATTCAGAGAGCCAGTGGCACTCTCTGATGGAACTGAAGATGAATATGATTTTCCAGTGGGCATTTTCACTCTCAGGAATACACCCCAGAGAAATTGTCACATGTGTGCAAGAATGCTCTTAGAAGCATTGATTTTTAAGAGGAAAACAATGAAAATAATCCAGATTGACCTATCAACAGGAGAATGAAGACAGAAATGGGCAACAGTCATAGGAACATAAAGCAGCAATGCATACACATAGACTACAACCACATGTATCCATAAGGAAAAATAGCTCCAACACAAGGTTGAGCAAAGAAAGCAAACTGCAGGATATTACAAATAATATGAAACCATTTATGTAAAATTTTTAAACGTGCTGGGGGCTCCTCCTGACCGGCTCAGTAGGTAGAGCATGTGACTCTTGATCTTGTGGTCATGAGTTCAAGCCCCACATTGGGCATAGAGCTTACTTAAAAAAAATTTTTTTTAATAAATAAAATGTGCTAAACAATGTCATATTTTGTTTAGGGCTGCATACGTATTTAGTAAAAGTATAAAGACATTCATGGAAATAATTAAATCCAAATTCAGAGCAGTGGATCTGTCTAGAGAGCAGGGACAGGGATGCCACTGGATGACAGAGAGGCATCGACTGAATGGCTATATTTTCATTTTTAAGGTAGAGTTCACAGCTGTTTATTATATACACCTTTATACTAGGTTGGACCTAGTATATGGCCTGCATTGGACTGCTTTACCCTATTAAAAAATGGCAAATTCATATGGTTTAACTTAATAACTTTTTGATCTGGATGTTGGGAGTATTGTAGAAAGAGAGTCGTAAATGTGCATACTGCTTGGTTCTGCCATGACCAATATTTTATCTGCTTGTAGTAATATTAAGCTGTTGTTGATTTTCAACTTTTAGAATCAATTCACAGATAAAACACACAAAAAACATATGTTTATGGAAGACAGTATGATTGTTCTCAGCCTTGACAATGTGAAGACCAACATGGAGGAGTCACGGATGGAAGAGGATGGTGGGTGGGGGCAGCTAGCCTCACATGATGGAACATGAGAGGGACTGGCAAAGTCAGCGGAAAGAGAGGTTTAATTTCATAACTTGGAAGTACAAAGGAAACCCATAGAAAGAGGTTAAAAATAACTTGCAAAGATTGGGAATGAGGAAAGGGCAGGAAGGATGGTGCAAGTAAGCTAAATCTTTATCAGTAGATGATGCATTAAATTAGTAAATCAAAATATAAAAGTATAGCATATTAAGTTTTTTAAATGTTTTTATTATTTTTTTTTAAGAGAGAGATACACACACAGAGTGTGAGCGAGGGAGGGGCAGAGAGAGAAGGAGACACAGAATCCTAAGCAGGCTCCAGGCTCTGAGCTGTCAGCCCAGAGCCCGAAGTGGGGCTTGAACTCATGAATGGTGAGATCATAACCTGAGCCAAAGTTGGATGCTTAACAGACTGAGCCACCCAGGCACCCCAAAAGTATAGCATATTAGATAATGACATGGAGGAAATCACCAGAACAACTAAAATCAAGCAGACATATGGATATATCTGAAATGAGGACAGGTGCGTAGGGGACTTTGCTTTCTACACTCTGTGGGTTTTTAATTAATTGTATATGTTATTTTACTAACAATTTTAAAGAAGAGTAGGGGGTATAGGGAATGCATTCAATGTGTCATCCATCGCCTGCCCCTGCCCTTCCTAACTTCTTTCCCTATTGTTCTCTGGAAACTGCTATCTCTGAAGAGATACAGACAAGGTGGCAGTGTAGACATTGGTCAGGGGGCAGGGGGGTGAGGTCAGGAACCTGGTCTAGGATGGGCATCCTGAGACGGAGCAAGAGGGTAAGGACTTCTTATGGATAGAAGGTCTGAGAGCAGACAGGCGTCCTCAGCAGAACCGAGGAGCTCCCTCCTAGCCCAGGTGGCAGTACAGCAATGTGCCACACATTCTCAGGAGCTAGGATTTCCGTTAGACTTTAGCCTTGCCCTCACCACCCCTTATGAGTTCAGACTGTCATACCAGGAAATATCTTCAGCAATGGCTACCATGCCATGTGGATATAACACTTCCCACTTTCAGTAATGTATGCAAAGCCCTCTGAATGTGTCAGCACTCACTTATGTCTATGTGATAGGTGCTGTCATTATCTGCATTTTGCAGTTGAGGAAACTGAGAATCCAAGAGACGATATGCTTCCCCAAGGTCACACAGCTGGCAAGGGCACAGCCAGGATTCGAACCTAGGTCTGCTGACTTCAGAGCCCAAGTTCTTAACCGTTCTTGTGCTGCTGGAGGACTCAGTCCTTCAGGAAGCAGGAGGGTGCTTCATTCACTTGTCCATCTCCTTTCTGCAGGTCCGGGCTCTGGTAGCAGACTTTTCCATTATCTTCTCCATCCTGCTGTTCTGTGGAATTGATGCCTGTTTTGGTCTGGCAACCCCCAAGCTGCATGTGCCCAGCGTCATCAAGGTTTGCCCCTGGCCACTGCTCCAGGCATTAACTTTGCCTGCCCACCAGCTGCAGTTATTTTCCCCTCTATGCTGATCAAACTTTCATATACTCTTAGCCAAGAGACTTGTGAGTTGTGTGTGTATGCTCCGCCCTTCCTCCCCACAGCCTCGGCGGTGGGGCGGGGATGGGGGGGGACGGTGGAGGGGGGTCCCTTGAGATGGTAGGCTGGGGACTTATTCACAGTGAAATGTTGCAGTGTAGCCACTGAAAGGAGAGGGTACTGAAACCCACCCACCAGCCTGGCAGAAGCCTCCCTGATTTCCATTTAAGGGTCTACAATCCCATGGCTCAGGCAGTCTATAAGCAGGGCCACCTGGGGTCTATTGAAAATGATCCCTTAGAATTCCGATTCTCAAAGTGTGGTCCCCAGACTAATATCACATTATCACCTGGGAACTTACTAGAAATACATATTCTCAGCCCCACCCCAGACCTGTGGAATCAGAAGGTCTGGGAGTGGGACCCAGAGTTCTGCACTTTAACAAGCCGTCCAGGGCTTTCTGGAACCTGCCAGTTTGAGAATCACTGCTGCACAAAGTCCCAGTCAGTCCTGAGTTGGTATTTGCTCGTGGCTAAACTCAAGCCCTGCTCCCTCACAAGGAGCACCATCCACCTGCACTGGGCTTCGAGGTTCTAGAACTGACCCTCCCTGCCTTTGAGGGCTTGACCTCCTCGGTATTACTTCAGGGCTCCTAAAGTAATTTAAACACAGAAAGTACCTCTTTCTCTTAGATAAAACAAAAGATAAATTTCAGCCCAGCCCCTACACAGATAATCCCTCGTTTCTTTTAAATATGAAATTTATTGTCAAATTGGTTTCCATTCAATACCCAGTGCTCCTCCCAACAGGTGCCCTCCTCAATGCCCATCACCCACCCTCTCCTCTCTCCCACTCCCCATCAACCCTCAGTTTATTCTCAGTTTTAATCCCTCATTCTTAATATGCAAGTCTGAATTAATGTTTGGTGTTTTACAGAGCATCCTATAATGCTCCCCAGACAGGTGACTCAGAGGAGAGGCAGAAGCGTCAGGCTCTGTATTCTTGCCTGTTGGGTCTCATTCTCGCTTCTTGTTATCTTGCAGTTAGTGACTGCAAGCTCTTTCCCAACAGCCTCTGGCTCTGCACCTCCCCATTCCCAACCAATTGCAGGGTGGCTGCCACCAGTGATCTTAGTTCAGCAGACACCATGTCCTTCCCAAGTCTGTCTGCCTCCATGGTCTCTTTAAAGTTGCAGGTGCCTAACATCTTGAAAGGAAAAGATTGCACTCAAAAAGCACCCCAGGTTGGGGGTGGGAGGGCAGGGAGAGTGGGGGCCCAGACAGCAAGTGCACTGGGACAAAGGAGAGAGAAAAGTGCCCTTTCCATTTGTTCCGCTCAGCCTACGCGGCCTGACCGAGGTTGGTTCGTGGCCCCCTTTGGGAAGAACCCGTGGTGGGTGTACCTGGCGAGCATCCTACCTGCCCTGCTGGTGACCATCCTGATCTTCATGGACCAGCAGATCACAGCCGTCATAGTCAACCGGAAGGAGAACAAGCTGAGGGTGAGGCGGGTGCTAGGAGCAGGAACACCACTTCTTTCTTCCCACAAAGTCAGAAGGAAAAAGAAGGAAGATGGTGCTTCTGTCAAAATTTGAGGCCATTTACGAAACAAGATATGAGGTCAGAAGACTGTGGAGCTCTGGTGCATGTGTAGGGAAATGTGACCTCCAGATGTAGGTAAGGCCACCAGAGCCAGGGTGACTTGATCCAAGGATCAGGACCAAGCCCAGGGTGGGCTACTGGGCACAGGCTCCTTGTTTCTCCCAAAGTGACCTTCTGGCTCCATGCTTCCTGACAGGAACTTGGGAGTCTGAGCAGAGCCTAACGGGAAATTTTGACCTAGAACCATGAGGCAGAAGAGAATCCTAAGCCCTCCTGGCCTCTGCAACTCGCTCCCTGCCTCTGGGTTTGAGGAGATTTGGGCTACCCTCTCCCCCATCCCAAGACCTACCCCAGCCAAGGCCTCTTGTTCAAGAACTACAGAGATATTATGGCCACTGGTAGGAAAACTTCTTCCCAAGGACCCAAGCCCAAGGCCTCTCCAAGCCTGAACACCCTTCTCCTCACCTTCCTGTGTCCCTTCCCTGGCTCAGCAAACCCTGGGGTTGGGAGGCCTGAACACTACAGGGTAGCAGCACCCTAAGAGTACCTATTGAATGCTGAGGGGAGCCTTTGAACCGTGTTCCACAAAATGGCTGCTTTGGGGAGATTTCTATCTCCCTCACCCCATACCAACCCTCCTCCTGCCCCATGCAGAAGGCTGCTGGCTACCATCTGGACCTGTTTTGGGTGGGCATCCTCATGGCCCTGTGCTCTTTCATGGGGCTCCCCTGGTATGTGGCAGCCACGGTCATCTCCATCGCCCACATCGACAGCCTCAAGATGGAGACGGAGACCAGTGCCCCTGGGGAGCAGCCCCAGTTTCTGGGGGTCAGGTAGGTGGGGAGCGGTGACTGGGGACCGCCTGGGCAGGGGTATTGATTTTGGGAGAAGGGAAGCAGATGTTGCTTTTTTTTTTTTTTTTTTTTTACCATCGAGGTATCTGGGCTAAAAGGGCCCTGATCTCTGACAACCCAGGAACTGCAAGGATGGAAGTAATATTCCTGAGGGAGAGAGGAAGGAAACAAAAATTCAGTTCTAAGTAGTGTTTTTTTGGTAATGGATTGCAAGCAGTATCCCACCACAGTCTGTATGCACACTGACCACTTACCTGCATAGGCTACTCAATGTCTCCACATTCCCCTCTGACCTGTCCTTTTGTCTTCTCTTCTTCAAGACCCCCACTACCACTGTCCCCCAACCCCTCTTGTGGGTACAGGTCCTACCCAATTCCCATTCATCCAGAGAGTCTTCCCAGGACCACTGCCACTCCCTAGACTGTGGCCCATGGCCTATCACTTCCATTCCCTCAATCCTCCTTCTCTCAAGTCCATGTGAATCCCATACCTGTTACAGGCAGGCATGTGCCTCTTAGGGGCTCTGGGGTGAGCCCACACCAGACACTGGCTGTTCAAAAAGTTTCTCCTCACTACTGTAGGATACCTCGGCTACCCAGCTTCCCTGGGGTGAGCCTTCTCTGGTCAGGGCAGGGTCCCCTCCTGGACCCCTGAGCCCTAGAGGACTGGGCCTGAACAATCTGCCCCCCAGGCCTCAGTTCCCACTTGGGTTGTGCCTGGGCCTGGGCCCTCAGGAAAACATATCTGCTCTGCCAGGCCCCCTTCCTCCGATTCCTCTTAGTCATGCCCCACAAATGTAACATCTTATTACAATCAAATGGCAGGGATAATAAGCAATGTATATCCCATTTCATTCTCACAGCAACTCCCAAAGCAGTTGTCATTATCTTTCTTTTGCTGAGGCTGAAGACATTTAGGGCCTTTCCTGATGCCACTTAACTACACACCCAAGTCAGTCTGGCTCAAGTACCTCCACTGTTAGTCACTGCACTGGACAACCTCCCAAATGCCCCTACAAACTGCCTTGGTCAGGGCTCCTCTCCTCCCATGTACCTGTCAGCTGGGCCCAGGCAGCAGGTTTATTCTCTGGAATGGGGAAACAAGACAGAGGCTAGGGCCTTGGACACAACCTTTAGGTGCACACGGAGGGCCAAAGGGCTAGGATGGTGATGGGGCATCTCCCAGTCCACCGTGACTATGTGCCCTTCTCTTCCAGGGAACAAAGAGTGACCGGCACCATTGTCTTCATCCTGACAGGCATCTCTGTCTTCCTGGCTCCTATTCTGAAGGTAAGGCTCTATACCCTATCTCAGAGCCCTAGCAACCTGAGAAGGCACTGACTTGATGCCTGAGTTGGGGAGAGGGTCGCCACATGAACCCTAAAAAGGAAGGACCCAAAGAGATATTTCATCATCATCCTTGTTTTCTGGAATGTTGCATTGCTTATAATCGGGACCAGGCAAACCTCACTGATCTTTTCCACCTTCCTGGAGGGCATTCTTCCCTCAGAAAGTTTGGCCAAGTTCCATCCTTGCTTGGATCAGAGCTTCCCAAGCAGGTTATGTTTTCCACGTTGTGGTTTATGGCTCACTAGATGCCTCTTTGCTCACCCATTTTCTGAAGTTTAAAACTTACAGAGGGAAGCCTTTTATAGATTATCTTGCGGCCTGTTCTCTGCTCCTCTTCTTACATCTCTTGGGAACATAACTGATTTTTCCCCACACAGTTGGAAGCTCCTTTTGCTCATGTCCCTCCAGACCAACTGGAAGAGATGAAATCAAATGGGAGTATATTCAGAGCCTGGGTCCCCAGAACAGTCTCTTTCTGCTCAGATGTCTCTGTCCAATTCAGCAACTCACCTGTTGTATTCATTTGCTACCATAACACAATTCCACAGACTGGAAAGCATACATAACACTTTCTTACAGTTCTGGAGGCCACAAGTCCATGACCAGAGTGTTGCCAGGTTTGGTTTATTCTAAAGTCAAATATGGGGCAATGTTCATTATTACTCTGACCATCATGGAAAAGTTTCCACGAGTCTACAGAGCTCCAAAAGCTCCGGTATCATCATTGTATTCAATGACAAAATGATCTGAAAAGTCCTACCCAAGTTCTTTTACAGTAAGAGTGGAAAAAATACAATATCATTTTATTCACCACCAATTAATCTATTTGATACATTTTATAGCAGAGAAGACCTATCTAGATTTTTCTTGATCATAAGATTTAGGATTTCTCATTTGATTGTATTAAGGTACATACCTTTTTGTTTTGTTTTATTTTATTTATAGTTTTGTACTTTTTTATGAACATAGGCTTTCAGAGGAAGCCACCAACTTTACACACACTTCTTCAGAGACTGATTCCACCCAAAACGGCTCCTGGGAATGAGAGCTGAAGAGTGTCTTTGAGACAGACCTTCCCCATCACAACCTGACAACTATCTTATTCAAGAGTCTTCCATCTTAACCAAGCAAAAGAAAATCATCTCTAACAACAGCAACAGAAAAAAGAGATAGGCTTTCAAAATAATTGGTTAAGTGATGAAAGCATTATCACTAGCTGACACCAGTACTAAATACTACATTAAATTTAGGTGAAAGAAAAGATATTCTGTATAACCAGTTCAAGAAAACTATGACTTAACCCAGATCTGAGGTCCTAGATTTAATCCCAGCATTTACTTCCAATAAGAAAAATTTTCCATAAAGCTTATTTAACTTTCTGCAACTCTATGTTTGCCCGTGTCTGTCAAATTAGGCATAGCTGAGTACCTATCAGCCTCGGAGAACTTATACCCAAAACATATCTTAGTTGAGATCTTTAATTCTTGTTTATGTAGCCAAAAGAGGAGAGGTCTCCTGGGTGCTGCAAATTTTAAAGGATCCTAGTTATCAGTGTTTCTATTTTTATCAATGTTTCTAAGTTGGTTATTAACTCTACCTTTGTACCAGTTCATCCAGTAGAATTCTGCTCTAAAGGCTTCTCAAATTTTAATGTGTATAAAAATCACCTGGGAATCTTGTTAAAGAAAGATGCTATTATAATACTGTATGTTAACCACACTGGAATTAAAATTGAAACTTAATTTTTAAAAAAGATACTGATTCAGGAGGTCTGGGTGAGACCCAAAACTCTGCATTTTTAACAAGTTCACAGGTCATTCCAATAACATTGGTCCAAAGACTATACTTTGAGCACTAAAGAATGAAATCTCCCCCTTGGTGGATGTATACTAATTTTAGACAGTGATTTTTACTGCTAGAGGACCGGTGTTAATCTTCAGCCCTTTCAACACCAATTTGCAAATCTTTGGTTATCTTGCCACACAAGGGCTCTGGGGGATGAGGAGGCCATGTTATCTGACAGGCAGCATAAATGATTTACTCAGTCCATCCCAAACCCTGAAGGTTTGTCTTGTTTCAGGTTTTGCTTGCACCTTGCCACTACTGTTCCGTACTGTAGATTTCAGAAGTCTGCCTCAGGGGAGCCTAGACCATATCAGTAGCTCCCCCTCTGAGCTCCATGAGTTGTTCTCATGGTCTCAGCCTCAAATTATATGGGAGGGCTGTCTTACGTTTGTGATCATTGTTGACTCCTCCAATAGAGGGTAGAAAGTGGACCCTAGAGGCACTTTTTTTTGTTTTGTTTTGTTTTTTTGCCACTGTACTGTTTCATTAATACTTGAAAAGAGCCTGTCTTTGGGCATCCAAGGAATATTTGTGCTAATATAGAATTTTAGATCACAGCCCATCACTGGCCGGAGTGTGATGTCATGGGCCTTTGGGATTTGCCAAGAAAGCTGTTTGAGCTTACAAGTGACAGGACAGGAGATAATTTACTAGGGTTGATAGGGGACTTTAGGACCAGGCACTGGTAACTGCAAATTATCTAAGAGTTAGCTCAGTTCTCCTGTTTGATGTGGTTTTCACACAGGGAAGTTTTAAGCCATCTAAATTTGTGTTATTACAGACAGTAGCTAAGTCTTTTATTTAAGATTTTATTTCTCTCTCAATTGCTCCCACACTTTGAAAATGATTAGGACAGTGTTGTTCATGGAAAGTTTTTTTTTTTTTTTTTTTTTTTTACTTTGTTTCGTAATTAGGCAAAAATCCCATAAGCCATGTACAAATGGAATGATGCAATGGCCCAGATTTCCCTTCTTTACTTTAAGATCAATGTCTTGAATTAAAGTTTATGCTTTATAGGTCCAAATCATGGTTTGTGTTTAAAAACTGAACCAAGTCTAATTTATTTTAGATATGCCCAATTTATTTTAAAAGAGCGGTTATTTATTCGGTTGGATTTATGGACATCCTAAATGGCATCTAAAAGTTGGGTACAGGACTTGTGTTCTGCCACATGTTCCAATATGACAACCCTGGAATCGAGGCAGAGTCTTGTTCCCAATGGTAAGCCCAAGGGGCAGATAAAGGGAAGGATGAAAGAAGCAGAAACACAGCTTAGAGAGACGGTAGAGAAATACCTCAAAAGCTTCTAAAAAGTCATAATGATATCTGTAGAACAGTGTGAATGATATGTATGATCCCATTTTTTAAAAAGCTAACAAACTACCTGTGAGCATGACTGGAAGGAAAGATGCCATCAAACCATATACACATCTGTTTTGCTTCTTTTTAAAATCCAATTGTGTGTGGTATATGATTTTTGTTAATCAGCAGGTACTCTCTGCTAATGTAGGTCAGCTCACTAAAGGTCCCCAGAGCAATGCAGCTTTTTTGGGGTGGGAGGCAGTCTTCCGCTGGGGCTGGAAGTAGAAGCTGACAAGAATAAACAGGGGGCTTTCTATGGAGCTTTTCCCATGTTCCAGAAGGTGTGTCTTCAGCCAAAGCACATGGCTTCTGCAGGGACCAAAAGAGGGCAGCCAGGCTGGGAGAGCAGCTGCACAGAAAGAAGGGGGCAGGTCAGCCCTTCCCATGACACTGGCTCCAGATCAGTGCTCAGAGGCTCAGTTCCCCAGAACATCCCACTCCTCCATGGCTAGGGGCAAGCTGAGGGAGGCCAGGCTGCCTGTGACTTGGCAGGCACCGTCGTGCAGAAGAGGGCAGCCAACAGCCTGCCCCTGGCAGAAGCCGGGTCCAAAGCTCCGCATCCCTGTCTCATTTCAGTACATCCCCTTGCCCGTGCTGTATGGAGTCTTCCTCTACATGGGCGTGGCCTCCCTGAATGGCATCCAGGTAAGGTTCTCCCCACCCCAACCACCGCCAGGCTGATGGGATGGGAGTCAGCTGCCATGTTGCCCAAACCCCAAGTGCTTGCTTTCCCAGCGCCGTGGAAGAATAATGGTGATAAAGATACTGCCATTTACCGTGTGCCAAGTAAAATAACTATATCGGGCACTTTATAGGTCTTCTATAGTGAAATCTATATAAATAGGTGCTGTGTTACCTATTTTACAGATGAGCAAATAGGCTCAGGATTCAAAACCCTGATGGGTCTGACTCCAATGAGCATTTCACTACATCTCTTCTCTAAGGCAACTCTGGCGGAAGAAAACATTTTGTATTGTTCTTTATTTACCGTGATGCACCAGATGTCTTGGATAGTTTGTGTTGCAATTAGTTGCATAGTTTGTGCATAGTTTTCATTTGTGGCCCGCTCCTCGGGCAGGGCTCAGGCCCCCCTCCCAGACCTCCAGTCCCCTCCGGTACGCCCTTAGTACCGACGAGGGTCTACCTTCTATGAGACCCTGCCGCATCACCCTTTCCCCCAGTCCCAAGCTCCCAGCAAGGCCACCTCACTCAAGGTGTCCCCACCACCTGGCTGAGCCTTGCACTCTCAACAGTTCTGGGAACGCTGCAAGCTCTTCCTGATGCCAGCCAAGCACCAGCCAGACCACGCCTTTCTGCGGCACGTGCCCCTGCGCCGAATCCACCTCTTCACCCTGGTGCAAATACTCTGCCTGGCGGTGCTCTGGATCCTCAAGTCCACGATGGCCGCCATCATCTTCCCGGTCATGGTAAGGTGGGCGTGGGCTCCCCATCCTGCTCAGCGGATTGGCCCTGGGCAGGTGTCCGCGGGAAGGTCCACCGTCGCAGATGGTCTGACTCTCTCAGGGTCACAGAGGCAAGCACGGACAAGATTCGCATCGTGAGTGCAGGCCAGACGGAGCAGCGTGGGGGGGGGGGGTGCCAAAGTGGGGGGAGAATGGTCCCCTGCGGGGGGCGGACCCACAGGTCTCCACCCAACTCAGTTTCAGGCACTCAGCAAAACGCAAAAGCCCACCAACCTACCGGCTCTGGGATAGAATGGAGAAGCTGGGCAAAGTCAACAAGGACATAAAGTCCCCACTGTCAAAATTCAAACCAAGTGCAGAGGAACACCTGTACTAAATAAATATAACTCTTTTAACTATTCAAAATAACAATTTGAAAAGATAAGTGGGTGGGGAGGAGAACTAGAGCCAAAGAGTAAGAATTTCATAGTCTAATGTCACGAACGTGAGGTTTGGTGAAGTTGTGGAAAGTGCAGGAGATTCTTTAACTATTCTTGAAATTTTATATAATCTTGAAATTATTCCAGAATTAAACGTGAAAAGAACAGCGAATAACATGTTGCATCTGGCCCCTAGATAATCCCACCCAGGGGAAATGGCCCCAGGCCCCTGCTGGGGGTAGGGGCTGGGGGTGGGGGGGAGGCGGTTACTGCTGGAGCCTGTGGGTTAGTACTTAGGGAAAGCCCTGGGTGGGCCCCAAAGCCTGGCAGGGCCAGACTAGAGGCCAAAGTGAGGATGCAGAGGTGGGATTTGTAATGTGCTTGCCTGGGATTCTCAACCCTGGGTGACCACTAGAATCACTTGGGAGCTTTTTAAAATTGTGTGCCCAGACCTCATCCCAGCTCAATTAAATCAGTGTCTTTTGGGGAAACCCAGGCATTGGTATTTGTAATATACCAGGTGAGCATAAATATGCAGTCAAGGAAAGGGAAATGGATCCTCCCCAATGGAGCCCTCATGGGGTTCAGTGTTAACAAGGAGAAATGAAATTATAGTCACAATTAGCATGTATGGAGTGCTGTTTCATTTAGTCCACACTAGACCTGAAGTACTATTACTAATCCTACTTTACAGGTGAGAAAGCTGAGGCTCAGAGAGCATGCGTAAGTTACCTAGCTCACACAACAAGGAGGAGCAGAGCCAAGATTCCCCTACCTTCCCTTCATTGATTTTTTTTTTTAAATTTACACGCAGTAAAATTCACTCTGTGGTTCTGAGTTTTGACAAATGCACAGAGTAGTGGTTCCGCAACCACAGCCATGATAGAAAATAGTTCCATCACCCCTAAAATGCCCTCATGCCATTTCTATGCAGACAGTGCCTCTTCCCACCCCTGTCCCTAGCAATCACTATTTTGTTTTCAGAGCCAGGATTTTCAAAACCCAGGTCTGTCCATTTCCCTAGATCTACTTGCTCTCTAGAAAGGGTCAGTGAGGAGCCAGAGTTAAATTCAACTGAATGGTTTTCTCCCTGATCTCATTTGATGGCCAGTTCTTGGTAGTGAAGGGGCAATATTTATAACTAGTTACTCTGAGCCCATTGAGTCTATTGAAAGGCCAGTATTTAATCTTCCCCAAAGTGCACATGTGTTTTCTCTTTAATTCATTTATCCCAAACAGAACCAAACTTTCTAGACTTTACTGTAAAAACTCTGGATATCCCAGTACACTTTATTCAGTATGCTTTATACTTTGTTAGCAGAGAGATTGGCAGCTCTCAGAAATAGGGACAGTGGGTCTCAAAATGTGATCTTTGATCCAGAAATATCCATATCTCCTGGGAACTTGTTAGAGATTCAGATCCTCAGGCCCCACCCCAGACCTGCTGAATGACAACCTCTGGGGGTGGCACCCAGAAGTGTGTGTATTCACAAGTCCTCCAGGTGTTTCGATGGAAGCTCAAGTTTGAGGACCACTGATTTAAAGAATAACTGTAGTTCTCTAGTCCTTGGTCCTCAGCTGCAACAGGCTCCATCCCCTGGGTCACTGATAGGCTTTGTTAGTCAACTGAGGAAAGACCAGATGAGAGGAACCAAGCTGGGCAGAAAGTGAATGATGTTTTGTGGGAGATCTGAGATGGCTCCAAAGGCACCAGAAAAAGTCCCTGAGTATAGCTGACTGAGAGAGAAAAAACAATGTCTGACTTTGGGGCCTTGAGCCCATGTTTTTCTCTGAACTCTCACCACAGATCCTGGGCCTCATCATCGTTCGAAGGCTTCTGGACCTCATCTTCTCCCAGCATGATTTGGCCTGGATTGACAATATCCTCCCAGAGAAAGAGAAGAAGGAGACGGATAAGAAGAAGAAGAGAAGGAAAGGGGTCCCTGAGGACAGTGATGAGGAGGTGGGGAGGACGTGAGGCCAGGGTCAAGGGAAAAGATCAAGAAACCCTCCCTCCATTTCTGGCAGGGTCAAGGAGGAGGTAGCTTCTCAAGTGGTCAGCTGTGATCACCTGGGCCTAGTCCAGGATGAGCTGAGGCTTCTCCTCATACTGGTGTGGGGTGCTGAGAGCTTGTTTGCTTATGTGAATATTCTCAGGGAGGGCCACAGTGAATGAACCACCCCCCCCCCAATCCAGGGAAAGGCTGGTTGCCACGCTCACTCTTTCCCATTTCTGTGAGTTCCTGGGGCCATTATCAACAGCAGTGCAGGTCCTTGATGGAACGGGGCAGAAGACTCAGCTCCATCATGGAGATTATGAGGACTGATCTCCAAAGAATAGAGCAGACCTCAGGGGAGAAGTCTGATGGGTACCCACATCAGTAGACTAGACTCCTGGACAGTTGTAAGGACTGGGGGACAAAGTTTGCTTGGCCTGCCCTTGGGGTATTAGGGAAGAAGGTGGGGGGAGATGCTATGTCCTCCCTGAAAGGAGAGTGGCTACATTCCTCAGATGCTGGGGACCACCTGGTTGCCCCATCTACCCTTCTTCTCTCATGCTTCCTTCCCATCCCACCCCCAAAACACCCAGGGAGTCAACAGACAGGAAGCCAGTCCAGAGCTTACAGTAAATCACAAAATGTTAAGCAGGAAGATTATCTAGTTCAAGTGCTTATTACAGATGATGAAATGGTCCCCCAAAAGGGAAGTAGTTTACCCAAGATGGACATATGGCTAAATGTCTAAAAGGGAATTAAGAAAACTGTTCCTGACTTTGAATTTGATCATTTCCAATATGCTAAGCTACCCATGCCATCTCCTAACACCATGCCTGTCCTTGCATTCTCCCGGTTTGACCTGAACCCACATCTCTGCATCTATCTTGAACTGTTCTAGTGATTTTGCCTTTTGCAGATCAGAGCTGTTCACAGACAGATCCTTGATTAGTGGCAATCAAACCATCTTCTGATGGCAGTGATAGTCCCAAACTCCCCTTGTCCTTAATTACTTTCCTCTTCAAGAGGCCCATCATTCATTCACATGTTTTTCATTGGTGATTTAGTTGGTTTGCAAAGATAGGCTTGAGAACAAAGAAACGGAGAATCTAAGTGCCTTTTAAAGACAAATACTTATTCTTTCATTGATTCATTCAATAAATATTTGAGTGGCTACCACGTGCCAGGAACTTCTGCAGGGTTGGGGAAAAGCATGAAAAATTCAATGGAAAAATGGGATTCTATTTACATAAATTCATTTTACACGTGTCTTTACAGCAACACCAGCCATTGTGTGAGATTCACTCCCAAGAGATTGGTTACTCTAACAGTTGAAACTGTTCTGATCAATAACATTCCTGGAAGAGTTCTGTCTTGTCTAGGACAGCAGGCTAACTATGATTGCTCCTCACCGGGCCCCAGGGTATTTGTAGCACCTCCTAAGTGTTTAGATGTAAAGAGGATGGTGGTTGGCACACATTGTGGTGCATGTATTTTCCATCTTGGCAAGAAAGCCAAAGCTGTTGTATTGCTGGTGTTTATCAGCTTTTCCCACTGTTTCTCTCCAGCCCCAGTTCCCTCCTCCCTCAGTTATAAAGATTCCCATGGAAAGTGTCCAGTCAGATCCCCAAAATGGTATCCACTGCATTGCCAGTAAGTAAAACACATGGTGTCTCTCCCTTCCTACTTACTACTAATCCTCCAGCTCTTCCTCCAAGGAACTTTCATCTTTAATTCAGGGGGATCTAATAGTCTTAGAAGCTAGAGGACTCCTGTGGTAGGCAGAGTTCAATGAGAACTGGGTCACAAGGATTGAGACTTCAACCAAATAGAAACCCAGAATCAAACCCTGCAGACGCCAGTAATCAATCTTCACTTCCATTTAGGCAAAGTCCTTCATTCCTTCCTTTCCCCTGGTGCTTCCTGATGTCTATGGCACTACCTGGCCCTCTCTTGAATCGTTTCAGACCACATTTACCCAATCCTGAATCCCTGAGCCTCCCGTGTTTTCCAGTGGTTATTGAAAATGATTGGGAGTTCAAATCCCAGCTGAGTTGTCTCCTTTAGAGAAATAGTATAGCATTGGGATCACAAATTTTTGTCAGAAGGGGAGGTTTTAGTGGTTGGGCTGTGCTTCCATATGAATCACAAGTACCTTCCTCCTGCTGAAATGGAGGCTGTCTGGGAGAGATGGGGCTTTGCCTACGAAGATCCTGGGGGATCTGTGGCTGCCTTTACCCCCTCCCAGCATCAGCGCCCTCCCAGTGGACACTTCTGTCAAGACAACATAGCCTTGTCTGAGAGTAGTCAGAAAGATTCCACTTGAGTCCTGACCCCAGTGCTCCTAATATAGGACTTGCCACTTTTCTAAAGGACCCAGATTAGAATCCTGCCAGGGCCCTTGAAGGGCTTCCCATCACTCTCTGTCAGAGGTATCTTTCCTTTTTTGTTTCTAATTCTCCTTCCTCCTTGCCATTTGTATATTTCCATCACCCTTTCTCACTCTTCCCTGGCCTCACCCATGCCTCACACCCACCTAACCTGGCTAAGAAGCGTCTGGTGAAGTCACCCATCCCTGTGAGGCCCCTGAATTTCTCTTGTGTAGTGTTGGCCATAGGGGTTAGAGAATAGGAAGAAGGGTGAGGGAGGCACTGGAGAAAGGCCTTCTCCAGTATAGTCCTCAAACCTGCTCCACAACTAACATTTTAATTTTCCTGCCAGGAAAAAGATCTTCCAGTTGGAGTTACTCATTCTGATTCTTCCTTCAGTGACTCAGACCTTGACCGAAGGTAATGGCCATGAGGTAGACTCCTTGGGTTTTAGATAAGAGACTAAGCAACGGCCTGGAAGGCTGAGGGCCTAGGATTTCTCAGGCTAGCCAGTGTCTCAGTAAAGGCCTTTGCTGGTCCACCAGAAGTGGACAGACATAGTTATTGGGGTCAAGTAACAAGTATGACATAACATGATTACAATACAAAAGGTACTCAACTTTAGAAAAGGAAATTTTTACAGAATACTACATAGAATAAAACTGAAAATACTGGGGGAAAAGAATATAGAGAAAAACTACACATTACTTAAGTATAGATTATTGAATGCCAGGATAAAAGCAGGTCTAAGAATCAAAACACCAGGTACTCTGATACCAGTGGAATAAAGTAACAGCATGGTTAATTAGCAAAGGGCAGAAAGGCTATCAAAGAAAGCTATCTAAATATCAAAGATCAAGTGGAGGGGTGCCTGCCTGGCCCAGTCAGTGGAGCAAATGACTCTTGATCTTGGGGTTGTGAGTTCAAGCCCCACGTTGGGCGTAGAGCTTACTTAAGAAAAAAGATTAAATGGAGGTAATAGTCAAGAAAGGATTCCAGGCCATTTCCAGGAGCCCCTCTGCCAAATGTGATACCTTGGTGTTCTGAATGAGAAACCATGAAAAAATGGGGCAACCTGATGACTGAAAACACAGAAGTCTCGAAAATGGAAAAGAGAAATCCAGGGGCAAGAAAGTCGGCCTGTTATTACTGGGAAGATGGTAGGGCGCTCCTACATGGTGCTCTAAACTGGACAGGAATCACTGTACTACGTCACCCATGAGCAAAAGCACAGGCTATCCCAAGTCCAGAGGCAGATGAATCTCCACACTCAGATGGCACTCATTCAAGAGATTTTAGAAAACTGAGAAGTCAAAGCTGTTCCCACACTGCTAGGATGAGAAGACAGACCTCACTGTAACAGCCTCCCTAAGCAGCAGACCCAAGGCCCAGGGGTATCACATGTCCCAGTTATATCTCTGCCTGGCTTCTCATTCCACCCCTCAGGTTAGGATTCTACACCATTACAAATGCCACAGATTTTTAACATACGAAGGTGTTAAGAGAAAAGCAGTCTATCTGGATCTATTTTCATTTTTAAGTAGCCTACACCAAATTGAATCTCTGTCCCAATTTCAGTCCATGGAGAGAAAATTTGGACCAGGATAGGGGATTTTCAAAAATCTGTTAAATTGTACAAAACCTGGGACAAGATCAGAAATGGAGAAAATTTGATAATTGGTGATGGCACCTCCCAACTATCCTGGTGTTTTACCGTATCTATGGAAGTAGGTGGAAGCAGAGACCACTAAACAGGATTCCGTTTCAGTGGCAGAAAAGGCTCAGCAACACGATCTAGTTTAACAAAGATTAAGCATCTGTGATCCACCAGCATGATGCTTAATCCCTGGGGATATACAAAGGCCTATGAACAAAGACATACAGCACCATGTGCCAAGAACAGTGGAGCGCATGGAAGAGAAAGGTCAGTGTCTAAGGGAGGGATTTGCCTTATCTATAGAGTCTGGGAATGATAAATAGGAGTCTGCCAGTTACACAGAGTAAAGAAGAAAAGAGGCAGAAGAAGGGCATTTCAGGCAATGGGAACATGCCTGAAATACTATTTGAAAATATACACACGGCAAAGACTGCTGGGATAAGCAGGCCATCAAACTAGAAGTAATCAGGAGTGCAAACAATAAAAGGCCCTGTCTGCCACTAAGGAGCTTGGAGCTTGGATTCTAACTTTTGGACAGTAGGAATCACAGAAAGACCTGTGATCCAGAAAGTTCACCTTAGCAGTAATGTGAAGACCAGGCTGAAATTCATGGCGAGACTAGCTAAGCAACCACAGCTGAAGGCCAAGTGCAGAGGATGCCACTCATTCCCAGGATGTGTTAAGAGTTCATAAGCAAAGACAACTATTTGCACTAGAACCTGCCCTGGGGCATAGCAGTTGAAAACACCCAGTACTAGATAAGTCACTCTTCCCTCCCTCTTTTTCTCATTCAGCATCACTTTGCACTTCAGAATTTCCTGTCCAGCTTCACCTGCTTTCAACTACTCACAGAGCCCAGTGTTCATGGTGCCACAGGTGAAGATAGAAATGGAGTCAGACTGTGACTTCACAGATGTGGACAGATACGGAAAAGAAACTGACGGCGAGACCACCCTCTAGGACGCAGCTTCCCCCAGATGTGGTTTAATCTTCATTGTGAGGTCGGGGCCGAATCCCTGAACTTCCCTGTACCCGGTTTCCTTATTTGCCAAACCGAGGGTCACTCCACTGGATAAAAAACTGATCTGTGGGTGAAAAGTACTACTTATGTGCAAAGCTATCTCCTTTTTGTAGTTATGAAAACAACAAAGGAAACATACTTTATTTTAAAATGCAGTCCAGGATAGAAATTATAACATGTCTTGAAATGAAAAAAATGCTTGCCTCCCCAAATTATAGCTAGGATAAAGGGGCAGTAGTAAATTTTTATTAAAACAAATATCAATTAGATTTTTTTTTAAGTTTAGATGTTAAAGTATCTAGATGGTCTTGAAAGAACTATTAAAATGCTCACACTTCAGTACACCAACGTTGGAAAATTTGTTTTGCAACTTGGCATTGGGAAGAAATATTTCACAGGTCCTATCTTTCCCTATCTCATTCAGTTTTCAAAGGGTCATTTGTCAAGTCTGAACCATCTGCATGCATAGCGGCCTTGTTCCAGCACAGAAGTGTGACTGGAGCTTTCCAAGATTGAAAAGCCAGTTGTGAAAGTCTGTTAATGAAAGAACCAACACATTACAGTGGGTAAATGTTTCTAAAATAAAATTGTTCTTGTTAAAGTGAAACTTCAAACCACATGTTACATCAACAAAATGACCCTTTAAATTAATAGCACTGGTTTTTCACATCCAGAATAAGATTTCATTACACCTTCAGGTAGGCTCTTCCTACAAGTTTTCAATGGCCTGATTCCCAAAGTCAAACTCCCATCCACATGACTGCTGCATGTTAGGCAGAGCTAATGTAAAATATTAAATTATAACTTTGCAGTATTAGATTACTACTTTAAAGGAATGATTAGAAGCCAAGTTGGATAGATTAATGACACATTAGTAAAGAAGCATGAAACTTACTATCAGTCTGTCTTCAATCCCCATTTGACAAACATCAACATTGTTTATTTAACACCTACTATGTGCCTGATAGCCACAATGCATCTGACATTTACTGTCTCCAAAACAACTATGGATTTGAATTTCAAGTAAATCTCTTTGGTTAGTTGCCACATTTACTCAAGATTACAAATGCAGGTGCTTTTTTCTTTATTCTTTTCTATTTTTTAAAGACAAATGACACTAGATCATTAACATTTGGGTACTAGGACAGCTAATTGCCTCTGCGATCTTCAGAGCCTTGTACAGTGCCTGGTCCATGGAAAAACTCTCGGTGTTTATTAAATCTCAGAGCTCCTTTCCAAGGGATACTGCCAAGAGGTAAAGCTCTAAACCTCTCCCACTTGATCACAGCAGAATGACTAAGCTGCTCACTAATCCAGAACCATCCCCTGAATTTAAGTGTAAATTCTGTATCTTCATCTGCACCAATCCCGGAAGAGCTAACAATCTACCCTTAACATTTATTTTAAAACTTGGCTGATTTCCAATGGCACTGTGTCCAAATTAAACTGTAGGAATGTTATGGATTCCAGAGTAAATGTGCTTGATTAATCAAACAAGTTGGAAAAGTATGATGTTAGTTTTTTGTTGTTGTAAATTGATCACTGTAATTTCCACCTTCTATGTCATTTATATTTTGTACACACATGAACATTGTAATTTTGATAGCTTTTAACAGGTTGACATATTGTTACTTCTCCTTGCAGTAGGTCAGAACTATTTTCCCATTTGTAACTATAATGCAATAAAACTTAATCCTGTCTGCTCATCTTGCAAACTATCATCTTCTTACATCTCCAGAAAACTATCAAAAGAATAAAGGCAGGAGCGCTTGGGTGGCTCAGTCGGTTGAGTGTCCGACTTCAGCAGCTCAGGTCATGATCTTGCAGTTTGTGACTTCAAGCCCTGCATCAGGCTCTGCTGTCAGCACAGAGCCCACTTCAGATCCTTTGTCCCCCCAACTCTCTCTCTCAGAAATGAATAAACATTTAAAAAAGAAGAAGGCAGTTGGCAGAAGAACAAGGAGGGAATAAGTCAACTCAAGTAAGTAAGTAAGTAACTTAAGTAAGTTGACTTACTCCCTCCTTGTTCTTTCTCTTTCTGTCTCAAGCTGCCTGGAACAGGAGCTGCATCATCTGCCTGCTTGGAAGTCAAAATACCCAGTCCTGGTAGAGAAGAGAAGATACATAGGCACCTGTCCCAGACTCAAAATGCGCACAGCAAACACCTTCCAATCTGTCAAATCAAACACACACATTGAAAAAAATGTATACAGAGGAAGGGGGCAGAGTGAAGGGGGGCAATGGCGAGCACATCAAGAAGGGCTGTGTAAATCCAACAATGTGTACATTGAACTGCATGGTTTAGACAGCACCTAGAATAGGCCTAACCACTGACATGAATCTTACAGATTAAGCTCCTGGCTTGGCACAATCTGTTGGGATGTAAGACTAAAAGGACTAGACTTGTTTCTCCACCGTGCTTTGTATCAATTTAAGGCACAGGATTAGGTGTCACCGAATACAAGAATATCTATGTCAGTTACATCCAATGAAAAAGATTAACTGTGATTAGGACACAACTAAAACTGTAGCAGGAAGATACGGTATTTTGGAAACTCATTCCACACCAGTCAGAAGTGTTTTATTAAAAAAAAAAAAAAAATGGGGAAACACACACACACACACACACACAGAAAACCCTTTTAATCAGAAAGTCTGATTAAATTCAATATTAAGTTCTCAAAAACCCATCGGGGAAAGCCAACAGGTTACATCAAAGCAGGCAGCTGCTGACAAGTCTTTGGTGGAAAAGTAAGTTGCATACTTCTATAAGCTGCCCTAATGATTATCAAGCCCGAGTTTTGTTTTTCAAAAATAGTTTCAAGATATGCCAAGGAAACATACAGACACCCTCAACAGTACAAAGATGTAACAATGAAGTTTAAGGATATAGGAAAAGCCAAATATGACAATACACACAAATCTATAAAATAAGCCTTTCAATCCTAGAAAAAAATGGGAAACCTCATGAATGTAATGCACATAAAACGAGGACTAACAACACATGGAACCACCCTAAACATTTTCCCAACACTCAGCCATGAAATGACAGCTTAGGACACCATTAACATGTAGTTTTTACATACATTATGTATGTAAATTAGAGTAATTTTTTTCTACTCAATTACCATTTCTTCCTTTTTACCTTTTCCCTAATTTTCTCTAGCAACACTTTTCCTTTGGTTTAACCAGTTGAACTCAAAAGGTTTGGAACCTAAAGTGAGTATCAACTCTTATTGGAATAGCACTTGGGAAATGCAATCCTAGAAAAGGCAAATTTTAACTGAAGTGGCTTGACAAAGTTAAGCATCCGTTCTCACTGTGACAATGTCCTCCATGTTAATCACTAGGTTGATGGCTTCTCTTGGCTGGATCACACGACCCAGCATGATACTGGCGTGCTCCGTGGTGAGGTACTGCAGAGTTCTGTGCGCAAACTCCCAACCATTTAAGCTTTCAATAAATACAAAGCATCATTTTAAACCATTTCGGTAAAATAAATAAAAAATATTGCATTTCTATTGGCCTGTTTTGCCTCTTGAACTGGCTTGGACTGTTGTTTGTGACAGAAGACACAACAGTTAATTAGTAGCAACTCCACGCTCCTTAGGCTTCAATACTTCTCGCTCTTCAAGCCTCAGCACCTTTTTTGCAGCAATAATGGTATTCTTCATTAGCATCGCCACTGTCATGGGACCAACACCCCCAGGGACTGGAGTGATGTAACCGGCTTTCTTTCTGACGCCTATATAGAAACAGGATAGGCAGACTGCCTTAATTATAGCAAAGGAAATGTATGCATTTTAACATACCATGGAAGAAGCATTTAAAGAAAAAGCAAGAATATATGTAAGCACCTTCATAAACCTCAAACTCATTAAAAAAAAAAAATCACATCTACATGACTCAGGGGTAAAGCTTTTTGAACATACTAATAAAATAACATTCACATAATAAGGAGTTGTTCAATGAATATTTATACATTTAAATAACCTATAATTTACTAGTCATACTTTTCCTCCATATTAAATCAATTTCAAAAGAAATACCTGGATGGGTTAACTATATGTGAAGTATAATAATTATTTTTATGTTATTAGTATTAATATATTAACAATACCTACCTACAACAGTTTCTTAATTTTATTCTATTTTATTTTTTTACTATTTATTTACTAGATTTCTTTATATACTGTTTACCCAAAGCACCAAAAACAAAGTAATTTTCTGGAAAGTGAGAAGATTTTTTTTTTAACGCAATCTTAAAGCAAAAATACTTAAGCACTTAGCCTTGTGTCTGATTGCTTATTAGAAATGGAAAGCTAGAAACAGACTTATCAACATAAAATTGAGATAAACATGATACCTTAAAAACTGAAAGGAGAAATCTACTAGTATACTTCAAAAGTCAGGAACGTGACTTTTTCCTGGACCATTTTCAACAGGTTCAGGTTTGCGATCTCCCCTTTCAATGTGAAAATGATAAATCTGTAACACCTTCTAGGAGACTGAATGGTGTCAGAAAGTCACTTCATTAAATTTTCAGACTTGTTAAGTCATGAAGTCGTTTCAACTATGAAGTAACCCTAAAGAAAGAATGAACACCTTCCTGAAAAGCTTATAGCTGGTCCCCATAATCTTATGATATAAACATCCTAAAATGATTCTAGAGTGACTACCATTTCTTAAAAGATTTCTCTTTAATTCATGTGGGATACATTTTAAATTACCAGAGTAACCTAAGTGGTTTTTTTTGTTGCTTTTTTTTTTTAAAGTACTCTCTACCCCTATCATGGGACTCAAACTCAACGACCCCAAGATCAAGACTCGCATGCTCTACTAACTGAGCCAGCCAGGCGCCCCCAGAGTAATGTAAGTTTAAAAGTTAAAGAAAAAGTAAATGATCTGTCCTAAATGTCCATTAAAGGTAGTATTTACTGACTTTATATTTTAAGAAAATTATACTATATACCTTCAAAATCCACATCTCCAACCAACTTGGGTTTAGCAGTGATGGGATCTTGAATTCTATTTATTCCCACATCGATGACTGCTGCTCCCTCCTTGATCATATCTGCTGTGATCAGATTTGGAATGCCTGCAGAGACAGGAATGGCAGGAATGGTCACTAGTACTGAAAGAAAGATTCCACCTGTCACAGTCTTATCTGATTTCAATTTTAAGGGACATGGAAGAACTAAAAAGCTTATTTTGTGAAAACCTGTGAAAATTGTTAACCAAGGAACGAATGAAACTTCACACAGTAAACAGAAATATTTGAGCCCATTTGAAGTAACATTACCCACCAAGTTTATAGTGAAAAGCCAAAAACCAACACCGCACATACAGTTCCCACCTCATCTTTGTGGGCAGCTCACAGGGTCATCCCTAAAGGAATGGGAATGGGGTAGCAGAGAGGCAGGCAAATTCTAAGATTCTAAGGGCTGTCCTTCCATCCCCTCCCCGGTGTTCATACCTGCAGCAGAGACCACAATGTCTGCGAGAACTGTATGTTTCTTCAGTTGCTCTTTGGGAGTGTATCGATGAGATATTGTAACAGTGGCATCGCCTAGGAGTTAAAATATAGGTGTCCTGATTTCTGAATCAAAGCTGAGATTGGATTAGGTCTTAATTAACCAACCCATTTTAGAAATTCACCATCTCTGAAAAAAATAATTGACTTAATTCATGTACCATATTTTCTGGCCAGCTCAGTAATCATTTACTTTTCAGAAATTAATACCCAATTTCTTATAACTTTCATCCCTTCATCCTATCTCTATCCTTTTGAATCATATATAATTAAATTTATTCCTTATCCCATTTAGCAGCCTTTCAAGAATTTTACTTTTCCTAAGCACAATGTCACTAGAATTACTCAAGGTTTAAAAAAATAAGTGTGTGTGGGGCGCCTGGGTGGCGCAGTCGGTTAAGCGTCCGACTTCAGCCAGGTCACGATCTCGCGGTCCGTAAGTTCGAGCCCCGCGTCAGGCTCTGGGCTGATGGCTCGGAGCCTGGAGCCTGTTTCCGATTCTGTGTCTCCCTCTCTCTCTGCCCCTCCCCCGTTCATGCTCTGTCTCTCTCTGTCCCAAAAATAAATAAAAACAAAATAAATAAATAAGTGTGCTGAAACATATTTGGAAGTACATAGTTTTGCCATTATTTCTGATGTAATCATGTAAGATCATGATAATCACGTGTGATAACTGATTTATGAGGCTTTTCAGACAAACTCACAGAACTTGATGTAATGACACACTACAGCCTTTTCAAGTCAATCCTTTGCAATGGTCTCAGATTTCTTTTCTATCAAATGACATAGAATGGGATACTAACTTTGAACTGTTTCTTAGCCCCAACTATCCAAGCCATAAAGGAAAATGTGTAATTGCCGTCAACCATGCTTACACTCAAAACTCAAATTTAATTCTGAGGCATATCCATTTCTGTAGTAGGCCCCTAATAAATGCATTTAAAAGTCTCAGGTGACACGAGTTCAGCTTGTCCTACCAAGATCATTCCCCAAATATGCCAAATATCTGCTAACAAAATCACAATAAATACACATGCAAAGTTTAACAAACATAGGACAGCCTCTGAAGGTTTGCACAAAAGGGAGGAGGGAACACTCCTCAGAACCCCACTGCCTTACCTCCAGGGCGCTCGTGAGCCCCATCTGTGTGTAGTAGCATTGCAATGGGCATTCCAACGTTTTTTGACCTCCCAGCCACAACCACATTCTTCCCCAGGGTTGGAATGCCTATGAAGAAATATATATATTTGCATTAAAAAGAGTGCTAGACTATCTTAGAATGAGCACCAAAGAAAAAGGCAGACAGATAGCCTTGGACATAAACCAGTGATAACGAAGGGAGTTACTAAGCTTGTTGCCTCATCAGTCAATGGGGCCTATCACCTGCTACATAGAGTGAAGGCTAAAAAGAGAGAGAAAGCACCCTGTAAGCTACAAAATGTTATAGGAGTGTGCACTATCAACACAATCAAATCTTAAGTTTCCTTTATGGGGGCTTCTGGATTAAAGAGCAACAAAGTTAAAATAGGCAAACAGTCAAAATAGGCAACTGCAGAGAGAGGTAGGCTCTGGGGTCAGGACTAGAGGATGTGTGGCCGTAGTATCGGAGCATCCATTCTGCTTACTGCAGGACTTTTTATCATCTGTAAGTACTATTTTTATAATAGTTAACACAGACATACAACTATAGGATAGACCTACCAGTTCGCTTAATTATTTCCCAGACACCCCATGGGGTAGCCGGTAACATGGAATACTGGTCCAAACACATTCGCCCTACATTAATTACATGAAAGCCATCAACATCCTTGTCTGGAGAAACGGCATTGCAGATCTTTCTCTCGTCCATGTGCTCTGAAAAAGAAGTCAGAGCAGTGGCCTTAAGTCACTGTTGTATAGTTACCATGGTCTGACTCCAACTTACCTGGTTTATCATGCAAACCAGTTCCCCTTCCACGACTTGCCTCTGTGATTTACTTGTTTGTCTGCACAGAAGGAACACACACCAGGCAAAGACAAATGCTAATATCAAAGCCAATATCCTCTTGTACAACTGCTTCCCTCCAATGCCATTTTGTATCAAGATCTCAATACCAGGGGTGCCTGCGTGGCTCAGTTGGTTAAGCGTCTGACTCTTGATCTTGGCTCAGGTAGTGATCTCATGGTTCGTAAGTCCAAGTCCCACATCAGGCTCCACACTGACAGCATGGAGCCTGCTTGGGATTCTCTCTCTCCCTCTCTCTCTGTCCTTCCCCCACCTGCTTTCTCTGTCTCTTTCTCAAAATAAATTTTTTAAAAAAGACCTAAAAATAAATAAATAAATAGGGGTGCTGGGGTGGCTCAGTCGGTTAAGCATCCAACTTAAGCTCAGGGCAAGGTCTCAGTTTGTGGGTTCAAGCCCTGCATCAGGCTCTGTGCTGACAGCTCAGAGCCTGGAGCCTGTTTCAGATTCTGTGTCTCCCTCTCTCTCTGCCTCTTCCCTGCTCACACTCTGTCTCTCTCTCAAAAATAAATAAGCATTAAAAAAATTTTTTTTAATCAAATAAATAAATAATCTCAATACCAAATTAAGGAGCAATTAGTATTCTGAGTATTTATTCTAATAAAATATTCACTCTTTTGAATTTAACTCCCTTTAAGTCAAGTCCACATGAGGGGCCAGGTATATAAAGTAACTAAGAATCCTCTACTCCTCAGAAATCATTCTAAGTGGTGGAGCCCAAAACTCACCTGGAAGAGGCAGCTGAACAAGGAGGCCATCTACATTATCATCATTATTTAGTTTATTGATTAAATTCAACAGTTCTTCCTCTGAAATTGAAGCTGGTTTCACAATTGTCTCACTGTTGATTCCTATAAGATTATTTCAAGGTTAAAAAAAACATTGAGGCATTTAATGAGCAATGTTATGTTGCCTGCCATGGTATTCTAACCTAGAATGTTTTCATCACACTCAACCCCGGTAGCTAAAAAGCCTGAATCAGTTCCCAAGGCACCTAAAAAGGTACCTTCACAAATATACACACTACAGAATGTTGGCTTGACAATTCTATACATTATTCTACACTATCCTCATTAACTTCAATTTACAGACAGGGAGACTGAGACTCAGCAAAATTGAAACACAAGCCAGTTAGCAGTGAAGGCAATCCTTCCAGTTCCAAAGTCCATGTTCTTTCCACTGCACTGTGCTACTTCCCAGTGTCTTAAAAAGCCACAGCTTGCTATTTTCTAGAGGCTCTAAAGGTTTTTCAAAGAAAAGGGGAGCAAATGTCCACTGACTGATGAATAAAGATGTGGTATAGGGACGCCTGGGTGGTTCAGTCAGTTAAGCATCCGACTTCGGCTCAGGTCATGATCTCATGGCTCGTGAGTTCGAGCCCCACACCAGGCTCTGTGCTGACAGCTCAGCACCTAGATCCTGCTTCAGATTCTGTATCCGTCCCTCTCTACCCCCTCCCCTACTTGCACACTGTCTCTCTCTCTCTCTCTCTCTAATATAAATATACATTAAAAAAATGTAAAGATGTGGTACATGTATCATGGAATATTACTTGGCCATCAAAAAGAATGAAATCTTGCCATTTGCAATGACATGGATGGAGCTAGAATGTATTATGCTAAGCGAAATAAATCAGAGAAAAACAAATCCCATATGATTTCACTCATATGTGGAATTTAAGAAACAAAAAAGATGAACATATGGGAAGGGGAACAAGGAGAGAGGGAAACAAACCACAAGAGACTCTTAACAAGAACAATCTGAGGGTTGATGGAGGGAGGCGGGTGGGGGATAGGCTAGACGGGTGATGGGTATTAAGGAGGGCACTTGTGACGAGCACTGGGTAAGTATATAAGTGATGAATACTGAATTCTTCTCCTAAAACCAGTATCACACTGTGTGTTAACTAAATTTAAATTTAAAAAAAGAAATAAGTAAAACCAACAAAGAAAAGGGCAGGAAGCCTCAATCCTCAGTGGTAATGAACGGAGTGTACTAAAAGCTCATGGTCCACCCACACGTCGTTTCACAGCCTTTCAGAAGGGAAGGGCACCAGGGGCTCACACCACTGACCCACAGAGGAGCAGGGAGAGGCAGAACTGAGACCAGGAAGTCTGTGGTATAACAAGACCTAGAACACAAACCTCCCATCACCCATACCCTCGGCTTCTACATTCAAAACTCTAACCACCTCTAACCTGCATGATTTAATTGGCTTTGGACTCAATTGCTGGAGAAGCTGAAAGCTATTTCCTAGAAGTCAGAGTCACTTCCTTCAAGCCTAGGACGGTGTTCTAGGCCACATCACTGAGGTCTCCTCAACCAAATCAACTCAAACATCTCAGCCAGACTTGCATTATTGCTCAAGGAAAGCAAATGTAAATTGTGTTTAGTGTCACTTGTCAATGTCACAGAATTTAGCTTACATTCCAGAAGGCACCAAGAATACCAACCATATTCCTTCCATCCTAGTCTATAAACCTCCCCAGCAGATAGGCTGGATTTCTTTATGACAACATTTTGGATACAGTTCAATCACATTAGCCTCCTCTGACTGTGTCTTCTAATCAGACAAAATAATGAATGACAATGAAGTTTGCCCCAGGTAAGCCACAGTTTAGCAGCAGTCAGAGTTTGAGAGTGACACATACCCACTTCTGCAGCTGCCCTGGTTTTGTTGAGGACGTAGGAGTGACTCGCAGGATTTTCACCAACCAGAACCACGCTCAGGTGTGGCCGCTTGTTGCCCGATGCCACCCATTCTTCCACCTCCTGCCGCACTTCCTGCTTGATCTGCTGTGCAAGTTTCCTTCCAGAAATGACAACAGCTTCATTTCTGTGGAAGGCAACAACAGTCACAAAACCAGAGAGCTTAAATTTTTGTGAGAAGTAAAGATCAAACTATAAAATAAATAAATAAATAAATAAATAAATAAATAAATAAATAAATAAATAAAAATTATTAAATACCCCAAACTTAAAAAGTAGATTAAAACACATGGTGCCTAATCTGAGGGACAATGGAAATCTGAAGGCCCAGTTCAAAGTGGTAAATCTGCGTCCAGCTACATGTTCAGGAAGATAAAGTTGACGGAAATAGTTATCACTATCACGCTGAAGCTCAGAGAGTGAAGTGACAGTGAGGACTTGGCAAGCTGGCTCTCAAATCCAGATCTGTCTGAATCCAGAGTCCAGGCTCTTCCTGCTACACCATTCTGCCTCCTGATCATTGACAAATTGATGGACCAAAAAAAAGTTTTTCATTGCTTTATTTGACCCATCATCACTATGAGGTCAGGGTTTCCTACGCACTTATATACCATTTGTAGTTTGTGTTTTGCCCATGTTATTCGCATCCAGTCATATGTTTCAAACCATTTCCCAGTTAAGTCAATTGGCTTTTAATTTCTATGATGCTTTCAAATATATAAATTATGTTATGCAATTAAACCAATAAACAACATTCTGGACAGGTCAAACCTCAAAATAACAACTGCTGCCCCCAGCCCCTCCTGGAGAAAACTTTCCCAGTAAGAATAGGGGCTGGGAGGAGACTAGTAGAGGTTCCATCTCATGGGTGGCAGTGTGCTCTACCCCGGAACCCCATGGCCCTTCCACAGCTGACCGACTAGCAGTGAGTATCTGACATCAAGGACGACAATTTCTAGGCAGGCCAGTGGTCCAGTTGGTACAAAAGCTCAGTAAAGTGGGAGCAGTGGTAGTTAACCTAGACTGGTAAGAGCTTCTCCCCAAACCACATTCACACACTAGAACCACAGGGGACCTGTTGGTGGGAGGCCCCGAAGAAAGACATAGAAAAAAGCAAAGAGAGAAAACAGCAGTTACACTCATGGTAGACAGAGCAAGAGATGCAGAAACTGCTACTGGGGGTGAGGCAATGAGAAAACTCAGGGTCCAAAAGAACCTCCAGTTCCCCAAATCATGTTCAGATCTCTGAAAGGCCATCTCTTTCCGATAAGAACTGTTTATGCAGCTCTTCCTGGGTTCCAATGTGGAAGATTCCTGGTTTTCTTAGCATCTGCTCCCTAAGCATAAAGGTCTCAGTGTAAACAAGTCGTCCCCTTTAGATTTGTCCTCAGTATCATGAAGAATGCTCCAACCTCAAGGCTGAGATACACAACTATTTGAAATACTGAAACAATTTCCCCTTACAGCACATATTTAATTGTCAGGGATAATAACATCAAGGTACTAGTTATTTTGTAGGTCAGATATGATTCATTCCTTTTTTTCTTTTTAAAGATTTTATTTTTAAGTAATGTCTACACCCAGTGTGGGGCTCAAACTTACAACCTCAAGATCAAGAGTTACTTGCTCTATACGTGCCCCAGAAATGATTAATTCTTAAGACCACTGTTAACTATGGGTGTCTGGCTGGCATGTGACTCTTGTTCTCAGGGTGGTGAGTTACAATACATACATACATACATACATACATACATACATACATACATACATAAATGCCACTGTTAACTACAATGGAATTTTAAAGCTCCAACAGTCTTTAAGCCATCCATGCTTCCTTTCCATTTGTATTAAGATTAAATACCTGCTTTAAACCAGATGAAAATGTCTTAGATGTACAGCAGTAATTTTACGTTTAAACCTTATATTAATTTGTACTTGTATCTTGGGAGGTATTAAAAAGATATAATTTTAGAGTAAACGAAGTACTTTTACCCACATTTTATGTAATGATACTAGCATAGCACAAAGTATATAATAGTACTTCATTATGCCCATGGTATATTAAGGAATTGAAAACATGTTCACATTTGCAAATCTATTTCAGAATTACATCTGAAGGGGACTTAATTCAAAGGGCTTTGAACACAAACCCTCTGGCAACATTCCTGGGGAATAGCCCCAGTCCAGAAATGCATTTCCCAACCCTGGAGAAATTGGTTAGAGTTACACACACACACACACACACACACACACACACACACACACAGATCCTTAATATATAATAGATATATCTATCTACTTATACACTCATAAGGATATGTGTGTAAACGTATATACACATGTATAAATATTCAGAAAGTCTTAAACTACCCTTCCTTAAAAGGTTCCTTTTGAAAGCAATGAACTTAGAGAAAATGATAGCAGCGCATTGGGGCTAAGAATGATATACTCAAATTAAGGACACAGGGTTCTGAGAGAACCCAGTGTTCCAAGTCCCAAAGGCAGGTTCTGGATGTTATGCCAATTAGCTTTCTAAAAACTGTCAAAGAGTAACAAGAACCAAAAACAAAGCCACAACACAATGAGTATCTTCTGTAACAGAACCTGTTTTAGCCTTCCTCTGCATATACAGCTCTGCAGAATGTGAAACACAGTCCTGCCAGTGAGTCATTACCTAATTTTCCATCATCTCTTTTGCCAAAGGGCAGATAAAATAACTGCTACCCCAAAAGAAACAGAGGCCCAACTTAGCCCCACAGGGAATCCGAAATGTATTAACTATATTAACTAACACTTATTTAAGAATTAAACGCTTTCACAGATGTGTTTAGAAAATCTTCCATTAAAATTATGAATGAATAAAAATAAAATAAAATAATGAATGAACAGACTAGAAAAAAGTCACAAGGACTGTTCAAATAAAATTCAAAACTAAAAGCCAACTCAGTAGTATTTTTACTTTCCTAATTCAATAGCTTTACAGCACTGTAATTTTCCATAAAAAAATTTTCAGGTGCACTTTATGATTCCTGATCAGGTTATTCTAGAAAGACTTCAGTTATCTACTAATTAATGGAACCAGTAATGAGTAAAGAAATCTACAAAGGGGGATGGAACTAACATCTATTAAATACTAGATATTTTGCTAAGAATTTTGCATACATTACTCTCAGTTACCTTGGGGTTATTATACTAACACTGGTATATAGAAGGGGAAACTGAGGACAGTAGAAACAAGATTCAAACACACTCAAACCTCTGCCTCCAAAGTCCATTTTTCCCTATGCCCCACTGTGTCCTAAACTATAGTACTATCTCTGCAACCATGAGTTTATGCTCCTGAAACTCTCTGCCAACCTCCTCTTCGCCAAAAAAGGAATACACACAGACTCATAAAACATATCATTGTTTTACATTTACTAGCCAGCAGTGATCAAAGCAATACCAGGAAACCATAAACACCAAACACAGTATTGCCTTCAGAGATGTGGAGCCTACTTGTTCATTCAGAAAGGCAAGTCAAAGGAGGGCATTTGTTACTGGAGAGTGAACAAACTGGTCCAGTTTTCTAGGTGATGAATTGAGGATCCTTACAAATCTCTTCAGTCATGAAAGCCACAGGCACACATGGCCAGAACTCAGGAAGGGGACAAGAGGGAGGTGAACAGACAGTAATGAGAGATGGGACTGGAAAGGCAGGTCAGGGTAAGACCAAGAGAAGTTTTGAGTGTCCTCGGTCTTCTTTCAAAAACGTATTAATCCGCATTCTGTGTTACAACAGCACCTTGGCAATGCCTCTAATAACATTTTTACACTGACTGGAAATTACACATGTGTTCTGCCCCCTGAATTCCATTAAGGAAAGAAGACTTGATCACCCCTGAATTCACACAGCTTAGCGCAATGCCTGCATGAAAGAAAGAGCTGCTGGTACAAGGCTTAGATCGCCGGCAATGCAAAGGCTCTAAAGGTGGGCGTGAGAGTGCACAGGTTTAGGGTGACAAATCACAGGCCCCCTGAAGACCCTTCAACCTAGGTTTAAGAATGGGAGTTTGAGGTCCCGAAAGATCAGGAAAAAACCTATTACCTCCCTAAGAAAATGCAAACAGCTCTTTCTCTCCTTTTCTTGGGTATTTAACCCTTCAGTTTACTCAGCCTGGCAGACCAACTCCGGGTGGACTGCATCAAAGCCCTGGTGAACACAGCACATGTATTCTCCTGGGAGGGGAAAGAGGCAGCCAGAAGAGCAGCCCGAGCCACATCCACCTCCCGAAGGAGGAGGGAAGTGCGGGTACCCGGCGAGCAAGCCGGCTCCGGGATTTCATCAGACTGCACCAACCCCCTCCGCCGCTAGGGTCCGGACTCTCACTGAAGGCTGCTCATTCAGAGCCCTACCCGGCGCTCGCCAAAGCGTACCCTCTGCTTTCCGCAAGCGGCTCGGCATCACAGCCAAGGGCGGCCGGCAGGTTCTGGCCAGTGACCTCGGTACAGTCCTGCGTTAATCGGGGCGCCCCAGAGCCCGCCTGCCCCTTAGCTCCGCACCGTGGGCCCCGTCCTGCGGACGGACTGACCCCAAGAGAGGGCGACGCCCCGGGGCTGCGGGAGACCTGCTTCCTCTGAAAGGCCGGTTCCGGGTATCAGCCCATCCCACGGAACGATGGCCCAGATCGCAGCCGGGGGCCGCGCGCGACTGCCACGTCGTCCCGCCACCGCCCGGGACGGAGATGCTCAGCAGAACGTCCCCCAGCGCCCCTCCGGAGCCCGGCCGGCCCCCCGCCCTCGGTTCCCTCAGCTTTCGGCGCTGACCTGGCTCCCGATCCTCTTACCGAGCTACCGAGAGGTGGAAGGGGCGATGACGGAGGCGGCAGTTCTGCGCGGGCCGGAGCAGCCGGATGGCCAACGTGGACACGAGGGAAGGAGCAGCCATCACCCGCGCCGGTGTCCGCGCCAGGAGAGAAGCGCGCGCGCGGGCAGCGCAATTATACCGCGGCCGCGTGGCAGGCCCCGCCTCCCGCCCGCACCCGTTGGTCCCTTCCCAGTAAAGTCCTGCTTACGATTGGAGCAAGAAGAGCTAGGAGCAAGGCCCTGAAAGGCTCGGAAGCTTCGATAGCCTGCAGAGATTGGCTGAGGAAGGCAAACCCCTGCCAAACACAGCTAGTGTCACGGAAGCCGGGCTAACGCGAACAAGAGTTTGTTCATTCATTGCTTGAACAATTATCTGAGCGCCTACTGTGTGCCAGGCACCGTAAAGAGTGGATAGGAAGATAGACAGAATACCAACTAATAAATGCAGAGGAATGATAGAAAGAAACTATTTGACAAAATCATAGTAAAAACAGATCACCGATAGATGTCAAAACAACTGGATGAAACTGGATTAGGAAAGAGGTATGTACTTACTGGGTTGCCAGATCTTGCAAGTAAAAATACAAGACACTCAATTAAATTTGAATTTTAGATAAATAATTTGGGAAGAGGGATATACTTATACTAAGATAGTATTCGATGGCCATCTGCAATTAAAATTAAATTGGGCTTCCTGTATTTTATCTGGCCACCCTTTTTGCATAATCTTAAAGTATCTCTCCCACAAAATACTTATTAATAGCAAAGGGGGAAAATAGTAAATTTACAATATGGAAACCTGACAGTCATGACCTTAATTAAGTGATCAAAGTTAAGACCATCAGTAGTGGGACAAACACACATGGTGCACTGAGGAGAATGCATCACCTCGTAATCTTAAGTCTGAAAATTGAGTGAAATGGTTTTTCTAAGCCATTAAGTCCCCTGAAAACTGTTACAGATTTTTTCATTTACACACCAAGAGGAGAGAACACAGACCTGGAATATTAAAACAAACAGTCCAGGAAAAAGCCACATTCCTAAAATTTTGGAATTTACTAGAGGACATTAATCACAAGGAAATCCCAAATCGAGAGACATTCATGAGAAAAGCAGCCTGTACTCTTTGAAAAATATCAAAGTCATGAAAAACAAAGAATGAGGACCTGTTCTAGATTAGAGAAGTCTAGACATGACAATTAAACATAATGTGTGATTAAGAACAACAAAAAAAATGGTTTTCTTTCTCTTTGTTTCATTTTTCTTTTTTCTTTCTCCTTGCTATAAAGGATATTACAGGGAAACTGGCAAAATATTAATAAACTTTGTAGATCAGCTAATAGCATGGTATCAGTGTAATTTCCTGATTTAACTAATCATATAGTGGTTGCATAAGAGAATGTACTTGCCTTTAGAAATAAAGGGGCATTATGCCTTCAACTTTCAAATGGTTCAATATATATATATATGTATATGCATATATGCATATACATATACAGTTTACCTTTGAATAACAGTGGGGTTAGGGGTGCACACTCCACATAGTCGAAAACCCACATATAACTTTTGACTCCACAGAAATTTAACTACTAATAGCCTACTGGTTTTTTAATGTTTGTTTGTTTGTTTGTTTGTTTATTATATTTATTTATTTTTCAGAGACAGAGTGAGACAAAGTGAGAATGGGGGAGGAGCAGAGAGAGAGGGAGACACAGGATCCGAAGCAGGCTCCAGGCTCCAAGCTGTCAGCACAGAGCCCAATGCGGGGCTTGAACCCACAAACCATGAGATCATGACCTGAGCCGAAGTCGGACACTCAAATGACTGAGCCACCGGGGCACCCCTATTTATTTATTTTTAAATTTAATGTTTGTTTATTTTTGAGAGAGAGAGAGGCAGAGCATGAGCAGGGAAGGGATAGAGAGGGAGGGAGACACAGAATCTGAAGCAGACTCCAGGCTCTGTACTGTCAGCACAGAGCCCTACACAGGGCTCAAACTTACAAATTGCGATGTCATGACCTGAGCTGAAGTTGGACGCTTAACTGACTGAGCCACCCAGTCCCCTAATATTTATTTATTTTTGAGAGAGAGAGAGAGAGAGAGAGAGACAGAATGTGCAGGGGGGAGGGGCAGAGAGAGAGAGAGGGAGACACAGCATCCGAAGCAGGCTCCAGGCTCCAAGCTGTCAGCACAGAGCCTGATGCGGGGCTCGAACTCACGAACCGTGAGGACATGACCTGAGCCAAAGTCAGATGCTCAACCAACTGAGTCACCCAGGTGCCCCTAGGGTTACCTGTTTAAATATTTGTTTGTTAGGGGTGTCATAACAGAATATCACAGACTGGGTAGCTTAAACAACAGAATTTATTTTCTCCCAGTTCTAGAGGCTGGAAGTCCATGATCAAGGTGTTGGCAGGGTTGGTTTGTTTGTTTTCTCTTGAGGCCTCTCTCCTTGACTTGCATATGGCTGCTTCTCCCTGTGGTCACATGGCCTTTTCTCTATGGCAGTACACCTGTGGTATCTCTCTGTGTATACCTTAATCTCCTCTTCTTATGAGAACACCAGTCAGATTGGATTTGGAGTCACCCTAACCACCTCTTTTTAACTTCGTTGTTTTAAAGGCTCTATTTCCAAATACAGTCAGACTCTAAGGTACTGGGGATTAGGGTTTTAACGTATGAATTTGGGGGAGGGCACAATTCAGTCCCTAACAATGGATATGCATGAAGACAAACTGATAAAGCATGTGGCAATGTAACATATTAACAACTGGGAAATGGGTGAAGAGCATACAAGCATTATCTGAACTTTTCCTGCAACCTTTTTGTGTGTCTAAAATTATTCCAGAATTAAAAAAAAGAAAAAGACCAGTAAGATTTCTCACTCTCATGGTGCTTGGGGGTAAGGTAGACGTACAGTGAACAAGAAAAGAAAGTAAGAAAAAAAAGTATGTGGTACTGAGAACACTCTAGACAGCAGATATGAACTGCCGTATGGGTCAGAGGACTTGCAGAACCTGTGCCCAGTCAGCTGCAGTGAAGAGGCCCTTCCAGTCACCTGGATCTTACAGTGGTGGCTGTGAAGAGGGAAAGCAAACAGACATGCCCAGATGTCTGGACACCTAACCCTCTGAACAGATTTTGAAAATTCTCTTTTCCCCAACTGTGAACTCTCAAGAGTGAAACCATGAGAACATTATTATAATGTTTTTAATGTTTATTTATTTTTGAGAGAGGGAGAGAAAGCACGAGCAGGGAGGGGCAGAGAGAGAGGGAGACAGAGGATCCGAAATGGGCTCTGCCCTGCCAGCACAGAGCCCGATGTGGGGTTGGAACTCACGAAAAGCGAGATTGTGACCTGAGCCGAAGTTGGACACTCAACCGAGTGAGCCACCAGGTGCCCCCATGATATTTTTAATATATTCAACACAAGGATTTACTTCTATGCTCCCCCATATTGAAATATCATTTATTTAACAAAAATACTTTACGCTTTGATTTTTAGTCCAAATCCTGTGGGGTGCAGGTTCTCAAGCCCTTCTATAGTCAGGCTCACCTAGCCTTTCTGCTCTCCTCTTCCTTTGCTCTGCCCTCCACTCAGTACTTCACTTCTACCTGGTGTTTGGTTGGCCTCCTCTTTCTGTTCCCAAGAACCACTGCTGTTCATCCCTCAAGGCTGCACCCCCAGTCTGCCTGACTTAAAAGCTTTGCCTGTGTCTTTGTCTTCACTTTTTTTTGAGAGGGAGAGAGAGAGTGAGAGTGTGTGAGCAAGGGAGGGGCAGAAGGAGAGGGATAGAGAGATTTTTCTTTTCTTTCTTTTTTTTTTTTTTTTTAAGAGACAGCACAGGGGCAGAGGGAGAGAGAGGATCCCAAGCTGACTCTGCACTGACTTGGGGCTGGATCTCATGACCCTGGGATCATGACCTAAGCCCAAATCAGATGCTCAACCCATATAGTCACCCTGGCACGTCTGGTCTTCACTTTGAGTGGCCCCAAATGTTTCACCGACACATAAGGAAGAATCGGGACCACACACAGGCAAAATCAAAATTTTTTTAAAGTTTATTTTATTTTGAGAGAGAGAGAGAGTGGGGGAGGAGCGGAGAGAGAGGGAGAGGAGAGAATCCCAAGCAGGTTCCACACTGTCAGCACAAGAGCCCAGTGCAGGGCTCAAACCCATGAACCATGAGATCATGACCTGAGCTGAAACCAAGAGTCAGAAGCTTAACTGACTGAACCACCCAGGTGCCCCAACAAATCTTTGCTCCAACACAACTTGGACTGGCGGTATGAATTGCCCTCTCCTCTGGACTGTCACAGCATATAGGACTATCTTCTTTCAGCCCTCAGAATGACATCTTGAGATTATTTTGCACCTGTCTATCTCCTCCAATACAGTGTGGCCTTATTTAAAGAGAATTCATATCTCATGACTCATCTCATTCATGCAAGCACAAAGCATAGGAATGACCAAACATCTATTAATAATCATTCTAGTAATAGCTAACCTTTACTGAACACTGACTATGTGTCAGGCACTGTTTTAAGCATTTTGTATATATTATCCTATGTAATTCTCACATTTACCCCATAAAGTAAGTGCTATTACTATCTCCATCTTATAGATAGAGGAAATGAAGCACAGGAGGTTTAAGGAACGTGTCCAAGTTCACACATCTAGTAAGGGAAGGGGCAGGGGCTGAACAGGCTGGCTCCAGATCCCCTGCTCTAATATCACTACCACTTATTGAGCATTTGGTCTGTGCCAGGAGAATCCCAACTTCATGGTTCGTGAGTTCAAGTCCCACATGGGGTGAACACGAGCTCCGCTTCAGGTGAACAAGAGCCCCATTTCTCTCTCTCTCTCTCTCTCTGCCCCTCACTCACTTGCACCCCCCCCAAAAAAAAAGAATAGAGGCGAGGGGCGCCTGAGTGGCTCAGTTGGTTAAGCGTCTGACTTGATTTTGGCTCAGGTCATGTTTTCGCAGTTTGTGGGATCAAGCCCCGAGTCCGTGGTGTCGGCTTGAGATTTACTCTCTCCCTCTCTCTCTCTGCTCCTCCCCTTCTCACTCTCTCTCTTTCTGCCTCAAAATAAATAAATAAACATTAAAAAAAAGAATACAGAGATGACGCTTTACCAAAGTGGTTAAAAATACATGATTCTGAGAGCAGCACCAATCAAGAATTGTTATGTAAAATACTGTTGGTCTCCCAAACATCAGTGCTTAGATGCCAGTCCATCATGTTCTTGCTTATTATTTCCTTATGATTAATTATAAATCAATTACCTCTTGTATTTTATCGTGAACATAATTCAACACATTTTCTATTTGTCCTGATTTTATTCCATTCAAGATTAAAGGTGGTAGTAATATTGAGGGGAGTGATTTGCTGCAGAGAACAACATAACTAACACTGTGTGCCAGGCTTTATGTTCTAAATGCTTTATGCTTAGGGGTGCCTGGGTGGCTCAGTTGGTTAAGCATCCAACTTCAGCTCAGGTCATGATCTCACAGTTTGTGAGTTCGAGCTCCGCATTGGGCTCTATGTTGACAGCTCAGAGCCTGGAGCCTGCTTCAGATTCTGTGTCTCCCTCTCTCTCTGCCCCTCCCCTGCTCACATTCTTTCTGTCTCTTTGTCTCAAAAATAAATATTAAAAAAAATAAATAAACTAAATGCTTTATGCTTAAAAACTCGTTTAATCCTCATAATAACCCTATAAAGTAGTATGCTACAATATTCCCATTTTCTAGTCAAGAAACGGAGGCACAGAGAGGTTAGTAACTTTGCCAAAATCACATGGCTAGTAAATAGCAGACTATTTTTCAAATTCCTTTCCTTTCTTTTTTTAAGACACAAGAAAATTAGTTTTTGAAAATTAAGAGAATAGGAACGAAGTCAGCAGCCCAAACTTTGGTTTCTGAGACTAATAATAGCAGCATATACTAGGCACAGTTGTGTTTTACATGTATTATCCAATCCTCATACCTATCCTATTATTACCCTTACTTTTCAGATGAGAAAAGTAAGACACAAAGAGGTGAAATAACTTGGCCTAGGTGCACAGCTGGTCAGTGGCAGAGCAAAGTAAAATGCTGAAAAAAAATGTAAGAGAAGAGGCATTATAAACTTTAGGATCACTGGGATCTCTCCATGACAGAAAGCAACTTGACCTGAATTTTGTCACTATTGCTCACTCAAGAAAGAGTATGCTTTCAGAGAAAGCTACTACTCTTCGGTGAGTACTGCAAGCCATGCCTGGGTGACAGAAGTTTTCATCAGTACATCTGGTTCCTGCCCCAGTCCCTTCCCGAACATGTAGGCAGTTACAAGGCCTTTGTCCTGCATCACTGTGGTGGAACCTGAAGACGAGAATCAGATTTCCCCATAGTCGCTGCTTTCATAGACTTTCCCTTTAGTCTTCATCTTACTGGAACCTTCAAGACCACTCAACAGGGTTGACCCCCTCTCTTATTCTTCAACACTCTTCTCTTGCTTTCATAACATCCCCTCCTAGTTGCCCTTCTACTTCTCTGGCTTCTTCCTCTCAAAGTCCTTTGCCAGTTTCTTCTCCTCTATGTGGCCTTTAAATATCAGGTTCTATCCTGGCATTCTCTACTCTCCCCTCGGCTATTTTATTCTCAGCCATGGCTGTGACTATCTCTATGCTGCTAACCCCCAAGTTTATCTCCATCCTGGTCTCTTCTGTGAGCTCCACATCTGTGTCTATCCGTATCATCAACATTTCAGAGTTAATACATTCAAAATACAACTCCTGATCTACCCCCAAAGCTGATTTTCCTCCTAGTCTTTTCTATCTTAGTCATTGGGAAAACCCAGCTACCAGCTAGTTGTTTGTGCCAGAAACACAGGACTCAGCCTTGAGTCACACCCAGCTCTTCACAGACCTGTATATTCTTTCTCCAGAATAGGCCTCAGTTCCATCCACCTCTCTCCATCGCTCCAGTCTGGGTCAACTCCATCTCCTGCCCAGACAACAGCACTAGCCTCTTAACTGATTCAGTATTTCACAGTGTAGCTGGCACCATCCTTCTCCTGAAAACCTCTCGATGGCTTGGCCACCTTACTTCAAATAAGATCCAAGATTCTTGTGGCTGCCTTTAGCCCCCTTCACCTTTCTTCTTGCCTGCCACACTCTCATCACACTGGTTTCTTTCACAGCCTTGATCACAGCAAACTCTTACCTGCTTCAAAGCCTTTGTGAATGCTGCTGGCTCAGAGCAGATCCTCTTCTCTGGCTCTTCAGTTGGCCAACTCATCTTCTGGGGGCTCGGCTTCAATAGCATCTCCCAAGACTCTCCGGTCTCTCTTACATGTCTCTTATTAGACTCTCTGAATGCTCTTGATGCATTCTGTGCTTTTCTTCCTAATAGTAGTTATGTGATTATTTGATCAATATCTATCTTCTCCAACCAAATGTATGCTCCAGGAGGACCAGGACTATGTATTTTATTTATTTATTTTTAAATGTTTATTTATTTTGGGGGGGAGGGGCAGAGGGGGGGACAGAAGATCCGAAGTGGGTTCCATGAACCCACAAACCACGAGATTATGACCTGAGCAGAAGTCAGATGCTTAACCGACTAAGCCATCTGGGGCCCTGCCCATGTATTTTATTCACCAGTCTATGTGACTGACAGAGGTCTGACCATAGACTTAAGATATTTTCAAAGTGGAAACTTTCACCCAGCTTCTTTGCTGAGTGTTTTCGGTGTCTGCTCAGTTGGGATTTCTCTGTCACAATCTGCCACCTGAGTCCTGAGATAACGGCCAGGGGCAGCTTAGCAACTTGACTGCCTGTCTTTTCCCACTCACTTGTGAGGGGGGGGCTAAAACACAAGCTGCTGCTGACTAGCATCACTGGGAAGGGCAGGAACTTTGCTGTGAGCCATGTAGGAAGAGGCCCCACGTGTGGGTGAGGTTGTCACTGCAAAGTTGGAGTTTTGCAAATGATGAGACAGGACACTTACACAGAATGAAAATGCAAGGTTGCAAATTCTGTTCGAGGGAGCTGGAAAGGGGAACTGCATGATGAATGGGGTTGGGGGGGGTTGGGAGAGGTTCAGAAAAGGCAATACTGGCTACTTTATAATTTACTGCTTATAGCTTCTGCTTTCAGCATCTGTTGTGAACAGATGGTGGGCTAGGATCTCTTTAGCCAACTGAGCCAAGGATGGAGTGAACCTCCCCTTGTCTTTGTAAACTATAGGCTGTGGTTGTCGGCTGGGCGGGGGGGGGGGGGGGGGGGGGTGCGATTGCCCTGTAGCAATTGGCAATTAACTCGATATCTCTCTCCCCCAACTCAGAAATCTTATCTCTGATTCCTAAGTGAACTATATTGATATCCTGGTCTCATATTGACCTATGTGTGTTTTTGTTTTTTCCCAAATCCCTGAGACTCCTCGCTTCTCTCATCCCCAAATCTAGTTATCCTGAAAGGTTTTCTAATAAATAGGTAGCTTTTCATATCATCAGGGGTTAGGCCCAACTTAAAGAACAAACCATTAAGAGGGGGAAGAGGGGCGCCTGGGTGGCTCAGTCGGTTAAGCGTCCGACTTCGGCTCAGGTCACGATCTCGCGTTCCGTGAGTTCCAGCCCCGCGTCGGGCTCTGGGCTGATGGCTCAGAGCCTGGAGCCTGCTTCCGATTCTGTGTCTCTCTCTCTCTCTGCCCCTCCCCCGTTCATGCTCTGTCTCTCTCTGTCTCAAAAATAATAAAATAAACATTTAAAAAAATTAAAAAAAAAAAAGAGGGGGAAGAACTTTCATGGATTCCTTTCTCCCCATGCTGTTTAGAAATATTTTCAGGGTAATTACATTACTTAATAATATAAAAGTATAAATACAGAAGTATTTTTATGTTTATAGTTTTTACAGCTATCAAATCACGCAGTTCTAAATTAAACACCAACAAAACTACTAAAGTTAATAAAATCAAAATACCATCATTACTTAATGTGACAGATTACACTTGGATGAAATGGAATCACCTGCAACATGAGTGTGGTCGTGCCAGGTACAGGGCGCTGGGCGTCCTGCACCACCATTTCCTGAGCTATGACTCTATTCTCCTACAATTTTCCTTTCCCTTGGTTTCTTCATTCCACCATGGCATCAGGGAGCTGTCACTTGGTGTTAATGTGTTGTTTTCATATCATTTGCTCCTGTTAATGTTTCATCAAGTCCTAACAACTTGGCACTTTGGTACCAACAAGAGCAAGCACAAATGGACCCATGGTACTGAAATTGTATTGTTGGGGGATCATACAGATGATCTAGAATTGCACTGTCCCATATGGCAGCCACTAGCCACCTGTGGCTGCTGAGCACTTGAAATGTGGATAGTCTGAATCGCGCTGTGTATAGATGTAAAATAAACTCATATCATATTTTGATGACTTAGAATGAAAAAGAGCAAAATATCTCATTCAAAATTTAAAAATTGATTCCATATCAAAATCACATTATTTGGGGTATATTGGGTTAAGTAAAATATATTGTCAAGATTAATTCCACCTGGGTTTTTTGTTTGCGTTTATTTTTGCTTTTTAAAAGATGTATACTAGAGGGGACCCTGGGTGGCTCAGTCAGTTGAGCATCCAACTCTTGATTTCGGCTCAGGTCACGATCTCACAGTTTCATGAGTTCGAGCCCCAAGTCGGGCTCTGTGCTGATATCGTGGAGACTACTTGAGATTCTCCCTCTTTCTGCCCCTCCCCCACTCACATTCTCTCGGTCTCTCTCAAAATAAATAAACTTTAAAAAAAATACATATATATATATATATATATATATATATACACTAGAAAGTTTTAAATCGCACATGTGGCTCACATTGTATTTCTATGAGACTACATGGTCTAGAATAATTGTGTGTGTGTGTGTGTGTGTGTGTGTGTCTGAGAGAGAGAGAGAGAACATGTGTACAACTTTCTGAAAATACTGTATAAAAATTCTCATAGAAAACACATGGGTATCCAAAACACATAGACCTAGCAGTTTACCACTGCTCTAGCATTTAAAGGCTACATTCTTTCTCAGAAGCCAAGGATACAGAACCAGCATAGGACTTTCCTTGGCTTTCACTCCAGTATCCTAGTGATATATTTCTGTGGTTTTCCCACACGGTTTCCTTGTAAAAGTATCTGGGGGAAGAATCCAGGCACTTCCATTCCTCCCAGAACATATGTATTGCCATATATGGTCATTTCACAGTCATTTGATCAAAAGTGTTCTCCACTGGGGAAACCCATGGTAGAGAAAGACAAAAAACAAAAACAAAAACCAGTGAGCATGTACTTTCTAAGCCAACTACTTCCCAAGCACACAAAAACTACTGAAATTCAAGGACTGCATCAGTTAAAGAATTGGCCTAAAATGATGTGTAGCCAGATATCCAATTGCATTCATTTCGCAAATATTTTCTGAATATCTACATTGACACAAAGCCCCACGGTAAACACAATTAAAATAAAAAGATAAATAAATCAGGAATTTGCTGTCCAGAGGTGATAATGATACAGTCTGGAATATTCTGAAAGGAAAACAGCATGAGTCTGGTCTTTGCTTGGGGCCTGGGGTTTTTATTAGCGATTGTGGTCTGGTGCAGTATGAGTATCCTCTTAGGCAACCAAGAACTGGTGAGAACAAGGACAGGATACAAGTGTCCTTCATAAGTCACTCATTTCCTGAAGCCAGGGGTCTTGGCATCAAGGTGTTTGGAGTCAGTGGTCTTGGAGAACATTTATAGGGACCCTGCCTGGTCCCTCCTTAGATGTTATCTGTTGTGATGGAAGACTCCAAACATATCATTATTTCTTTGTCCATTACAAGGCATATGTGGAGTGAGGTAGGGGTGCAGGTCCTAGGAAGAATAGAAGCTGGAAAAGAAGCAAAGGGAAAAAAGCCAGCTTTTTTTTTATGGGGGTCCCTTCATTTTCCTGTCTCAATAAGCCATGTCAAAATTTCTTCCTTTTTAAATAGCGAAAGTTGCAGTGCATGGGTGGCTCAGTTGGTTGAGCATCCAACTTCAGCTGAGGTCATGATCTCATGGTTCATGAGTTCGAGCCCCTCATTGGATTCTCTGCTATCAGGGCAGAGCCTACTTCGAATCCTCTGTTTCTCGGCTCTCTGCCCTTCTCCCACTTGCAAGCGCATGTGCGTTCTCTCTCTCAAAATGAAATAAACCTTAAATAAGTAACTAACTAAATAAATAGCAAAAGTGAATCCAGTATATGTTCTAAGAATAGTCTAAGTGAGCTCTATATCTGAACTCATTTAATCCTCACAGCCATATGAGGTTGTTCCCCATTTTACAGGTGAGAAGATTAAGGCAAAGTTCGTATGATTATTAAGTAGCACTGGCAGGTTTCAAACACAGAAATCACCCGCAAAATCTGAGCTTTTTAGTCACTATTCGATCTTGCTTCACTTTATTATTTTTTTAAGATTTTATTTTTAAGTAATCTCTACCCCCAATGTGGGGCTCACGACCCCAAGATCAAGAGTCACATGCTGTTCCGAATGAGCCTGCCAGGCAGGCCTATCTTGTCTCACTTAAAAAAAAAATTAAAAAAATAATGTTAGTATTTGCTTATTGGAAAAAAAAACTGAATATACAGAAAAGTAGAAAAGAGCATAAACCCTCAAATTCCTACCCCCAACACGACAGTTGTTTAATATGTAAATACTACTTTTTTTAAAAGTTTATTCATTTCAAGAGAAAGAGAGAGTGGGAAGGGGCAGAGAGAGAGGGAGAGAGAGAATCTTAAGCAAGCTCTGCACTGTCAGCGTAGAGCCCATCGCAGGGCTCGAACTCTCAAGCTGTGAGATCATGACCTGAGCCAAAATAGAGTTGGACGCTTAACCAACTGAGTCACCCAGTCTCCCTATAAATACTACTTTTAATTTGAACCATAATTATGTATTGTAAGAAGGATATACATAAAGGGCTACAAAAGCTCAGAGGAGGGAAAGAGGACTTCTGGATGGATCTCGAAGAACAGGGTATGATGTAGATGTTGGGGCATTCCAGACAGAAAATTGCAAGAACAGTGGTGAGGATTCAAGTCAAGGAGGTCCAGGGCTTATTGGCGAAACAGCAAGGAATTGTTGGGGAACAGTGTTCATCTTGAACAATGAAGCTAGAAAACGAAATTAAGGACATAAATTAAGTCATAAAAAGTCTAGAATTCCTCCACCTTACATCTTATCAGTACAGGTAATACCACACTGATTATCATTTATTCCTGTCAATCTCCCCAATGAAAGTAGGAATTCCAGTTTATGTCCCCATTCATTTGATGAGTGCCTAGTTTCTGTGTGCTAGGCACTGTGTTGAGCAATGGGGATGACCAATGACCTACCTATATCTCTGCCCCGAAAAGAATTCACAGTCTAGTAAGAAAGAAAATATAAGACAGGTCAGATAGAAATATGAACAATGTAGGGTTCTGTCACTTGCTAACAAAAAAGTGTGGCTAAAGTAAACTATTACAACATCTCTGGCCATGGTCTCCTCTTTTCTTATAATCTCACCTTATAGAAGCCAGATCACAGGGAGTAATAAAGAGGTTTTTTTGGTTTTATATTTTGTTTTTGGTTTTTTTTGTTTTTTAAGGAATCACTGTGATCAAATGAGGAGTCTGGTAGAATAGGCCAGATAGAACTAAATGACAAGTAAGATAAGGACTAAAAAATGTTCATGGACTTTAAAAACTAAGACACTGGAGAGCTTGATGAGAAAAATTTCTGCAGTTTCAAGCAGTGTGCAGAATCCAGGTGGGTGGGTATTGAGGAACAAAGGGATGGTGATGTCCTGGAGAAGGTGAGCTACACTGTTATTGAAATGGAACCCCTTTTGGGTTGTTGTATTGTCCTTTGAGGGGCTGAGATAACTTTAAAGGAAGGTGAAAATAAATTTGTTTCAAATGACCAATAAGCACATGAAAATGTTCTCAACAGTAGCTGGCAGGGAAATGCAAATCAAAATCTACAATGAGATATCACTTCACACCCACTATTATGATGGCTATAATAAAAAAGACAATAGTAAATGTCTAGGAAATAGTAAAGGATATGGAAATATTAGAACCCTTAGACAGGTGCCTGTGTGAATGCAAAATGGTGCTGCCAATTCGGAAAACAGTTTGGGAATTCCTCAAAAAGTTAAACATATATTTAGTTAGCATACTATCCAGCCCCTCCTGGATATAATACCCAAGAGAAATGCACACATTTATCCATACAAGAACCAGTACAGGAATGTTGGTAGTAGCATTACTTATAATAGTCAAAAAGTAGAAACAACTCAAATGTCCATCAGCTGATGAATGGATAAACAAAATAGGTATACTCCTACAATGGAATATTATTCAGCCATAAAAAGGAATTAAGTACTGATATATAGGAATTAAGTACTACAATGTGGATGAACCTTGAAAATATCATGCTAAGTTGAGAGAAGCCAGTCACAAGACCATATTTGTATAATTCCATTTATGTGAAATGTCCAGGTGCAAGACCATATGAAAAAATGTAGACCAGTTGTTGCCAGGGTTTGCCAGAAGGAAGAAAGAGAAATGATGGGTTTCTTTTTGGGAAAAATGTTCTAGAATTAGAGGTGATGGTTGTGCAACTCTAAATAGAGGAAAAATACCACTAGAGTGTATATTTTTAAAGGGTCAATTTCACATTATGTGAATTATATCTCCATTTAAAAATAAAACTAAATTTTTAAAAATTGCAGCGCTTATAGAGACTCCTGCCATAAGGAGAAGATGGGACGGAACCCAACAGCAACAACGCAGACCAAGCACAAGGTGAGCCACTCCTCCAGGTCAAGGAGCGCTACCTGACCACGCCTTCAGGAGAAGGCAGTCCCGGCGTAGAGGCCGCTGATTGGCTGAGCTTTAGGAGTGGGCGGGGCGCAAAGGGGCGCGCCCAGTCCCTCTCGCAGGGGCGGGGCGAGCCGAAGCCTTCGCTCGCGAGATTTTGCTGGTTCCGCATTTCGGGTCGGCAAGGTGGGGGTGGCGAGCGTAGCAGCTAGCACCGGCAAGACCCCCGGCCCGGAGCAGCGGCGCTCGGTGTTTCCGCTGGCGGAGAGCTGAGGGCTATCCGCTTCCTCGTGGTTCCCGCGCGGGTTACGAGTCCAGACCGCGGCGGGGGCCAGCGGCCCCTCCCCTCCGAGGATAGAAGATGAGCTTCCTCTTGTGAGTGTGGCCGAGCCGAGGGCCCCAGGGTTTGAAGGCCGAGGGCAAGGGCGAGGAAGGGGGCAAGGAGGCGCCTGAGGCTAGGGCCGGACGCCGGGGTTGGGGTCGAAGTGACTGACGTTTGCTTTGCCACCCCTCCCCCCACTCCCGCGGGCCACGGGGGAGGCCCGGACGTGGGCCCAGGCAGATGGAGGTGAAGGTCGAGGCAAAGGAAGCGGAGCGAGAGGGTTGCGGAGTAGTGAGGCTCCGAGGCCGGCAGTGCCTCCAAACTTTTCCGCCCGAGCGCCCCTGAGGGCGGCGGGACGACCCAGGGGCGGAACCCCGAACCTGTCTCTGGGCTTCCCATTCCTTTCAAGTCTGGAGCCGTCTAGTCTAATGACCCATTCTGACTTAGCTTTTTACTCCACCGTTTGTCAAGTTTTATTACCTTCAGTATTAAATTACCCCCGTGGAAAAACACTGCCCCCGGAAAACGGGTAGTGCTGCAGTTTGGGAAGCTTGAAGTTAAGCTGCGGCCTTGCATGCAGACTTCTGTCCAGTGCGAATTCAGCCACATTGTGAATTTGTGTAGATTTTATTTATTCATTTTTAAGTAATCTCTACACCCGGTGTGGGGCTCAGACTTCCAACTCCTAGATCAAGAGTGGCATGCTCTCCTGATTGAGCCAGCCAGGCTGGCCCTGTGACTTTGTGTAATTAACTTTTCCTGGGTAGAATCATATTTTAGAGATAAGGCCTGGGGCCCAAATGAGTCTTAAATGGAAACTTTTGTAAATTATCTGACGATTTTTGAAAAAATGTTTATTTTGAGAGAGAAAGAGAATCCCAAGTGGGCTCCGCACCGTCCCTGCAGAGCCCTGCTCAGCTCCACCTTACCAACTGTGAGATCATGACCTGAGCCAGAATGAGAGTCTGATGCTTAACCAAGTGAGCCACCCAGGCGCTCCTCTGATGATTCTTAAACATTTTTAGGTTTGGGAAGCATTGCTCCAACACATTATTTTCAGGTGGCTCTCTCTACCTGGTACATTACTTGAATGTGTGTTGTGTGATTGAGTAAACATCCATCGTCCACATATTTGATATTTTCATCAAATTTATTATTAAATTGTATAGTATTCTGTAACCAGAGTTTATCCAGTTTCTTACTGTGAGAATGTTTTGCTTTGGGAAGCAAATTACACTCAGAGGCTGAGTTGGTCTTTGCCAGCAATTTATTTAACCTAGGTTTGCTGTAGGAATTTCATAAGCCAAGTGCATACAGGATAAGTTTCTTAATAAGCTAGTGAAATATTTCAAATCAGTGATAGATTGTTTACACTGTTGTTCCAGGCAAGGGGACATGAAAGAAATAAAGTCCAAATTTAGTTGAGGTGTATCTTTATACGAGTCAGTACTGAGGAGAGGAGTTGGGCTTACCCAACCCAGAGCTGAGGTCCAGCTGCCAGCAGGAAAGTAAAAGTTCCTTGTTGCCAGGGAACCATGGCGCTGGTGTTGACCGGCAGGTGGATTTTCCTTCTGGGGCTGGGCATTTTCGTGGCAGGGGCTAATTGTCCCAAGGTTTACAGAGAACTGTTTAGATCATCAGAGTGTCACCTTGCCCAGACCCAACACTCTTGAGGACTCTTCACAAATTCTTGGTATTTGTAGTCAAAATGTCTCCTTGCCATAGTTACTTCTTAATAAGTTTTCTTTGTTAAGCCCCAGCAGGGTCCCTGAGCAGCTGAACTACTGAGTTATGGGTGAGAACAGATGAGAGGATGATGTCTTGACACAATTTACTTTATTCTTATATGAAAACTTTTTTTTGTCTTTGTCATAAACAAGTGAATTAAAACAAACTTAAGTCATAAACAAATGGATTAAAACAAGTCATAAATGGATTTGAAATCTTATCAAACCAATACAGAGCAGAGAAATTTGGATTCTGTCTAGTATTTTGCTGTTATAAAATAGCACTATGGAGAATATCTGTTCAAATTATTTTTTCCTACCTGTCGATTATTTTTTAGGAGTATGGTCTACACAGTATGATTACCATGTCTAAAAGTTTGTATGACTTAGATTATAATTGTAAATTTCCATATTACTGGAACAGTCTCTCCCTTCTCCCCCAAAGTCTTTCTCTTATGAGTTCATGTTAAATTAGTGGTTTGATTGTGGATGCTCAGTTGCTTAGTTACTTTTTGGATCTAAATGTGAGGCCCTTTTTTTCTTTTAAACTTTGTTTTGTTGACAGGCATTTGAGTTTCCACTTTTTGACTTATGAATAATGCAGCCATTATTCATCTGTAACTTTTATATACATCTGTAACTTTTGTGTACAGATTTTTGTATTGGATGTACACGTTCATTTCTCATTCTGTCTGAGTAGAATGAGAAGTTATATAGTAACTGTGTTTAACCTTTTGAGGAACTGCCAAACTTTTTCAAAACACTGCACCATTTTGCATTCCCACCAGCACTTGAGAGTTTCAATTTACCTACATCCTAAGAAGCACTTGTTAATTGTCTTTTTGATTATAGTCATCCTGAATGAATGTGAAATGTTCTCTCATGATTTTAATTTGCATTTTCCTAATGACTAATGATGGTCAGCATATTTTTGTATGCTGTTGGCCATTTGTATATCTTCTTTGGAGTAATGTCTGTTTGAATCTTGTGATCATTTTTATTTATTTATTTATTTATTTATTTATTTATTATTTTTTTTAACGTTTGTTTGTTTTTGAGAGAGACAGAGACAGAATGCGAGTGGGTTAGGGGCAGAGAGAGAGGGAGATGCAGAAGCAGAAGCAGGCTCCAGGCTCTGAGCTGTCAGCACAGAGCCCGACGCGGGGCTCGAACTCATGAGCTGTGAGATCATGACCTGAGCTGATGTCGACGCTCAACCGACTGAGCCACCCAGGCACCCCTCTTGTGATCATTTTTAAATTGGGTTGTTTTTTGTTTTTAAGTTGGAAGAATTCTTTATCCTGGATACAGGTCCTTTATCACCTCTACGAATCGCAAATACTTTCTCCCGTTTTGTGGATTGTTTACACTGTTTTGATGGTACCATGTGAAGCATAAAGGTATTAATTTAGATGAAGATCATATTGAATCTTGAGATATCATTTCATGTTAGTCTTCTTTTTCTTAAGATTTTATTTTTAAGTAATCTCTACACCCAATGTGGGCCTCAAACTCAACCCTGATATTAAGAGTCGCATGCTCTTCCTCTGGTGCCCCCTTTCTAACGTTCTCTATGCATTTACAGAATGGACTTCCGCTGTACATTTTGTCTTTTAATATGTTAAACTATGTCTTGAGATCTTTCCATGTGAATACATGTAGCTCTATCTTGTTCTTAACTACTGTATAGTATTCCATGTTATGGATGTATTGTGATTTATTTATTCCACTACTAATAAGCTTTAGGATTGTTTCCACATTTTTCACTGTTAAAACCAATCTTGGGAAGCACATCCTGATCCATATCTAGGAGAAATACCTAGAAGTAGAAGGGATGGGTTAAAAGTACTTCCCATGTCTGTAGATCTTGTTATATTGCCTTCCCAAAATATTATACACTTTACCCTTTCACCAAGTGTATTAAAATACTAATTTCTCTTTTACCCTAGCTCACACTTAATGTAATTATTTTAACTTTTGGCACTCAGATTAGGATCATAACACCCTCCTCATCCTGGCACTTTTCAGGGAGCATTTTTTATTTTCAGAACAATTTATATGCCTAAAATTATGCCATGCTGCTTTCAGTCCTAAAAATTGATAATACTTTTACTTTCAACCTAACAGCAGCAGCCGCTCTTCCAAAACGTTCAAACCAAAGAAGAATATCCCTGAGGGCTCTCATCAGTATGAACTCTTAAAACATGCAGAAGCAACTCTGGGAAGTGGGAATCTGAGACAAGCTGTTATGTTACCAGAGGGAGAGGACCTCAATGAATGGATTGCTGTTAACAGTAAGTTTTCAATAGCATTCAGCTTTGCTGATTTATAAGAACATTTTGCCAACATTTTTTTGTTAATGAATTTCCTTTTACAGGTATAACTGTTGTAGTATAATGCTGTACCTGTAAAGAAACTCGGAAGTACAAATACATTAGAAACTGTGTTCTTTTCAGAGTGCTTGGTTGTAGCCAGTGTGGTTGAGTAGATAGACTGGAGGAGAAACGTTGAGTGCTTTGGGTTAATTTCTGAGGATAGAATGGATGAATTGCTGAGTAAGGTCAAATAAAAGATTGGAATGCAAAATTCTATGACTTTGCAGGGAACGCATCCTCACAGTTGCACCCCCACTCCCAGCAGCTCTCACCTGCCTGCGTATACACAACAGTCCGTTGCAGTTCATATGGGCAGTCACTTGATTGTTGTGACTTAGAAGTGGTCAGAAGGAAATTAAGAAATTGGGAGAAAACAGGAGGGACCCATGAGCTGAAAATCACTCTGAGTTCAAGAAAGCTAGCATTACATGGAAGGTTATATGTACTGAAGTTAGAGATTTGAATATTTGAGCCTGTCATTTCTTTTTTTTCTTTTTTCTTTTAATTTTAGAGAGTCCGTGCACGCGAGTCGGGGAGAGGGGTGGTGGGGGAGAGAAAGAGAATCTTAAGCAGGCTTCACCTCAGTGCAGAGCCCAATGCGGAGCTTGATCCCAGGACTCTGGGATTGTGACCTGAGCCCAAATCAAGATTGATGCTCAACCAACTGAGCCACCCAGGTGCCCCAAGCCTGTCATTTCTGAGATCAGTGCTGGGTGATAAGGTTTAAATCTGTTAGGAAATTTAGATGTTACAGGAATTTTTAAACTTCTTAATGGAAAATTTCAAACATACAGAAGTAGAGAAACTAGTATAGTGAATTCCCAGGCACCCATTATCCACTTTCAACAACTGTCAATTCATGGCCAGTTCATGCTTCTGTATCTCACCCTGATTGTTTTTTTTCTTTCTATATTTTCATTCCTCCCTCTCCACCTCCCTCCCCTCCCCACCTCTCCCCACTCCTCTTTGTTCCTCATTTGCAGGCCGACCCACCTCTCCCTGATTGATTTGAAGTGAATCCCAAATATATTTCATTTATAAATATTCCCTATCTCTAAAAGACAAGAACACCCCCTTTTAAAGATAATGACAATACTGTCATTCCTTTGTTAGCAAATATCCAGTCAGTGTTCACATTTTCCCTGATTGTCTTATAAATGTTTCTCTTTTTTTTAATTTTTAAAAATGTTTTATTATTTATTTTTGAGAGAGAGAGAGAGAGAGAGAGAGAGAGACAGAGCATGAGTGAGGGAGGGACAGAGAGAGAGTGAGACACAGAATCTGAAGCAGGCTCCAGGCTCCAAGCTGTCAGCACAGAGCCTGATGTGGGGTTCGAATTCACGAACTGTGAGATCATGATCTGAGCAGAAGTCGGACACTCAACCAACTGAGCCACCCAGGTGCCCCTAAATGTTTCTTTTTAAAAAAATTTATGGTTGTTTTAAATCAGGACTAATAAGGCCTGTGTGTAATGTTTCTTGAATCTCTTAATCCACAGGTTTCCCCTCATTGCAGTCTATTTTTCTTCCTATTTTGTTATTGTTGAAGAAACCAGTTCATTTGTTTACCACAGTATGAATTCTGTTGATTATACCCTCAGGGCATCCATTATGTTCTCTTCTTCCTTTTATTTCCTGTAAATGTTAGATCTACAGCAACACTGTCCAGTATAATTTCCTGCAATGATGCATATGTTCTATATCTGTACTGTGGCCATTTAGCTCTAGAAATGTGGCTAGAGTGACTGGAACTAAATTTTAAATTTACTTTTAATGTAAGTAGCCGTATGTGGCTAGTGGCACCCATGTTTGCACAGATTTGGAGCTTTGTTCAAATTCAAGTTTGATTTTGTTTGTTTGTAAGACTACTTCAGTGGTGGCGTATACTCCCAACCGTGTGTATACTTCCATGGTGTCTAGCTATCTTTTTATGTGGAGTTAATTCAGCTAATGCTAATCACTCCTTTGACCAGCACTGTCTGATAGAAATATAATGTGCACCACAAATGTAATTTAAAACTCTAGTAGCCATATTGAGAAAAAGTTTTGTTTTCCTCAGCACATTAAAAAGCCATTATTCATATTACTAAGAGAAAAAAACAAGGTACAGAACTATGTGATATATTTTGTGTAACACAGGACAAAGGTACTTAGGAGGCAGGAGACAAAAAAAAATAAATAATGTAGTGGTTATCTGTAAGAGGAAGTTGGCGTGACTGGGATTAAGATTTATCATTTATAGGGGTGCCTGGGTGGCTCAGTTGGTTAAGTGTCTGACTTTGGCTCAGGTCATGATTTCACAGTTTGTGAGTTTGAGCCCTGTGTCAGGCTCTGTGCTGACATCTGAGAGCCTGGCGACTGCTTTGGATTCTGTTGTCCCCTTCTGTCTGCCCCTCCCCACTCATGCTCTGTTTCTCTCTCTCTTTCTCTCTCTCTCTCTCTCTCAAAAATAAAACATTAAAAAAAATCACTATATATTTTTATATATCTTTTTATTTGTGAACCATGTGAAGCATAATATATTCAAAAAAGACCCTCCCCTGTTCTTTTATTTTTAATTTTTTAATGTTTATTTTTAATTAAAAAAAATTTTTTTAATGTTTATTTTTGAGGGGGACGCCTAGGGTGGCTCAGTCGGTTAAGCGTCCGACTTCAGCTCAGATCATGATCTCATGGTTCGTGAGTTCGAGCCCCGCGTCAGGCTCTGTGCTGACAGCTCGGAGCCTGGAGCCTGCTTCCTATTCTGTCTCCCTTTCTCTCTGCTCCTCCCCTGCTCACACGCTGTCTCTCAAAAATAAATAAAGATTAAAAAAATTTAAATGTTTATTTTTGAGAGAGAGCATGTGAACAGGGGATGGGCAGAAAGAGAGGGATGGGCAGAAAGAGAGGGAGACACAGAATCCAAAGGAGGCTCCAGACTCTGAGCTGTCAGCACAGAGCCCGACGTGGGGCTCGAACTCAGGAGCTGTGAGATCATGACCTGAGCCAAAGTCGGGCATTTAACCACTCAACCTACTGAGCCACCCAGACACCCCTCTCCCCTGTTCTTTTAAACCTTAACTCAAATTATCATCTGTTATTTTGAAGGCATCTGTTGGCCTTCTTCAGCCTTCAATTTTTGAGACTTTTTCTTTAGGTTAGCTATTCTCAAAACTTTCAGTCTCAAGATCCCTTTATTCTCTAAAAAATTATCAAGAACCCCAAAGAGCTTTTAATTATGTAGGTTATATCTAGTGACACTTACTGTGTTAGAAATTAAAATTGAGACATTTTAAATACTTTTTAATTTTTTTATTAAATTTTTTTTAACATTTATAATAATAAATAAATAATAAATTATATATTATATAATTAATAATAAATTGAGAGACAGAGAGAGACAGAGCATGAGCATGGGAGGGGCAGAGAGAGGAGGAGACACAGAATCCGAAGCAGGCTTCAGGCTCCGAGCTGTCAGCACAGAGCCTGACGCGGGGCTTGAACTCAGAAACCACGAGATCATGACCCGAGCTGAAGTCGGACACTTAACCGACTGAGCCACCCAGGCGCCCCATAAATACTTTTTAATTTTTTAAAAATAACTCACTGCGTGTTGACCTAAATATATTTTTATGAAAAATGATTGTTTTCCAAATTGAGTTTTAGTGATGAGTATGGCATTGTTTTACATGTTTGGAAATCTCTTTTCATGTTTGGCTTAATAGGAGACAACCGAGTTGTCCTGTCCACTTCTGCATTCATTCTGTTGTGATGCCTCACATCAGGAGCCTCTGGACAACTCCACTGTGCCTTCTGAGAGGATGAGTGTGAAAAGAGCCATTGAAATGCTCTGACCTCACAGATGCCCCTTGAAACTAGGAGGGATCCCCGGACCACATTTTGAGAACAGCTGCTTTAGACCAATAAGCTAGCACACCATCTGGGCATACTGTTTGTTTTGAATGAATATTGAATGCCTATTACTTTCTTAGAAACATGACTCATTAAGAGAGGAAGGTTTATAAGTGAGGGAGTTTTATATAAAAATCCTTTTGACAAGGTAGAACTTTTTTGTCTACTTGATTTTTAAGAAACTTGGAAAAGCCCTAGTTGGTTTTTAGGTACTCCTTTAGACAGGGAACTGAAACATTTTTTCAAACTTTCCAAAGCTTATGTGGGTGTCTTTGCAGAGGAACATTTTACTCAGATAAGTTCATTACTTACCCCCTTCCTCCTCCATTTTCTTCCATACCTAGCTGAAGCTCCTGTAGGAAGTGCTCTCTGACTACCTCAGCCCTTCAAGATGTTGTCTTTTCTCTGAACCCTTAACATGTTGTACTCTTTGTTTCAATTTTGTCCCTTCTCTTAGCTGGAGTCTCGGAGGCAAGGGATATTATCCCACGTCCTTTTTATGTCCTCAGCATGAGTTAGGCTTCAGGTTGTTTTTTTGTTTGTTTTGTTTTTTTAAATAATTTACTTATTTTTGGGAGAGTGCAAGTGGGGGAGGGGTAGAGAAAGGGGGACAGAGGATTGGAAGCAAGCTTTATGCTGACAGGCTGACAGCAGCAAGCCCAGTTTGAGGCTCAAACTCACAAACTGTGAGATCATGATCTGAGCCGAAGTCAGATGCTCAACCGACTGAGCCACCCAGGTGCCCCTAGGCTTCAGGTTTTTTATAAGATTTTTCAAATGCTTATTAATATAGCTGCTACACCTTCTCCTTTGCAGTATATTCCACAACACTTTCTCCTAACACAAATGGTATTGTCTGGTCCAGATTGATAGCAAGTAATAGATTTTTTTTATTCCTTTGGATATAATCAAATTATATATTCTAATGATCCAGTAGTCACCATTAAGTTAGAATTGTCGCTAATGTTTTATTTTCCTGCTCTTCTATGCTGGGTAAAAGCTTAGTATATTAAAGTGAATATATATTAAAAGTTAATTTTATTTAAAGTTAAGTAAACAACTTGAGAAGAAGCAACTTAGAAGAGAATTTGTAGTACCTCTGGATTGTTGAATCTCCTGGGGATTTATTCAAGAACTTGAAGGCATTGTCCATTTTTCTTCAACTGAGCGGTCTGATATTTTACTGTGTTGGCACAAACATTTTAACACAATTTTCCTTTTATCTTTCCAGCTGTGGATTTCTTCAACCAGATCAACATGTTATATGGGACTATTACAGAATTCTGCACTGAAGCAAGCTGTTCAGTCATGTCGGCAGGTCCAAGGTACATATACTGCCTATTATATAGGTATTTGAAGTACTAAATAAAGCTAACTGCTAATTGATGCAAATCAAATTATAAAGCTTTTTTGTTTTTCTTATCTGTTTGCTTGTGTAAAAGTAGTTCAGTTTTATGAGTTCTCGAATACTTCCCTATAAGCTTTTTGTTATTAAATATTTTGGTATGTGGTATTTAGTATTTAATTGCATTATAATAAGTAATGTTCAATTTTTTCTTGCGTGTAACTTATGTTAATTACTTGCAAATTGTGCTGCTTTAATTATCTGGCTCAAAGATGCTAGGTTTTAAAAGTCTGACTATAGAGGCACCTGGGTGGCTCAGTTGGTTAAGTGTCCGACTCTTGATCTCAGCTCAGGGTTTGTGAGCTCAAGCTCTGCCTTGGGCTGCGTACTGTCAGCTTGGAGTCTGCTTGGGATTCTCTCGCTCCTTCTCTGCCTCTCCCTAGCTTGTGAGTGGGTATGTGCGTGTGCGCGCGCGCTCGCTCTCTCTCTCTCTCAAAATAAATAAATAAACTTTAAAAATAAAAAATAGAAAATTTGACTATAATAAATTTCAAGAAATATTAAGAAACATGGAACTCTTTATCACCCATAATGTCAAGTCAAGGTGTGGTGGGATTAATGTTTTAGTGTGTTTCTTTCCAGTCTTTTTGCCAATAATTGGCCATTTTATGTGAGGATAGATGGTATTGAGTGAGATATTTACCCCTTGGGAAAAAACTGTCCTTCCTGAATTTGCTGCAGGTATAAAGGAAAAAAGTCTCCAATGAGTTTATAGTCCTATTTTTAATTACAGTATTTTGGAGGAATGTTTTTATTTTGTGTTAAGTTTTATTAATTAAACTTCTCTATGGCTTAAATGCTTCACACAGTGAAGTTTTGCCGAAGTCTTAATCATTCTAGCTCAGCAAAGGGAGAGAGGAAAAGATGCATGCCTCAGGGTGTTTCTTTACTTACCCTCTCCAAGAAACAGTCTTACTGTCTTGACTCTGATGTTGATACTTTGATGGCCAACTGTTGTAGAATGGGGTGGATGCATCAGTCTCTTACCCTGTCCTCAGCACCCTCTGCCTGGAATGTGTAGTTCCTTTATCTTTCCTAGGGCTGTGTTAAAAAAAAAAAATCCATTCTGGCACTGTCAGCTGCCACATTATCCTCCTTTTCTCTTTCAATTATAGCTCTCATATTTCAGGATAATTCTATAGGGAACTTTGAGTAATCTTCAGTAGAACTTGAGAGGTAATTTAATAAAGTTGTAGTAACGTCTACTGAGAAATTGTGGGCCTACTTTGATTACAAGTTATAGATTTGTTAATGTTTTTGAAAACTCCTATCAATAAAATCTTTTTCTCCCCAGATATGAATATCATTGGGCAGATGGTACCAATATTAAAAAGCCAATCAAATGTTCTGCTCCAAAATACATTGACTATTTGATGACTTGGGTTCAGGATCAGCTTGATGATGAAACTCTTTTTCCTTCCAAGATTGGTAAGTTATAATGTTGAACTGTTTTTCTTTTTAACTGATAAATGTGTTGTGTTCTTTTTAATATTCTGTTACTTAAAAAAAAAAAAAGTAATAAAGACTGCTAAATTCCTCTCCAAAAAGATAGTACATGCAAAATCCCTCCTGTTGTGTTTGTGTCTGCCTGTGTTTTTTCACTATTACTTGTTGGCTACTCAGTTTTTATTCTTTTCAATTTGGGTAAATTTGTCTTAATGTACTTAATGTATTTAAAAAAATATTGATTTGGATTATTGATCATTATTTTCTGTTTCTATCCTTTGTCCATTTCTTTGTGTGGTAAGGATATTAGCTCGTTGTATATGTTATATGTATTTTTTCCCAGGTTGCCTTTTTCTTATTTTGTTCATGAGGTATTCTTGCTGTATGTAACTTTCTTATTTTGTCCTGCTGATCTTTTCCTTTACGATGTATGGATTTTAGTACAATGATTAGAAAGGGTTTCCCTATTTCAAGATTATAAAAATATTTGTCCACTTTTTCATTTAGTACTTTTGTGGTTTTGTTTTTATGTTTAAATCTTTGTTCTTGCCAGAAATTTTTTTCTCAAGGCTCCCTCCATTTTTTTCCAGTTATAAATGCTAATCAGTTTGTCCAACACCATTTATCAAATACATGTGTCGTTTCTCCCCACATTATTTATGTGTACACCAGATTGCCATATAATTTGGAGTCTTTCATTCTCTTTATCTGTTCCTACAGGGATTCCACACTGTTTTAATAACCATGGCCATATATCTTTGAGCATCTTGTAGGGCTAGTCTCTCTTCCTTCCTCTTCTTTTTCAGAATATTCACCGCTATTCTGGGATATTTATTCTTCCAAAGAACTTAGAATCATTTTTGCAAGGTAAAATAAAAATATTCATGAGATTTTGATTATTATTTCATTCAAGTTGCAGATTAACATAGGCAGTCTTATTCTCTTGACAATACTGAGTCTTTCTACCCAAGAACAAGATATATTTCTTCATTTCTTCATGTCTTTTATTTCTTCCTCTTATGCAGTTCTATAGTTTACTTTGTTAATTTTTCAAGTTTCTTAAGTTTATCCCTAGACATTTTGTGTTTTTTTAATTGATACCTGCCTTCCAGATGGTTATTGATTTTCATATAAATTTTTATATAAGTTGACCATCAGATTCTGATTATTTTAGTTGTTTTGGTTGGTTTTCTTGAGTTTTTAAAGTATGCAATCACATTAAGATAATATTAATTTTGCCTCTTCCTTTCTGATATGGGTGTTTCTTGTATAACTCTTATCTAATTGCCCCAGAGCAGTGCTGAGTAATGGTGATGATGGCAGACATCCTTTTGTTTCCTTACTTTGATGCAAGTGCTTCTAATACTTCAGCATTAAGCAGGAATCGTGCTTTTGGTTAGAGGTGTGTGAATTTTTAAAACTCAGGTATGGTTGTTGAGTTTTGTGATATTTTCCCAGTATCTGTTGTTGATCACCATAAGGTTTTCTCCAGTATATGTAGATTTTTAATGTTTTACTGGAATCGTATTTTTTATTTGCTAATATTTTGATTAAGATTTTGGCTTCACTATTCATGAGATCATTCCTTGTCATTTTCAGTTTAAGAGTGTCTTATGAGCAACAGGTTGGATTCTGTCTTACTGTTCTGGCTGCTAATAATAAAAATGCCAGAGATCAGATAGCTTATGAATAACAAAAAGTTACTTTTCAGTTCTAAAGGCTGGAAGTCTAAGATCAGGGTGCCAGCATAGTTGGGTCCTTGCGAAGGCCCACTTTTGGGTCTCAGGCTGCTGACTTCTTACCTAGTCTTCACATAGTGGAAGGTGTCAGCAAAAGTTCTCTGGGGCCTCTTTTATAAGGGCACGATCCCACTCCTGAGGGCTATGCGCTTGTGACCTAATCACTTCCCAGAGTCCTGCCTCCTAATAACATCATCTGGGTGTTAGGATCTCAACATAGGAGTTTTGAGGAGATACACACATTCAGACCCTGGCAGATTCCTTACTGTAATCTAATCAGTGGCTCTTTCGGGGGAAAGCATGTATCACATTACACCTGGTCTGTTTGCCGTTGGTCAACTTTTCCATTTTATTAAACCTTTTATTTCCTCTCTCGCCGATTCTTTTTTTTGTTTTGTTTTTTAATTTTATTTTTTATTTTTAAAAATTTACATCCAAATTAGTTAGCATATAGTGCAACAATGATTTCAGGAGTAGATTCCTTAGTGCCCCTCCCCATTTAGCCCATCCCCCCTCCCACAACCCCTCCAGCAACCCTCAGTTTGTTCTCCATATTTATGAGTCTCTTCTGTTTTGTCCCCCTCCCTGTTTTTATATTATTTTTGCTTCCCTTTCCTTATGTTCATCTGTTCTGTGTCCCATACGAGTGAGTCCTCGTATGAGTGAAGTCATATAATGTTTGTCTTTCTCTAATTTCGCATAGCGTAATACCCTCTGGTTCCATCCACGTAGTTGGAAATGGCAAGATTTCATTCTTTTTGATTGCCGAGTAATACTCCATTGTATATATATACCACATCTTTATCCATTCATCCATCGATGGACATTTGGGCTCTTTCCATACCTGGCTGTTGTTGATAGTGCTGCTATAAACATGGGGGTGCATGTGTCCCTTCGAATCAGCACACCTGTATCCCTTGGATAAATGCCTAGTAGTGCCATTGCTGGGTCGTAGGGTAGGTCTATTTTTAGTTTTTTGAGGAACCTCCATACTGTTTTCCAGAGTGGCTGCACCAGTTTGCATTCCCATCTCACTGATTCTTTATTGTATATTGACTGTGCTTGAATGTTTCTGTTAAATTCAGTTTGGAAAGGGCTTGGTTTGAAACAAATTACTTACAGTTCTTTATTCATTAAAGAATATCTTCCCATTTATGGAAGATAAAGAATAGTTACAACTTTATTCTCTTTTTTCAGCTTTCCATTCTTCAGTAATTCGGCCTAATGTTCTGGAATCTTTTCCCCCCTCGGTTAGGCTGTTATCCACATTTTCTGCCGATTATTTATTCTTATTGGATAGAATTGTTTATTACTCATTTTGAACTAATACATCCAATTGTTAACTATTCCTTTTATTAGCAAGATGCATATTTGTAAATTCTCAGAAAGGAGTTTGACTTAAAAATTCATCTCTTCAATACGGAGTACAAGACCCAGTCCAGGAAAACATGCCCACAGGCTCCAGGATTATGTTTGAAAATGCAAGTTGTTAGGGGCACCTGGCTGGCTCCATCAGTAGAGTGTGTGACTCTTGATTTCAGGGTTGTGAGTTCAAGCCCCATGTTGGGTGCAGAGCTTACCTTGAAAAAAAATAAATAAAATTTAAAACGAAATGAAAATGCAAGTTGTTAGCTAAGACTGATGTGGGAGAAATGAAAAAAACTAGCTTGAAAGAGTAAAAGACATTAAATTTCAGGCTATTAAATGGACTGGTTGAGAAAATGCATGAAGGGAGAAAGTGTTTTAACCTTTGTTTTCTGAAAGATTGAAGAAAGGAAAATGTTTCTTGAGCGGTGCTGTGGAATAGCTTATTAAGGCTGTCTAATCTAGGTTATTTTGGAAGCTGATGACTTATATGTTTATATACTGTTCTCCATGCCACTGTATTGTCCTTCTGTCCTTGTTTTCTAAGACTTTGATCTTATCAGCTGAATTCTCAGGAATTGAGACACATCCCCACCTACACTGCTTGGAGGGAGATTACCAAACCATCTCTCAGTTCATTTCTAAGGAAGTGTTCGTTTTCTTTGCAAAATGGTGAGGTGCCCTTCCTCTCGTTTTCAGGAAGTGTATCTCTGTCTTGTACTATAGGAAAATGAAAATAGCACTTTGAAAAAATAAGATAAACAGTTGGGGACTCCTAATTTAAAGAATAAAACTAGTTTTTCAGAGTAATTCAGAAGATAAAATACTTTATTTGTAGACCATAGATTATAATGCCTTTTTCTTTTGGAATTTTCATTCCTAATTGAGTGCATGTGTGAGTGTAAAAATTTTTTAGAGTTACAAATTACAAAAATAGAAGTTTTTATTTATAGTCAAAATACTTATTCTTGTTGCATTGAATCTTGGGAAGAAACTCTAGTGTTAAATAGCTGAAATTATGTTTATTTTAACTTTGATTCAACGGCACATCATAGGTTGATGTCTGTGCCTATTAGTCTAAGGCAGTCAGAACAAGCATGCTATGTGAGGATACCTCATATATTTGTTTGAGATTTTTTTTCCCTTTGCCCTTTAAAAAATATCTGGAAAATAGGCTTGTATTTGTGAATGTGTGTGTTTGTGTGTTGGAGTTGCATATGGCAGTTTCTAAACTTTCTACTGTTAGATAAAAGACCAATTGATATGTGTATAAATGTATGTATATATTTGCTTACAGGTGTCCCGTTTCCCAAAAACTTTATGTCTGTGGCAAAGACCATTCTAAAGCGTCTGTTCCGGGTTTATGCCCATATTTATCACCAGCACTTTGATTCTGTGATGCAGCTGCAAGAGGAGGCCCACCTCAACACCTCCTTTAAGCACTTTATCTTCTTTGTTCAGGTAAGTTGAACTGTGTTGACTTCTTTGTCCTTTGTCTTGGACTCATTTGATTGGTAATTTTAATAAAGAGCAATTTACTGAGTTGTCTAATTTATAGACGTAGAGTGAAAGTATAAGCAGAATTCTCTCTTTTCTCCTTTCCGTGTTGTTTACTTCATTGGTGTGCAGAGCGACATAGAAAGCTTCCCCCCCATTTTGGGCCTTCTGCCTCTGGCTGCCCCCACCGGCTCTCTGGTTAGGATGTGACAAAGAGCACCGGAAACCCAGGATAGCTTTCCGTACCCCCCCTGTTCCATCGCCACTGCCGAGTGAAGGGATACTATGAGAAAACGTCGGCAGTTGGGTTGTTTCATGAGATGGCTATATCCGAAAGAGAGACTTTTGGAAGAACATGTTAGTCGCTGTCTTGGTTTAACCTTCCAGAAGTACCATTTCAGGCCAAATCTTATGAAGTCATCAGCTAGAAACTTCAAGGACCATCCCCTTCAGAGATGTGGCCTATTATTTATGGGCCCTTAATTGCAAGTGGAATTTTTTAAAAATCAAAAGAGGGGCACCTGGGTGGCTCAGTTGTGTAACCTTCTGACTCTTGATCTAGGCTCAGGTCATGATGTCACAGTCCGTGGGGTTGAGCCCCATATCAGGCACTGTCAGTGGGATTTTCTCTCCCTCCTTCTCTGCCCCTCTCCCACTCGCTCTCAAAATATATAAAAAAAGAACATTTAAAAAATAAAAACAATTCATTGTTTGAAAAAGATATTAAAGCAGCTTTAGAGATAGATAATTCTATATGCAAAATGTAACTAAATCTGTCTAGACAGTGTTTTTTGGTAGAAAAGTCAGTAGTTTTATAGTAGATCCTGTGTATTTCAGTTATATGTGCCACACAAAGGAGAATGTACTGTGCTTTTCTCTGTCTTCCTTCTGAGATTGTTGCACAGCATAGTTATAGGTATAGTGTAGGTGCTGATACAGACATATAGGTACAGATAGAGGGTGGGGGTGTAGTATAGCTATAGAATAGACAGACACCAGATAGATGTAGGTATAGATCTATGAAAGCAACAGATCCACTGCCCCTATCAAAAGCTCATGGCCACTATCAAAAAAACTCATTGTATAGTTTTAAGATCATTTCCATGTAAATGCAAAAATATATATATAGTTTTGATTTTAATGTTTTACTCAGTGAAGATCATGCTGATATATACAGTTGTTTTTTTAGTCAGTCCCCCTATATTTCAAAAAAATGAATAAAAATGATCCCATTTTAAAATTTTACAGGGGTGCCTGGGTGGCTCAGTCGGTTGGCTCAGGTCATGATCTCAGGTTCATTGGGATGGAGCCCTGCATCAGGTTCCACGCTGAGTATGGAACCCTGGTTGGGATTCTCTCTTTTTCCCTCTGCCCCTCTTCCCTGCTCAGGTGTGAGTACATTCTCTCTCTCTCTCTAAAAAAAAAAGTTTACAGAGATGATTTCATCATTTTTTGGATTTCAGAAAACTAGGGTTAGGAATCCCTTCTCTGATATTTGCAGAGTTTTAATATTAGATCTGTTTTTAAATTTTACTTTTCTTCTCTTTTTTTAGGAGTTTAATCTGATTGATAGGCGTGAGTTGGCACCTCTTCAGGAATTAATTGAGAAGCTTGGATCGAAAGACAGATAAATGTTTCTTCTAGAACACAGTTACCCTCTTGCTTCATCTGCTAGAACTCTCTCATTGCTCTCTGTTATAGACTAGTGATACAGACTTTAAAAGAACAGGATAAAAAGACACCTGTTGTTTGTGTCTACTGATAAAATTGTCCCAAAGGTAGGTTGGCCTAATCCTTCAGTGAGAAATTCAAGACACAGCTGAATCTGAGGCACTGTGTGACCACTCCTGTTATTGTCAGAGTCATACTTGGTTGTAATATGTGATGACTAACATAAAGTCTATTAGTTTACTTATGCTTTTACTGAAGAAAATGTGCTTCGGGTAGCAGCATAATGACTATTGAGAATTCCCACCAATAATTTATTAACAGGTTTCCAGAGCAAATTACCTAATAATGCATTCAGATCTGTTTTATTCTGCTTTTATTTACACATAGAAGAGATATTTTTAAGTTTCCTTAAGATTTAGAACATTTGTGTGTTACTTTGGATAACCTTTTAGTTTGAAGTTTGTATGCTAGTGTTTTTATAGATAAGAATATATATATATATATATATATATGTTTATTTTTTCAAAATTCATGATTGCATTTTAAATCCTCATATGACCTCTGTGGTTGGTATGGGAGTAACCAGAGTTATTTCTAAAATGACTTTATTTTTTAATCTTTATTTGGGATTTTATTCACATAAACCTATCTAAATTTTTAGGAGTGTGTATATCACAAATAATTTTCTTAAGGCATGTAAGGGTAGTCTTTTACATTTTTATTTTGAAATGCTTCATTCAGATTAATTTGAATAGGTAGCTTTTGGCTGAGAAAAAGACTGCAAAAAATTATAACAAATTTAGGTCTCAGAACCACTATTTTCATTCATGTTGTTTTTCAGAGGCCTTGAAATTCTGGATAGGAGAATGGAAGAAAGTACTCAGAGTACTTGATTATTTTCTTTTGAGTGTCCTTTAAAAAAAAAAAAAAAGAATTACTTCTATATGTTTTTGTTGTGACTTGAGACTTAATTAAGAGTAGTGTAGAAATACTTAATCTTTATCCCAATAAGGATAAAACTTAAGACCATAATAAAAAACCTTGAAGGTGTACACATCTTATTTTATAACACAGCTTAGTTTGGTGTGCTGTGTGTGTGTGTGTGTGTGTGTGTGTTGAAGGGAAACAAAATGGGAGGAATAAGTAAAAAATCTTGCTTCATTCTGTTAGTAGTCCAAGGATGGATTGAGTCCCCATAGGTTTAATCCTTTTTTAATTGTTTTTGTATCAAAACTTGAAATTCTTCTATTGGGATAAAAAGAATCTTCCCCTTTAGTGAAATAAAAGCCGTTAGGTTTCTAGGATGTAGTAAACTCCAGCTGCCTGTTGAGAATGTACCGGGCACGGGTATACTAAAGACTGCCAGACCGGCGCTGCTTTAAGTTTGTCTGCATTCTGGGTTTAAGAGCCGTGATTTTTGCAGAGTACTCACCAACTCCTGTGATGGTTTTGATAAAACGTTAAGATTTGTTAGGGTTTTTTTTTTTTGCTGTTGTTATTTATTTTTATTGTCCTACTAAAGTATGAAGAATTGCGTAGCTACTCCATTTTTATAGTAATTCAACTTCATATCCAGATATCCAGAATTTTAATTTTTTTTTTTAATGTTTATTCATTATTGAAAGATAGAGACAGAGCATGAGCAAGGGTGGGGGAGACACAGAATCCAAAGCAGGCTCCAGGCTCCGAGCTGTCAGCACAGAGCCCGACGAGGGGCTTGAACTCACAAACTGAGATCATGACCTGAGCCAAGGTCAGACGCCCAACGGACTTAGCCACCCAGGTGACCCCACATATCCAGAATTTTAAAGGAAACAAAACATCTTATCTATTTTAGGCTGAAACCATATATCGTTTCAGGAGTTTAAAAGTGGGATGATTAGTCCCTTATGAAAAAAAGGGAAAAGCCGTCTAAAACATTCCACAATCCATGTTTAAAGCTTATCCAAAGGTCCCTGTCAGAAGTTCAGTGTGTTTATGTTGATCATTTATGAACAAGAAAGCAGGTTTCTAGATGCTGCCTAGAATGTTACTGCCTCTCAACTTTGGCTTTGATTAAGTCTTCAAGGAATGAAATTATATTTCTCAGCTGAGGTTGTACTTTGCATCATTTCTAATATTTCATGATTCTTAAACAAAAGAGTTCTCACTTTTCTCCATTTATTTTCAGTGCTAGGAATCCCCCCCCTCTCGTCATGACTCACTCCCAAAACAAACCAAAGATGGTCACATGCTAGACATAAATAAAAAATTTGTTGGTAATTTAAGACTCAGAACGTCCTTTTAAAAAAAAAAAACAACAACAAAAACCATTATCAGGTTCCCAGGCTAATCGGGCTTAACCAACAATGCACCTAACCATTAAGTTAACGCTGTTTTGTTTACATCTAAAGCCAGGGAATGGAGGGCAAGAGGACCCGAGAATGGGGAGAGGATGATGCCCTCCTGATTGGGCTAGAGGGCCAGCCTTTGAGAAGAGTTGGAAGAGATCAGTCTGTCTCGGACCCTTCTCTCTTGTGATTTATCTCCCTGTGCCCAGTGTCTGCCTGTTCCACAGCGTACCCCCTGCCCCCCCGAATCAGAGGTCACCTCTTGTCAGTGTCTTCTGCTCCTCACCCCTGGGTACAGTCATGGGGTGGGGAGTGCTTGCTAAATTATGCAGGTAGTTCTATGGCGCTTTAGTTTCTGGGCCTTTAAAAAAACTTTTGGACAATGCTATGCAGGTTTTTGTTTAAATATTGAAACTTCCTCATTACTACAGTTTTTGTTTTGATAGCCAAATGTATCCTTTATGCTCCAGACTGTGAATAGAGTGATTTTTAGAGGGCTACCAGCTAACAAAGTATTTCCTTCATCTTAAGACTTGTAGAGCCCTAGCTTCTGTAGCTGTGTGCTTGAGAAATGCAAATCTGTACTTATTCACCATGACTTTGATAACAAAGCAAAAGCTTTGCTAGTAGTGCAGAGGCATGAGAAGCAGTCTGCTGGTGCTTTTAACTTTTGCAAACATTGTTGAGGTTTTCTGATTATACCGTTGACTTTCTCTGAGTGGTGGGGTTATACTAGAAGTGGAGCTTCTAAACATAACATCATTACCTCATCAGCATAAACAAATCAGCCCCGAAGAGTACAAGTCTTAGAAATTTGTTTCTGAGCAGCAGCAGCCCGGGTGCTGGTGTTAGCGCCTGGCTACAGGAGGCTGTCTCCTGGCGGCACGACTCTGGCCTGAGAAATGCTGGCTGAGACCCCAAACACTGAGCACCTTCAAGAGGGACATTGTTTCTTCCTGGAATCAGTTCAGTAAGTGGATTTGGTTTTTACTATCGTAGAATCCTGTGAGAGAGGGAAAGTAGTTGTCCCTCAGTCTTCCTTGTGTGTTTGCATTAGATTTTGGTATTTCAGACTATAAAAGGCTTTTGGGGATGATATTATACATGATAGCAGTGACTTTATTGAAGGAACTGCATTGAAATTCACTTGGGTTTTCTCTCATTCTCAGATTCTATTCCAAACAAGTGTTCTGTCAATCCAAATGGATTACCAGCATGCTATATAGGTTTTTTATAGAACGTTCTATGTTTGGTCTACTTCAAAAATAGTTTGCATAAGTTAGTCTTGGTTACCATCTAAAATATTTTTGGATGTTCTTTACATGAAAATTTATGTTGTATTTTTAAACCTTTAGGGGCTTTATCTATTTTTCTAAGTCAGTTAATTGTACTTTTAAAGAAAGTATTTTGTATCTACTTTTGTAACTTCATCAGAATAAAATATATTAAAAGAAAGAAATGACTGATTAAAGTATGTCTTAACACACATTTCTACTTAAATGTGAAACTTGAGATTTTTGCTTCTATGGAAGATTGTCTTCTGCGTATCGTTCAGTAGCTAAATTGTTTCCTTAACTCTTAGAGGAAAAGGAAGTCCCTAAATAAATATTCTGTAACACCAGGGCCCCACCCCAAGAAACAAACCAAGCCTACGATTACAGTGGCTGAAACCTATCCCAGACAAAAAATTAGTAGTCTCCTTTCTCCTGAACTAACCCAAGCTTGGGACCTCTTTTGCATATTTCTGGTTGTGAGATTGAGAAAAGGGAAGAGGAGGCAATGGAGTGCTGATTTTCTGACCTTGAACTGAGTGCTCAGCATATCTGTAAGACACTGCCCACTCCAGACAGTCAGTTTTTGTTATTGTAGGAGAACTGTTAGAGTTCTTTTTAGAGGTCCAAATTACAGGTGCCTAATTTTAATTCAAAACAGCACTGCTAGAATTGTTTTGATTTTTTGATTAGAGTTAAAATTTGGAAGTTAATGTGGCTAAATAATATGGGTTAACACTCCTATTTTGTATGAGATACTGAGAAGCTATCAATCAGTTTTGGATTTTTTTTTTTTTTGATAGTTACATTTCAGTAGTAGGATTAAAATCGCTCACAAAAATGGAAGAGTGTCTAATGGCTAAGTTGGAAAGCTGTTTTAAACTTTATAAATGAGTAGTAGAATAACCCAAATAATCTTTGAGAGGGCCAGAGTTGGGCTTCAAAGCTACACAGCCAAGAACAATGTCTATATCATGCCTTGGGCCTCATGGCTAAAGGGCTTGGAATGGACACTATAGCCTACACCATTATTTCTGATCACTAGATGTCAGTCTCTGCCTCAGCACCTCCCAAAAGCTAGATTCAACAGCCCTGACCAAAATAAAGGATTTTACCTAAAACCGTCTTCCTTTCGTGTGTCTTCCTAATAAAAAATGTACATGGGCGACAAAAAAGCCTCAGATTGGCAGATCTTCGGTCACATATATCTGTCCTGGCTGCAAGAGAGGCTAGGGAAGTTTCTGGATTTTACTCGGAGGTTTAGGGCTCATAGTAAAATTGATGCTGGATGTTCCGAAAGCGTGGACTGGCTCCTGCTCTGAACTTTTTGTTCCTGCTCTGTGAAAAGATAAGGGAGTTTTCACTAGAATGTAAGGGTCTGGGCACACTGTTTAGCTCAACTGACATTTTTTGTAGCGTATTTGGTACGTGAAGGAAGTACAATATTGATTCAGAATTATGGCCAAGCTCTTTATCTCGTGGCTGATGAGCATTTTGAGTACCACTTTTTAGGGGAACCTACCTATTTAGGGGACTCCTTCAGCAGGTTATCTTATTTAATCCTTACAGCCACCCGGGAAGGGGGTTGTAACTGAGAGGTATGCTAAGAATTTTTCACTTTTTCATATGGTGGCACAAATGCTCTGACTTCAAATAGCTAGTTCATAATGAGACCAGTCTGTTTCTCTGGGGTGCATCTGTAAAAATTCTATTTGCTCATGAGTGCTAGGAGGCTCTATAAAACAAAGTGACTGCAATTTAAAACCATCTCTATGAGGTAAAAAAGATGTATTCAGAGAGATCCTCCTGAAGGAGTTTTTTACAGTTAGCTCAGATGTAACTAGAAGTATGAAAGCAGGGAGTAACCATGGACCAATATAAGTGAAGATTAGAGAATCTCAAGTTCGGGGCAAAAAAGTAAGACACAGAAAGGATACACCCATTTCCTGTGACTAAAGCTGTTATACTTTATAGTAAAAGTAAGACTGGCCTTTTATTTGCTTCTATCATAAAAAGTCATACTTGAAATGTTAAATTGGAACTAATTTGGAGCCCAAGATTTGTGAGGTTCTGCAAATCCTTTCCTGAAATGGTTCAAGTTCACACTGTGGAGCTAGAATGGCTAAGCCACTGTCAGCTGTGTTCAGTAATCAGCACATGGACTTTTTGTCCCATGCCATGCTGGGTGACAGGTTGACAGGACTAAAGCAAGATCCTGTCATGGAGCTCAGGGATCATTTGGAAAAACAGACACCTACATAAATTGATAGTTCTCAAGGGCCACATGTGCAATAAAAGTTATGTACAAGTTGTGAGCCCTTAAGTGTACTGTGTGGCAATCAGAGGTGGCTCCCTGGAGAAGACAAGGCTTGAACTGGCTTCCAAGGTGGGTAACAGCATAACCAAGCTTACATGTAGCATGGCTTGTACAGAAAGGTACAAGCGGCCCAGTATTACTGCAGGGTGGATTTCAGGTAGTGGTTAAGTCATCTAAAAGACCTTGGGTTTTTTCCAGTAGGCGATAGAGAGTCTGAAGGGATTTGAGTTAAGCAAATAATGGACAGGTTTGCACTTCAGAGGACCCTGACAGCAGGGTGGAAACGCCAAGGGGAGGATACTGGGGCAGTGACAGTCCAAAATATAATGTGAGCAATTGTTAAATTATGAGGAAGAGGAAGGTTGGAGATAAGCAAAAGTACTGACTTTCAATAAAGGAAAGAGGAATTCAAATAGAAATCAGTGAGTTGAACGTGGTCTCTTACAAGTGACAAAGCCAACTAAAATCACTTCAGCGCTCCTTTCTGGCACTGCTTGTCTCCCTCCAACTCTACTGTCTCTACTTCATTTCCAAAGTGGGCACTGCCCACATGATTACAAAGATGACAGCCAGCTGTTAAACAGTTTAGCAACTCAGTGGTAAATGACCATTTCTTAGTTCTGGACAAGTCTGTACACCAACTCTCACTGGTCTGGCTCAGGTCATGTGACCAACCCAAACAAATCCGTGTCTGATTGGCCAAATCTGGGTCATATGGCTACTCCCAGAGCTGGGGATAGTTCGGCCTCCTTTGAACCTCAAGGTTTGAGGAGCAAAGGCTTGTTCACTACCACACCGCTGGGAAAAATAGTTTTGGTAGTTTTTATTACACTAGCAAATTATCCTTAATCCCACCCACCATGATTTTTAAGGAATCAAGCAAAAAAATGTGAGAAAGGTTATTACAGTAATCCAAAGGAGAAATTATGAGACCCAAAGCATGGAAGACACTCAATACTGAAGTACGTATCTAGGTGATCACTTGAAAGAGCAACTGTAGGTCCGTCCAACTCATCCAAGTGCCACGCTGAACATGATTGATTGCACAGACCAGAAGGCAATAGCAAAAAGAACTAGTCAAGCCTGCAGGATATACCAGACCACATGTTGCAAACAATTACTGCTAGAGAGAGAAAGCTCTTGGTTGAATTTTGACCTTGACATCAGTCTGAATTACTCCAGAGGTGGGGCAGGTTTGCTGGATAGCCTTACCCATCCTCACTGGAGACAGCTTCCACTGCATTCTCAGGAGCCCGCGGTCTGTGGTTCCAGCCTACTTCTCTGCAGGGCCGTGTCCTGCAGGCACCTTGAAGTCAGGCAAATTCAAAACTGTGTTTGTCGGCACTCTTCACCCCAAACCTAGCCCTTCTCCACCCACTGCACTTTCCACGCCAGACGCCTCCCTCATCCTCGCCGCCTAATCCAGTCACTCCATTCCCTTCCCTTCCCAAGTGACCTTCATCTCTGCTGCCCCAGCTCCCGTTGAGACCTCAAATCTCACCTGGATCATCGCGGTAGCCTCAGAATTTCTGTCCTCGCCTCCAAAGTCCGCCCCCTACAGCCCCTCCTCTTCGCGGACCCAGAGCGATCTTTCTAAAACGCAAATCTAAAAACGACTCCCCTGCTTAAAGCCCCTCCACGGCCCCCTGTTCTGGAGGGAGAAACCCACACTCCCCAGTTTGGAAGCCAGGTTGCGGTGGGGACACAGGGAGGTGTTCCACCTAGGGCGCGAGGGGCATAGGCGTAAGGGCAGCTCAGAACCGAGGGTCGAGAACACCGGGCGTCTCCAGGCTGGGCAAGAAGGGCCCGCCGGTGGTGGAACGGGCCCGGGAGGCTGGAGCAGCATGGGGCGGACCCGGCTGGGGAGGGGCGTGAGCGCGCCGAACGGCTGGTTCCGGGGAGGTGTCCCCGGGATGCGCACGGGGCCGGACTGGGGCGGCTCGCGGCCTCCGGGCGGCAGGGGGCGGCGTCGCCCGCGGCGGCGACTCCCGGTCCGGGGCTCCGCGCCTTTCAGGGGACGCGGCGACCTCCGGCGGCGGGCCGCGTCGGCCGGGCATGGCGGCGTGGAGCCCGGCCGCGACAGCGTCTCTGCTCCGCGGGATCCGCGGGGTGAGCGCGGGCGGGGCCGGGCTGCTCTTCACGGGTGGGAGCTGCGGAGGGGCCAAAGGGCCGTCCGGGGCCGGAGCTCGAGGACCGGCTCAGGGAGATCGCGGCGCTGGGCCCTGCGGCCTCCCCCCTTCCTCTCTCTCATTCATTCCTAGTTGTTTCGGTCACACAGTGGATTCGGGCGGCTGGCTTTCGGAGAAATGTCAGACCCTGGCGCACGCTGGCGGAGCTTGAGAGCCGGTGGAGGTTGGGGGCGAGGGGAACAGACACATAAACAATGGTAATCCGGTGGGCACCGAGAGAGCGGTGTTGACGTACTGAGCCAGAGACATAGCAGTCACAGCTATGCCACAGCCGGGAGTCCTGGAGTGGGTGCCGGAGAGTGTGAGGTGTCTGGACTTTGGGCAAGTCCTCCCAGCCTCTGTGACCTTAATCCTCTCCAAAATCCCACTTGCCCGGAGTAGAAGCCCAGCAGAGGGCACTCACTACGCGCTCTATAGTTTTCTCTTTTCTGATTCTTTCCTCACTTCATCCACTTTGCTCTCATATTCCTTCTCTCCTGCTGCCTTTGAACCCGCCTCCACCAAGTATAAAAAGCTGGTGACTTTCAGCGTGGACAGTCAGAATTCTAGGGATTTCGTCAGATTGCTCGTTTAAAGGCCGCTGCCCACAGATTAGCTAAAATGGAGGAAAGACTTATCCCAAAAAATCAGCAATGCTAACCACCCACACCCCTTAGCGATTATTGGTTCTGCCTGCCACCTCTGCCTTTGCACCCCAGGGCTCTGTCCTCAGAAAAGTCTCCTTCTCTCTGTCCCTTCCTCCACCCCAACCTTAGCCTGGCCTGCAACACCAAGTTTCTGTCCCTCCACTCAGTCTCACTCCAGATCTTTCTTCTGACCTGTATTTCAACTGCCTGCTAGAATCGAGACTTCTTTGCAGGTGCGAGTAGGCATGCCCTGAATGGTGTGCTCATTCCACTAATCCATTTGTTCATTCATCTTCCCATCCATACCCAAGTCCTCCTGAGGGCCTGCCCTGGCCCAGGTTTGGAAGGCTGCAGTAACAGGACAGACTCAGTCTTGGCCTTTGAAATGAGCTGATGAAAGCCAGTGCACAGGTCATTTTAAGGAAGGTGCTTCCAGATTCTCTAACACAGGACCCTGCTCTGGGCCATCAGGAAAGGCCTGAGGGTGGGCAGGACTGACAGGTGAAGGGATGGCACCTTCAGCACCAGCACTGGATGAACAGCACTCACGTATCCCACCTGCCATCCCCCTCCAATCCCAGGCCCTAGCACTACTCCCTTTGTAATGCCTCTTATCTGGGCACCTTTACAGACTAGCTTCAAAAGGCACTGTTTTGTGCAGGTTACTTTGGCCGCCATGCTCTATTTTCAGTCTCCCTTTCAGCATGTACTCAACCCAGCCAAGGGGGTGCAGACCTGGGTTTTTGCTCCTTCTCCCCTTAGGGTTGAGACATGTTCCCATCAGGTGCATCAGATGCACTGGCTCCCTATGGTAGCCATCCGGGGGGTAGGGAGAGTGTTGCTGCCAATAGTAAATAATGTAAAACTGTTTTTCCTTCAGATCACTTAATAGAATTCTGCTCCTTCTTTCCAGTAAGAATTAGTATGTGTCACAAAGTGTGGTTGGCTTAGCGAGCAAGGCCACATCCCACAGGAGGGTGTGGAATGTTGACCAGGCCTATGGGATAGGTGGCGTTTGGTCTCACCAGTGCATGGTCAGTGGCATGCTGGCATAATGAGGCACATCTGAGGCCTGCTGCCCGGCCTCTCCAGGCTCTGCATGTCACTAATAGATGCAACCGTGGCACTCTTTCCTTAGTGCCTCAGTTTCCTCACCTCTAAAACTGAAATCATGACAGTGTCTCTCTCACAGCAGTATCATGAAGAGTTTAGTATCTATTGAGTTTGGTCTCTGGAGTCAAAGCGAGTTATTTACAATTCCACTCCCCACCTCCATTTACTCCCCTAGAAGTTGATTCTGTGTTCTGGGGAGCTTATGCGGACATCTGACACCATGCAGCCCCTCTGATGTAGCCCATGGCCATGCTGGCGGGGGCCTGGGGCCCTGGCTGGCAGGGCAATGGTGGGTGGGGCCTGCATAGTGGCCTGGGCCGGGCTGGGAGTGGCATCATCTTGCTCAGCCATGACTTCTTTGTTGTGTGGCAGCTTCCTCTTCTCCACTGCGCCCAGCGGATGTTTGCCTCGCAGACTGAGGGGGAGCTCAAAGTAACCCAAATTCTCAAAGAAAAGTTTCCTCGAGCTACAGCTATCAAGGTCACCGACATTTCAGGCAAGATTTTCTCTCATCTTTCCCACAGGGTTTGGTAGGATGTTGCCCTCTGGAGGGGTAGAGGGCAGGGGGCTTGGCAGAGTGAACTTGTCATCAGTGGCTTTTCAATATGTGTGGCTATTGGAGAGATGGAATTCTGGCTCTCCCAACTGATGGGGTGGAGGTGGGGCTGTGGAAGTGTCAGAGGGAAACTGTGTGAGGGGATAAGGCCCAGCTGCGACGACTCCTGGTTGCCAGCCTGGCCTGGCTCAGATGTGGTCCCTCTCCGTCACCCTGGGACTCCCGTCCACAGTCTTTTTTTTTTTTTTTTTTTTTAAGTTTATTTTTATTTATTTTGAGAGAGATAGAGAGCAAGCAGGGGAGGGACAGAGAAAGAAAGAGGCAGAATCCCAAGCAGGCTTGGCACCATCAGGGCAGAGCCCAATGCAGGGCTTGAACTCATGAACAGTGAGATCATGACCTGGGCCAAAATCGAGAGTCAGATGCCCAACCGACTGAGACACCCAGGCACCCCTCAGGTCCACAGTCTTTAATTTGACTTTGAGAAGGACATTACTTTATTTATTTATTTATTTATTTATTTATTTATTTATTTATTTATTTTTTAACATTTTATTTATTTTTGAGACAGGGAGAGACAGAGCATGAACGGGGGAGGGTCAGAGAGAGAGGGAGACACAGACTGAAACAGGCTCCAGGCTCTGAGCTGTCAGCACAGAGCCCAACGCGGGGCTCGAACTCACGGACCGTGAGATCATGACCTGAGCCGAAGTCGGACGCTTAACCGACTGAGCCACCCAGGCGCCCCAGAAGGACATTACTTTAATTTCTCTGCATTCTTCTGACACCCTATCATGTCAGGTCTGGAGAGGACCCCAGAAGGATTTTATCCTTTTGACAGTAACTTCCTCACTTTCCCCACGAGGAGCCGAGCCCTGAAAGGCCAAAGACCCCGCCCAGCCCCTCGCAGGGAGGAGGTAGCAGAGCTGGAACCAGCACCAGGACACGGGTAGACTCTGTCCTGAGCCCAGTTACCAGCCCCAGCCAGGCCCTTTCTCAGATGCTACTGGCACCTGAGAAGTTCAGGCTGGCTGCGCGTTAGGAGGAGGCTGGGGAGGCGACTTGCGCACAAAGGGAAGATGGGGCCTTTCTCCAGACACTTGTGGAGCAGCCTAGTGGAGGTAGTTAGGTGGGCGTGGACCTGCGTCTCCCCACACCCAGACATGTCTTTGCTGCCCAGCATTGCTGTGAGGCCGCTGGCTTCTCTGAGAACGTAACATCTGCAAGGATTGGGCGAAAGTTTAGAAAGTAGTTTTTATTCAGAAGTGTAGAAAAATCAATCAATCCAAAGATCCGTTGGTGAGCTCTCTGCAGTGTCCCAGGGCGGCGCCGAGGCCTTGACGTCACCGGTCCTATACCTGCCCCAGGCCCAGGTCAGGCAGAGCTGGAACCTGACCTTCAGTCTGGCCCTGCCTAGCCCTGAACAGAGTGGGGAAGGCTGGGAAGCTAGGTTAACCAAAGCTTGGACTCCCAGTACACATAAAGCCCGTTGAGTAAATTGCACTTCTCGTAAAACGGCCGGGTGTTAACAGCATGGGACGTTTTCCTTCCTGCCCATGTTGTTTCCTGCTCGGGCAGCATGTTGCCATTAGTCCCTGTCTCTCTCATGCTTCCACTCCTTTCTTTTCTTTTGGTTAGTATTACACAGTTTTCAAGCCAAACTTTAGTGTATTTTTTGCATTTTTAAAAATATTTTTTTGCTGGTGCTTAGGAAGGTTGAACACTGAACTTCGGTCTCTCCCATCCTCTTCCCTGGGGATTATTGGCCTATTAAAAAGAAATACAAGGCAAACCTACATTTCCTAGGTTTTCCATGCTTTGTGCCTTATCTTTCGCACCCCACAAGTAATCATCGTGGGTAGTGCAACTGCCTTGAAAAAGGAACAGCACGTTTTGGATCGAGGCAGCCTGCGGGGAGGGTGTGGTCAGGTTAGAAGCCATGATGTTTTCCTAACAGTCTTAGCAACTTTCTGCTGAACAATAACATTTCAGACCTTCTTTGGATTGTACGGTACTCTAAGGACATATGGGACTGTGGCTACCGTAAGTTAATAATTGAAACACTTTTGAGTCATGTTTATTTCAGGAGGCTGTGGGGCTATGTATGAAATCCAGATCGAGTCAGAAGAATTTAAGGAGAAGAGAACTGTCCAGCAGCACCAGATGGTAAATCAGGTCAGTACAAGCAACAAGGCTCCTTTGCTGTTGATCTCCAGCATCTTGAGAGGGCCTGACGAGTGGGGATGGTATTTAACTGTTAGTCCTAGGAACAAATACTACAATACCGCACTCATGCAAAGAGCATTCAGGACCTGAGCAAAACATAATCTGGAACTACCTGGAATCAGACTGTGGGCAAATAGGAATTTTACTCAGAATTGAAAACAAGCCTCCCGATAGTTTCCTTGTATATTTCCTTGGATAATGCTACAGGTGTTTACTGTTATTGACACATATTAAATGTATTTTGTAAAAATAGATGTTTTTGTAGATTTGAAGATTTTTTTAGCACTTCTTTGGACTGCTTTACAGATGGGCAAATTGAGGCATGGCATGATTGAGAATTGCTCTAGCTGCCCCAGACCCAGTGACATAATGTTAGGGGTCTGGAACATCAGATTTAACCAGACCCAGGCCCGGTTTATTCATTCTCTATGCTTCTTTTACTTGGAATCTATACCAGCCTTGACCCTGGGCCTATATCTGTAAACTTGCCCCCTCCCCTGCATCAGGTGTGTTTGAATCATTCTGGAAGGTCTTGTACATTGTGAGCTGGTTTAATTTCTGTACAGTACAGCTCTGGTCATAAGAATCCCTCGGTGGCTCCTTGTATATCAAGTTCTGGTGTCCCAGACTGCTATTCCAGGCCTTTCCCCACCATTCTCTGAATGAACCCTCCCCTGGCCCCAGCCTACCGTCTGTCTTTGCATCTGGACCTTTGCCAAGATCAGACCTCCTGCCTGGGCTCCCTTCCTCCCCTCCTGCACCCGGCTCAAATGCTGCCTCCCCTACCTGTGTGGCAGGAAGCGAATGCCCTTGCATCCTCTGACTCCAATATTTTCTGCATTGTGTCCTGGATACTTACATCCCTGCCGTCTGTCCCTTGGCCCTGTCAGCCCTTTGTAGGCTGTTCCCTTTGGGATCCATCTTTGGGTTCCTCACGGAACCCAGCCTTTCCCTCGGATGTGGGCATCCATGACCATATGGTGTGCTGCTGGTCTGCCTGGGAAGTCTGGGGTGGAACAACTACTTTGCTCCCCCAGAAGTGCTTCTAGTCTCACATGATGTCAGGGGTTGGAGCCAAGACAAGACAGGGAGGACCTCAGTGACCCAAATCATCTCCAACCAGTTAGACTTTGGGTTTTGTCCCCAAAACTACTCAGGCTGCCTAGTGAGCCTGCACTCCTAGGGGCACTGTTCATTTGAGTGCATCCCCCGGTCGGGAGCCACTGTTACAAGTGGTCAAGGATGCAGGTTCTGGAGTCTGTCTGCCCACATTACAAATCTGGGCTCTGCTGCTTTCTAGCTCTGTGACCTTGAGCAACTTACTCAACCTCCCTATGCCTCAGTTTTTTAATCTGTCACTGGGGAGAGTAGTAGTACCTGCCTCAAAGGACTGTTTTGAAAATTAGTGGTAAAGCACACGTAGAGCACTGAGAATACCGTCTGACACCTTACTAGTAAGCCCTCGGTAAACATCAATGGCCATCACCATTATCATCATTGTTGTCTACAACATTTTCATCTGTGAGCCCAGCACAATAGCAGGTGCTGAGAAATGTGTACCCAAACTACATTTTACAAACTGTGGGGCTTTGGCCAGGTCCCTTCCCTACCAGGGACTCGGTTCCCTCAACTGTGATGTGACCCAGGTGATCTCTAAGGCCCTCTGTAGCTGGGAGATACAGTGACCTACCTAGGTCACAGGTCCTTAGAAGCCTGCAAGAGAGTTGGTGGAAGGCATTCAGAGGGGTAAGTGCACAGGACATGAGGGGTCAGGGCCTTCCATGTGAAAGTGTGGCTGGGCCCTCGCCTAGCCAAGGAGGCTTTAAGAATTGTGGCCCAGGTTGCAGCTCAAATATGGTCAGGGACAGCCTTTAAGGGGTACTCTGTGCCTACAGAAAGCAGAGAGCTTGTGACCCAGGGGTCTGTGTTCCCTTCCCCCAGTGATCACAGGAAGCTTTTTCCCCCGGGGACATTTCTGTTGTCTGCAGAGCTGAGGGGGTTGTGTGTGAATACGCAGGTGGTGGGGCAGTTCATTGGCTCCCAGCACAGATGAGCTTCCAGCATCAGGGCTGACCAGGAGCCCCAGGGAAACCAGGAGTGGCCAGGACATCGGGCTCAGGTCCTAATTCTGTTATTTGCTTGCTGAATTTTGACAGGGGATAGATTCTATTTCTTTTTTATCAGAGAAAGGGATGGGACCAGATTCTCTCTAAGGATCCTTCTGACTATAAACCTGACTGCACATGTTAAGAATTTTTTTCGTGTAAACTAGCAAAAGCAAACAAAGGGAATTAATTGGCCCATGTAATTAATTTATCTGGTTTCTGACATATCTAAATTCAGGGTCTTAAACAAGTTCATCTGCTTGTACTCTCTCTCCTCTGAGCTTTTGGCTTCTGTGTGTTGGCCTCATTTTCTCCTATTGGAGACAGGCTTGCTTGCTTTTTTTTTTAATGTTTATTTATTTTTGAGAGAGAGACAGAGCGCGAGCAGGGGAGGGGCAGAGAGCAAGAGGGAGACACAGAATCCAAAGCAGGCTCCAGGGTCCGAGCTCTCAGCCCATGGCCCGATGTGGGGATCAAACTCATGGACCCTAAGATCATGACCTGAGCTGAAGTCGGATGCCAACTGAGCCACCCAGGTGCCCCAGGCTTTCTCTTCTTGTTGGAGAACATGGCCCCCAGCCATCTCCAATTGACGTTGTTCAAGTAGAGTGACTCAAAAGACTGGCTCCACACTGAAAAATCCCAGCAGAGATTCTGATTGGTTCAGTTTGGGTCACGTGTTGCCCCTGGACCTATCGGGCTGGGCCAGAGGCACATAGCCACCTAAATGCAAATTGGTAGGTCTACCAGCAGTACATAATTAAGACCTCTAGTGGCTAGTGGAGAAGGGGAAGTATAGAACAATGTGTTTGAAATGCTACTATTTGTGCTATTAAAAGGCAGCTGGGTGGATATATATTCATAGTAGCCTAAACATGCATTTTTCAATCGTTGCAAAGACACACAAGAAATTAATAAGGGTTCTCTATTTGGGGATGGAGGTGGGAATGGGGGGGTGTGTGGAGGTCAGGTGTGGGGGAAACTTCACTGTATGCCTTCTATAACTTTTGATTTTTGAGCCTCATTGGATATTCAAAAAAATAAAAAACCTTTTTTTAAAAAGGTAAAAACTGTTTAGACAAAGCCTCCTACAAACACAGAGCTATACGCAAATATTCTCACAGAGACTTAATGTATTCAATGTCAAATGCAAAACAAACAGTGATGCTTTTCTACTTACTTAGGCACTAAAAGAAGAAATCAAAGGGATGCATGGATTGCGGATATTTACCTCCGTTCCCAAACACTGACCACATCCTGACTGTGTAGATGCTGCTGCTTAAAACCTTGGATGAACTTGGCTGACACCATTCTTTCCTAGGCATTTGCCAAAAAAATTGTCTATTTTGTCCATAGACATTTGCATATTATAATTATAGAAGAATATGTTCTCTATTTAGAGATTAATTAAAGGCAACAGACAACTGAAACTTTTGAAGAGTCATTGGTGATGCGTCTAGTTCCTTTGTTTCAGAGGCAATGTCCTTTTATCCAAAGTGGTCTCGTCCTTGGACAGTTCTGTCCAGCTGCTACAGAGTCAGAATGGAGTGCCAGCTAATTCTCTCGTGTCAAGAAACTTTCTTATTTCTTCTCTATGAAGCTGCTCCTCTAGGACACTGCTGTTAAGGCCTCTTAATCTTACCAAAAAGGAAAGAAAAAAAGGGAAGAAAAAAAACCCTTTGGTTTTGCTATTCCTTCAGTTTAATGCTCTCTTTCCCTTCCCCTCCAAACTTCTTACGAGAATGATCTTAGGCCTTCCATTTCTTACTCCCTGGAGTGGGCTCTGAGGAGTCCGGGATGCCAGGATCAAGGTCTTCTTCCTGTTTGAAGATTCCCCTACCCTTTGCATCCCGGAGGGAGGTGCAGCCCACCTCCCACAACAGCAGCGGAAAACGTTTGGCTTCCTAGCTCCCTTGCAAATGGACACAGGTCGGTGGTCTAGACTCAGCCCATCAGATAGATCTGGACTTTGAATTGGGAGCAAGTGAGCCAAGAAGCAGGGGTAGCGGCACATCCACTCCGGCCGCTGTGGCTGCCGTATCCGTACTCTGGGTACTGGCAGCCACAGAGCGCTACAAGCTGCTGTCTCTTGAGTCCATGGTGGCAGGCACGGTGTCTGGGTCTGCAGCGGGATATGGGCCCTGGTAACGGAGCCTTCCTGTTCCTGCCCCTGCCCCTTTTCAAAAGCTGGTTCACCAGCGTTCCCAGAATTTCTGTGATTGTCCCATGTCCTTTCACTAAATTCTTCACTGTTCACATCGGCCTGGTCAGTGTCTGTCACTTGCAACCGAGAGCCCTACTGTGTTCACCCGCCCTCACAGTGTGGCTCCTGCCTTCCCACCCCCACTTCCCTCCTGGACGGCTTTCCGAGAGACTATGTCCACTGCCTCTCCCAGTCCTCGGCACCCCAGTCACCATGGTGATAGCAAGTTGACCATCTGCTCCTTCCTCAGCCACCTTCTTTATCTTTCAGGGAGCTGCCCACCAGGGAAACCAGTGTTCACTGTCATTTCTGAAGATCCCTAAGAAATGAAAGTATGTAGTTAAAACAACCTTGGGCCTGAGTTTTGGAGCAGCACAAATTTTAAATATTCTGTTCGTATACCATGCCCCCATTTTCTGGTTTAAAAATATTCTCTTTCTCCACAGTATGGGGGAGGGATTGGTGTCCTGCCAAAGAAGAACCACCTTTTACATGGAATACATGTACTCAGTTGTATAATGGCTGACAAGCCAGGATGAAACAGAACTGAGGATCAGAGGCACCTCTGAAAGAGGTGTTTTTAGGTGGCGTAATAAGGAAAAGCCTAAGAATGGAGTCCCACAGGGGTGCCTGGGTGTCTCAGTCGGTGAAGCGTCCAACTTCGGCTCAGGTCGTGATCTCACGGTTGATGAGTTCGAGCCCTGCATTGGGCTCTGTGCTGACAGCTCGGAGCCTAGAGCCTGCTTCAGATTCTGGGTCTCCCTCTCTCTCTGCCCCTCCCCTGCTCATGCTCTGTCTCTGTCTCTCTCTCAAAAATAAACATGGAAAAAAAAAAAATAGAATGGAGTCCCAGAGACCAGAAGAAGATAGTGCTTCTGTCTCTCTGTCTCTCTCTCTCTCAAAAATAAATAAACATGAAAAAAAAAAAAAAAAAAAAAAAGAATGGAGTCCCAGAGACCAGAAGAAGATAGTGCTCAGGGAGAACTGAGAGATCACAGAATTAGATACATGTTGGTTACTTGTGTGGAGCCTGATTGAGGGTGGGCTGAACAAAGGGATCTGCTTCTAAAGAACAGAATAAAGCAGAAATGACAAGGTGCAGCTTCAGAGACTAGGTCATAAGAGGCACTGTGGCTTCCTCCTTGCTCTCTTCAGTTGCTCACTCTGGGGGAAGGGAACCGCCATGTTGTGACAACACCCAAGCAGCCTGCGGGGAGGTCCACGTGAGGAACCGAGGCCTCTTACCAACAGCCAATGAAGCGGGCCTGCCAATAGCCAGCAGGGAACCAAACCTGCCAAAACAAGAGCCATTTGGGTAAGCCATCTTGGAAGTGGGTCCTTCCAAGTCACAGTCACAGTTAAGCCTTCAGACAACTGTCACCCCAGCTGACATCTTGACTGCAGCTTGAGCCGGAACCACTCAGCTAAGCTACTCCCAATTCTTGACCAGCAGAAACTATGAGATAATAAATGTCTGAAGTCACCGAGTTTTGGGGTAAGCTACAGGGCGATAGCTAACTGGTACGCTTTTGCACTGCTGGCTGGACACTGGGGCATTTCACATATTGAAGGAGAGGTTGAAGAGCCAGACTGCAGAAAGGATGGGGTCCAGCTAAATGTCAGGAACATACCACACCCCTGGGTCTCCACATCACCTGTTTGCTTCTCCCTGCAGGTCAGCTTTATTACAGATACATATTTTATTTACTTTTTTTCTTTGAAAAAATTTTGAACTCACCGTGAGATCATGACCTGAGTTGAAGTCAGACATTTAACTGACTGAGCCAGCCAACCGCCCTTGTTTTATTTATTTTTAAGAGAGAGTGTGTGCACGAGTTGGGGAGGAGCAGAGAGAGAGGAAGAGAGTATCTGAGGCAGGTTCTGTGCTGACAGAGAGCCCGATGAGGGACTTGAACTCACGAACCGTGAGATCATGACCTGAGCCAAAGTCGGATGCTTAACCGGCTGAGCCACTCGGGCGCCCCTAGATATGTTTATTGTCAATTGGTGTTCACCATATACTGCCAGTATATGACTCACTGCACTGCCTATAGATAGCTCTTAATTTTTATACTTCACGTCCTAGCCGCAAGAAAGGCAGACTTTCCTTCCAAGTTCCGGTTCAAAGAACGCCAGGGAATGCCTCTGATGGGCCCATCTTGAATCAGGAGCC